>NC_138191.1:6989900-7589900 GCF_964194105.1 Spermophilus citellus
TCGCCCCCTCGCGCGCGGCTCCCTCCCGGTCCGGCCCGTCCGGGCCCTCTTTCTTATGGTAATGAAGGGGCCGGGGCGGGAGCGGTCCCCGCTCGGTCACTGCGGCTCCCCTCTCCCCTCCTCCCCTCCCCGCCCGCTCCCTCGCGCTCCCCTCCCCGCCGCCGGAGTCGAGTCGGCCCGGCCGCGGGGAGAGGTTCTCGGCGCGGCAGACAAAGCCCGCAGCCGCGATGGGGGGAGGACCGGCCTCGGCGCTCCGTGGGCCCGGAGGGGGTGCGGGCTGGGCGTGGGCCCTTGGCCGAGAATGGGGCTCCCCATCCTTAAGCAGCAGACTGTCCCCTCCCGCCCCCTCGGCCCCCCTGTCCCGGAGATCTCAGAGGCGCCGGCTGGGAGGTGAGTTAGTCCGCGTCCTTCCGAGCCGTGGAATGGGCGGGGAAGCTGGAGTGACGCGGGAGGAAGACGAGGGAGAAGGGGCCGGAGAGCCGCGAGGCGGCCAAAGTCCTGGTGAGGCCTTGAACTTCGGGTGTAGCCGACCGAGGGAGCAAAGACGGGGTCTGCCGGGAACCCAGGCTTCCTTCGGGCCTGCGCTGGGAACCCGGTCTGGGGGTGATCTGCTTCTCAACACCAAGCTTCAGTCCACTCTGCTTCGCTCGCCTCTGTCCAGCTGAACACCCGTTAGTTTAGCCCCTCTGAAGCTGGGAATTTGGTGAGAGTTGAAAATAAGTTTTGAAAGGCTTGAATCAGACAGTTGGACACCTTCAGGAGGCATTTGGGGGAAGTTGAGGTGCAACGCAGTACTGTCTTCTCCCTTTTACCCCATGCCTTCGGCTTTTTTTTTTTTTTTTTTTTTTTTGTTACCGTTTTTTATCTCTGGGTCTTTCCCAAGAGAATGAATGACACTGCAGCTTGAGGGCTTGAGATTAGACTTTCCAAAAGTTTTATAAGAATGGGTGGGTGACAACAACAAATATATCCACAATACACTGATTTTAAAATAAATAAATAAATCACAGAAAGATCAGTAGAGGGAGAGGAGCAGGAGCAGGGGCAGATAGAAAGGGGAGGGGGTAAAATGCTGCAGACTGAATTAGAGCTAATTATATTCCACGCTTTTGTGATTATGTCAAAATGTATCATAATGTTATATATAACTAAAAAAAGAAAAGAATGAGTGGGTGAGCCACAGTGATAAGGTGTCCTTTTCTAGAGTGCCTTGGGTACTGAAATCTGAACTAGTTTTCTTGGAGGCAGGGAAATGGGTGACATGACCTCATAGACCCGTGCACTTTGAGGCCCTAAAGGCTAAGCAAATTTAAACTCAGTTCCCTCAATTGATTCTTGGAAACACTGACTTTGCACACCAAGGAAAGGGTGGGATCCCTGGAGGTGCTGAGGGGTTGCCACACTGCAGGGCTCTTTCTCCTTTGCTGGGCAGATCCAAGGAAGGAGAAGCCTGGACCCAGAACCCCAGAATTCTCCAGAGTTGGGGCAGGGTGTTCCCTGGATGGAGGGTTTAACAGAAGATGACAACAAATCTTATTGTGGGGTTGGGTGCTATTGCCATCAAGCAGGAGTAGAAGAGGAAGAATGGGAAAGAGAGGGCCCTGGAGAGTGGACTGTTTCAGACACTTGTCCCCAAAAACCTGGATTGGAGGATCCTTGGTACTGGAGACTACAGGGCTCTCATCTGGGGAAGTTTATACTGAAGACTAGGTGACCCTTTTTCACATTAGTGGAAAGAGCAGATAGTTGCATAGGACTTATTGTGTGTCAGGTGTTTTTGTAGGGTTACCAGATGGCTTACGCTTTCCTGTCCCTGTTGAAATGAGATTCCCCCCAGACACCCACCCTGAATTTGCCCTACCTCTGCTTTCCTCCCCAATAAGCCAATTAAAGCAGGAGGTTAATGACCAAAGAAGCCATGGGGATTTGGAGGGTGGAAAACAAAGGGCAGAAACAAGTATGTGTGAGTGGGCATGACTACTAAGTGGGGAAGGGACAGGCCGAAGGGCGAGGTGGGCAAGGCGAGTCCCTGCTGGGCCCACATCACTGATCCAACAAGCAAAAATCATCCCTTTGAGTGTGTAAATGTCCACCCTGGGGCTTACACTGCGACTGCAGGCAAATATCCTCCAAGGCAGGAGAGGAGCCTGTGTGAACCTGGCACCCGGAGGGCAGGACATGCTGGTGGGCGTGCACGCATACTTAGATGTGTGGCATGGTGTACGAGGTGTGTGTAGCATGTGCCTCCAGGTCATGTGGGGGACTGCCTAACACAGAGGGACCTGAGGGTGGGCACCTAGAGGAGGCAGGTTTGGGGTGGGTTTTGTTTTATTGCCTTTTTTTTTTTTTTTTTTTTGTACCAGGGATTGAACCCAGGGGCCCTTAACCACTAAGCCACACCCCCAGTCCCTTTTTTATATTTTCTTTTAGAGACAGGGTCTCACTGAGTTGCTCAGGGCCTCAATAAGTTGCTGAGGCTGGCTTTGAACTTGCAATCCCCCTGCCTCAGTCGCCAGAGCTGCCAAGACTACCAGCAGGGTAGGTTTTTCCCAAGCTTCTCATTTGCTTCCTGAAGCCAATGGGCTCCTTTGTTCAGTTCCCCCTCCACTGACAGTCCTGCCAGCCAGGCTACACCCAAGCCACCTTGCTATCCAGGGGCTCTTCTCCCCCCACCCCTGCCTGCTCAATCTAAGGTTATGGCAATGAGAGCAGAAGGCCTTACTTTAAAAATACCCCTACTCTTTGCCTTATGACAGAAAGGTATATAGGTGGCATGTCTCTCTCCTTGAGGACCTTGGAGGACCAAACTATCTCTCCTCTTTTTTTTTTTCCTTCCCTAGTATTGGGGATGGGATCAGAAGTCTTAAGCATGCTAGATGGGTGCTCTGCCACTAAACTACACCCTAAGCCCTCTTACCTTCACACCCATACACCTGTACCGAGGACTGAACTTAGGGGCACTGTACCACTGAGCTACATCCCCAGCCCTTTTTATTTTTTATTTTGAGACAGGATCTCACTAAGTTGCTTAGGGCCCCACTAAGTTGCTGAGGCTGGCCTCAAACTTTCGATCTTCTTGGCTCAGTCTCCCTAGTTGCTAGGATTATAGGCATGTACCACAGTGCCCAGCTAGCCTTTTCATCTTAACTATTGTATCCCCTACCCTGGGTGCCCCAGCACTGAGCACCTACCCTGTCCACAGCAGAGGTTCAGTGAGTATATGTGTATGTATGTATGTATTTAAATTATTGTGGCATTTCTTTAAAAAAAGAAAAAATAAAATAGATGAACTCTGAGGATCGAACCCAGTGCCTCACACATTGGAGGCAAGTGCTTTATCAAGAACTACAGCCCCAGCCCCCTTTCTTTAATTGGAGACAGTGTCTTGCTAAATTGCTTTAAGGCCTCCTGTGTTGCTGGGAGTGCAGGTATGCACCACCACACCCAGCAGTAAGGATGCATTAAGTATAACTGCATTTTTTTTAAATTTAGTTTTTAATTGTAGGTGGACACAATATTTTATTTATTTATTTTTAGTTGTAGTTGGACACAATACCTTTATTTTATTTACTTATTTATATGTGGTGCTGAGGATTGAACCCAGGGCCTCATGCATGCTAGGCGAGCGCTCTATCGATCAGCCCCAGCCCCAGCCCCAGCCCCAAGTATAACTGCATTTTTAAAATTTCAAAGTGTAAGAGGAAGGGACAGGGCTCTGGAGCCAAACATGCTGTTTGTTAGTTAGTTCTGCCACCTTGGGGAGTCCTGTACCTCTGAGCCTCAATTTCCTCACCTCTAAGATGAAAATCATATGCCAAGTCCCTAGCCCAATACCTGGCTCCTCTCAGGTGTTCAGTCAGTGTCAGTTTCCTGGCCTTTCTTATTCTGTCCTTGCGGTTGACTTTAGATAGATTGTGGTTTTCACTAGTTAATTTTTATTCATTCATTTAGCCAGTCACTTTTCTTTTTTTGGTAGTACTAAGGATTGAACACAGGGGCACTTAACCACCTCACCACATCCCCAGCCCTTTTTTATATTTTATTAGAGACAGGGTCTCACTGAGTTGCTTGGGGCCTCGCTAAGTTGCTGAGGCTGGCTTGGAACTTGCGATCCTCCTGCCTCAGCCTCCCAAGTCACTGGGATTACAGGCATGCTCCATCCGCCTGGCTCCATCTGCCTGTGGGATTTCCACTTTCCTTCCCCCCCCCCCGAAAAAAAAAAAAAAGCTCCTATAGGATGTGCTAGGTGCTGGAGAAGAGTCTGACCCATGATGTGTCACTTGAAGTCAGTTCTAGGTCAACTTTCTGAAATAAAATGAGACCAGCCAAACAGCGGATAATTCCAAAAATAATTCCCATTATGCACTGGCATGCAGGCGAACTCTGTCTGTCTGCCTCTCTCTTCTCTCTTTTCTTTCTTCTCTCTTTATCTCTTTCTCTCATACACACACACACACACACACACACACACACACACACAGGCCTGGCCGCAGGGCAGGAAAGGTGACGCGGTGAAGAGAGGTTTGTAGGAGGCTAGAGGACAGGAGAGCTGTGGAAACCCAGGCCGTGCTTGTCTGTGGAGTCCTGTCCCTTCTGTCCTCTGAGCACCTGTTATTGCTGTCTACACACTAAGTACCAAGGGCTGGGGACCTACACCTAACACTTGTCCCTCCCTAATCCTAGGGAGGGTTCATCTCATCTCCAAGAGCTTGGTCGGCCCAGCCTGCACTTTAGACCTGGACAGACAAACATGTCTGCTCCTCCTCTGGGACTATCCCAGCATTACCCCCCAGGTCCCCTGCACTGTCTGATTTCCCCAGGGAGAGCTGCTCCAAGGGGCTGGGGTAGAGCCTGGGCCCCCCAGGACAGCTGGCTGACAGGATCCCTGTGGGACTCAGGGCTGGACTCAGGCGTCCAGGAGGCAGGTGATACTGGAGCCTGTGACAGTTGGTCCCTAGATTCCTCACCCAGTGGCGCCAGCTCTGGTTTCTGGCTGGGAAGAGGGAGGGGGAGGGACACCTGGAGCCAGACAGGGCTGGGTACTCTCCTGGCTGCTCTGTGCATGTGTGTGTGTGTGTGTGTGCGCGCGTGTGTGTGCGCGAGCACATAGGCGGTAAACATGACTTTGGTGGGTTGTGGAGGGCAGTTTTTCCCGCTCTCTCTGTTTCAGGCACTGTGTGCTAGGTATTAGAAGGGGATTCTGAAGGACAAAGCCCAGTCTGAGCCTGGTGTGGTATCGCACACTATAATCCCAGCAGTTTGAAGGCTGAGACAGGAGGACTGCAATTTCAAAGCCAGCCTCAGCACCATCAAGGCACTAAGCAACTCAGAGAGACCCTGTCTCTAAATAAAATACAAAAAAATAGGGCTGGGGATGTGCCTCAGTGGTGGAGTGCCCCTGAGTTCAATCCCTGATACAAAATAAAATAAAATAAAAAGTCTGGCACAGATGAATTGATGGATATGATGTATAGAACAGGATATTCTGCATAGAATGCCCAGCTGGGATAGAAATTGAATGAGTTCTGGGCATGATGGCATACGCCCGTAATCCCAGCAACTCAGGAGGCTGAAGGAGAAGGATTGCAAATTCGAGGCCAGCCTAAGCAATTTAGCAAATCCTGTGTCAAAATTTAAAAAAAAAAAAAGAAAAGAAAAGAAAAGAAGAAAAGAAAAAATTGGAAGGGCTGAGGATGTAGCTTAGTAGTACAGCACCCCCTTGGGGTCCATCCCCTATATGGGTGGTGGGGATAGAAGTTGAGTGAGGAAGTGGGTAAATGAATAGTTCATTCATTATCTAATGGCCTCATTTTACAGAAGAGATGAAGGCCTAGAGAACTCAGGTCCTGTGACTCCCTTCTGCCTTCGGTTCCATCATACTTCCTTTTCAGGAAAGGGAAGAGGAAGACAGAGGATGGGAAAGGACTTGCTATTTCCTGGATGTCTGTTTGGTGCAGGATCTTTGCTTAGTCTTTTCAGACTTCATAGCTTTAATCTTCATAACTCCTTGAAGCTGGAGTTGCTGTCTCTCTGCTTAACATGAGAGACCTGAGTCTCAGAGAGGTCAAGTGACTTGCCCAGGTCATACAGCCGGTAAGTCGAGACTTCAGTGGTCTAAGCCAGAGCTTTCTGATGTCAGAGCCTGGGACCCCAGAGACAGTGATACCCAGTGAGTGCTTGGAGGCTGTGAAGGAATCCACTGTGGAGCTGGAGCAGATTGGAGAGGCTTCCTGGATGAAGTATCCAATGTTGCCTCTGAAGGATGGATGAGGTTTATTCTAAGGGAGAGAACTGGAGGGATATCTGGAGCTTGGTGGCAGAGGTGGCCAAGGAGTCTTGCTGGTTAGGTAGGTGGCTAGCTTTTTGTAGACCCTGGAGTGGACAGGTTCAAAAAACGTGTTTTTGAGCCTTGGCCACCAGATGGCACTGCAGGCCAGTTACCAGGAGGGGGCCCCTGGCTGGGTTCTGACCCTAGGGCACAAGTGCTCTTCCCCTGCTGAGCTAGGGCTCCATGCTCTACCCTACACTCCTCAGATATCATCTCAGGCTTCCACTTGGCCCTCTCCAGCTTCTGATGGACATCCAATATGGATAGGGCAATCAAGCTATCAGTCTATTCCTGATTTAGAATGAACACCCAGGTGGTGGGCATCTTGGTGGGTCCGATCAACTCCTTGGGTCATCCTGAGTCCCCTCCAGCTGTTTAGACTGGCTTATTGTCTAGCTCCCCCCTAACCCCCTGGGAGTCACTGTTGAGGGGAAAAAATTAAGGAAACAGGCATCCAAGTCCAACCAACTTGGGTCTGAAGGGAAATGATACTACCTAATGCCCAGCACAGTGGCACACGCCTGTAATCCCAGTGGCTCGGAAGGCTAAGGTAGGAGGATTGCGAGTTCAAAGCCAGCCTCAGCAACTTAGCTAGACCCTGCCTCTAAGTTAAAAAAGGACTGGGGATGTGGCTCAGTGGTTAAGTGCCCCTGGGTTTAATCCCTGGTATCAAAACAAACAATAACAACAACAACAAAAAAAAACCCTACCTAACAAGAATTTAAAGATTTTCACCAGTCAGTCAATATATAGTGAACATCTGCTATGTTGGGCACTGCTTTGGCGTCAGAGATATATCAGAGAACAAGACATATAAAATCCCTCCTCTCATGGAGCCGATATTCTATGGGGGGAGGGGAGGGAATGGTAAACAAATAGACAATGTCCTTTCTGGCAGTGATAGTTGCTACAAAGAAAAATAAAATGGGGCTGGCAACTTAGCTCATGGCAGAGCACTCACCTAACAAGCAAAGGGCCCTCGGTTCAATCCCCAGTATAGCAGTGGTGCACACCTGTTATCCCAGTGATTCTGGAGGCTGAGGCAGGAGGACTGCAAGTTCAAAGCCAACCTGGCAATTTAATGAGACCCTGTCTTCAAATAAAAAGGGCTGGGGTCTAACTCAGTGGTAGAGGCCCCTGGGTTAAATCATTAATACCGCTGAATAAATAAATAATTTTTGTTGTGGTGGTGGTGCTGGGAATTGAACCCAGGGCCTTGGGCATGCAAGGCAAACACTCTACCAACTGAGGTAGATCCCCAGCCCAGTAAATAATTTTTTTTTTAAGTAAAAAAAAAAAAAAAGCAGGATCTGAAGGTGGAAGGGTTTGAGGTAGCTGATTTAGGAAAGATGATCATGTTGTGAGAATTTCACTGAACGTATATAAAGCATGTAGCACAGTGCCTGGCATAGGCTAGTATTGTTACTATTCTTCCCTTTTTCTGCCCTTCTTCTTCCTTGTACTCCCTTTCCTCTGCCCTGAATTCTCCGTGCCTCCTCCCAGCAACCCCCGCAGGGAAACAGGTGCTGGTTTGGGAACTGCAAGCCCAATTTCTGGCTCTTGTTTCCACCAGTCTGAACTAGCTCCTCCGCCAGCTTCTGGTAAATGACATCACCATCCACCTGGTTGCTCAAGCCAGAAATCTGGAGCCTTCTCAGAGTCCTCTCTTTCACCTAATTTCCTCCCATCCGTTCTAGCAACAAGTTCTCTCTAACAAACCTCAATAACATTTCCCAAGAACTGGGCCTGGGGGCTGGGGCTGTAGCTCAGTGGCAGAGCACTTGCCTAGCACATGTGAGACACTGGGTTCCATCCTCAGCACCACATAAAAATGAATAAATAAAATAAAAGTATAAAAAAAAAAAGAACTGGGGATGTGGCTTAGTGGTAAAGCAATTGTCTAGCATGTGCAAGGCCCTGAGTTCAATTCTGAGTACCAAACAAAAGAAGAAATAAAAATCCCATGTCCATTAACTTCCTGTTACGCTCTGCTCCTGATACCCTCCCGATGTGAGCCATTGTCACCATGTCTGAAATTGCCTGTAACTGGTCTCCCTGCCTCTGTCCTTGCCTTGCCCCTGCCTGCTTCAGTCCACTCTCCACACAGCAGTCAGAGAGATCATTTAAAAGAAATCTAGCTGTCTGGGTGTGAGGGTGCAGGCCTGTAATAACTCGGGAGGCTGAAACAGGATGATTGCAAGTTCAAGGCCAACCTCCTCAACCTAGAGAGTCCCACACCAATGCAGTGAGACCTGGTCTCAAAATAAACAACAACAACAAAAATAAAATCAAAATGCCTGAGTTCTAAATAAATAAATAATAAAAAACAAAAAGGGCTGGGGCTGGGGCTCAGTGGTAGAGCATTTGCCTCGAACGCGTAAGGCCCTGGGTTTGGTCCTCAGCACCACAAAAAAATTAATTTCTAGTATCCAAGTAAATAAATAAATGGAAGAAATCTAACTGGGTTTGGTGACCTATGTCTGTAATCCCAGTAGTTCTAAAGATTGATGCAGGAGGATCCCAAGTTTGAGACTAGCCTGGGCAAGTTAGTTATAACCTATCTCAAAATATAAAGGATTGGGAGCCTGGCGTAGTGGTACACGCCTGTAATCCCAGTGGCTCCGGAGACTGAGACAGGAGGATGGTGAGTTCAAAGCCAGCCTCAGCTATGGTGAGGCACTAAGCAACTCAGAGAGACCCTGTCTCTAAATAAAATAGAAAATAGGGATGGGGATGTGGCTCAGTGGTCGAGTAACCCTGAGTTCAATCCCCAGTATATTCTAATAAACAAATAAAATCTACTCATGAAACCCTCCTGCTTGAAACCCTGGATTAGCTTTCCTTTGCCGTTAGATTCAGGTTCCTTCCTGTAGTTATGTTCTTCATGATCTGGCCCTTGTCCTCCTATCCAGCTGACCCTAAACCTCCCTCCCGTTACTCCGCCTTTCACCTGGGTAGGATAATGCTTCTTCATCTTCCATTTCAATGTCATTTTTCCCCCCAGAAATTCCCCCTGAATTACTTTTATGTGTCTTTTTTTTACCATTCCTGAGAACTATATTGTAACTATTTATTTGGTAGCAGGGATTGAACTGAGGGGTGCTTAACCACTGAGCCACATCCTCTGCCCCCCCCCCCCACCCTTTAATGTATTTTAATTAGAGACAGGGTCTCGCTGAGTGACAGGGCCTCACCAAGTTGCTGGGACTGGCTCTGAACTTGCAATCCTCCTGCCTAAGTCTCCTGAGCTGCAGGGATTACAGGCATGCACCACTGCACCCGTCCTGCTTATGTTTATTACTCCAATACATCAGAAGCTCCGTTGAGGACAAGAACTGGATCTAGTCTACTCCTGTGTTCCAGTGCCTGGCACACAGTAGATGCTCAATACATGTTTGCTCTTTGGAAGTTGTGCCTGTTCATCTATACTTTCCTCCCCACCACATATGCTGCCCAATATTCAACTTCTCGCTCTGCTTTTCTACCCTATTTCATTCGCACACCCTGCTCCATGTCTTCCCTCCCTTTGTCACCTAACCTCTCACAGCTCCCCCATCTGGCCCCCAGGGGGTGCTGTCTGCAAGAGGCTTGGCCTATACTGTCACTGGATTCCTCAATTTCCACACCTAGACTGGGGCTCAGGAATGCGATCACTGTGCTAACTCACTGACGTAGCTTTTGGCTGGTGGACCAGCAAGTATATCTAGACTGTAAACCCCTCCTCCCGGTCACTGCTGGCAAAATGAGACTTGCACAAGGAATGCATGGCTTGCAGGCTTCTGCCAGGCCCTCGGCTCTTAGGCCTTTCACTTGCTTTCCCTCTGTCTTGAATGCACCCTCCAGACCTGTGTCATGTCCTCTGAGGAGCCTTCCTGGCCAAGCTGATGGATGTGCACCCCCACAAGGCTATACAGCACCCGGTATTTGCCCGTGCTGGTAATTAGCCCTCAGTGTTCAAAGCCAATTTCTATGTTCTGCGTGCTACACCAGACTGAAAGAGCTTCCAGCAGGACAGTGGATGTTTCTTTCCAAAGCCTAACACAGAGGAGGCACTCGGCACGTGATATGATAATAGTAATTATTATTATTAGTGGTTTTTTTCGGTACTGGGAATTGAAGCCAGGGATACTCTAGCACTAAGCTAGATCCTCAGCCCTTTTTCTTTTCTTTTTAGTAGTACTGGAACTTGAACCCAGGGTGTCACACATGCTAGGTGTGTGCTCTACCACTGGACTACATCCCCAGTCCTTATTTTCTATTTTGAGACAGGTATCACTAGGTTTCAGAGGCTGGCCTCAAACTTGAGATCTTCCTGCCTCAACCTCCCAAGTCCTGGGGTTGTAAGTGTGCACTACTGCTCCTGGCTCCAAATTTGTTGAGTCAATGATTGATTGAAAGGATCAAAGGGGGAAAAATTCCATATGTAATTCTGATAAGTCCTTCCTTATCTTTGGGTTTCAGTTTCCTCTTCTGTGAAGTTGGCACAGGAGAATTGTTATGCTGGTAAATGTTTAATAAAGAGGAGTGGGGAAAGCTGTGATTTGTGGCAAATATGAACCTCTATGGTATAAATTCTCTCACCATGGCTGATTTCAATGTGAACACTGGGCTTATATTAGCAGGTTCAGCTGCTCTCAGCTCGCCACTGCAGGTGAAGATGGTCTCAGGCACATTTTTTTTTTTTTAAGTACTGGGGAGTGAGCCAGGTGCTATGCATGCCTGTAATCCCAGTGGCTCTGGAGGTTGAGGCAGGAGGATTTCGAGTTCACAGCCAGTCTCAGCAACTTAGCGAGGCCCTAAGCAACTCAGTGAGACCCTGTCTCTAAATAAAATACAAAAAGGACGAGGCATGTTGTTCAGTGGTTAAGGACTATTTAAAAAAAAAAAAAAAAGTACTGGAGATTGAACCCAGGAGTGCTCTGCTCAGGGCTCTATCCTCAGCTCTTTTTAAGTTTTTTTTTTTTTTTTTTTTTTTTAATTTTGAGACAGACTCCATAAATTGCTGAGGCTGGCCTTGAACTTGCAATCCTCCTGCACCAGCCTCCCAAGCAGCTGGAATATAGGTATGTACCACTGCACCAGGCTCTCCCAAGGTACTCTTCTAGCTGCACCTTCTTGCACTAGTCCCTATCCCAGCTCCCTCAGGAGCCTGGGGGTCAGAGGTCATGCTGTTACACTTTCATTACGTCCCCAGACCTCCAATTATTTCTTATATCCAGTCCCAAGTGTCCTCGAGGCACTTGCATGCCTTTCCAGATGGTTAACTGCCCTCTCAGGCATTCTTGGTAGACTACTCATGACCTACTGGTTGACCTCGTCCTGATATTCAGACCTTTGCAGAGAGACTACCTATTCTGGCCTCCCTATGTTTCTGTGCCCCAACTTTCCACATTGCCTGGAGTGCCCAGTGAGTAGGAGCTATGTCCAGTCTCAGTTTTTATCTTATTTGACTTCTGACCTCTGACCCTTTGGTGCCTCTGTCCTCTCAGAATTCCTTCTGCTTCTACTGGGGATGTAGCTTAGTGGTGGAGCACTTGCCTAGCATGTGCTAAGGCCCTGGGTTCAATCCCCAGTGCTGCAAAAAGAAGAAATATTTAGTCCCTCCCTAGGTTTTCTGCTGCCTGCCTGGGGGTTCCTTTTTGGTCCCCTTCACCCATTTCTCCTCCTTTGTCCACACAGCCAACGATTCCAGCCCTGGCTACAACTTTCTTCACCTGACTTTTCAAGCAGGAGCCTGTAGTTGGACAAGGAGCCTGCCTACTAGCTGTGACCGCCTGCAGATTCCTTAGCACCTCTGAACCTGTTTTCCCTACCTATAAAATGAAGATAATGCTAGCAATTATCTCATGGGATTGTTGTACAATTAGTGAGGAAAAGTATTTAAAGTACTGACATAGCAGCGTCTAGTACACAGAAAGTGCTTAATAAATGTTGGTTGTTATTATTCAGGATTCAGCTTAATCATCCCTTCCATAACAGCAAGCTGGGTCAGGTGCATCCAGTCCCTGACCCTGAGCCTCCCCTTTTGAGAACTTCCACCACTTTAAAACGTTTCTCTCTCTCTCTCTCTCTCTCTCTCTCTCTCTGTGTGTGTGTGTGTGTGTGTGTGTGTGTGTGTGTGTGTTTTCAGGAATTAGGGATTGAAACTACCTGGCTCTACTGCCAGCTAAACAGCCCCAGCCCTATTTTATTTTTAGTTATTTATTTTTGGTATGGGAATGGAATCCAAGGGATGCTGAGCCACATCTCCAGCCATTTTTCGTTTTTATTTTTTAATGTTTTCTTTTGGGACAGGGTCTCACTAAACTGCTTAGGGCCTCACTAAATTTCTGAAGCTGGCCTTGAACTCACAATCCTCCTGTCTCAGCCTCCCTAGTTGCTGGGATTACAGGTGTGTGCATCACACCTGGCAAGGTTCATCACTTGTTCCACGAGGATACACAGACGGCCCTGAGTAAATACTTGTGAATGAATGAGTGAGCAAAAGATATGGATTACTTTCTCTCCTGAAAGGACACGTGGCCAGGGCCTTCTGCTACTCAGGGCTAGACACGCCCATCGGGAAGAAGGTGGGGCTGTCCGCGGGCCCCCTCCAGCAGGTGGCGCCAGCGCCTGTCGGTCTCTTCCCGGGGCCACCTCCCTTGCCCTGGCTGATCTCATCCACCAACGTTGTGAGGTCTAGCTGATGCTGGACAGATGGGGTCCTGACGCCCGAGCAAGGGTCCAGGCCCCAGGCAGCTGGGGTGACTCCCTCATCCCTCTCGGAGAGATGTTTTCTTTTTGTCTTCTTTTACAGTGCTGGGGATTGCACCCAGGAGTGCGCCACCACTGAGCTACTCCTGCAGCCCGTTTTAATTTTTTTAATTTGAGAAAGGGTCTGGCTGAATTGCCTAGGATGGCCTTGCAATCCTCCTGTTTAAGAATCCCCAGTCGCTGGGATGACAGGCAGGCACCCCCTCACCCCTCTGGAAAGATGTTTGCCTATGAGTTTCCCAGAGGAACTTGGAAGGAAAGGGAGTGGGGCCACCGTGGAGGAAAGAGGCCCGCCAGAGGGACTGTGAGTGCAGACCATGAGAGTGACGGTGAGACTGGTGTTCTCCTGGGGACCTGAAATGAGAGACAGTTAAGTCAATCGAGAGTCAAAAGCTGAGATCTAGGAACCACAGTGTGGGAGGCCATGCGGTGAAATCAATCAGCCAAAGAGGAAGGGGAGGCCTGGTTTCCATGACAACGGTAGTGTTTGTGGCAAGCTGGGGACTCCTGGGTCCCCAGGGCCCATGAGCAGTGATTCATCACAGGAAAGGGAAGGCTGCAGAGGGACCCTGGTGCTGGGGACCGGATGCCCTGTGGCTCCTGCAGTCTCCCAACCCTGGCCCCTGGGCTTCTGCTGTGCCTGGGAGGGGACCTGAAGGATGGAGGAACTGAGCCCCCACAGGGTCCACCCTCTGTTCCACACATGTACGCACGTCTCTCATTGCTCACAACATGCTTGTGGAAATACTGTCATCCCCTATTTTAAAGAAAAGTGTCATGGTGACATAGGTAGGTATATGAATGGCAGAACCAGGATTAGCACACAGGATAGTCTGACTCAGCACTCTTGGGAAGACCCAGAAAGCAGAAAAGGACGAAGAGGAACATAGGGTATAGCTCAGGCCTCTAAGGACATGGAGAAAGGATCCTTCCATCTCCCCCAGCCTTGCTTGCCTGCCTGTCCTGCGTGAGCCCAACACTGAGAGGGAGGGAGGCTGGCAAACGGCCTTTCTGATGTAGGCAAGAAACTGTATCCAGCCTACTTTCTATTTGCCTTCGAGACCAAGAGAATAGGCCCGAACATCCATCCCTTTTCACTTTCTCTGTCCTGGTCCTGAGTACAGGAGTACGTGTCAATCTGTGTGCGTGTGTGAGTGAGTGATATTCTCGTAATCGTCATATCTGCTTACCCCCAAACTCCAACCCCTAATGGAACCTGGGGGTTCCCAGCTTCTTCTAGTCCCTATCAGAATAATCTCATTCTTGTTCAGCTGTGGGGCCCCCACAATTTCAGTACCAACGGGGTATCCCCATCACACCCTAGGCCTCCATGACATGCAAGAGGGAAACCCAACCCCTCGTTCTTTCTTCTCCTGTAGCAAAATGGATGGAGGTTGGAAGGGCCTTAAAAATCTAAGGACTGGGAATGTGGCTCAGTGACAGAGTGCTTGCCTGGCATGGGCAAGGCCCTGGGTTCAATCCCCAGCACTGGAAGGAAAACAAGAACTAAAAAGAGTAGAGAGATCTTTCAGTCTGGTCCTGTTGCTCTGTGGATGTGGAAACTGAGGCCCGAAAAAGGCAATCTTTTTTTTTTTTTTTTAAGTCACAGAGCAAGTGATGGAAGAGTGAACTAGATTCCCTGCCTGCAGATTCCAAGTGCTCTGATCCCAGAAGGAACTTCTTGAATTTGGTGCTGGGTTCTCTGGAACAGAAACAGGCAGGTGAGCACAGAGAGAAAAAGCAGATTAAATGGAACAAGCTGGCACAGTGTAGCATGTGAAAAGAAGGTGCCCAGTTCATGTCCCACCTGTCAACCATGTTCCATCAGGAATCATGGAGGTGAGCCAGGTGCGGTGGCACACGCCTGTAATCCCAGCAACTTGGGAGGCTGAGGCAAATACTTGTGAACTATGGAGTGATATGAATGTTGTCGGTTGTCATGGAAGGCAAGTCGTGTCTGGTGGGACCTGAGAGAGCTGCCATATGGTCTACAGGTGGGGGGTAAACCGAGATGCTCAACCTTTGATCTTTGGGAGAGTCAAAGAAGAGCATGAACTTTCAACCTGCCCCACACTTTCGTAATCCTCCTTCTTGGGGATGGGGGTGGGGAGGTGGGCAGCAGGTTCCTGCAGACCCCAGGGGTGCCCAGAGGCTGTGGGAAGCTGAGCACTAATTAGCTGCTGGCTCCCTAATTGGGCTTAATTGCTTCCAAGTCATCAGGAATTAAGAGGTTGCTTCAATTAGCACAGGGAGGGTGACAGCTCAGCTGGGACTGGTCAGGGCTCCCCTTGGGAGGGGGAGGAAGTAGAGGAAGATGGCCTCCTAGCAGGACAGCCCTTCCACCCTGTGATGGGGGAGCATCACAGCCTTCTCCTGCACTGCAGCTTCCCTGACTTCAGTTCACCCCCTTTGACAAGCTCTCTGACTTTTCTGCCCAGATGAGACCTGGGATCTGGGTCTGGCTCCACCACTAGCTTCCTTGTGACTTTGGCGTGGACGGCCATGGGGTCAAGGTGGGGAATGTAGGCTTTGAAGCTAGGTCTCTAGAGTTTGAATCCCAGGCCCTCCAATTCTTGGTTGTGAGATGCTGGAGTGCTTTGTTTTCTCACCTGAGCCAAAGAACTGATGATGGTCCCCGTTGTGCCGGCTATTCACAACAGTGGCTGGCTTTGTAAACACTCAATAACTATTAGCTGGTTTAGAATTCCCTCTCCAAACTCAGCGTCTTCATTTATAAAGTGACAGGTTAAAGTGTTTTTATTAAGTTTATTTTTTAGTTATAGGTGGACACATGTCTTCAACTTTATGTGGTGCTGAGGATCTAGCATGTGCCTCACCCATGCTAGGCGAGTGCTCTACCTCTGAGCCACAACCCCAGCCCTAAAAGTGTTGTTTTTTATTGAGAAATTCCCATCTCAGCCCAGAACAATCACTGAATCAAAATATCCAAGACTTTGGTCATTGACAGGTTTTGTGTATGTGAAAGTATGTGTGGTGCTGGGGATGGAACCTAGGACCCAGAGCATGTTAAATATGCGCTCTAAGTTGGACGCAGTGGCACACATCCATAATCCCAGCAACTCAGGAGGCTGAGGCAGGACAATCTCAACTTTGAGTCCAGCCTGGTCAATTAAGTGAGGCTCTGTCTCAAAACAAAAAAGTAAAATGACTGGAGCTGTGGCTCAGCAGTAAAAGCACCCACGGATTCAATTCTCAGTACCAATAGACACATATCCTTGCTCTACCTCTGAGCCACCTCTGCCCTGAAGGCAGCACCTCCTTTGGCAGTTTTTTTATTTTTGGCTTTGTTTTGTTTGGTACTGGAAATTCAACCCAGGGGCACTTTACCTCTGAGCTACATTTCCAGTTTTTTGTTTTTTTTTTTTTTTGGCGGGGAGGGATTGAACTCAGGGGCACTCAACCACTGAGCTACATCCCCAGCCCTAATTTTTTTTTTTTTTTTTTTGTATTTTATTTATAGACAGGGTCTAACTGAGTTGCTTAGTACCTCGGTGTTGCTGAGGCTAGCTTTGAACTCCTGATCCTCCTGCCTCAGCCTCTAGAGCTGCTGAAATTACAGGCGTGCATCACTGCACCCGGCCCCAGTTCTTTATTTTGAGACAGGGTCTCACTAAATTGCTGAGGCTGACCTTGAACTTGCGATCTTTCTGCCTCAGCCTCCCAAGTCTCTGGGATTATGGGCATGTGCCACCTTGCCCAGTTTACATTGGCAGTTTTGAAGGCCCTCTCCCTCAAGAAATTGTGATGCCCAATGAGGTTTGAAATCACCGAATGGATGGTCTCAAAAGATTCCCCCAGCCTGGCACAGCTCTTCTCTGCCCTGTGCCACACCAGACCCCTCTGCCTATCCTTCAGAGGAGTGGCAGTTTGGACCAGAGGCCATTACCACCTGTGCAGCTGGAAGCAGTTCCTTCTCACTCATTTGGAATCCTCAATAAAATGAACATAATGACCTTGCCATGCTCACCTCCCAGGGCTTCCTGGAGTTTATGTTTTACTAGGTATAGGACCTGCTATAAAGGTAAGCAATTATATTGTTCCTTCCTTTGATAAACATTTATTGAAGGCCTAGCATATACCTATCTCCTTTACTTAGAGTTGTCTACAGAATTACCAGCTCCTGGAAAGATCCATCCCAAACCATCAGATAAGTCAAGTTTTGGGGCCAACCTCTTTTTTTTCTTTTAGCTCCAGCTTGGAATCAAATGGATGGGAAGAGCCTAGAACAAGCCCTGACACATAGGTAGCTTCATTACTATTGTTATTGTGACTATGCCCCAGGCTGCGAGCCCAGAGAGGCCTAGATGCAGTGCACACATGGAGCTCAAGTGAATGAAGGCAGTGAGGGGAGAAGTAGGTGATGAAGAATGGATTGCGTAGGAGAAGTAGAGGGAGAAATTGCGACCCTTGAAGGGGCCAATTCATGAGGGAGCTACGAGGAAGATATATATTCACAGGGCTAAATGTGTTTTGATAGGGCCAGGCGCGGTGGTGCATGCCTGTAATCCCAGCGGCTTGGGAGGCTGAGACAGAAGGATCAAGAGTTCAAAGCCAGCCTCAGCAACTTAGCAAGACCGTGTCTCTAAATAAAATATAAAAAAAGGGCTAGGGATATGGCTCAGTGGTTAAGTGTCCCTGGGTTCAATCGCCAGTACCAAAAAACAAAAACAAATGCGTACGGAGTTCCTAACATGCACCAGGGCCTGTGGTTGGTGCTGGAAATAGAGAAGATCACCAGATTCACAAAACATTAACCCTCAAGGAGGTCCCCTCATGGGAGAAGACATATATATATACATAGCATCACTACTGTGGGACAAGGGACGTTGGAGGCTCAGTGGGGACACCTGATCCAGGCACTTTTAGATGACCCTGGAGAATGGATAGGAGTTGGCCAAAGGGCAAGGTATATGCTAAGTCCAGGAAGGTTGGCTTAGAAGAAGCAAAAGTCAGAATTACTGGCATTTAGAGAGCAAGGGATGGGGCTGGCACTGCAGGCTTTACAAGCCAGGTCATAGGATTTGGAGTGTATCCCAGATACAATGGAGATCCACTTTGATTTGAAGTCTTGTGGAAACATGACATGGTTTTTCTTTTGGAAAGATCATCTCTGGGGGTGGGGGGGGTAGGATGAGATCCAGGCAAGGGTGGGGGCCCTTGCCAGGTGGGAGGTGCCTGCAGGCACCCAGGTGAGGCTAGGTGCTCAGAACAGGGAGCTGGAGGCAAGCTCAGAGGGAGAGAGACTTTGTAGGAAGAGCTACAGAACTTGGGGGTCCTTGGCTGTGGGAGACAGAGTGGATAAGTCTGAGGAAGCTGAATGGGGCCAGGATGGTGTTGGGAAGAATGAAGAATTCCATCTGGGGCTGGGGCTGGGGCTGGGGCTCAGTGGTGGAGCACTTGCCTAGCATGTGCAATCTGAGGCACTCCAAAAAAGGAAAAATATCATCTGGGACATCAAAAAGGGATGGCAAGTGGTAGAGCTTGACACCCACTTGGAATGCCTGAGTCCTCCTCTAAGAATTGTCAAGAGGGCTGGGGCTGGGGCTTAGCGGTAGAGCGCTCATCTAGCATGTGCAAGGCCCTGGGTTCAATCCTCAGCACCACATAAAAATAAATAAATAAAATATAGGTATTGTGTCCAACTACAATTAAAACATAAAATATTAAAAAATTAAAAAATTTAAATAAAAAAGAATTGTTGAGAGTGGAAGGCTACTCACCCTTAGCCCAGTACCAGGCCCTCCCTCTCCCCAGCCTCTCTGGAACAGACTGAAAATTCCTGGCCCAGAGATACCCTGTTGGGGCAGGCTTTCCTGGATCTTCCCCAGCTCACAGGGAGGCACATACCTGTGTGCCTGCTCCTTGGTGACACATGTTGGGAGGGGCGCTGGAGGTGAGTGAGTTCAGGGGAGTTTCCCACTCCCAACTTCTGAGGTCTCTGGCCTTAGTTGTAACTTGGAACAGGAAGTAACTCCCCGGGCCTGGAGCACACAGGACAGCAGGGTGCCATGGACAAGCTGTAGACAAGGCAAGCAGAGCACCCACCTTTCAGTCCTGATCTTAGCCCCTCTGGATGGGAGACTATGAGCACCACAGGGTTCATCTTGTCTTACTACTGCACCTTCAAGATGGTTCCATTTGGATGGTGGTCACATGACTGTCTCATACCTCCACCCTTGAGTGTCAGTGTGTTTGAAGGCAGAATTCTCCCCCACCGGTTCTGCAGTGGGAAAGTCATGGCGCCCTTGTCCACCCGCCCCAGCACACATCTCCATTTCCAGCTCCTCCCCAAGTGCTTCAGCCTCCTTCAGCCATTTCCTTGCCCTCCCTCTGTGTGAAAATGTGACTTGAATTAACTCTTGGGAGAAAAATCACAGAAACCAGGAAAGGGGGGACTTGGGGAGGGGGCAGTGAGTCACGTTTCCATGTGTATTTTTCAAACTTTCCAATGGAAGTTTGGAAAACAACAGTCCTTTGGTTGCCAGCTTGGACCTGCTTCCCCAGCACAGAGTCCTGTGTTCTGTTTCCCCCTCGGCTCGCTTCTCCCTCTGGGCTTGTGCTATTGTAGGGTTACTGGGAGGACCTTCCTGGGGTAGAGCTTTAGTCTCTTCTCTTTTCAACTACCCCTGCTTCTAGGTGGACCCATGGGGACTGCAGCAGGACTGGGGACTTTATCTCTGTGGTCATTCTGGCCAAGCCTCCAACACTTGAGAACTTCCATTGGTGCCAGGAAGCCCTGGGCTCTAGGAACCTCTTCTCTGCCCCCACGTCCTTCTTGTCTTTGCATTCCAATTTGCAGAGGGCCCATGGCTGAGGGTGGAACTTGTGGACGCCCAGGGAGAAGCTCTAAGAGGAGAGGCCTCACCCCGAGGAGATGGCAAGGCAGAGAACACATGGAGAGGAAAAAGAGCATGATGGCATGGCCCATCCCTCTTGTGTTCTGGGCCCTGGGCCACACCCTTAGCACATCTGCTGTCAGGTACAACCTCCTGCAGCCCTGGGAAGAGGCGTCAGGATCCCCATTTTGCATATAGAAACCCAGGATCAGCCAGAGAAATGAGTGGGAACCCTGAGGATGATGAGCAGATAGTGGTCCCCTTGAGAAACGGATGGGAAGGCAGATCATGGCCCTAGCCAGCCCCTCCTTGCAGGCCCTGAGCCCTTGGATTATCCCTTCATCTGCTTCCTTTGGGCGGGGTAAAGGGGTCCTAGGCTAGCTGTCCCTCTATCCTGCTCCCTCTGGGGGGATGCCCCCCCAGTTTCTGACTAATCCTTTCCAACTGCAGTGGCATATCCTGCCCCTGCTGTGCCCATGCCAGAGACAACCCACATCACATGGGCCACATCTGGCTCCATTTGAGCACACCCCACCCTCCCCTCTCTTGTGCTTCCCCCTCCTCTGCCCAGGGGCCAGAATGGGGAGCGCCTCTCAGGACCCCTCTCTGGCTCCACCAGCCTTGTTCCCCTCCCCTTCCCTTCCTCCTGCTCAGCCTCCATGCCTGGGACATCTTGGCCGGGTCCTTCACTGCCCCCTCCCTCATCATATCCTGACTTCTTGGCCCCACCCCTTTCCATCCCCCACTGAACTGTGGATTGGGAAGGTGGCATTTTGCAAGGCCCAAGTCTCTAGAGCTGTCCCAGGGTAGGGGGAAGGCCTGGCAGCACGGGACTAAATTGCCCCTAGCCCAGCCTTCTGGCCTCTTGCCAGCTTGGGCTTGGGAGGGGAGAAGACCCTGAGATGTGCGTGCATGAACGGGTATGGCTGGGCTAGCAGGGCGGGGTTGCCGGGCTGAGCCAGTGCCAGGGCTCACCCTCTCTAGGTCTTTTGTGAGGGATGGGAGGAGCCTGGAAGGGCCTCCAGCTACCGGCCTTGCTCCTCCTTCCTCCTTGCTTAGCAACCGTTGTCACCGGGTAAATATTTGCCCCATCAGGATCTGGCACTGGAGCAGAGACACCAGCCAGGGTAGCTGCCCCTCTCCTCAATTCCTCGACCTCTCTCTGCCCATCTCCCCACTTCAGGGACCCGCGGTCTGGACTCCAGATATGGTTCCAGCCCCTCCCTCACAGAAGGCTTCCTCCCCAGCCTCCCCCTTCCCCACTCTCACCTCCCCTTCATTCCCACTCACTGGGTGCTCAACTCACTGTGGGCCATCCACCCTCTCTGGACCCATTAGGAACTTGAGCAAGGGCCACCCCTAAGCCAGACAGATCCTCTGCCTCTGCCCCACCGCAGTCCTCTGGGAGCCCAGCCTGGCTGTGGCTCCTAGTACACTGTTGGTGCTCACTGAGCTCCAGGACCTCACCCCTTCCCTTCAACAGGAAATATGCCTCCCACCTCCAAACCTTAGCTTTACTCCGTGAAGCCTGGGGGAGGAAGGGAGTAATGTTTTGCTGGAAGCCATTCTCCATCCTCAGGCCAGAAACCTCCCTATCAGGAAGTCGGCGCCATTTTTACCTTCTCTGGGGTAGGATTGAGGGGACCAAGGCCAGAGGGAAACAGATACCCCCTTACCTCTTCCTGGGCACTGACAGGACAGGGTTGGAGAGCCTGCCAGCTTCAGCCCTGCATCCTGCCCCTTGTAACCAGGTCCCTGCCACCCCTCTCCTCTTTTAGTGGTTTTCTCATTACCTGTCATTGCGATGAAGAGCCCGTTTAGGGGTCAGGGCCAAAGTGAGGTGCATGCTCTGACTGCCCAATGGACAAAAAGGGCTAAGGGGGTGCCCCTTTGGGCGGGCCTGTGGGCTGGCTTAGGAATAGCAGAAGGGGAATCTGGGGAGTTAGACTAATTCTGGTCTAGACCCGAGGGGGTTGGGCTGTGCAATGCTCTGACTCCTCCCAGCTAAAGTTCTGTCTTCAAGGCAGTGACTGTTGAAATGCTGGCCCAAACTCAGCAGGCCCTTCCCCATCCCATGGGGGCTCCTGATGCAGAGAACCTGCTCATCGCCTTGCTTTTGGCAGCCCCTCTTCCCAGCTTCTCCACAAAGTGCCCCTTGCTCCATCCCATCCCACCCATCAGGAAACCTCCAATCCCTCCTTGCTGAAACTTTGCACTCCCAGTTGCTGGTAGAGAGGTTTCTACCTGGACTCAGGAACTTGTGGGCTACTGGAGCTGGAGACAGGGGTAGATTTGCCACTGAGCTAAGGAAGGTGAAGCTTCAGGGCTGCTGAGCCACAAAGACCATATGGCTACTCTCTAGAGCCATATGTCTGTTGAAATCCACAGAAGATCCTTCCCTGGTTCATGGGGATCGAACCCAGGTCCTCTTGAAAGTTAGGTGAGCACTCTACCGCTGAGCTACCTGGCCAGTCCTTATTTTGAGACAGAGTCGCTGAGTTGCCTAGGCTGGCCTCAAACTTGAGATTCCCCTGCCTCATCCTCTCGATTTTCTGGGATTACAGGTGTACACCACCACCACCATGCCCGGTCCTTGGTTGTATTCTTCGAGGGCCTCCCCTCAAAACTGTATGTGCTTTAGGTAGGATGAGCAGTTATCCCGATTTTAGCATTAAACGTCCCATGTCCTAGGAAGTCCCTATCCTGAGCAGACCAAACAAATGTCCATCCTACTTTCATGCCCTCAAAACATCTGGTCCACACCTGGACAGGAAAGAGCGAGCTAAGGATTCCTTTTCTGTCTCCCTTACTGCAAACGTGGGGACGGCGGCGGGGAGGGGGACCCTTTTCTCCAACTCCAGTCCTAGAGTTGTGGAGCTTCTGTTTGCTTCCTTGGCAACAGGGAGAGGAAACCCCCATTTAGGAGGCCGGGGAGGCCCCAGCAACCACACACACAGATACACACAGACTCACATGCGGCCGCCCACACGCAGCCGCCTGCGTCAGCATCGGCCTTCAGCGCCGCCTCCGGGGTGTGGAACCCGCTGGGAGCCGAGCCAGAGCGGAGCCAGACAGCCAGCTGCAGGGATTGGCCACCTGGCCCCGCCCACGCCGCGGTCGCCCCGCCCATTTCCACCCCGAATCGGGGCAGGTGGTGAGGGGCCGAAGCCGAGATGCGGGAAAAGATGGCACAGCTGGATGGCGGGCAGCCCGCGGTCGGATCTCTGTTTGCTCTAGTCTGATGTGCATTGTGGCAGTTTTGTGTATTGTGAGTGTTGTGCCAGTTTAGGGAGCTGGAGGCGCGCGGGTAGGGTGGCCATCTCCGCCCAGTAGTGTGGGGAAGGTGATTTGGAAGTTGGGAACAGAGTTCCTGGACAGGCCCTGGGACTTACTATTAGACTGGGTTCCTTGCGGTTTAGGCTAGAGAGAGAAACCTGGGGTCTGGGGCCTACTTCTGTCACCTGTCAGGTATGTGGCCTTGAGCAAATCAGTTAACTTGTCCAAGATCTCGGTCTCTTTATCTGTAATATGGGGATAATTGTATTTGCTAGTGCTCCTTAAAGAGATTTGAAAAGGCAAAGGTAGCAATCTTTGTGAAAGAGTTGTCACCTGGGAGACACCTGCACAGGTGAGAGGTGTGAGGGATTGGTTCTCTGCTCTTCATCCAGCTGGCCCTTCCGGCCTGGCTGGAGCAGTGAGCTCATCAGACGCCTCCCACATCACAGGAGCAGCAATGCCCATGCCTTGGGGTGGATTGGCTCCTTAAAATCTGTCCAGCTAACAAGGCCTTAAGCAACTCAGCCAGATCCTGTCTCAAAGTAAAAAATGAAGGGGCTGGGGTTGTAGCTTAGTGGTTGAGCGCTTGCCTCCCATGCGTGAGGGAGGCACTGGGTTCCATCCTCAGCACCACATAAAATAAATAAGTAAAACAAAATATTGTGTCCACCTACTGTTACCCCGTTGTTTACCGGTGATGAGTCCTTGCTTTCCCAATGCTGAAGTATAACACCGAGGTCAGTGTAGAGTGGAAAGTAGAAGCTTTATTATAGGACAGCAGAAAAGACTTCTCCCAGGAGGAAGAAGGGGACCCAAGAGATGGAATCCGTGGAAGGGCAATGTCTTCCCCTGTTTTGGCTAAGGTCTTCTTTCAGCTTTCCCGCATTCCTGTCAGCGCTCCGGTCCTTGGTTCTGTCATCTTGCAGTGGTAGAATGCAGGTGGGGAGATCCAAAAGGTGAGGGGCAGATGGGCCTGAGGAGTAATCTGGGCAGGAAGGGCCCGGGAAGACTTTTGATTAGCCCTCCCTGTTGGCTGGGAGCTGCTCCGTTTATATTTCTTTAGAATGGGCTCTGGGCTTTGGGGACATTAACATTTCAATTTCCCCCAAGTGCTGCTCTGCCTTCGGGTACTCTATTCTCAACATGGCCCGATTTGCATAACTACACTAACTACCTATCTTTAAATCTGGCTTCACTACAACGAAAAAGAAATTTAAAAATAAAATATAAAAAAAGGACTGGGAATAGAATGTGGTCCAGTGGTTAAGGACCCAGGGTTCAAGCCCCAGTAACCAAAAAAAAAAAAAAAAAAAAAATTGTCCACCCTGCTGCCCTGTCCCCTTTAGTAGCGGGGCACCAGGTCAGAGCCCTACTTGGAGGATCTGGCCCTGCCTGGCTGTGTGACCTTGAACGAATTTTCCTCCTCTGGCCTTAGAAGGATGCTAAAAAGAGAAGGACTAATTTCTCAGATCCCTGGGGGCCTCCTGGGAGAGAGAGGCCCTCAACCTTCCAGATAGAAACTCCGCCCCTGTCATTTAGGCTATTGTTTTTGGTTTTGGTGAAATTTCATTTGAATGAGGGGTTCTCTGGCTTTACAAACAGTTTTCAATCACTTTCTCCTTCTAATGGCCTCCAAGAACCCCCAACCGCCCAATCAGCAAGAGCCTGTATCTTTCCTCTTTGCTGTGTATGAGTGGGAAGAAGGCTATGTGACTTCAGTCTAATTACTCAGCCTCTCAAAGTTTTGGGTTCCTGGCATATAAAGAACAGATAATAATACCTACCTATTAGGTGGATGTGAAGATTAAATGGGACCTACCTCCTCACTGCCTGGCACATGGACAGCCACTTAAAAGAATGGGTGAGGCCTTCCACTATCAAAGTTATAACTATTACCTGTGCACAAATGACTCAGCACTTCAACATTGTTTAATACCAGACCCTGTGATCAAAAGAGGACTAGGTCAAGCACCACCGTCCATCAAGAACTAACTCACTTGTGCCAGGCCTGGTGGCCACACCTGTAACCCCAGTGACTCAGGAGGCTGAAGCAGGAAGATCACAAGTTTGAGGCCCACCTCAGTGACTTAGTGAGATCATAACTAAGCAACTTAGGGAGACCCTGTCTCAAAAAAAAAAAAAAAAAAAAAAAGGGACTGGGGATGTGGGAAGCAGCTCAGTAGTAAAATACCCCTGTGAATGTACATTGTATACAACCAGAGATATGAAAAAATTGTGCTCTATATGTATAATATGAATTGTAATGCATTCTGCTGTCATATATAAATTAAAAATTTTTTTTAAAGAATTCTAAATTTTAAAAATCCCTAGGTTCAATCCTCAGTACCAAAAATAAGTAAAAAGAAAGATAACTTACTTGTCAAGGGATTCCCTAGCCATGACTTTGTATCTCCAAATCACCCCAACCTCCTTAGACCCTCCTGCAAAGAATCACCCCCTTCCCACCCCACAGGGATACAAGGGATACAGATCTGCCTCCCCAATGGCTAGGATCCTATGTAATGACTCCTCACTCTGACACCCACCTGTCCAGTATCATAGCCTGATGGTGACCTCTGGGCCCTTGGGGTCCGGCTAACTGTATTGAAATTCTAGTTCTGTTAATAATCTCTGACCTTAGATAAGTGGTTCTCTCAGCTAGGGGTGACTTTGACATTCCCTGGGGACATCTGGCAATATCTAAAGATGTTTTTGATGATCATAACTGGGGACAGAGGTGCTAATGGCATTTAGAGGGTAGAAGTCAGGAAGGCTACAAAATATCTAGTATTATACACAAACTCTCCCCCAACAAAGAACTGTTGGTCCTGAAATGTCTGTAATGCCAAGGAAACTCAGCCTCACATGAATAAATTAACATCCCTGGGCTTCAGTTTCTGCATCTGTAAAATAGGGCTAATAATAGTGTCTACCTTGTAGACCTATCTTATGTCTTCAAAGAGATAATACATATGCTTAGTGCCTCATAATAGTACATATCCCATAAATATTTCCTACATTAATCATTATTACTGTGCCTCTGGAATACCTCCCTCCTGGTTGCATTCTTCTGCTGAACCCACCTCACCCCAGTTTGGCTTGTCTCTTGACAAGGTCAGTGCCTTTGGTATAGGGATTGAACCCAGAGGCACTTTACCACTGAGCTACCTCCCCAGCCCTTTTTATTTTTTGTATTTTGAGACAGGGCCTCAATGAATGGGTCAGGGCCAAGCTGCTCAGAGCCAGCAAGGTTGCTGAGGCTGGCCTCGAACTTTTGATCCTCCTCTCTCAGCTTCCTAAATTGCTGGGATTAGAGGCACGATCCACCAGGCTGGGCTGAGGGTTTGTTTTGTGATACTGAGTGTTGAAGCCAGAGCGATGTACCACTGAGTTACAGCTCCAAACCTTTTTTTTATTTGAAAGAGGATCTCACTAAGTTGCCCAGGTGGGCTTCGAACTTGGGATCCTCCTGCCTCAGCCTGGGATAACAGGCTGGGATAGCAGGCTGGATGAGGCCTTGCTGTGTTACCAGGCTGGCCTAGAACTTCCTGACTCTAAAGCAATCCTGCTGATTCAGCCTCCTGAGTAGCTGGGACCCTAGGCAAGTGGCATTCCTGCTGGCGGTGCATCTCTGTTTCCACTGGTCTTCATGCTTCCCTTCTCCCTGAATCTCAAGCTCTATCAAGCAGCTAGAATCCTCTGCTCAGACACCATGCCAGCACCAGGTCTCTACCTCCGCAGCCCACTTCTCCCCTCCTATCTCTGCCCACACTTTCCAGCCTCACCTCTGGAGGCTGCCTGCTCTCCTCCAGGTCAGACTGCACTCTTAGCACTTTTCCACTTTGGCACCTCTGCACAGACTTCCTCCCGGCCTCGGGCGACGGCTCACCTCCCACGCGTCCAGCCAAAGTGGCAGAAGATAGTGCAGCGCATCCTGGACTTGAACCAGGCTGCCTGGTCCATTCTGAGCTCCGCCTTACTGTTTGGTTTGGGGAAAGTCAGCTTTGCCTGTAAAGTAGGGAAACAACTTCCAACCCACAAGGTTGTTTTGTGGACCCCAAACTGTAAAGACTAGAAAAGTGTAAATTACTCACCGATAAAGCATTGTCCTTCTTTGTATTTTTATTCTCATAGCACTTATGTCTTTTTTTGTTTTAAGCTTTGGGGATTTTTTTTAAATATCTTTATTTATTTGTTCTACTTAGTTGTACATGACAGCAGAATGCATTTCAATTCATTGTACACAAATAGAGCACAACATTTCAATTCTCTGGTTGTACACGGTAGAGAGACTCATCATTCACGCAATCATACCTATACCTAGGGTAACGATGTCCATCTCATTCCACCATCTTTCCTATCCCCATAGCTCCTCCCAGCCTCCCCTTTTCCCAGTCCAAAGTTCATCCATTCTTCCCATGCCCCCCACCATCAGAGATCAGCACCCACTAATCAGAGAAAACATTTGGCCTTTAGTTTTTGGGGATTGGCTTACTTTGTTTAGCACAATATTCTCCAACTCCATCCATTTACCTGCGAATGACATAATTTTATTCTCTTTTAATGCTGAATAATATTCCATTGTGTATATATACCACAGTTTCTTTATCCATTCATCTGTTTATGGGCGTCTTGATTGGTTCCACAGTTTAGCTATTGTGAATTCAGTTGCTATAAACATTGTGTCACTCTAGTATGCTAATTTTAAGTCCTTTGGATATAGACGGGATAGCTGGGTCAAATGGTGGCTCTATTCCAAGTTTTGTGAAGAATCTCCACACTGCTTTCCAAAGTGATTGCACCAATTTGCAGTCCTACCAGCAATGTATGAGTGTACCTTTTTCTCCACATCCTCTCCAACACCTATTATTGCTTCTATTCTTGACTGGGGTGAGATGAAATCTTAGTGTAGTTTTGATTTGCATTTCTCTAAATACTAAAGATGTTGAACACTTTTTTATACATTTGTTGATCACTTGTATATCCTCTTCTGAGAAGTGTCTATTTAGTTCCTTAGCCCATTTATTGATTGGGTTGTTTGTTTTTTTGGTATTAAGTTTTTTGAGTTCTTTATATATCCTGAGATTAGTGCTCTGATATATGTGTGTATACCTTTATTTCATTTTTTAATTTTTATGTGGTGCTGAGGATTGAACCCAGCGCCTCACATATGCTAGGCAAGCGCCCTACTGCTGAGCCACAACCCCAGCCCCCCCAGCCCTTATACCTTTACCTATAATTCTCTCTCTCTCTCTTTGGTATCGTCAGTTGAACATCAAACACAGAACCACATCCCCAGTCCTTTTTCATATTTTATTTGGCAACAGGTTCTCAATGAGCTGCTTAGGGCCTCACTAAGTTGCTGAGGCTGGCTTTGAACTCACAATCCTCCTGCCTCAGCCTCCTGAGGTGCTGGGAATTACAGGTGTGCCACCATGCATAGCTCACTTTGGTTAGTGACTATCTTTTCTCCCTTGAAATGCCAGCTCCATATGTGTAGAGACGGTTTTTAAGGTTTTTGTTGTTGTTGTTGTTTTGTGGAGCTGGGGATGAAATCCAGGGCTCCGCAAACACTAGGCGGGTATTCTATCACTGGACTATATCCTCAGTCCAAGTTGTTTTTTTTTTTTTTTTTTTTTTTAAAGAGAGAGAGAGAGAGAGAGAGAGAGAGAGAGAGAGAAAATTTTATTTATTTCTTTTGGCAGACACAACATCTTTGTTTGTATGTGGTGCTGAGGATGGAACCCAGGCCGCACGCATGCCAGGCGAGTGCGCTACCGCTTGAGCCACATCTCCAGCCCCCAACTTTTTTAAATGAGATTTTGCTGTGTTCCCAGGCTGACCTTGAACTCATGATCCTCCTGCCTCAGCCTCCAAAATAGGTGGGATTGCAGATGTGCATCATTGAACCTGGCCTTAGCCCCCTACCTTTTTACTCTTCTTTTCTTTCTTTCTTTTTTTTTTCTTTTTGCAATAGTAGGTATGGAACCCAGGGCCTCTCACATATTAGACAAGAACTCTACCACTGTGCCACGTCCCCAGCCACTATATTCTAATTTTACTCATTAAATGCTCCAGCTTCCAGATTTCTGGGATTCATTACCCAGTTTAGAGTTCCATGCTGTCCCCCACCCTCCCCGCCTCTGCCCCACCCCCAGTGTTCCGTTTAAAACCAAGGTCCTGCTCTGGCTGGGCAAACACTCTACCATTGAGCTACAACCCCAACCCACTGTGCTGCTCTTTAACCACTGTACTTTTTGGCTTTGCTTCTCTCTCTGTCTCCTCTACCAGTGGGAGGCTTCCTTGAGAGCAAGAAGAGCATTTTATGCCGTGGCATGGTGTGCACCCCCCAGAGCTCAATCTCCATGTGGTTGGTAGCCACTGTGCCCATATTACAGATGAGGAAGCTGAGATCCAGAGAATTCAGTTGCAGATCTAGTGTCACACATCAACTGAAAGACAGGATTGGAACCTGGTTACCACCCTGTCACAATCCCCCAACCCCAGCCCCAGGAGGCCCAGATTCTCTAGACCTGGCCTCCCCTACTCTCTCTTGCTTCCTTTGGTAGTAGTGATCCATGCCCTGGCACAGGGAGAATAGACTCGTGGCATTTGGGATGCAGAGTTAGAATAGAATATTCAAGATAAAGAGCCCCCTCTACAACCTCCAGTCCTGCTCCCCCTTTGGGGCCCTTCTAAGGCTCAGATTTAGGATAGGTGCCACTTTGGTGGTGGTGGTGGTAGTTGAAATCCTTTGGAAAGAGTTCAGAGTGAAATTCAAGGTGAAAATCCTATTCCTTTCTCCTGCACCTTTTCCCCAAAGATGAGAAAGTCAGGGATAGGAAGGGTTAAGTGTGGTTTTGCTTCCTCAGCCAGGAGGGGAAGCCAGGCCAGGCTGGGAGGGGAGCTCAGTGCCAGGGTGGGGGATGAGACAGTGGGAACAGCGCGAACCCCGTCCCTCACGTTTCACTGGTTTGCCCTCAGTCCTCCCACCTCTTCTTCTGGTTGGGGGAAGAGAAAGGGGAGAAACAGAACAAGCCTTTTTGTTTTGCTTGGGAAGCTGAGGGTAGGTGCCACACCCTGGGAGAGAGAGCTCCTGGGAGAGGGAGCCACATCTTGGGTCCCCTGGTTCTGGGCTCTCACCACACTGTCCAGACTCCCCCACCTAAGCATCACCTCTCAAGGTCCCCTCCTGAATACTTAAAAGTCCTTGCCTTAATCCCTCAGCAATCCCTGGTCCATTTGGAGGCCTGGTCCAGAACCCAGAACTGAGGACCTGTCCAGTCCTACTTTGCTTGTGTACTGAAAAGCTCTGATACCTTGAGCTGTGGGGGTTAGCAACATAATCTAATCCCCCAGGTTCCTCACCAGAAAACAAGCTGGGTGAGCACTGGGTGGGACTAGAGATGGATAGGTCCTGGAACCTCAGTGCTATCACCTCTTAGAGAGGATGCCTTGGTTGATGTGGCCAGGACCAGAATTAGAGGAGGAGAGATCAAAGGGGTCTTTGGTGAGAGCTGAGGATGGAGGCTCCAGAGCCTGGGACAGGGAACCTGGGGGTCTGAGTGGTACTGGTTTGTGAGAGGGCCTGGCATGACTCTTCTCCAGAGCTGGTTGACCTAGCCAGAGAGGAATGTGGAGATCAGTGTGGTGGTGGCCTTTGTAGCCAACAGGGCCTGTTGGTGTTTGCTGTTCCTGACCCTAACTACTCTTTTTCTAGCTGGAACTAAGATGGAGACCCAGTATCAACTGTCCAACCTCCAGTCCTGCTCCCCCTTTCGGGCCCCGCTGGGAACCACAAAAATCTGGGACCTGGTGTCCTGGCAACGTGATGAATGCACACACAGCTCTGGTATCTGTTTTAAATTATCCATTAAAATAAGTACAGTCCTGGAAAAAAATAAGTACAGTGCTGGAGTTGGCTGGGTGGGGTCACAGCAGAAAGGGCCTGATGGGGGAGGCACCTACTAAGCCTCTTTTTCCAACTGCCTGGGTTCAAAGGAATAGGCAGGAGGTGGAAGGGGACAGCTCCTGGGTCCTATTATTTAATTAATTTATTTATTTTTGGTACCAGGGGCTCTTAACCACTAAGCCACACCCCCAGCCCTTCTTATGTTTTTGAGACAGTGTTTCACTAAGCTTCTTAGGGCCCTGCTAAGTTGCTGAGGCTGACTTTGAACTCACAACCCTCCTGCCTCAGCCTCCAGCTATGAGGCCCTGAGTCGGCTCTGGGTCCTATTCTTGGTTTTCTCTGGGAGCTGGAGATGCTGAGGTTTTTTGCTTGGGTCTTAGACCCAGTGTTTAAGGCAGATAAATAGGGGCAGACCATATGAAAAATGGGGGGCCTCAGACCTCTGTCCCAAAACTGAGGGCATAAAGCAACTGAGAGGTTCCAGAATTCGCTGCCCCCCAAGGAACCCAGGCATTTCTCTCCCCCCCACCAACCCATCTCTGGCATACTGAGATGCATCTTTGAATGGGCAGCCCACATGTGGAGGGGGGGTAGAGGTGACTCACTATTACTACTGGGAGACAAGGGGGAGCCAGTGGTGGAAGAATGAGTGAGTCACTTCGACGGGCACCAGCTTCAGCCCTACCCCCACTTTCTCCTCCCTCTCCCTGCCTGGCCCCCTCCCTTGCTTTGCACCCACTTCCCCTCCTCGACACCGCTGCCCTTTGCCCACCCACTCTCGTCCCTTGGCTCTGCCCTCTACCCCTGAAGGCCTGAGGCAGTGGGGGGTAAGCTTAGAAGTGAGATCGCTGAGCAGGCAGTAACCAAGACGGCGAGCCCCAGGCAGACCCGGCGCTCTGGAGAGGGTGGAGCCCGAGTCTGCCACAGCCCGGCGATTCGTGCCCCTCCTCACCATTCCCACCCCCGCCTCTGTGGGTAGGTAGATTGCCCTTTAAGAGCGGTAGACCCGCCCCCTGTGGGGAGGACCTATTAGAGCCCCGGCCCGGGCGCCGGTGACTCAGTGTTCGCTGGAGCGCCGCATCTGCACCAGCCAACCCAGACCCGCAGGTCCGACAGCGCCCGGCCCAGATCTCACGCCTGCCAGGAGCCAGCGGAGAGCCAGCCACCCGGCGCGCTCCGCCCCTGAGCAGTCTCTGTCCTTCGTCCGAACCCCTAGCCCTTTCCGGGACCCCTGCCCTGAGGGCAGCGCTGCCACCCTGCCGGCCATGGAGACCCCGTCCCAGCGGCGCGCCACCCGCAGTGGGGCGCAGGCCAGTTCTACTCCGCTGTCGCCCACTCGTATCACCCGGCTGCAGGAGAAGGAGGACCTGCAGGAGCTCAATGACCGGCTGGCCGTCTACATCGACCGTGTGCGCTCTCTGGAGACGGAGAACGCGGGGCTGCGCCTTCGCATCACCGAGTCTGAAGAGGTGGTCAGCCGCGAGGTGTCCGGCATCAAGGCCGCCTATGAGGCCGAGCTGGGGGATGCCCGCAAGACCCTCGACTCGGTGGCCAAGGAGCGCGCCCGCCTACAGCTGGAGCTGAGCAAAGTGCGCGAGGAGTTTAAGGAGCTCAAAGCGCGGTGAGTGAGGCCAGGTGGCGGCTTGCCGGGCGCAGAGTGCAGAGGGCGGACGGACCGGCACCCTTGGCCGAGACCAGGAAGGGAGCCGGAGGGCGCTGGGCAGCTGACAACTTTGCTATATAGTCTCCTCCCTCCCCGGAACTGCCCAGCGGGCGACTGGCAGTGCCAAGAGGAATTGTCAGACCGGGACAGAAAGGAAAGGGGTCTCTGGGAGAGGGTAGGAATGTAAGGAATAATGGGGGCACTGGGGCTAAGCAGGGGCCTGCGACAGGGCCGCATTCTGTTAGGGTAGGATTTGACATCCATTTGGAGCCTGAGGGAGGGGCTTAACCAGCACAGAACTGGCCTTGCCAGGTATCGGAATTCTGGGCACTTAGACCAGGTTGGAATGGGTAGGTCCTGTTAGAAGTTTCTTGGTAGTCCTGGCACTGTGCCAGTTTCGCCCAGGCTTACTCTGAACACATGATTTCCACTGAGAAAGGTCCCAAGCCGGCATCTGTCCAGCGGTAATGGACCCCTTCCCCAAGCAGCACAGTGGAGGCCATTTGGCATGACCTTTTCCTGGGTTCTTTTTAGCACTGGGAAGCTCTCCTAGCATGTCTGGGACCTTTCTTGGACTCTGAGGCCTACCAGAACAGCTCCAGGAGACGAGCTCCCCCGCAGCTCCCACAGCCTTTGGCCTGTCTGGCCCAGGAATGCAAAGGAGGGAGGGAGGCCAAGGGCAGAGGCTCCTGGCACAGGAAGTTGTATTATGCCCAGGTCTGGGATAACCCTCCCCTTGGCCCTGTGCCTGGCTTCTCCGAGGGTTAGGGGCTCTGTCTTTCCCTCCGTCTTCAGGGTGAACCACTTTTATTTCCCAGTCAAGTCGGAACAGTCTGCTCTGGCCCATCCTATCAGCTGCTGACGTTTTGATCTTTGCTTTATTAAACGGCTGGAATACAGTGACACTTTTGAAATCCAGCCGTTGGGATCTTCAGGCCACTCCCACTTCACCCATCCCAGCCCCACCCTACCACACCCAACTTGACTCCACCTTCTTTTCTAAAAGGGCCTTGGGGGAGCCTGGATGCTTAGGCCCTCTTCTTCCAGCCCCCAATAATTTGGGTCTCCTGGGTCCTATATGAAGATCCAGACCAAAGAGCATTGAAGGTGCTTGGACATCCCTGGGGGGCTGATGGATGGCTTTGACTTCCACTCTTTCTCTCCTTTTGCATGATCTTCTCCAAACTCATGCCCTTCCCAGAACCCCTCTAGGTGGTGCCATGCAGATCCATCAGTCTCCTGAGGGATGGATAAAAATTGCGTGGAAAGATGAGTTTAACCTTTATTTCTGCCCAAAGGGGATAACCTGTCTTTTCCATTAGTAACATGAACAACGTAGAACGACAGATAAGGAACCCCACTGAGTTAGTGTTCTACTCTAGTCCACTCAACCACCAACCCCTGCCTCCTGCTTTCAGATTCCTACGAAGGACATTCTTAGCAGATCTGGGGAAAACACTGATTGGGGAACAGGACCATTGGAGTCTACAGCCTCTTGTGCTCAGATAGCCACGACAGTCTGACTCCAGTCTCATGGTGCAGCTGTCCAGGCCTGGGACACCAGGCGGGTGTGCGCCCACGTGGGGTGGGGTGGGGGTGGTGTGTGTACTTGTTATATTTAGCCACCTGACTCTTTTCTCCCCCACTGATCCTAACTAGGGAGGTTGGGCTTCCGGAAATGGGAGGTGGGTTTGCACACCTGGATCTCTGGGGTGTGGGAGGTAGGGTAGAGGAAAAAGGGGACTCAGACTGGGGGTGTCTGTCCACTTATATATCTTTAGTAGGAAGAGCCAGGATTCCTATTCTTTTTTTTTTTTTTTAATCTTCTGTGCTCAGATTGGTGTGGAGAAATGGCCAGAATGAAGAGTTGAGGGTAGGGGTTGTCCCAACTCCTCCCACCAAAGCCTAGAAAGAAGATGTTGTCTGGTTTAATATTTAATTAGAGCTTAGAGGTCAGGGCCAGATTTGGAATTGGGATGCTGAGCGGTTTGTAAGACCCTGTGGTGATCCTTGGCCCAGCCTCAGCACCTCAACCTCAGCACCTCAAGTACCCCCACAGGTTTGGAACCCCTTCTTGCTGTGCTGGGTTATAGGTACCAAGAAAAAAATATTTTCCCAAACACACACACACACACACACACACACACACACACTCACTCACTTTTTTTCTGGAACCCATGGTATTTGGACAGTTTGCAGAAAATAGAAAGACTGAAAGCCCCAGCAAAAGCCCACCTGGGGTCCAGGCTCAGAACTGGGCCCCACCCCAGGCCAGACAGCTGGGTGGATGACTCAGATGCTGTACCCCTCTTCCCCTCCCTCCCACCCTGGTGACTTTACAGGAGACAGGGTGGAGACAGCAGATGTCTTAAAGGGGAGGGATGGGGGCCTGAATGTCTGCATCAGTACCCCTCTGCATCCTGGTGTCCCTTTCCTGCCTCTTTCCTTAGACTCTGGTGGTGTCTGGATCCAGAACTCTGGACAGTCACTATGGACAAGCAATTAGCATGCAGAGCTGATTCTGGAGTTGTTGCCTTGGGCTGCCGACAGTGCAGGGTCTTTGACTTCTCATGAGGAACTGTTGGAGGAAGACTGAGTCAGAAATGGGGAGATCCCAGGCCCACAAAGCAGAAGCACCTCTTCCCCTCCTGAGGCCCTCGTGCTCTACAATTTCCTGGATTGCCTGCCTCTTGCGGCCCCAATGCGGACGGGCAGGGAGATGGAGGTTGAGGTACTTACGGGTTCTGATCAAGACAAGCACAGCAAAGGCCATAGAGGTGCCCATATTCCCAGGAAGGGATGATAGGTCAGGGTTTAACACAGGCTTTCTGACTTCTAGTTGAATACTCTTCCCATTAAACCTCGCTTCTCTAACTTGGGGGACAGGTTGGAGATCTGGGGGATAAGGTAAGGAATGGTGATTGAGACTCCTGCAGCATGGAGAGTCTGCCCTGAGGCCAGTGATCCCTTAATGTCCTTCAGTCCTGTCAGGGCATGTGAACACTTTGTCAATAGCCTTTGTCTCAGTCTGTACCTGGAAGGACCCAGGACCCTGCTAGGCCATAGATCATGAGACAGTCAGAGCTCTAGGAGCCTGATGATTTTTGTTTTGAGCCTGTCTAAGGACTTGTCATGGGAATTGTCTACCTGGATGGGAAGGGCACAGACATTAGGTTAATGAGGATGGGGGTCTTTGAGCATGCATTGCCCTTACCCTTATGTAATTGTGCCTCCTGATGTTACCTCTCCCAGCTACCCTCAGCCTTGCCCACATTCTGATTGAAAGGGCAAGAAGGTACAGTTCAAGGGCTAAAAAGTACTTAAAGAGCCCAAGGGAAACAGGAAAATCTTTTTTCTTTTGTATGGGGAATTGAACTCAGAGACATTTAACCACTGAGCCACATCCCCAGCCCTTTATTGAATTTTATTTAGAGACAGAGTCTCACTGAGTTGCTTAGAGCCTCAATAAGTTGCTGAGGCTGGCTTTGAACTCTCAATCCTCCTGCCTCAGCCTCCTGAGCCACTGGGATTACAGGTGTATGCCACTGCACCTGGCTGAGAATCATTGCTTTTTTTTTTTTTTTTTTGGTACTGGGGATTGAACTCACTCAACCACTGAGCCACATCCTCAGCCCTATTTTGTATTTTATTTAGAGACAGTTGCTTAGCACCTCACTTTTGCTGAGGGTGGCTATGAACCCGCAAGCCTCCTGTCTCAGCCTCCTAAATCACCAGGGTTACAGGCGTGCGTTACCGCGCCCGCCAGCTGAGAATCATTTCTTAATAGGGCCTCCTAATGCCTGCCTCTCTGGGAGTTTGAGACTACATGGGATGTGCCCATTGCCCCCATTCATAATCCCTCCAGTGATTCAGAGCTCAGGATCAGGGACAGCTGGGGTGACAACTGGTAGGAGATGTCTTCACCTACCAACTGTGCTCTCTGCTCTTTTCCCCCTTGCCTCCTTCCTCCCCAGCCCCTCACCAGTTCTAGCAGCTGTGGCAGACAAAACCAAGTCTAGGGACAGTTCCTCCTATCATCTCCTTGGCCTCCAGTAGAGGGGTGACACAAGCCAAGCTGTAATATCTTAGAGACCTCAGGATCTCCTATCCCTTAGTAAGAAGCTAGGTGGTCCACCAACAAAACGGCACATAATATAAAGCTGTAGAAACAGCCCTGGCCCTCAGTGTCCCTAGTTCTAGGATTGGCCCTACCTATAAATTGGCATGTGACCTTGAACTAATCCCTTCTCTCTGGATTTCCCTAGCTATAAAAGAGGGGATTATAGCAAAAGGTCTCCAGAGATCCCTTAGGTCCCGAAGTAGTACAGTGACCCACAAAGTGAGAAAATAGTCCTCTAAAACACCAAGCTTTTCAGCTGGGCACAGTGGCTCATGTCTGTAATCCCAGAGGCTCGGGAGGTTGAGGCAGGAGAATTGCAAGTTCAAAACCAGCCTCAGTAATGGTGAAGTGCTAAGCAACTCAGCAAGACCCTGGCTCTAAATAAAATATAAAAACAGCCTGAGGATGTGGCTCAGGGGTCAAGTGCTCCTGAATTCAATCCCCAGTACCAAAAAAAACAAAAACAAAAAAACACAAGTTACTCATAGAAAAATCAAATATAATCAATGTGAATATAATTAATAGTCAGTGCTATTCTCAGTAGAAATTTTCCCATAAGCAGTGGAATTAAAAAGACTAGTATTCTTCTCTATGTCCCAAAGAGAGTGTGTTAGAAATGGTTAACTATTGTGACATTACCCTCTTGGCGTGTTCTTTGTTTTTATTACTAGTAGGAAAGTACAATTTGTTTTCAGTGCCTCTCCATCATGACAGTGGAAAGGGCTGTATCATGTAGCAAGACAGGGACAGTCGGCACTGGAATGACTCCCTTTGATTGACTTGTGTAGAGGCTAGAAAAGAGGCCCTAGGAAGGCAGGACTGCTACCCAGAGCTGGCCAGGATTACACAGCACAGGCCTGGAGCCCAGGGAGGTGCATGGTGACCTTGACCTGCCTACCTTCCTCCCTTCTTTCACCCAACTGGCTCCCCCATCCTGAGGCTGGGCTGTGAGGAGGTTTTGGCCCTTCCTAATGCCTTTAGAAAAGGGACCGAGTTTGGAAAGGGGGCTCTTCCCACCCTGCTGTCTAGTTGTGGGAGAGGAAGCCGGAATCCCGCCTGCCAGGAATAATTCTGGCTGTGATCCCAGGCCCAGCAGGGGAGCTGAGTCACTGTAGAGGGCAGAGTGTAGAGTGGACAGGAGACCCAAGGCTTATCCAGTCAGGCAAGAAAAGTCTGAGAGATGGCCTTGTCCTTGAACTAAGTTCAAATTTCAGCAAGAAGGGTAATTGTACCTGGGTGTGGTGGTGCATACCTGTAATCCCAGCAGCTCTGGAGGCTGAGGCAGGAGGATCTTGAGTTCAAAGCCAGCCTCAGAAACTTAGTGAGGACTTAAGCAACTTAATGAGAGGAGTCTGTCTCCAAATAAAATATAAAAAGGAAGTGCTGGGGTTTTTGCTCAGTGGTAGAGCGCTCAACTAGCACATGTGAGGCCCTGGGTTCGATCCTCACCACCACATAAAAATAAATGAAATAAAAGTATCATGTCCAACTACAACTAAAAAATTTTTTTTTAAATTTTATGTAAAGAGCTGGGAATGTGGTTGGTCTGGCCTCTCGGCATTGGAGAGAAGGCTCTCTGGGGATGGGAAAGCTCGCCCTTCTTCCCTTCTTCTCTGGTGCTGCCGCCCCCTGCTGGCTGGGAGAGAGCACTGCATCTTCCCAGGCTTAGTAGGAATGTGGCGGGACCAGACCATCTAGGTCCTCCCAGACTTCCTCTCCTGACGTTGGGTGGGGCTCCTACACCCAGCCAGGGCTTTCAGGGTTAATAACCAAGCACCACCAGACAGAGGGGCTAATAAGTCCCAAGAAGGAACTGCTGAGTTGATTTTTTGTGAGGATCCCCTAAGTGCCCCACCCTAGGACCAGTAGCTTCCCTTCTTCCCCACAGGGGAAACGGAGACACAACAGGGACATTCTGACTTTCTTAGGCCATCCTTCCCCTCCTCCCTGCGTCTATTTCTTTTGGTCTATCCCCAGGCCCCACCCTTGCATTTTTATGACAACATAGGAATGGCTTTTGGAGCATTGGTCCAGGAAGATGGAAAGTGGAGTTTGACACAGAACTTTGCAGTGTTGGTTGCTGAGGAAGCCAGCCCTGCCTGTTACCCAGGACCCCAGAGCTCTGGCCTCTGGCCCCAGGCTTCTCCCCCTCTGTACAATGCCACGTTGATACACCCAGCAGCTGTGACTCAGGTCTGGCCCCCTGCCAGGCCCAGCGCCTCTGCTGGAGTTGTGTCTGAACATGTCAACAGGCCTCCTATCCCTGCTCTTAGCACTAGCGCCCCCCCAGACCCAGCTCCTCCCTCTGCCTGGAATTAAGACCAACTTTGTCTTGGGAGAGGACAACTGGGAGCCTGGCTGCTCGGGAAGGGGATCTGAGCATATTTGGCTGGTGTCACACCCAAGAGAGGCATGTGGAAACTGAGCCTTACCAGCTGTGGCTCACACGTGCCGTGTGGGGAGATCAGGGGTGGTCCATACATGGGCCCTGCCATGCATGTGTTTTCCAGGTTTAAGACATCCAGAACTTAAAAAAAAAGAAAGAAAGAAAGAAAAGAAAAGGAACACATCCAGGGCTGGGTTGTAGCTCAGTGGTAGAGCACTTACCTAACATGTGTGAGGCACTGGTTCGATCCTCAGCACCACAGAATTAAATAAAATAAAGGTGTTGTGTCCATCTACCATATATATATGAATGAATGAAAAGAAAGACATCCAGAATTTCACAGGTAAAGTCCGGGAGAGGCTCAAGAAGCCTCTAAGTCCCTGGAACACCTGCCCCCTCTCAGTTCCTCTTTTTAAGATCTCCTTTCCTGAGAGGACTGGCATATCTAATGCCAAGATGGGGAAGCTGACTGCCCACATTCTGCCCTTACTTGAGAGTGGTCACTGACCCACAGACCAACCAAGAAAACAGCAGCGGTTCCCTTGGTTACCTCTGGTGGCTGCACATGGCTGAGGGTTTGTGTAATGTTTGAGGGTGGTTGGGAGTGACAGACTCACTAGGCCTCTGTCACCCTGACTGGGGTGTCTCCCAGCAATGGAGTCAAAAGTTGACATGCCTCCCAGGCTGTGTTCCTGTCTGCATAGCCTGCTCTTTTCTTTCTTTTTCTTTTTTGGTGCTAGGGGTGGAGCCCAGGGCCTTGGGCACGCTAAGCAGGTACTCTACAGCTGAGCTACACCCCCAGACCCATCATGCCATTTTCTGGGCTCTGTCCCTGTCTGCTGTGAGTCTCCTCAGGTGACTCAGTGGACAGATAATTAGTATCTGACCCTACCCTCTCCAGGCCTTAGTTTCCTTATCTGTAAAAGTACAGGAATTGTTCCAGAAGGTCCCTCTAAAAGCCCTGAGCACATGAAACATTTAGTCTCAGGGCATTCAGGGGAGGTCAGAAAAATCCCCAGACCCCATAGGTAAAACAGCATGTGAAATCAGCAGGGCTGGGCTCTGCTAGGCAGAGCTCGGCTGAGGTGTGTGTGGCGGGGAATGGGTGTGGAAGAAGGGGGCTGGGAGAGAGGGCAAACTACACTGAGAAGAGTTCCTGGAGCAAACTCCAATTTGGGTGGGTCAAACATATAAACTTTTCTATATTGAATGTACATTATAATATGTCTATGTAAAAAATTTTAAAAATGGGCTGGGGATGTGGCTCAAGCAGTAGCACGCTCGCCTGGCATCCGTGCGGCCCGGGTTCGATCCTCAGCACCACATACAAAGATGTTGTGTCTGCCGAAAACTAAAAAATAAATATTAAAAATTCTCTCTCTCTCTCTCTCTCTCTCTCTCTCTCTCTCTCTCTCCTCTCTCACTCTCTCTAAAAAAAAAAAAAAAAAAAAATTAAAAGGAATTGCCAGGCGCTGTACAGCCCAGGCCTGGGATCCCAGTTACTTGGGAGGCTGAAGCAGGAAGATTGCAAGTTCGAGGTCAGCCTCAGCAACTTAGGGAAACCCTGTCTCAAAAAAATAAAAAGGAAGAAAAAAGAAAACAAAAAGGGCTGAGGATGTAGCTCAGTAGTAGAGCAACCCCCCCCAAAAAAAAAAAAAAGAAAAAAAGAATTTACTGTTTTGTTAATGAGAAGGGCAGACGAGAGGGGTGACAGAGACAGGCATGCAGGCTGGGAGAGGGCAACATTAGGGAGACCTGGCAGCCCAGGGCCCTCACGGCCTGCCCAGCCGCAGGGGTCGCCCTGGCCTGGGAGGCAGGAAAGGCCCAGGGGCTCGGAGCCCTGGCTCTCGCCCCCCCACCCCCACCCCCACCCCCAGACAGAAGCCGCGCAGCCCGGCCATGGGGAACTCGGAGGGCAGGTGAGGCCCCGAACGGTGGGCTCCTGGGCCCAGGAGCCGCCGGGCCTGTCCCGCCGCCTCGCTGCGGGCCTTCCCGCCCACTGACTATTTTTAGCCCCCGTGAGGGCGGCCGCGTCTGGCCGGGAGGAAGCTGGCCTCTCCCTCGGCCCAGCGCGTCGCCCCCAGCAACCGGGCCCAACGGGCCGCTGCCGGCCGCCTGCCATATCTGGCCGAGGAGAGCGACTCCGACTCCGTGGGCGGCTCAGCGCCTGGCCCGGTGCCGTGCCGCAGCGGCTCTCTCCCCTCAACGACTGAGAGCCCTGAGAGCCCGGCCTGCAGCCGCCCCGCAGCCTGGGCCTCGCGGACCGCCTGGCCTCAGCCCCCGGCCTGCTGTCCCCTCCCCGCCGCCCGCCCTCGCGGCCCTGCCCCGTCTCTGCCAACCGTGGGATGAGTTGGACAGGATGCCCAGCCCGCCTTGCCCCCAGAGGCTGCTGGGCTCGGGGAAGCTGCAAGGCGGCGTGAGAGGGAAGAGCTGGCCCTCCGTGCCTGCTACCTGGCCTGCCACCAGGCCCCCTGTGAGCACTAGAGGATTTCCCGACCCCGGCCCTGGTATTGTCTGCCTGGGCATGAGTCACCTGAGGAGCCCAGGCTCCCACCCACCCCCAGCTCCCCTGACCTGCTCCACCCTTTCCTCCTTGCCTCTCCAGCCCAGGGAAGATGGCACTCAGCCTGCACCCAGCTTGCTTTCTGCCACCCCCAATGGACTGGGGCCTGGCAGCACCACCACCCGGGGACTGAATATGTGCCTTTTCCCTGCTAGATCCAAAGCCCTTTTCTAGGAAGAAAATGGTATTTGGTGGTGGACAGGCAGGCCTAGGGAGGGGGGGGGGGCTGGGTTGGAGGTTGGGTCCCACCCCCCAGCCAGCTCTCGGGTGTGTGCATGTGGCTCCCTGGCTGCAGAGCTCCTGAGGTCTGAGTCATGAGCTCTTGGGCGATACTGGCTTCTTCCCCACAGATGGGATCTCCCCAAGCCTGACTAAGAAACCACAGAGGCCCTTTCTCGCTTCCCTCTCTTTGCTCGTGGTTTCCCTCCATCTGCTGGGCGTGTCTTAGTTCTAATCGCCTCTCTCTGGTGCTAGTCAAAACCTCCGGGAGGGAAAGGAGAAATGGCTCCCTTAAATTAGTTGGAAACCAATATATTAGAGCACTTGCCGAATCAGCACAGCAGCCATTTGGCAATTGCTGTGTACAGGCTGCAGGACCCTGGACCCATCTGTCTGCCTCAGTTTCTGTAACTGCATAGCTAGAGTGTCTGTCTCACAGGGTAGCTGTGAAGATTAAATGAGGTGATACTGTAATATTTAGAGAAGTGCTTAGTACATAATAAGCTCTACATAAGTGTTTGCTATTACAATAATGCAACACATAATAATGTGTTTATCAAACACTGGCCACATACGTGAACAAGGGTGGTTCTACCACTGTCCTATAAGATTATATTGATAATCGAGTGACATTGTAGCTTAGTTTGCGTAAGTAAATTCTATGATGTTCACACAATGACAAAATTGCCTAATGATACATCTTTCAGAACATAATCCCATCATTAAGTGATGTGTGACATGAGTCTATATTATTATTTTTGCTGTACTAGGATTGCTCTACCACTGAGCTACATCCAAAGTTGTTTTTATTCAATATTTTTGAGACAAAGTCTCACTAAGTTGCCCAGGCTGGCCTCAAAGTTGCAATCCTCCTGCCTGAGCCTCTCAAGTAGCTGGAATTATAGGCATGTGCCAACCACACCTGACTGTGACTGTACATTATTACCACCACCACCACCTTTGGGAACAACAGAAGGAAGTAAAAAGGTTAGATTTAGAACACAGAAAATGAAAAAGAGGGCTGGGATTGTAGCTCAGTGGTAGAGTGTTTGCCTAGCATGTGTGAGGCACTGGGTTCCATCCTCAGCACCACTTAAAAATAAATAAAGGTATTGTGTCCATCTACAACATGTATGTGTGTGTGTGTGTGTGTGTGTGTGTGTGTATATATATATATATATATATATATGAAAAAGAACAAAGCAACCCTGTGTCTGTTAGACTGTGAGGCCAGAGGGCAGGAACCAGGAACCATGCACCTCTATTTTCCTCAGCCAGTATTTGCCAGGTACTTCCAAGGAAAGGGTATTTCCAAGGAGAACCCCAGGAGCTCCCCCTCTGGCATCTGAGGAGGTCTTGGAGCCAGGACTAGGGAGAGATGTCTTTGAGACTCGGTGTGAAAGTGTCTTGCCTCTCCCTGTTCAGGTTGGCCCTGTCCGAGGGGCATTTTGTGGTGGGGAGGGCAGTCTTCTCCATTCTCTCTAGCCTTGTGACTTGGGAAAGCAGTGAGATGGAGGAGGAGGAGTCCCAAACCAGTGGCCAAGATAGACTGGAACAGTATCCCTGAAGTAGCTTGCAGTGTTTGACACTGGGTCATCCACCTTCTTCTTCTGTCCCTTATCTGTAAAGCAGAATGCTGAGTTGAGCTGAGTCTAAGCTGGTTCTCTAAATTCTTTTTTTTTTTTTTTTTTTTTGGTACTGGGGATTGAACCCAGGGGCCCTCTAGCACTGAGCTGCATCCCCAGCCCTTTTATTTTCTGAGACACAGTCTTGCTAAGTTGCCTTGAACTTGCAGTCCACCTGCCTCAGCCTCCCGAGTCACTGCTATTACAGGAGTGTACTATCCACCAGCTGGTTCTCTAAATTCTGGGAGTCTAGAGCCAGCTGCAGCCCTGGCCTTCGGGGTAGAAAGGCCTCTTCTGGGAGGCCCCTGCCAGCCTGGGAGCAGCCCCAGGAGCTGAGTCTAGGTCTGCTGTGTTGCTTCACTTACCAGGAGTTTTTCTTCATCCTCCCTCCTCCCCCTGCAGCTGCCTCAGCTTCGGAAAAGTTCTGAAGTCATGGAAAGTTGGGGCTGTGCTCCCAGCCAGGGGCTGGGCCGGATGGCAGCCAAAACCTGAGCTGGGTTTTGACTTTATTTTTAGCTTTTCAGGCTGAGAGGGAGGAGAGGAGACATCCTCTGGTCTAGAAGGGCCTCTTTTTGCAGGAGTCAGACACTGTTGCATTGAACAGTTTGTTCTGAGGGGTGGATGGAACAAGCACATGGGCAACTCCCCTGCCCCTCTGGGTGTCCCTCTATCTCCATCCCACCCAGTGGAGCCCAGTTAGAGGGGAGCGACTCCTTATTTGATATCTCCCAAGTGTCTCCTCCCTTCACAGCTTCTGCAAGTCCCCTCTCTCCTGCTTCAGAGTGAATTGCTGGGTTGTGTGGAGTTTAGGGCTTTTGTGGCAGGAAAAAGTCTGTTAGCAGGGCTGTACTTCTCCTTGCTGGGTAGGTTTTTCCTGACTGCCCATGTCTGGTTTTCTTTTCTCCCGTCTGCCCTGGTGGGCCTGTGCTTGAGGGAAAAATAAAAAATAAAGAAATCCTAGAAATGAAAGCAGATGCATTACATATGGCAGCTGACCAGGCTCTTGGATCGGCACATCTGGAAAGTTCTTGGGTTCCCCAGAGCCTCCAAAGAACCTAGGACCTCTGTACTTCTACAGTTCTTTAGCAGAAGTAATGAGGGGCCCAGGAGGTGCAGGAGCAGGGTTGTTGGTTCTACCCAGAGCTTTGCCCCGTTTGAGGAACAGGATGCTCAAGGCTGGAGTGCAGATGGAACTGAAGGCCTGGGAGCCGCATCTGGGGCCAGATGCCAAGGCTTGTGGGTAGATGAGTAGGGTTCAGCCTTCTCTCGGGGCTCCGGTAGAGACTGGGACCTCCCCTATTCTGCGCAGATCAGTCTTGAGAGAGGAAAGGCCCAAATTTCCCCTCATGGTCCTCATCCCAGGTCTCCTGAGCTCTAACTGGACTTTCCTTTCCCATAGTCCCATGTGTATAAAAGGGTTAGGAGAAGGGACTGACAAGGTTGGGGCTCAAACTGAGGATTAGGTACACAAGGCCCAGGGCCAGGAGCCTAGTTGTCGGTTCTTCCTAGGGAGGGAAGCTCAGGCAGAATGGAGAGTGGGTGTTATTCAGGGAGGGGAAAGTTAAGGCCCTGTGTGGGAAGGGGCAGGAGACAAAGATGCCCTGTCTCTTATGGAAGGAATGGAAGGAGAGGGAAAAGCATTCATATCATGGGATCTAGCTTTGCCCTTAGCCCCAGGCACGTTCCTGAGCCCTGAGTCATGGGAAGGGTGGAGAGGAAGGAAAGGGGTTTTGGGGAACCTTGTGGGAGGTGGAAGCCCAGCCCCAGAGTCTGGCAATGTAAACAAACCTAAAGTAAGGGCGCCCTCTCCTGGCAGTTAGGAGGACTGCAGAGCCAGCCCCATGGGCTGACCTCTTGGGAACCCGGCCCTTTCCACGGACCTGGATTCCTCTGAAACCCACTCTTCCCTCTTTTCTTTAGCAATACCAAGAAAGAGGGCGACTTGATGGCCGCCCAGGCCCGGCTCAAGGACCTGGAAGCTCTGCTGAACTCCAAGGAGGCTGCGCTGAGCACTGCTCTCAGTGAGAAACGCACGTTAGAGGGCGAGCTGCACGACCTCCGCGGGCAGGTGGCCAAGGTAGGACACGCTCCAGGGACCTCCTTTGACCCCCATCTGACACATGCACACTCATTCTTCTACCCTGGTCCTAGGAGGTGCCTGGTCTGTCACACAGTCCCAGAGCTGTTCACTTGTACTAGTGTCACTTTGCCTGGCCAGACCATATCTGGTCCTCCTTTGGCTGCTAGTGGGGTCAGTGAATTGAAAGTAATCCTCAAGCCAATTGCAGTGGAGCTCGCCTGTAATCCCAGCAGCTCGGGAGGCTGAGGCAGGAGGATCCCAAGTTCAAAACCAGCCTCAGCAATTTAGTGAGGCCCTAAGAAATTTACTTAGCAAGACCTTATTTCAAAATAAAAAATAAAAAGGGCTGGGGATGTGGCTCAGTGGCCCTGGGTTTGATCCCTGGTGAAAAAAAAAAAAAAAAGTAAGTAATCCACAAAACATTTCCATGTAGCTTTGCAATGAACTGGCCCTGGATCCCTCCCAGTCTGGCCTTCCTGTGGCCAGCTCTTGACTATGGGACATGTTTAAAATGCTCTTCATATGTATGGTGGCCTTCACTTTCAAAACACTGCTATCCAACCTCTTCTCCAATTTTTCATGTTACAAACTAGGGACGGAATTGCAGAAGTGGCTTATTCCTAGTTCAGAGTCTCACCTGCTCAGAGCAGGGCCATCTGGACACTCTCCCTCCCAGGTCCCTCCACAGTACGCCACAAGAGACTGTAGAGACTGCAAGAAGCCGGCAGGTCAACTCAAAACCAGGGCTAGACCCTCTTCTCCATGGGATCCTCCTCCAGTCCCAGCCTCCCTCAGTCTTCCCCCGCCATGCCAACCTGAGCTTTCCAAAACGAGTGTCCAGCCAGGTGGTCACCTGCTCAGACCTCTTCAGAGGCTCTTTTTGTGGCAGATGAGAGCCACTCCTTTTTTTTCCCTTTCCACTCTAGGACCCAGGTATGCTTAACCACTGAGCCACATTCCCAGCCCTTTTAATTAATTAATTAATTAATTTAAAAATATTTTTTAGTTGTAGATGGACACAATGTCTTATTTATTTTTATGTGGTGCTGAGGATTGAACCCAGTGCCTCACACTTGCAAGGCAAGCGCTCCACCACTGAGCTACAGCCCCAGCCCCTATTTTTTTATTTTTATGTGGCACTGAGGATGGAACGCAATTCCTCACACATGTGAGGCAAGCACTCTACCACTGAGCTACAACTCCAGCCTCTTTATTTTTTTATCTTGAGACAGGGGTCTTTCTTACTAAATTTCTGAGGGCCTCACTAAGTTGATGAGGTTGACTTCGAACTTGTGATCCTCCTGCCTCAGCCTCCCAAATTGCTGGTATCACAGGTGTGTACCACCACACCTTGTGGATCTTAGCATGACACCTCCAGGGACATCCAAGACCCTCACTTTCCCCAGGCCCTTTCTCATGTATAAAGGAGGCCTGTGAAGAGCCACTGTTCAGCTTCTTTCCAGTTCTTGTGCTCTGAGACCAGTCTCTCTGAACTCTCCCCACTTCCTCTTAGCTGGAGGCAGCCCTTGGTGAGGCCAAAAAGCAACTTCAGGATGAGATGCTGCGGCGGGTGGATGCTGAGAACAGGCTGCAGACCCTCAAGGAGGAACTGGACTTCCAGAAGAACATCTACAGTGAGGTGGGGACTGTGCTTCGTAGGCCAGGGGGCTGGGCTGGGTGGTGGCAGACACCGTCCTGGGACTAGAGGGTAAGCTGTATGCAGAGCTCAGCTGCCTGAGTCCCCTGTATAGTGTACAGGGGTCAGGGATGGCCAACACCAGCTCCCGAGTTAAAGTGGGTCTGACAGTGGCTTGTGGGTTAGGGCTGTGTGCGGAGCTCGGGCTTCTGGGTCTAAACTTCTAAGGGACCAGTTCTGATTTCAGTCTCTGTGTCCTTGATCCAACCTTTCTAGGAGCTTCGTGAGACCAAGCGCCGCCATGAGACCCGGTTGGTGGAGATTGATAATGGGAAACAGCGTGAATTTGAGAGCCGGCTGGCAGATGCTCTGCAGGAGCTGCGCGCCCAGCATGAGGACCAGGTGGAACAGTACAAGAAGGAGCTGGAGAAGACCTATTCTGCCAAGGTGCCTCTCTCCCTGGTGCCCTCACTGCTCTGCCCCCACAGCCCACCCTTGCCCGCCCTGGGAGATGCCTGGGAGGACAGGCAGATGGTGGCAGGGAGCTCAGGGTGGCCCAGGACCTGGGGCTTCAGCAGTGATGCTGTCCTTGGGCCCCTCCTTCCGTCCTTCCCATCCCTGCAATCCTGACTCCGTGTGCTCCCTGCAGCTGGACAACGCCAGGCAGTCTGCTGAGAGGAACAGCAACCTGGTGGGGGCCGCCCACGAGGAGCTGCAGCAGTCGCGCATCCGCATCGACAGCCTCTCAGCCCAGCTCAGCCAGTTGCAGAAGCAGGTGATGCCCCGCTCATTCCTTCTGCCAGGGACCACTGGGCTGCGCAGATGTAGGGAGAATCCCTGAAGAACATCAGTTTCCTCATCTGTGAAATCGGGGTGAAGCTGGGTATGGTGACAGAACAGGCCCCCAGGACCACAGACTGGGAGGCAGGGTCTGGGATTTGGAGTCCCACGGCCTGTCTGCTGTTCTGGTTCTTTCTCTTCCCTTGCCTCCACTTCTTAGAAAATTCATTTCCCATTTGAAAATGGAGCCCCTTCTTGTCCTCCCTGACTCACAGATCAGCCATGAAAATCATCTGTATTATTTGGTAGAATAACAATGGCTGTGCCATTTGTGACGGGAGGAAATGGGCTCTGGCCTCAGAGCAAGAGATCGAAGTTAGATGTTGGGAAGGACTTCCTGGTCACCACATTAGAACCTGCAATGAGTTCTGAACAGGGCCCTTGGTACCTCACGTCCCTCCCTCTCCATACTTGAAGCCCTTGGAGGGTCACCAGATCCCTGCTTCCTCCACCCCAGCTGGCAGCCAAGGAGGCGAAGCTCCGGGACCTGGAGGACTCGCTGGCCCGGGAGCGGGACACGAGCCGGCGGCTGCTGGCAGAGAAGGAACGGGAGATGGCTGAAATGCGGGCGAGGATGCAGCAGCAGCTGGACGAGTATCAGGAGCTGCTGGACATCAAGCTGGCCCTGGACATGGAGATCCACGCCTACCGCAAGCTCCTGGAGGGCGAGGAGGAGAGGTGGGTTGAGTCGAGTCAGGCGGTGCCAGCAAGTACCTTCTGGAAGGCTTTCCGCTCGCCCTGACCTCTAGTCCTCTTCCTTGTCTCCTTTCACTAGGCTACGCCTGTCCCCCAGCCCCACCTCGCAGCGGTCCCGTGGCCGTGCCTCCTCCCACTCATCCCAGACGCAGGGTGTTGGGAGCGCCACCAAAAAGCGCAAGCTGGAGTCCACTGCTGAGAGCCGCAGCAGCTTCTCCCAGCACGCTCGCACCAGCGGACGGGTGGCTGTGGAGGAGGTGGACGAGGAGGGCAAGTTTGTGCGGCTGCGCAACAAATCCAATGAGGTAGGCTCCCTGGATTTGGTAACAGCTGGGTCCCACTCTTGGCTCCTGGACTTGGTGGCTCTGAGACCTTGGGAACTTTATTTAACCGTGAAGAGAATCAGTCTCCTTATCAGTAAAATTGGGATGAAGCTGGTTATGGTGATGCACACCTGTAATCCCAGAGACTCAGGAGGCTGAGACAGGAGGATCACAAGTTTGAGGCCAGTCTCAGCAATTTAGCAAGACCCAATCTAAAAAAAATAAAAAGGGCCAGGTGCAGTGGTGCCCCTCTGTAATCCTAGTGGCTCTGGAGGCTGAGACCAGAGGATCACAAGTTCAAAGCCAGTCTCAGCAATTTAGCAAGGCCCTAAGCAACTTAGTGAGTCCCTGTCTCAAAATAAAATATAAAAAGGGCCAGGGATATGGCTCAGCGACTAAGTGCCCCTGGGTTCAATTCCTGGTACCAAAAACCAACCAAACAAACAAACAGAAAAGGGTCGGGATGTTAGAACACCCCTGGGCTCAATCTCTAATACCATTAAAAAATAAAATAGGGGAAATAGTTACCACTAAGTCTTTGAGCTGTTGGGAAGATGAAAGAAAAAATACCAGTGTGCCTGGTACAGCTCAAGTTTCCACAGGGCACAGCTGTTATCCTTGGGGAGAAGGGCAGTGACCGGCAGGGGCAGAGGATGGAGGGAACAGCCTGTGAATGTGGGTGGTAGCAGTTCTGCCTGGACTCTTTTTTGTTTTATTTCATCTTATTTTCGAGACGGGGTACTCACTATGTTGCCCGTGCTGGTTTTGAAGTCCTGGGCTCTAGCCATCCTCCTGCCTCAGCCTCCCGTAGCAGGATTTCAGGCACCACCACCACGACTCACCTGCCTGGGCCCTTGAGCACGATAAACTCAAGAGCCCAGCTGAGCCTCTCCTTCCTTCCTCTCCCCTCCCCTCCCCTCCCGGCAGGACCAGTCCATGGGCAACTGGCAGATCAAGCGCCAGAATGGAGACGATCCCTTGCTGACTTACCGCTTCCCACCAAAGTTCACTCTGAAGGCTGGGCAGGTGGTGACGGTGAGTAGTAGGGTACTTGGGACTCTGGTGTGGCCTTAGGTGGGGACGGGTTGGCCTGGGGACAGGAGTGCTAGAGTGAATTCTCTTTCCTCAGATCTGGGCTTCAGGAGCGGGAGCCACCCATAGCCCCCCTGCCGACCTGGTGTGGAAAGCGCAGAACACCTGGGGCTGTGGGAACAGCCTGCGCACGGCTCTCATCAACTCCACTGGGGAAGTGAGTAGCTGCGGCTGGCCCCTTGCTGGAGGCGGCTTCCCTGGATAGGCCCCTAGGCGGCCCCCCAGGTGGTCAGAATGGGAGCCAGCTGTTCCCACCCCAAGGGGACCTATTCCGGCCACATCCCAGAGCTCTCTCTGCTGTAGAACCCAGTAGGCAAACAGATGAGGACACTGAGGCTCATCTGTGATTCCAGAGGCAAGAGCCCGAGGAGAGGGAGCTGCCTTCCTGGGCTCTTGAGCTGCCAGGGAATCCAAGTCATCTAGCCTCTCCCAGGTCTCCGTTGCCCAAGTCCTGGAGCCAGGCTGGAGCTCGCCTGTGTTCACTGAGACCTGCCCTGGGCCTGCCTCACTGGGCATGCCCAGCACATTGGGTAGAAGTTACCAGCAAGCGTTGTTAAGGGCAGAGCCACATCCCTCCCCAGAGGGCTCAGCAGTGTCCATCTGGGACAGAAGCTGGTTCCTTAGCTCCAGCATCACAGAGGACAGAGTGAGCAGCGGAATGGATGAAGTCCAGGCCACAGAAAGGTTCCCCGAGGTCACCGTGGGTTGATATGCTCCCTCCCTGGCCCTCACCCCTGATGCTTGGTTCTGGTCCTGTGTCCCTGTAGGAGGTGGCTATGCGCAAGCTGGTGCGCTCAGTGACCATGGTTGAGGACGATGAGGATGAGGATGGAGATGACCTGCTCCATCACCACCACGTGAGTGGCAGCCGCCGCTGAGGCCCCACCCACACTGGGCCACCCAGCCAGGCCTGGGGCAGCCTCTCCCTGCCTCCCTTGCCAAAGTCTTTTCATTAAAGAATGTTTTTGGAACTTCACTTGCTGCCCTGGCTTTTCTTCTCTCTCCTCCCTCTACTTGAACAGGGAGCCCAGGTGTCTGGGCGCCCTACTCTGGTAAGGAAGGGAGCGGGAACTTTCTGATGCCATGGAGTCTTCCCACGGGAGCAGTGGACAGGGGTCTGGATGTGTCTGCTGGGAAGGGGACAGGAGGACAGCGGTGGGGCACCCAGCCCCGCCTCTCTCCCCCACTCCTGCTGCATGCCTCTCCTCTCCTCCCTTCCCAGCCCTGCTGCATGCATGTCCTCTCATTCCCCTCAATTCTCTGCAGAAATGTTTCCTCCTATTCTTGTCCCTCCCTACTAGATTCTGCATGTCTGCCGCCCTCCGAGCTTGCTTTCCCCTCACCCTTTTCCTTTTGATTTTAGGAGATTTAGAGGAGTCCAAACCATCTCTCTCTCTGTCCCCAGGTCTTTCTGACCCTCCTGCCCTTTCACATCCCTCTTCCCAGTCCCTGACCTCCCAAGTCCCTGTGGCCTTCGGCTCCCTGGGCACAGAACCCACCTTCCTGCCTGGTGACTGGGACCTTGTAGGAGCCCGGAGCCTGGGTGCTGGGCCCGAGCAGCCAGTCCCAGACTCGCCGTCCCGCCTGAGCCTTGTCTCCCTCCTCAGGGCTCCCACTGCAGCAGCTCGGGGGACCCCGCCGAGTACAACCTGCGCTCCCGTACTGTGCTGTGCGGGACGTGCGGGCAGCCGGCCGACAAGGCATCTGCCAGCGGCTCGGGAGCCCAGGTGGGCGGATCCATCTCCTCTGGCTCTTCCGCCTCCAGTGTCACAGTCACTCGCAGCTACCGCAGTGTGGGGGGCAGTGGGGGTGGCAGCTTCGGGGACAGCCTGGTCACCCGCTCCTACCTCCTGGGCAACTCCAGCCCCCGGACCCAGGTGAGTCATCCCTTCGCCTCCATTTCCCCATAGGCAGGACCCTGGCCACTGAGGGTTAGGACGAGCGGAATCTCTGGGGGGTGGACAGCCTTCTCTCCCGCAGCCCGGGGGAGCGGGAGCCTCCGCCCTGTAGCCCAAGTCCTAGACGCCCCCTTCCTGCATCCTGCCCCTCCTGTCTGAGCCCCAGACGCGAGGGCAGGGGCAGGGCTAGAGTGTGAGGTTTGGGGGAGGCCACACCTGGGAAGGGCGTGTCCAGCAGCCGCGCTCACACCTGTCTACTCTCTTTCCTCTTAGAACGCCCAGAACTGCAGCATCATGTAATCTGGGACCCACCAGGCAGGGGTGGGGGCCGAGGCCACCTGCTTCCTCCTCACCTTATGCCCACCCCCTGCCCTGCACCTCATGGGAGCAGGCTTGAAGCCAAAGAAAAATACCCCCTTTGGTATTTTTTCTTCTGTATTTTGTTGTTTTGTTTTTCTAAGAGAAGTTATTTTCTACAGTGGTTTTATACTGAAGGAAAAACAAGCAAAAAAAAAAAAATGCCTCTATCTCAATCCTAATTTCTCCTCCATCCTTTCCCTGCTTCCAGGAAACTCTGTATCTGCCTTAAAAACAAAGAGGGCTTCCTCTAGGAGCCAAGGGAAAGGGGTGCTTTCACAGAACCTAGTTTCTGCTTTGCTGCCCTGGCTGCTGCCCCCGCCCCGGGGACCCTATGACATGGTGCCTGAGAGGCAGGCGTGGAGTCTTCTCCACCGGTCAGCCTCCTCTGGACAGCTGTCCCACTGCCAGGCCAGCCTCAGAGAAAGAGAGAGAGAGAAAGGACAGCTGAGCCCGGCCTCCCCTGGTTCCACTACACTTGGCTGAGGCTCCTTCGCCTGCCCCGTCCCCCAGTCCCCACCCCTGTCCCCAACCCCGGGGTGAACTGATTCTCCCAGGTACCAGCTGTGCTTGCTTTTTCTGTATTTTATTTAGACAAGAGATGGGAATGAGGTGGAAGGTAGAAGAAGAGGGGAGGAAGGTTAGTTTGAGACTAACTTCTCCCAGCTTAAGAGCCTTGGCTAGGCTCTGTCCAGTCACTGGAGGTCAAGGTCAAGTGGGGTGCAGGGAGGAGACAGAGGGAGCCTACAGGAAAGGGTGAGAGCCTGCTAGGGCCCACCACAGAGGAGGACGGTGAGGGGTAGAGGGTGGTTGGCAGTAGTTATTGGCAAACACTAAGAGCCTCTTGCCTCCCCATTGCCCATCTGCATCCCTTCTCTCCTCCCCAAATCAATACACTATTTGTTTCTATCCCTGGCTCTCGTGTGGTCTTTGTTGGTAGGCATCATCGTGTACACAAAGGGCTGCGTGGTGGCTGTGTCCTCATGTTCACTGCTGCCCAGCCTCACCCCTGCTCTGGGGGACAAGGAAGAGATAAAGTCCACAGAGCACTTGAGGGTCACACCTGGCACTCAGTGATGGCTGAGGGGAGCGGCTTTGATATAAGCGTCACCCATCCACAGGTGGCTCTCCCTCTGTCGATATCCCTCAGACAGGCAGAGTCCAAAGGAGGGCATTTCGTTGCTAACTTCTTTCAACCAGCCAAGCACTGATCAAGCACCTTCACCCTGAGCTGAGCATGAATGCAAAGACTTATGTCCACCTGGTCTGAGGGTTATGATATCTTGGGGCCACAGGGCAAGGACAAGTGGGGAGGGAGAGAAGCTGGGTAAAAGGGCAATAGGGAGAAAGTAGGGCTGAGCTTGCAAACAAGCAGTTAATGTCGCTTTCTAATTTCCAAAGCATTTCTGCAGGATCTCATTTGACCTCTATATTGTCCTGAGAGGTCGTTATTTTCCCCTTTGAAATGAAGGCTCAGCAAACATACCTGAGGCCACACAGCTAGCAGGTGGCAGAGATCCCAAGGGTCTGACTGCAGACCTCTGCTCTTGTGACATCATGCTCCCCTTTGAACAAAAATATATGGATGATAAACTATAAGTTTATGTTCCCTGGGCAGAGGAGTTGAGGATTCAAAACTCGTGAAATCATACATGACACGTGCACCTGTGATCCCAGCCACTCGGGAGGCTGAGGCAGGAGAATTGAAAATTTAAGGCCAGTCTCACCAACTCTGAGATCCATCTCAAAAAGAAAAGAAAAAGGCAGGGGCATATCTTGGATTGTGGAAAACAGATGGGGAAAGCTGATTTAATAAAAGGGCCTGGAAACCCCTAATGTCCCCTAGGCCGAGAGCCCACGGAGCCTCTGGGGAAGGGATGCCTAAGAGGAAACGGGTAGCGGGGCTCAAGGCTGTCTGGGATGGGCAGGTTCAGAGAAGGAAACCCTTTCTCTCCGGTACCTCTGCCAAGGCACCCAGCACCCAGTGGAGCCTCACATCTGGAGGAGTCGCGTCCTCTAAGATAAGTGCACATCCCGAGTCGGCCACCGGGGGGCGCCAGAGCCCCACCGCGGCCGGCCAGCGTCTGCGCCCCGGGGGCTGGGGTCGTCCCCGGAGTCAGCGCCGAGCCTGGGGCGGGGGGTCGCGCGGGCTCCGGGCGGAGGAGGCTGCGCTGGTGCTGCGGGCAGGGGACGCCCTGGGCCGCAGGCGAGGGCCTCCGCTCTTCAGCAGGAGCGCTGAGGGCGGCGCGGCAAATGCGCAGACCCTGCCGCAAACCCGCAAAGCGGTAGAACCTGCAGGTCGTGCGTGGGCGCAGGTGGCCGACACGTGACGCTCCCGCGCCCCGGCTCAGCCCGCCGCCGGTGGTAACTTCAAAGTTGTGTGGTTTGGTTTGGTTTGTGCTAGGGGTTGAACCCAGGGCGCTTTCCGACTGCCTCATCCTCAGCCCTTTTTGTTTTTTATTTTGAGACGGGGTCGCGGTGGCTGAAGACCTCGCTATGTGGCCAGGCTGGGGCTCAGCCACCGACCGCTGCGGTGACAGGCGCCGCCCCGCCCGGCCCTGAAGGATTGTTCGTGGTTAAAATGTAACGCGGGGCGCAGGGGAGAGTGGGCGGTCACTGGACCCGACCAGGGGAGGAAGGGAAGGGAGCGGGAGGGGAATGGGTTCCCCTGTGACCACACGACCGTGCCACTCCAACCACGCAAGCCACAAGAGTGGGGAGCTCTAAGCCATGTAGGTGTGCTATGTCAAAGTACATTCTACTGCCAAGTATAACCATAAGGAACAAATAAAAAATAAAACAAATGTAAAACATCATTTTTTAATATATTTTTTAGATGTTGATGAACCTTTATTTTATTCATTTATTTATGTGTAGTGCTGAGAATCGAACCCAGTGCCTCACACATGCGAGGCAAGCGCTCTGCCACTGAGCCCCAGCCCCTGTAATACATTCTTTAAAGTAAACCTGAAAACTCAGGTAAGTGGGGTGGGGGGAAGAGCATTCCTTTTCAATCATCCACATCACTAAATGATTTCTTTCCAGACTTTTTGACTGAGTATGCTTTACTTAGTTAAGATCTTACCACGGTTTAAATTTTTATTCTGCTTTTCTCAATTAATGTGCATAAGCCCTTGCCCCTGTTATTTCAAGGGTTATAAACATTACTTAAAAATAACATAAGCTCAGGACTGGGGATATAGCTTAGTTGGTAGAGTGCTTCCCCCGCATGCACAGAGAGTAGAAAATGCAAAAACAAGCACAACTCCAACTATGATTGATATTAACATAATGGTGGGCATCTTTCAGCATTTTGTGTGTGTTTTCAGTACTGAAGATTGAACCCAAGGGCAGTCTCTTACTGAGTTACATCCCAGCCCATTTTATTTTATTTTAGTTTTTGGTACCAGGGATTGAACTCAAAGGCACTCCACCACTGAGCCACATCCCCAGCCCTATTCTGTATTTTATTAGGGACAGGGTTTCACTGAGTTGCTTAGCACCTCACTGTTGCTGAGGCTGGCTTTGAACTGTCCTCCTGCCTCAGCCTCCCGAGCCCACAGGGATTACAGGCCTGCATGCCACCACACCTGGCCCTTTTTATTTTTTGAGACAGTGTATTGTTGTGCCTCAGTCTCCTGAGTCACTGGGATTACAGGTGTGTGCCACCAGTTTTAATCTTTGCCAATTTGATTGGAAACCAATTAAATCGAAATCAGGGTGTAATACCAGGGAGTTGGGAGGCTGAGACAGGAGGATTCCAAAGTTCAAGGCCAGCCTGATAGACTGACACTGCCCACAAAAGAGAAAATAAAAATGGCTGGGGATGTGGTTATGTGATAACAGTGAAGTTCACCCCAATACTGATTTTTTTTTAATCACATTTCTTTGAAGAGAAAATTGAAAAGTCCTTTATTTTCCTTTCATGTATATTGGTTATTTGCATTTCAACTGATATGAATAACATTTTTTATCCCTTTTGCTCAGGTTTTTTGTGGGGTGGAGATTACCCTTTTCATATTTGTTATTAAGAGCTGGTGCCTTGGCACTCTCCTGTAATCCCAGCAGTTTGGGAGGCTGAGACAGGAGGATCACAAGTTCAAAGCCAGCCTCAGCAATGGCAAAGGGCTAACCAACTCAGTGAGACCCTGTCTCTAAATAAAATACAAAATAGGGCTGGGATATAGCTCAGTGGCCAAGTGCCCCTGAATTCAATCCCCTGTACCTCCCCCACCCTAAGGGAAAAAAAAAAGATTAAGAGAGCCAGGGTGGTGGCACACACCTATAATCCCAGCAGCTCTGAGGGTGAGGCAGGAGGATCATAGGATCATTGAAAAGTTCAAAGCTAGGGGCTGGAGATGTGGCTCAGCGGTAGCGCTTGCCTGGTATGCATGTGGCCCGGGTTTGATCATCAGCACCACATACAAAGAAAGATGTTGTGTCCGCCGATAACTAAAAAATAAAATATTAAAATTCTCTCTCTCTCTCTCTCTCTCTCTCCTCTAAAAAAAAAAAAAAAAAAGTTCAAAGCTAGCCTCAGCAACTTAGGGAGGCCCTAAGTGTAGTAAAAAATAAAACATAAAAAAGGCTGGGGATGTGGCTCAGTGGTTTAGTACCCCTGGGTTCAATCCCTGGTACATCCCAAAAAAAGTTTAAACAAGTTTTCCCTCAGTATTTTATGTCTATAGCTATTAAACCACATGTTTTGCAAATATTTTTTTTAAAGAGAGAGTGAGAGAGAGGGGGACAGAGAGAATTTTAACATTTATTTATTTTTTCTTAGTTCTCGGCGGACACAACATCTTTGTTGGTATGTGGTGCTGAGGATCGAACCCGGGCCGCACGCACGCCAGGCGAGCGCGCTACCGCTTGAGCCACATCGCCAGCCCCCTGCAAATATTTTTAAAAGGCTCTTTATCATTTAATATACTATTCCCCTAGCTATTTATTTATTTATTTAGGTGGTGCTGGAGATGGAATCCAGCGCCTCTCAAATGCTAGGCAAGTGTTGTACCACTAAACTACACCCCCAGCTTTATAAAGGTATAATTGACAAATAAAAATTGTATATATGGGGCTGGAGTTGCAGCTCAGTGGTAGAGCACTTGCCTGGCATGCATGAGGCCCGGGGTTCCGTCCTCAGCACCACATATAAGTAAATAAATAAAATAAAAAGACCCACTGACAACTAAAAAATATTTTTTAAAATTGTATATATGCATTTTATACAGTGTTTTTATATATATGAATGTATGTGTATGTGTATATATATTAAAATGAATGTATCAAACTAATTAATATACCCATATCGTTACATTATTTTTCTTTTAATTTTTAGTTGTAGATGGACACAATACCTTTATTTAACTTATTTATTTGTATGTGATGCTGAGGATCGAACTAGGCAAGCACTCCACCACTGATGAACAACCCCAGCCCTTTACATTATTTTTTTTGTGTGTGGAAAGAACATTAAAGATCTACTCTCAGCTGGGTACAGTGGCTCAGGAGGCTGAGCCAGGAGGATCAAGAGTTCAAAACCAGCCTCAGCAACTCAGCAAGGCCCTAAGCAACTTAGCAAGACTCTGTCTCCAAATCTCCAAATAAAATGTATTTTAAGAAAGGGGAGGTGGCTTAGTGATTGAGAGCCCCTGGGTTCAATCCCCATTACCAAAAAAAAAAAAAAAAAAGCCAGCCTCAGCAATTTAGAGAGGCCCTAAGCAACTTAGCAAGATCCTTTCTCAAAATTTAATGGGATCTGGGGATTTGGCTCAGTGGTCAAGTGCTCCAGGTTCAAAACCAGTACCGATGGGGAGAAAAAATCCACTCTTCCAGCAGTTTTCCAGTATACAACATATTATTATTATTATAGTCACTGTACTACAATAGACCTCCAGAGCTTTTTCTTTTTTTTTCAGTTTTTATTTTTTAAAATATTTATTTATGCATTAAAGTTCTTAATACACCATTATATCATAATTTATCATATCTCTGATTATATATAAGGTATGTTGACACCAAATTCACATCTTCATACATGTGTTTTGTATAGTGATGAGGGCCTCCAGAACTTTTCCATCCTGACTGCAATTGTGTGCACTTTGGCCAACATCTCCCAGTGCCTGCTCCCCAACACACTTTTTAAATTTTTTTTTATTTTGGAAGTGGGTTCTTGCTCCATCGCCTAAGCTGACCTCAAACTCCTGGGCTCAAGCAATCCTTCTGCCTCAGCCTCCTAAGTAGTTGGCACAACAGGCTCACACCATAGTGCCCAACAGCCTTTTTTTTTTTTTTTTTTTTTTAGGTACTGGGGATTGCACCCAGGACACTCTGCCACTGAGCCACATCCCCAGACCTCTCTCTCTCTCTCTTTTTTTTTTTAATATTCTTTTTTTTAGTTGTCGATGGACCTTTATTTTGTTTACTTGTATGCAATGCTGAGAATTGAACCCAGTGCCTCACCCATGCTAGGCAAGCACACTACCACTGAGCCGCAACCCAGCCCTCTATTTTTTATTTTAAGACAAAATCTTACTAAATGCTGAGGCTGGCCTCGAACTTTCAATCCTTCTGCCTAAGCCTCTTGAGTAGCTGGAATTATAGGCACAACCATGACCAGCCTAACAGACTTTTTTTTTTTTTCCCTTCTTCTTTTTTGTGGTGCTGAAGATTGAACCCAGGGCCAGGGTATCACATATGTTAGGCAACAACTATCACAGAGCTACATTCCCAAACCTTTAACCCTTTTTAATGATTTTGAGACAGGGTCTTGTAAAGTTGCCCAGGCTGGCCTTGAACTTGTTATCCTAATCCTCGGCCTCCCGAGTCGCTGGACCACAGGACTGTACTCATTCCCAACTCCCAACATACTTTTTAGTGGCTGATCCCCTCTGGGCATTCAGATTAATTCTCGGGCTTTGTTGCTATAAATTATGCTATAATAATGCTTTCCCTCTTCCTTCCTTCTTTCTCTTTTATATATATATATATATATATATATATATATATATATATATATATATTTTTTTTTTTTTTTTTAGTTGTTGATGGACCTTTATTTTATTTATTTATATGCAGCACTGAGGATCCAACACTGCCTCACACCTGCTAGGCCAGTGCTCCACCACCGAGCCACCACCCCAGACCTCTTCTTTCTTTTTGCAGCGCTGGAGATTGAACCAAGGCTTCTTGTATGGCAAGCAAACACTGTGCCATTGTGTCACATCCCGGCCTAACTAGGGGATGCCTTTAAATATATATATATATATATCAGGTAATGTTTTAGAGTGGAATCCTGACAATTTCCTTGCTGACTGGTCTTTCAGTTCATGATCACATGCCCTTGGAACCCCTGTTCCTGGTCTAGTTGTACCGGTGCCCCAGAGGACTATTCCATGCCTCCCCCTACCCTTCACTCTCAGGTGCTGGCCTGCTTCCTGCTTGACACCACAGCCTGCTCTTGCTAAGCTCCCCAGTGCCCGGCACATTGCTAACCCAGCAGTGACCACTTCTCAGTCCTCAACTTACTTGACCTTTTTTGTCACAGGTGACTCATGCTCATCAGCCGATATTGCTGATTCTTCCTCTTCTCCTTGGGCTCTACAAGATATACATAATTGAGCCCAAAGATGCTTCCTTTAGGCTCACAGTGGGGTTATTATTATTATTATTATTTGTTTGTTGTTTTTGTTTTGTTTTGTTTGGGTGCTGGGATTGGAAACAGGGTTGCTCTACCACTGAGTCACACCCCCCTCTTTTATTATTTATTTATTTACTTATTATTAATATAGTTTTTTTTAGTTGCAGGTGGATACAATGCCTTTATTTTATTTCATTTTATTTTTTAATTTTTTTTTTTTGTACCACGGACTGAACTCAGGGGCACTCAACCACTGAGCCACATCCCCAGCCCTATTTTGTGTTTTATTGAGAGACAGGGTCTCACAGAGTTGCTTAGCACCTCGCTTTTGCTGAGGCTGGCTTTGAACTTGCGATCCTCCTGTCTCAGCCTCCAGAGTAGCTGGGATTACAGGCGTGTGCCCCACCATGCCTGGCTCCAAGGATTTATCTAAATCTCTAGAATATGTGTGGAATCCAGTCCATTCTCGTCATTGTCCCCTCCCCCTGCCCTCTAGCCTGGGTGGTGGCCTTAATCTCCAGGCTGTTCACCTGCCCTTGCTCTGTACATTTCATTCTCCACATAGCAGCTCAGGGACCCTTTAACTGCTTGGTTACTCCTCTGCTCAACATCCTCAGAGTCTCCCCAAAGCACTCAACGTGAACAAAGCCAGAGTTCTCACGAGGGCATGGAAACCTGGCATGAAAACCCTCCCACCGTCGCCACCTCATCTTCCTTCTCTGCCCACTCAAGCCACAGTGACTGCTTAGGTGCGTCTAGAGTGCATCCTGCTCATGTCTGCCCCCGTGCGTTTACATCAAAGATTCTCTCTGCCTGAGTGGGACGGGAAAGTCTGCATGCCTGGTCCCCTTGATTTCTGCGAGTCTCTTTGCCACCCAGTAAAGCCTCCCCTAATTAAATTTTATAAAATAACAACATGCTCCACACTGGGAATATGAGCACATCAGAACTACTCTGATTTATTTTCCTCTAGGTTATTTAATACCATCGGACACATTCTACTTGTATATTTTTTCATTTTCCGTTTCCCATCCAAAATACACATGCCTGAGGACAGGGACGTTTTTCTATTCATGCCGAATCCCCAGTATCTAGTCCAGTGCCTAACTACATAGTAGGGACTTTATAAGTATTTAAAGGAAATGCACAGAACCAGGTGCCTGTAACCCCAGTGACCCAGTAGGCTGAGGCAGGAGGATTGCAAGTTCAAGGCCAACTTCAGCAACTTAGCGAGGCCCTAAGCAACTTAGGGAGACACTTTCTCAAATTTTTCAAAAATTAAAAAGGGCTGGAGATGTGGCTAAGTGATTAAGCAATCCTGGGTTTAATCCCTGGTTCCAAAAAATAAAGAAGAAAGAAAGAAAATGCATAGTCAAGCCTAGTGGCTCATGACTATAATCCCAGCAATTTAGGAGTCTGAGGCAGGAGGATCCCAAGTTGGAGGACAAACTGAACAACTGAAAATTAAAAAAAAAAAAAAGTTTTTTAAAGGCCTGAGGATGTATGTAGCTCAGGGTTAGAGCCCTAACCTCTGGGTTTGGTATCCAGAACTGTGCCCATACACACACACACAGTTGGAGAGGGTGAGACAAACTAGGATCCTTCATCTTTCAGTCTCTGCAGAACTTCAGTGTCCCTGATCCTATCCCCAGAGGGAAGTTGGGAAGGCTACTACGAGGCGAGGGGAAGATGCTTCCTCTTCCCACCCCTCCAGGTTGGCTCTGAGGGGCTGGCCTCCCCTTTTCCCTCGGCCCTTCCGCTTCTTGGGCTGATTCTCCAAGCCTAGTACCAGTCAGTGCCAGTTGGCAGCTCTTACCGGAGACTGAGGTGGCACGAATATGGGAGAGGGGGAGAGAGTGGGCAGGAGCCCAAGGGGAACAGAGACCCAGAAGTAAGAGGTTGTCATCAGAACTGGGTGGCCGGCTGAGGGTTTCATGGGACGAGGGACAGCCTAGGCGGGGGATCCTCGGGGTTTCCAGGGGAAGTGGGTAGGTGCCAGGCCCCCCACCCTCTGGCCCCTGGAAAATCCTGTCCTCTTCCCCACCACCTACTTTCCTCTCCAGTCACCCCTTAAGCCGCCCCTGGCTAATTCTTCTTGGTCTCTTTAAGAGCTGCCTGGGAACTGGGACACCAGAGGGGGCTGGCAGGCATCCCCCTCCCCTCCCCTGCCTGTCCTGGCTCCGCCCCCTGCCCCCAAAGAGATTCGGCTGGAAGACTTGGACGCCTGGGTTAGGGTCTGCACTCCTGGGCTGGGGGTAAGGCTGGAAAGTGGTGGGGGAGGGGAGCGGGTTCTCTGGGGTGGGCTGCAGGGATGGGACCAGATTCCTGGGCGATGGACCTGCTGTATCTAGGTGCCAACTTCAGTGGGTAACGTAGGGGGTGGCCCTCTGGTCTCGGCTGGGGGGAAGGGCAGTTGCAGAGAACTTGAGGGGCAAATCCTAAAGGGCAGGAGCCTGGGCCTAGTCAGCCTCACTCTCCTGTTTCATTATCCCCATGACCATCATTTGCTCAACTGCACCAGCCATTTCCTGCCCCTCCCACAGTCAGACACAGCGGAACACCTGGTCTTCCCAAAGGTGGGGAAACCGAGGCTAGGAAACCAGAGGAAATGAGCTGTGTCCAGCAGCGGGAGAAATGGAGCCGGCAGAGAGCTATAGAAAGCTCACTCCACCCCAGAGATCCGGGAACAGCAGACCTGGCATCCAGGTCAACCAGCAGGTTCCCCATGGCAGCCACCACCAAGGACCAAATCCCTGCTCTCTCAGCAGGATCATCGAGTTCTTTTCTGGAAGTTTGGACTTCCATAGGTCAAGGCCAGGAGAGACCCCCCTGAAGTCCAGCTGGGTAACCCAGAGTGAAGCGGAGCCAGGAGAAACCTGGAGACTCCCCTGGGACATTTCAGAAAGGTAGCCCCTTCCAATTCTGCCTCAGAGGCTGGACCCCATTTCCCAGAAAGAGAAGACAATGGAGACAGGGACCCAAGGACTTCCAATGAGGGTGTGGGGCTTTCTGCCTTCCCCCTTCCTCTTTCTGTTACAGTTTTCTTGAATTCCTTCCATCTTGATCCCGATAATTTTCCCCCTGTTAGTGCGTGTCCCTGTCCCAGGGTGAGGATTCTGAAGAACTCGGCACTTTCTGAGGCCCCCAGGCCTGGGTGCTGAATGGCAGAGAGGATGGAGTGCCCGGAAGGAAGCGTGGGCGGATGTGATAGTGACTCTGCTCAGAGGTCACTTCCACTTTCAGCACATGCCATGTCCTCCTCTCCCCACCCCAGGAGGAAAGCTCACCCACCACGCAGCCTAGACCTAAGAGGGAACCAGAGCTGCTCTGTGAAGTCTCCCGCCCAGGGCAGCTGCAACATGCTCACTTCCTATTTCCTAAAAATACTATTAAGTCTGGAGAGAGCCAGGCTGGTCCCAGGTGGCAGGAAAACCATCAGCCACCATTTTGCTTACATGAGCCAGAGAGGGCAGGTGCCCTGCCTGGGTTCACACAGCAAGTTAGAGGCAACCAGGTCCAGGATCCAGGGCAGAGGTGCCTTTTTCTCTGTCCTCCTGTATGCCGAGAGAGACCAATCTAAAAGGGACTTTTTTCTCAACTCCTCACTTACCAGGGAAGAAGTTGAGGCCCTGCAGGGACAGATGGGGCTCTGGTAATAGGGTTGCTTAGGACCAGCACTGAGAGGGGACACAAAGACCCACCTAACTGTCTACCTACTGCTTAGATAAGAAGGGATTCCCAGGGAGCAGAATCCCAGGGAAACTGGCCATCAAGGGGAATGGACGCCAGCTGATGCCTGGAACCCAGCTGGGGAACATCTGCATAGTGGTGCCTGCCTGAAGGTGGGCAAGGGGCTGAGCAGGGATGGGGGCTGACGTCCCCTCTCCTTGCCTCGCCCCCACATGGAGCCCCTCCTCCTCCACACATGTGGATCCAGGAACCACAGAAGGTGGGGCACAGTGGGATCAGGAGGAGGAGGAAGAATATGGGGAGATTCTAGTCCCTCCCACTTAGAGATGCGGTCGCCATGGTGACTAAGGACCAGTGAGGCGGGATGGGGTTGGGGATGGGGGTGGGGGTGTGGCAGGGACGAGGCGCCGGGAGTCGGAACGCCAGGCATTCCAGGGGGAGGGAAGCGGCATTCCCCAGCTCCAGGTAAGGGAGCCGGAGAGCTGAGCGACAGTCCTCAGGAGGAGGCGGGCCATTGTCTGGGGCTGGCGCTGCCCCGAGGAGGGGGCAGACGAGGGGTCGGGCTATTGTGTGCGATGCCGTGCGCAGTCTTCCAGCACTAGTCAGACTGAGCAAGGGACCCAGGAGGCTCTGGGTAAGGGGTTAGGAGGCACTGGCTGTGTGGGCGGCAGGAGGCTGGGTGGGAAGAGGCGGGAGGACGCCGGGGGAACCCCCTGGTGCCCACATACAGTAGGCACTCAACGCACATAAGTTGATTTGACTCGCTGGTGATCATAAAAGGAAGGCAGGCCAGGGGAAGTGCTGTGGGTCTGAGGAAGGGGAGCCAGGAAGCAGATGTTCCCCAAGTCTGCGCTCTGTTGAGGGCTGCCCCTGAGGCTGGGGGGGGGGGGCGGACCAGGGGGATCTGAACCTACCAGGTCATCGGTGAGACCTGGAGTGGCTTTGGTCCTGACTCCAGGAGCCCTCCCCTCAGTGAGGCGCCCCTGCTCTGCAGGGAGACCTCGGGGTTGGTTGAAGTTCCCAGGTAGCTGGGGTAGGGTGAGAAGCAATCCCTCCGTCTCCCCTCCCGCCTCTGCTCTGGGCAATGAAGCCTGGCAGGAAAGGGCTATTGTCGCCTGTGGTCTAAGGCTGTGGAAGAGGAGTCTGGGGAGGAGCTGGACCCTGGCAGGCCTGGTGGGGGGGTTGAACTCAGCATTGTCATGCTGGGGGTCTCCAGGTGGGGCTGTAGGCCTTGTGAAGCAATAAGGGGGGAAGCCCTTGATTGGGGCCATGGATATGGTATAGCCCCTACAGCTTGTCCCCTGACCTGCCACCCCACCTGACCTGCTGCCCCAGAGTGCTTCCCCTCTCCGGCCTCAGTTTCCTCTTTTGTACAGGGAGGACGGAGGTGGGGACCTGCTGGCTCTGAGCTTCCTGTGGGCAGGACCTGCTGCATGATTTGTGCAGCCAAATGTGTGCGAAATGAAAATGTGGGTCCCCTGTTCAAAAATCACTAAGACTTTCAAAACAGCACCGGGCCAGGCGTGGGCCCTTCTGAGCCAGGGACTGATGACTGTGCTGGTCATGCATCCCTGATGCTGGCCTTGGCCGCGGGCTCTGCCGGCTGCAACCTGTGAGACTTTGAATCTGACTTCAGAGGCTCCGGTGGGAGGGGTGCGCTGCTGGGGACAGAGTGCCCCTCCTTCCCACTGGGCTCTCTGCCAGAACTAGACCCCAAGGCCCTTGTGGAAGGCAGGGGGTGATGGTGGGGAGGCAAGGAGGTGTGCTGGCCTCTCTTTAGGTAGGTTTCTGTTCTCTCTGAATCAGGAATCACCCCGAGATACTGTTTTTTAGCTGAGATAGAGCTTGCTATCTCCCCCCTCCCACACACACTTACCTTCTCCTTCCCAGGGGCTCTGAACTGAGTTTCCTTGGGGAGAGGGGGATGAAGGGGGAGGGGGTGGACTGAGGGAGCAGGGCTCCAGGGAGACGGTAAAGCTAAGGAATTAGCAGCTTCTGAATGAAGTAGAGCTGAATTTAACTTGGCTTCTAGTTATGTCACCTCCTTGGTCCTCACTTTTCGTCTCTCTAAAATGGGATTGTGTTAGATTATTGGTGATGTTTGCCTAGCATGCACGAGCCCGTGGGTTTGATCTCCAGAACTGCAAAATAAATAAATAAAACAAATTAAAAAAATAAAAATAAAATGGGATTGTGACTAGGCATGGGGGTGGTCATCTGTAACCTAGCAACTCTGGAAGCCGAGGCAGGAAGATTGCAAGTTCAAGGCCAGCCTGGGCAACTTAGTGAGACCCTGCCTCAAAAAAAAAAAAAAAAATTCTGGATATATAGCTCAGTAGTAAAGCAGCCCTGGATTCAGTCCCCAGTACTGCAAGAATAAATAAGTAGAATAAAATGGGATTGTGGTGGCAGTGACCTGCTGAAATTGCTGGCAGGACCCAGAAGTCAACAGTACCACTCTCCAAGTGGGATGGAGGGGCTGGGGAGAGGAGGTCTGGTTTGAAGGGGAATCCTGGGTCTTGCAAGGAGGAAGTAGTACAGGGTATTGAGTCTTCCACTGACAGAGAGGCGGGAATAGACGGGAGGAGTGTGGCTGGGAGGAGTGTAGCACTGGAACTCCCCGCCTCTGGTTCCCCATCAGATCTCCTCCCGGTGACCCAGATAAGCTAATCTGCTCAAATGGAGAAGGCCTTGGGGCAGGTTGGCTTCCCAAATCTGAGCTTGGGGGGGGGGGGTCAAGGAGCCTTTGCAAATGCGGTCAGGAGAATGGAAGTTTCCTTTGATTTTGAGAGCCTGGCAGAGATCTGGCAATCAGCCTCCAAGAGACTTTGCAGGAGTCTTATGCAAGTCTGACAGAAAGGATGGTCAGGAGGGGTCTGTGTGAAACCAAGCCCTGGGGAACTGAGAGATGATGGGAGCAGGAAGAGAAGAAAGATGGCCAAGTGGGGTCTGACAGGGAATTTTAAGAAGTAGTGGGCAATATCCCTGTCCTTGTCGACTGGCGCTGTGACAAGAGGGATGGGAGTTAAACTACAGGAAGGACTTCCTGGTAGTGAGGAATGTGCACTTAAGATGGAGGTGGGTTATTTATTGGAGTTGGATTGGCCGTGGGACATCTGTGCTCTTTAACCTGTAGTCAGCTGACCTGGCTGAGTGGGCAGGAGCCTCTTCACTTTATAGGCCACAGTGCCTCATTAACCCTGCATTATGAGGTCCCCCTGGAGTCTTTACGGAGGAATGAACAGCCACCATTAGGGGCTGGGTGCCTCAGAAGCGTATTTCATTAAACATGAGCTCAGACGGGAAATTTCCTGGGCTTCCCACTGGCAATGCTTCCCGAGAACGATGGCGATTACATTACAGGAGGGACTTCCTCACCAGAGTCGTGAATAAGAGCCTAAGACAATTGTTTTCATCTTTTAAAGATTGTGGGCTTGCTGGGCATTGGTGGTACACGCCTATAATCCCAGAAACTCAGGAGGCTGAGGCAGGAGGATCTCAATTGCTAGGCAATTCTGGACAACTTAGCAAGACCCTATCTCAAAATAAAAAAGGGACTGGGGAGCCCGGCATGGTAGTGCACGCCTGTAATCCCAGCAGCTCAGGAAACTGAGGCAGGAGGATCATGAGTTCAAAGCCAGGCTCAGCAACTTAGTGAGGCCTAAGTAACTGAGCGAGACCCTGTCTCTAAATAAAAGGGATGGGGATATGGCTTAGTTAGTGGTTAAGCATCCCTGGGTTCAATACCGGTAAACCCCCCCCCCAAAAAAAAAATGGACTGGGAATGTAGCTCAGTGGAAGAGTGCTCCTGTGTTCAATCAGGAATAAATAAATAAATAAATAGAATAAAAAATAGTGGCTCAACCAAAAGTGGGAGTTTGAAGGTCAGACTGCTATAGGGACTTCCCAGGGTGTAGGTGTGGTAAGGCCCCCACCGTATGGGTAAGTGAAAAGAGGAATATGAAAGACCATGATACCACGTCTCCTATCTGAGAATCTTGGGCAGGAGAAACCACAGCTGGGCTGGTTAGACTGGCTGGATAGAGAGGCAGGAGAATCACTGAAGTGACCCAGAAGGGCCTTTTCAACTTTCTGGATAGATTGAGGCAAGAGGCGGGCGGGAGGGAGGGAGAGAGGTGTGTCTCCTGGGAGGCCGGGAGGTTTTCTTTTTCCCCTCCCAACCCACTGACTTCCGCCCAAGCCAGGATCTGTCACAACTCGAGGTGGAAATTCTGGTTTCCCTGGCCAGGACTCCTGCGCTGGCTTTGGGACGATGGGTGCCTGGAGGACCTTGCTCCCATTCCAGCCGGGCTGAGCCTTCTCTCCCCTGCCTCCGGGGCCTGGGAACCTCCGCCTTCTTTCTCTTGGGTGGCACCCCCACCCCGAGTCTGCCACTGGGGGTTCCCGCTGTGGCTGGTCCCAGGGGATGTGAGGTGAGAGGGGCGACCGGGATCGGTGATCTTGGGGGAGTGTGCAGCAGAGCCCCAGGGAGGCCCCAACAGGAGCAGAGAGACAAGACAGAAAGGGGACAGCTGCAGAGGCTGGGACAACACCGCCACCCAGGCCTCCCCTCAGGAAATACTGGTAGCCAAGCTGGCTGATGGACTGGCATCACCTCCCCGGAAGATGAGGGCCAGGTGGGCCTCGGAGTCAGAGACCCTGAGCCCCCTGGGGCTGGGGGAGCGGTGAGAGCAGGCTGACTCAGACGGGGTGCCTGCCTGGGTCCGGGGTGAGTACGGGGCACAGAGTGTCAACAGATCTAGAGGTGATGGGAGAGTCTCCCCAGAAAGTCCCCTGCCTAGGGCAAGCAATGATTTGGAGAGGGGAAGACTAGGTAGAAAAGACACAAAGACTTCCCCGAGAATAAGGTAAGAATTGTTGAGGCAGCCAGGCGCGGTGGCCCATGCCTGTAATCCCAGCAGCTCGGGAGGCTGAGGCAGGAGGATGGAGAGTTCAAAGCCAGTAGTGAGCAATTTAGTGAGGCCCTAAGCAACTCAGTGAGACCCCTTCTCTAGATTATATGTGTGTGTGTGTGTGTGTGTGTGTGTGTGTGTGTGTAATATATAATTATTTTTTTAAGGGCTGGGCATGTGGCTCAGTGGTTAAGCACCCCTGGGTTCAATGCCTGGTGCCAAAAAAAAAAAAAAAAAAAAAAAAAAAAATTAGAGCAGGGCTACAGGTGGGAAGGACCAGGGTGGAGAGTGCCAGGGCCCCTACCTTGGGGGCAAGCTAAGCCGCAAGCTGAGTGCGATGGAAGCGAGACGAGACTGAGGCCTTTTCAGATGGGGAACTGTGCCCTCCCATGTACCCTCCCCCCCCCACACACACACACTACACACACTTCTGCTGCCTGGGGCCCTGCGATTGGTCCTCAGTGAGGATGTGGTAAGAACTGGTCATCCAGAAAGTGCCCTGGTGCCTGTTTCTTCAGAGCCATCTGGTGATAGCTTCTGGCTGAGCATGGCCCTCCCAGCCCTGGGCCTGGACCCCTGGAGCCTCCTGGGTCTCTTCTTCTTTCAACTGCTGTTGCTGCTGCTGTCGCCGCTGACTGCAGAGAGTGGTGGGCAGGGACCTATGCCCAGGGTCAAATATTATGCAGGTAAGTGTCAGATGGGGAACACGAACTGGGGGGAGAGGAGGAAGGGGAGAGGGGGAAAATAGATATGAAGAAACAGGGTGCCAGGCAAGTGTTAGGCAACCACCGTGTGTGTGTGTGTGTGTGTGTGTGTGTGTGTGTGTGTTGAACCTGAACCTTGTGCATGCTAGAAGAGCACTCTGCCACTGAGCTACATCCTCAGCCCAAGAAACAGAGAGGCGGAGGACCTGGGTGAAAGAGAGACAGTCAGAAATAGAAATTAAAACCGAGAAGCCACCTACCTGAGCTACAGATTCACGGAACGGGCGAGAGGGGTCCCAGGTTCTCCAGGGCACCGCCTCTTTCATTTCTGCAAAGTGGGTGATTTCTTTTTTCCTTCCTTAAATGTCACCTTAAATCTGGGGCACCTTAAATCCCTAACTGCTTTCACACCCCCAAGTGCCCCAAAGTCAAGGCCCATGCTAGAGGATCATCTGCAGATCTGGTGACCCAGGGCATACCAGGCGCAGGTAACCGGTAGAGATCATGCTGGACCATTCCCTGTCCATAGACACCAGGAGTGTCAGCACTGGGAAGTGGCCCCTGGACCCCTGCAGGCACAGCTCGGCTGGTTTTCTACTGAGGCTGTGGAGATGCTGGTTCTTTTATCTCTAGGGAGAGGGTTCAGGGAAAGACATGGCCCCTGTAGGATTCCTAGGGGCAGGTCTCCCAGGCACAGCTGTGACTTTCACATCTTTCTGGGGCAACCTGGTAAAGGAAATGTAGTTGCCTGTTTTTGTTGTTGATTTGGCCCTGGGACTTGAACCCAGGGGCGTTTTACAACAAAGTCACATCCCAACCCTTTTTTAATTTTTTTATTTTGAGGCAGGGTCTCACTAAGCTGCTTAGGTCTTGCTCAGTTGCTGAGGCTGGCTTTGAACTTGCAATCCTCCTGCCTCCGCCTCCTGAGTCTCTGGGATTATGGGCGTGTGCCACTGTGCCTGACTTTAGTGCCACTGATGGAGAGGCCTCCTCTGGGTAGCTCTTCTCTCACGGAGCTCAGCCTCAGAGCGGGTTGGGGAGTAGAATGAGCAGACACTCGTGATGGTCAGTTTGGTAACTGAGGGGTGTGCACAGTTCTGGGGGAGGCCTGGGCTTCCTGAGGCCGCCCTTTTAGGACCTTCCCCACTTTCTTCTTCAACTTCCCTTAGTTGTCAGATACCCTGAGCCTGCAAAGGTAACAGGAGCCAGGCAGCCCTCTCGTGCTAAGGTGTGTGTTGAGAGAGGAATTGAAGAGCTCCTTTCCCCCTCGCTGATGGGCTCATGGGACACATACACACACACACACCACCACCACCACCACCACCACCACCACCATCATGCTATACTGGGGAAATGTACAGGACCTAAATGAGCCTCTCACAAACGGAAGCCCAGATGACATTCAGGTGTGGCCACCCAGACCTCAGAAAGGGAGAAAACATGTCTCCTCTCTGTACAATTTCTGGTGGTGGAAATTTCCTGTCATAGAGGAGGGGAAGGAGGTGAGTTAGTGGTGGAGGTGTCAAGAGGGACTCTTTCCCCCTCCCTCGACACCCCTGTCTGTCCCTCCCTTTCCTGTTCGTGGCTGGAAACACCTTTCTACCTGTCCCTTGGACTGCTGAGCCCCTCCCAGTGGGGATCAAGGTGCCCTTCCCACTGCAGCCCCCCAGTCCTGAAAGAGCAACCCCTGTGCTTCTCTTCATTTCCTTTCTCTCCGCCTGGGGTGCTGGCCACACTCCCCCAGTCCCAGGCTGTCATTACCCTGTCCCTGGCAGCTTCTCTCTGCTGTGGACTCCACACGCAAAGCTCCCGTGACTGCCAGCAGGGTGGGGAGCAGGGGCTGCAGGTGGAGAGGACTGGGTTCAGCTCTGAGGCTGGACGTGCTCGGCTCCCAAGGTCGCTCTCCCAGACCTGCTGCTGCTCTTGCCAACCTTGACCTTGTCCTGCCTTTGTCTTGGGAGTTGGCTGCTGCCCATCAATTTCTGCTCACTGTCTCCTTCTCACCAACAGGGGATGGACGCCGGGCACTGAGCTTCTTCCACAAGAAGGGCCTCCAGGACTTTGACACTCTGCTCCTGAGTGGTGATGAGAACACTCTCTATGTGGGAGCTCGAGAGGCCATTCTGGCCTTGAATATCGAGGATCCAGGAGTTCCGAAGCTGAGGAACATGGTGAGGATGTTGGGGGTGCGCTGGGAGGGTGCCCGCAGCTGCCCCGCACTGGGGCTGCCCGCGGATGAATAACACCCCAATGGCCATTAGTGCCATCAGCAGTAAGCAGCCATTCTTGTTATATATATATATCTTGACAGTATAACAGACAGGAAATGTTATTGTGACCTCATTTATTATCGCAAATATTGGTTGAATGATATCAACTGTTAACATGGCTGGTCTGGAAATCATTGACATAGAAGATAAACATTGACTCAAATCATATCAATAATTTGATATCCACCCACGGAAGCTTCAGGGAGGGAGAGAGGAACAGGAAGGAAGGAAGAGAGGGTGTTAGCAATCACTGGTCAATTCCGTGGTGTGGTCTGAGTGTGGCCTGTCGTCCACTTGCATCTATGTGATGCTGGCAAAAAACACCAATTTTCTGAGGTGTGTCCCAGGAACAGATGCTTCAACAATGGCTCTGGGAAATGTGTGACCTGACAACTGTTGCCGTATATATGATGCTTTGCACTGGGTGTTTATGTAGACTACCTGGGGTGTCCATCCGCACGCAGCCTGTGACATTGACCAAGATCACTTAGTAAGTGCTAGAGCCTCCATGGGAACTCAGATTTGTCTGATTTCTTAGGCAATGTCCTGCCATGGACCTGGGTCCTGGCGAATATTAGTATCAACAGGTTAATAGCCCTGATCACAAATAGATGTTGTTATTGTCCATTAGCATGTGATTAACCACCATGCCTACTGGCAGTCTCATGCCAGATCTGAGAAGGGTATGGCAGGGCACAGAAGAGCTAAAGACCCCATTTCCCTTGGTCTCCCCTTCCCAACTCTCTATTTCAGATACCTTGGCCGGCCAGTGACAAAAAAAAGAGTGAATGTGCCTTTAAGAAGAGTAATGAGGTAAGTGGAGGTGGGGACATGGTGGCTCTGGGTAGAGAACCCTGGTATCCCTAAGGCCATCATGGGATGACCTTAGATGGAAGTGAGCCTCTGGGGGTCCAGGAGTTTGGGGAAAGGGTCTGGAGGTCTGATTCTCTGTCTCCCCCAGACGCAGTGTTTCAACTTCATTCGTGTCCTGGTCTCTTTCAACGCCACGCACCTCTACGCCTGTGGCACCTTTGCCTTCAGCCCAGCTTGCACCTTCATTGTGAGTCAGCTGACACCCAGCACAGAGGCCCCCGAACGTCACTTCTCACACCTACCCCAGCCTGTCCTCTGTAGCTCTGGAAAACTCTGGTCCCTTAGGACCCTCATGAGCTTCCTGGCCCCAGACAAATTCCCCTGTTGGTCCCTCTCCCTTCCTCCTCATGCCCCTCATTTCCCAGATGTGAGACCCTGGCATTCTGGGCCCCCAGCCTCTCTCCCCCTCTAGGGACTCCAAGATTCCAACCTGTTACCCATCTCAGACAAGGTCATGGAAGGGAAAGGCCAAAGCCCCTTTGACCCTGCTCACAAGAACACAGCTGTCTTAGTGGGTGAGTGTCAGGCCTCCTGGTCCATCCCAACATCTGCCTTTTCTAGTCACTGTAAAATATGGAATATGACAGAGAGGTGATCCAGGAGCCTCAGAACCCAAGATTTAGAGGAGAATCACGTGTCTCAACCACCAACTCCTACTGGAACTGCCATAAGGAGATGGAGGGAGACAGGGAGATGTGGAGAGAAAAGAAGCGAGACACCTGGGAAAGGTGTCAGGCAGAGAAGAGAACTGGGATCGGTCATTGTTCAACAAATGTGTATGTGTGCAGACATCTCCTCTGGTGGGCCAGAAATGGGGCTGGGTATTAAAGCGGTTACAAAGAAGAAATCATGGCCCGATGCCTTCCCAGACACAAACCATTACAGTCTTCCCACTCTGACTTCCTGGAGGAGGTGCCTTTGACTTCTGAGCAGGACTTGAAAGATATCAGGTAGAGGGACACGAAGGTGTTCCAGGAAGAGAAAGGGAGGACCCAAGGTGTGCAAGCACAAAATGCAGTCACCCTCTGAGATCAGTGAATGCAAGTGGTTCAGCTGGTATGTGAGGGAGTAAGCAGAGAAAGGCTAGAAGAGTGCCCAAACACAAAAGGTGACTCTGGTTATTTCCTGTGGAAAGGGGCGCCTAAAAAACGTGTCTGGTGTGTGCATGTCGGGTGTGGGTGTGTGTTAGCTGAGTTTTGGGGCTCTGCAGGAAGATGTAGGAAGAATAAAGGGGCCAAGCTGGCCCCAGTCATAGGCAGGGCAGGGCACCCTCCGTCTGCTAAGTTCTCCTCTCCTCCCCATCCTCCGGCCCTAGATGGGATGCTCTATTCTGGCACGATGAACAACTTCCTGGGCAGTGAGCCCATCCTGATGCGCACGCTGGGCTCGCAGCCTGTCCTCAAGACTGACACCTTCCTCCGCTGGCTGCACCGTAAGGATCTGACTTCCAGCCAGCATGGGTCTGGCCCCTTTCCGAGTCTGGGAGACCATGCACTGAGTTGTTAATTCAGTGCACAGTATGCGTGCATACTAAGAGTAGGTGCATTACTCTTAGGCACGGGGGGGGGGGGGGGCGGGGTTCGTAGGGAAGAAGACAAACCTCCAGTTCTCATGAGGTTTTCATCTTATGTAAATAAATTAAACAGGCAGCGCGCACGCACACACCATCCCAAGCTGTGGGATCTGAGGCAGCCCGTGTCATGGACCCCAGAACCAACCCAAGGGCTTTCACCAAGGGAGAACCCCGGCCATCAAGGTGCTCACCCCTAATCCCATTTTGCTCCCCCCCCGCCCCCCGCAGCGGACGCCTCCTTCGTGGCAGCCATCCCTTCGACTGAGGTCGTCTACTTCTTCTTTGAGGAGACAGCCAGCGAGTTCGAATTCTTTGAGAAGCTCCACACCTCCCGGGTGGCTAGAGTCTGCAAGGTCTGCTGCCTGGGCGGGAGGCGGGTCTGTCCGCGGGGAAGCCAATGGGGAGGTAGCAGAGGCGGGGCGGAGTTCCGGAGGCCCAATGGGAGGGCGGGTGGGCGGGGCCGAGGCGCCCCCTGACGGCTTGCACGCCCGCAGAATGACGTGGGCGGTGAAAAGCTGCTGCAGAAGAAATGGACCACTTTCCTGAAGGCCCAGCTGCTCTGCACGCAACCCGGGCAGCTGCCCTTCAACGTCATCCGCCACGCGGTTCTACTGCCCGCCGATTCTCCCTCCGTTCCCCACATCTACGCAGTCTTCACCTCCCAGTGGTGAGCCGGAGGGCGGGAATACCTGGGCTAGGAGAACATCTGTGGCCAGGGCTCCTTGGCTCTCGGAAAGGAGACAGGAACCGATGTGCAATGCACTTTGCATAGAAAGGCATTTGGTTGTCACGGCCTCCCAGGAATTCCACTCATGTCCTTCACATGGATGGGAAAAGTAAAGCTCAGAGAGGCTCCGACTAGTTTATATTCTAACTGGCTCTGAAAAACAAACATGTTAAAATCAATAAAATAGACAAGAAAATAGGAAGAAATGGGAGAATACAAAACGCTAAATAAAAATTTAGGCTGGGCGCAGTGGCGCCGGTCTTTAATCCCAGCAGCTCGGGAGGCGGAGGCGGAGACAGGAGGATCTCCAGTTCAAAGCCAGCCTCAGTACTGGTGAGGGGCTAAGGAACTTAGTAAGACTCTGTCTCTAAAGAAAATACAAAAAGGGCTGGGGATGTGGCTCAGTGGTCCAGTGCCCCTGAGTTCAATCCCAGGTACTCCCCCGCCCCCAAATGCATGTGGATTAAATAAATTGTTAAATACATTAAAGTAAAATGATTTAAAAATATAAATAAATAATTAAATAAACAGAAAGAGAAAGGAAAAAGGAAAAAAGAAGAAGAAGCTGTAGCAGCTAGAGTTAAGGCCAGTACATTACAAATGCTTTCCATAAGACATTGTATAGTCCCTAGCTGTCAATCACAAATTTATCTCTGAGATTCCTAATGGCCAGGGCAAAGAGGGAAACACCATCAGTATTATTAGAGAAAAATAAAGTCTTTGCTTAGAGGCTGAGAACTGTTACACTGATTTTTCCAAAGTCTCTCAGCCAGGTCAGACCCCACAGTGTTTAGTGGGGTCAGACAACCACACTAGGGACACTGTGTTAAATACCAGAGTTATCTGGTGTAAACAGGGTCTGGTATCCATGAGATCTAAGCTAAGGACTTGGTGTGTACCATGGTCAGGTTAAGAGAGAAAGAGAGAGCTGGGTGTGGTGGCAGGTGCCTGTAATCCCAGTGACTCGGGATGCTAAGGCAGGAGGATTGCAAGTTTTTGAGGCCAGCCTCAGCAATTAAAGTTGCCCTAAGCAACTGGCAAGACCCTGTCTCAAAATTAAAAAATTAAAAACATAAAAGAGGGCTGGGGATGTAACTCTAAGGTAAAGTAGACTAAATCCTCAGGAGAGAGAGAGAGAGAGAGAGAATCTTCTGTCTCCATAGACTACAAATGAAGGGATAAAAATACTCAAAATACTCTGATAGTCAGGCTGTAGTAGATTTTCTGAGAACCAAGAATCCCAGGGACCCAAAGAAGAGAGCTTCATGTGGAGCCCTGATTTTCCCAAGGTCTGGAGCTGCTTGTTCTGCCTTTCCTATGGGGATAGCCAGCCTAGCAAGATAGGCAGGAGCCACCCCAGGGACTGTGCCCCAATTAATTCTCATTAAGCATAATCACATTTCAGATTCTAAGATGGGCCTAGAGCCAGGCTGTGGGCTAGACTCAGGGAACTCCATGGAGCTCTCCCAACCCTTATCACCATTGCAAGGGGAAGAAGAGGCAGTTGGAGGTTTTCCCAGTGCTTCACACTCATGCCACCCTCTCCCTGAGGGTGGGCCAGGGCTGGAGGGGTTGCTGATTTGTATAGCAGAGAAAACCACAGATAGTATCTAACCTCTCTGGCTGTCTTCAGGCAGGTCGGCGGGACCAGGAGTTCAGCAGTGTGTGCTTTCTCTCTCGTGGATATTGAGAACGTCTTTAAGGGGAAGTACAAGGAGTTAAACAAAGAAACTTCACGCTGGACTACTTATAGTGACAGTGAGATCACCCCCCGCCCAGGCAGCGTGAGTAAATTCTACCCCTGAGCAAAGCCCCTACAAAGAGGCATGGATATAATGTGTGTGCAGAAGCAACTGTCCTACCGTGGGAAGTGCCCAGTAACTTAGTTACCTACCAGTCCTGTCTGGAGCTGGGTCGGTTTCTTACTAATGCTGACGTTGGCCCATTTATATTCTACCTAGCCCAGCTGCCCATACCCCGCAGGTGTCCGATGCCATCCTACATCCAGCACAGTTGCTAGGCACCTCCTCTCCAAGACTAAGTGCACACCAAATATCTGGATATTAAGTCAGACTGGCTTGGGCATCTTCACCTGCATTTCTTATGTGATTTTCTTTAAAATCAGAGTTATATATAACTAATTTAAAAAGTCAAAACGATCTACAGAATTGGTTCCAAAAAACAGCCCTATCTGGGCATGGTGGCACATGCCTATAATCCTAGCTGCTGGGGAGGCTGATACAGGAGGATGGCAAGTTGAAGGCCAGCCTGGGTAATTTTGTGAGACCTGGGAAACTTACTACATGGCTCAACTGTGAGAAATAGCATGCATAATATAATATTAGTCTACCAGGCACAGTGGTGCATGCCTGTATTCCCAGTAGCTCAGGAGGCTGAGGCAGGAGGATCTTGAGTTCAAAGCCAGCCTCAGCAACATAGCAAGGCCCTAAGCAACTTAGCAAGTTCCTATCTCTAAATAAAAAATAAAAAGTGCTGGGGATATGACTTAGTGGTTAAGTGCCCTGGGTTAAATCCTTGGAGTGTGCACACACACAGACAATATATATATATGTGTGTGTGTATATACACACACACATATATATAACATATAAAATAATATATATGTAACATAAAATGATTATTTTTGCCTTTTTGCATAAATTTTGATTCTCCTGAGGTTAGTAATTATCTTTTTTAAACTAAATTATTTATTTATTCTAATTTGTTATATATGACGGCAGAATGCAATTCAATTTATATTACACATATGGAGCACAATTTTTCAAGTCTCTGGTTGTACATAAAGTACTTTTACACCATTCATGTCTTCTTACACATACTTAGGGTAATGATGTCCATCTCATTCCACCGTCTTTCCTACCCCCATGCCCCCTCTCTTCTCCTCCCTCCCCTCTGCCGTATCGAAAGTTCCTCCATTCCTCCCATGCTCCCCCCCATCCCCATTATGAATCATTATCCTCATATCAAAGAAAACATTCAGCCTTTGGTTTTTTGGGATTGGCTTACTTCACTTAGCATAATATTCTCCAAATCCATCCATTTACCTGCAAATGCCATTATTTTGTTCTCTTTTAATGCTGAGTAATATTCCATTGTGTATATACACCACAGTTTCCCTATCCACTCATCTACTGAAGGGCATGCAAATTGGGGCAGCCAATCTGGAAACACTATGGAGTTTCCTTGGAAAACTGGGAATGGAACCACCATTTGACCCAGCTACCCCACTCCTCAGTTTTATACCCAAAGGACTTAAAAACAGCACACTACAGGGACACAGCCACATCAATGTTGATAGCAGCACAATTCACAACAGCTAAACTGTGGAATAATTATCTTTTTTTTTTCCTGCTTGCTTTGTTTTCTAAGTTCTTATCTCTCCTTCAACCTCAGACTCCTTCTGAATTATCTGAATATCTCTGAAGACAGACCTGTTAGCTATTTAGCAGTTTCATATTCCTGGAGAGCTTCACATCTACCCCTGTCTAGACAGGTGCCCCTTTGCATTAGCTGCAATCCTGGAGTCCCCCTTTGTCATCATCCTGGGGATTCCTTGGGCATCTTCCTGACACATACTGTGATTGTGATTTTTGCATTCCGTGGCTTCCTCTTTTTTTTTTTTTTTTTGTACCAGAGATTGAACAACCAGGGCCACTTTACCACTGAGCCATATTCCCAGTCCTATTTATTTATTTATTTATTTATTTATTTATTTATTTATTTATTTATAATTTTAAGACAGGGTCTCACTCAGTTGTTGAGGGTCTCTCTGAATTGCTGAAACTGGTCTTGCACTTGCAATCTGCCTGCCACGGCCTCCCCAGTTGTTGGGATTATGGGCATGTACCACCACACCCCCCTAAATTAAATGTTGTTAAAGAGGAGGCCCTAGGTTTAATCTCTGACACTGAAAAAAAAAATTCTATTGAACTATTTCTCCTCCTTCCTTCCTGTCATCTTTCTTTCTTTTCTTTTCTTTCTTTTTTTTTTTTTTTTTTGAGATGGGGTTTGTTCTGATGCTCAGAGGCTGGCCTCAGAATTCTAGACTCCAGTGATCCTCCAGCCTCAAGCCTCCCAGTGGCTAGGACTACAGGTGCACACCACCACATCCACAGTGTAGATATGGATATTTCCTTTCCATTTTCTCTTGAATTTATTTGTTTGTCTTAGAGTTTTCCACAGTCTGGATCTTGATTGCATCTGGTGTAGTTTAAGTATTTCTTGTAAATTGTTCAGTGGTTGAATCTAGAGATTTAATCAGATTCAGGTTTGATTTTAAAAAAATCATAACCACAGCTATTTTATTTTTTTATGCGTTTTTTTTTTTTTTTTTTTTTGTGGTCCTGGGGATTGAACTCAGGGCCTTTACATGCAAGGCAAGCACTATACCAACTGACCTATATCCCCAGCTTTGATTTTTGTGGGCAAGATTGCTACATTGTGGTTGTTTGTACTTCCTTCTGGCTACATGCAAAGTCTAGCTGCCCAGTGAAGTAAAGATTCCTCTTTTGCAGAATTCTATTCTTGCCTTCTGAATGTTCTTTTCTAAACTTTTTGCATTTTTTAAAAAATATTTTTGAGTTGTCAATGGACCTTTATTTTATTTATTTTTAATGTGGTGCTAAGAATCAAACCCAGTGCCTCACACATGCTAGGCAAGCGCTCTGCCACTGAGCCACAGCCCCAGCCCTTCTAAATATTCTATCTCTACTCACTTTTCTTAGGATAGTAATGATAGTTTTCTGTGATATTTTCTTCTCCCTGAATCATTTCTGTTTCCTCTTAGGTATTTCTTTGTTCTTTCCTCCACCCCTTTGTTTGGTTTCTTTCTTTCATGTTTGTAGCTTTACTTAGAAGTCTGGTCGTCCTTGAGATCTACTCTGCATATGTGTTTTGGTACTGGGGGGTTGAAACAGGAGGCACTTTGCCACTGAGTCACATCCTCAGTTCTTTTTATTTTTTTTTTAATTTTATGTTTTTTATTTTATTTTATATTTTATATTTTATTTTGAGATTGCTGAGGCTGGCCTTAAACTTGTCATCCTCCTGCTTTGGCCTCCCTAATTGCTGGTGTTACAGGAATATACCACCATGCCTGGCTGTTCTGTCTGCTTCTTAAACTGACTTTCAAATAATCTTTTTTATTTATTTTCCCTTTAACTTCACTTCCAGAGGTAGCTCGGTCCATAATTTACACACTTTAGGAATTCTATCTTTTAAATCAGATGGTTTAGGGGGTCCCCCTAGGGGTACCTGAAGAAGGTTCTTCTCTCTCCCATAAGTTGTAAGTCGTTTGTTCATTTGCTTAACAGCGTCTAAAATGTGAATGTTGTTTGCTTTCATTCCTTTTCTCCACACCACTCTGCTTTAGGTTTAGGACTTTAAAAAGAAATCCCTCCAGGTACAGTAGCACATGCCTGTAATCCCAGAGGCTGGGGAGGCTGAGGCAGGAGGATTGTGAGTTCCAGACCAGCCTCGGCAATTTAGTGAGGCCCTAACCAACTAAGAGAGACCCTGTCTCTAAATAAAATATTAAAAAAGGCTAGAGATGTGGCTCAGTGGTTAAGCATCCCTGAGTTCCATCCCTGGTACAAAAACCAAACAAACAAATAAACAAAAAAGAAAACCCTTTGGGCTGGGTTTGATGGTGCATACCTGTAATTCCAGCAATTTGAGAGGCAGAGGCAGGAGGATTGCAAGTTTGAGGCCAGCCTTGGCAATTTAGCAAGATCTTAAACAATATATTTATTATTTTTTTTTTAAAGAGAGAGTGTGAGAGAGAGAGGGAGAGAGAGAGATAGAATATTTTTTAATATTTTATTTTTTAGTTTTCGGCGGACACAACATCTTTGTTGGTATGTGGTGCTGAGGATTGAACCCGGGCCGCACGCATGCCAGGCGAGCGCGCTACCGCTTGAGCCACATCCCCAGCCCAATTTAGCAAGATCTTGTCTCAAAATAAAAAGGGCTATGGTACAGTGCCCCTGGATTCAATCCCCAATTCTGAAAAAAAAAAAAAAATCCCCTTGGGAGGGGGTGAAAGTAGGCGTGTGTGTTCTAACCGGCATCAAAATGGGATGTAGATGCTATTACCTCACTTTACAGATGAGGAAGTTGAAGTTCAGAGAGGTGAAATAACTCACCTAAGTCTCCAGTGGTAGGTGACAGAGTTTGGGCTGTCATCGAGAGATGCTCTTGGTTGTGGAAGACAAGGATCCTGACTGATGATCAGGATAAAGGTGTCCCAGAGCCCCAGCGTGCCTGTGTTGGCGGGGCATTTACAGAACAGCTGGTCCTACCCCCTCATTTATGGGTGAGAAAAAGGAGGCTCAGATGGAGAAGGGACTCTCCCAGAGTCATGCATCAAGTTCATGCGAAACTGTGATGAGAAACACTGCGTGCCACACCACCCCTTCCTGTGATGTCCCCCATGCAGTCACCGACTCAGCAAACACTTCCTGAGCACCTCATGCCAGGTCCTGTACTGTACCTGGGGCTAGAGATATGGGCAAAATATGGTCATTGCCTGCAAGAAGTCTCTCCTTCTTCCTGCTGACTGCCAGGCATCTCTGATGCAGGTGCGAGGAGGACAGCAGTAACTGCTAGCCTTTCCTATGTACTGGGCATTGAACCCAAAGGGGCTTAATCACTGAGCCACATCCTCAGCCCTTTTAATTTATTTTATTTTTGGCAGGGTACTGGGGATTGAACTCAGGGGCACTCAACCACTGAGCCACATCCCCAGCCCTATTTTGTATTTTTTTATTTAGAGACAGGGTCTCACTGAGTTGCCTAGTGCCTGGCTTTTGCTGAGGCTGGCTTTGAACTCGAGATCTTCCTGTCTCAGCCTCCCGAGCTGCTGGGATTACAGGTGTGCGCCACCGCCCCTGGCAGCCCTTTTTATTTTTTATTGTTTTGGTACTGGGAATTGAGCTTATGGCCACTTAACCACTGAGCCACATCCCCAGCCCTTTTTATTCTTTATTTTGAGACAGGGTCTCGCTAAGTTGCTTAGGGCCTTGCTAAATTATGGAGGCTGGCCTCGAACTTGCGATCCTCCTGCCTCAGTTTGTTGAGTTGCTGGGATTACAGGCATGTGCCAGTGCGGCCGGCAGCAGTTAACCTTTCTTGAGGACTTACCGCATGCCAAGCACTGTTTTGATTATTTATATTAGTGCATTTCATCCTCATGGGGGGCCTGTGAGGTGGGTATTGGCGACATGCCCAGTTCATCATTGAGGAACCTCAGGCATGCTGAGGCCAGGACTCAAAACCAGGCAGCTCCAGAATCTGAGCTTTAACCACCCTCCTAAGATAAGAGAAGGCAAGGGGAGGGAGGGAGGGGAGGGAAGGGGCAATGGATGGGCTGAAGAGATGGGCCAGCCAACCTGACCTGCCTCCTTCCTCCATCAGTGCTCCGTGGGTCCCTCCTCTGATAAAGTCTTGACCTTCATGAAGGACCATTTCCTGATGGATAAGCAGGTAGTGGGCACGCCCCTGCTGGTGAAGTCTGGCGTGGAGTACACACAGCTCGCGGTGGAGACAGCCCCGGGCCTTGATGGGCATGATCATCTGGTCATGTACCTGGGCACCTGTGAGTAAGGGGCTCGGGGCACTTCCTAGAGCAGGGGCGAAGGAGGGAGGACCTTTCAGTCCAGTCACTTACTCAGGGTTTTACAGATGTTCAGTGCGCCTGGCGCTCTGCTGGTCTCCAGTACTCTGTTTGGAAATCCAGTAGGGGAACAAGACAATCCAGTCCCTACTCTTTCTGTGCTTTCGGTTTTCGAGGGGACACAGGGAGGTCTTTGATGGTGCTAGCGAGAGCTGCTTGACTTGTGGGGAAAGCCGAGTTAGAGGGTGAAGAGTGAGTGTGTAGAGGAGAATTGGAAACAGTGTATAGAGATCACTCCTTTTTTCTTTTCTTTCTTTCTTTTTTATTTTATTTTTTTTTTAGTGCTGGGGACTGAACTCAGGATCTTGTACGTGCTAGGTAAGCACTCAACCACTGAGCTACACACTATCCCTGAAAGAGACCTGAGATCACTCGTTCAGCTGGGAAAGTAGCTCAGTGGTAAAGTGTTTGTGTAGCATGCATGAGCCTCTGGGTTGGATCCCCAGCACCGCCTGTTGTCAGGCTTCTTTTTTCTTAGAGATGCGAAAGATGAAAAGAATCGAAGAGGGGCTGGGGCTCAGGGGTAGAGCGCTTGACTAGCATGTGTGAGGCATTGGGTTTGATTCTCAGCAATGCATATAAATAAATAAAATAAAGGGAAAAATATAAAGAATCAAGGAGACCGGGTGATGGTAAAAAGATAGTAAAAGATGGTAAAAAGGCAGGCGCTGGGCATGGTGCCACACGCCTGTAATCCCAATGGTTTGGTGGGAGCTGAGGCAGGAGGATTACAAGTTCCAGGCCAGCCTGGGCAACTTACTGAAATCCTGTCTCAAAATAAAAATAAAAAAGGGCTGAGGATAAAGCTCAGTTGGTAGAGTGCTTGCTTTGCATGCACAAGGCCCTGGGTTCAATCCCCAGCAGAACACACATAAAACAATAATAATAAAATAAAAGGGCTGAGATATAGCTCAGTGATAGAACACTCCGGGTTCATTCCCCAGTATCACAAAACAAAACAAAACATCAGACACAAATCTGTGTCCTTACAGAGTAGGCAAAGACAGACAATAAGCATCCTGAGTAAGTAAATTACATAATATCATAGTATGTTAGTTATGACATTAGAAAATCCAGTAGAGCGTTGTAAGGAGGAATCAGGAATACCAGTAGAGGTTGCAATTAAAAAAAGATATTTTAGGCTCCTCCCCATAGTGTGCCCGGCTCTCTTAGAGTTGCTGTGGAGGATTATGTTGTTAAGGGACATTCTGCTCACCGGTACTCCAAGCTTTGAAAAAACTACACTATGCAAAGAACTTGTATCAAGATCAGGACTGAGGGCTGGTGATATAGCCCAGTTGGTAGAGTACTTGCCTTGCACAGACAAGGCCCTGGGTTCAATCCCCAGCACCACACACACACACACACACACACACACACACAAAACAAGATCAGGACTGAAATACATGAAATCAATGTGGGTGATTTGGCTCGAGAAGTTTGATCACCGGATATCATGGAGTCTGGCAAGATGGCTTCTCCCACGAACATTACAGAAAGACACAGAGATGATGGCACAAATCGTGAAGGATATGGGGATTGCAGAACATAAGCCAAGAGTTATAAATCAGATGTTGGGATTTGCCTTCTGATATGTGGCCCCAATTCTAGATGATGCTAAAATTTATCCCCGCCATGCTAAGAAGCTACTGTGGATGAGATGGTGAGCGATTGGCAATCTGGCGTGGAGCTGACCAGTCTTCACCTTTCCTCCCCTGAGAGATTTTTTTTATTAGATATTGCAAGGCAAAGAAATCAAATTCCTTTGCCATTGATCAAGCCATATTCAGATCCTAGATTGCCTCCTGATAGATATTGCTTAACAGCTACAAAGTATAGGCTCAAGTTTTTTAAAAAAAAAAAAAAGCATGTACTTCTGTGGGAAGAATAACAGTTCCGTGGTTAAGTGTTGGTTCAGTTACTAGCAGACCAAGGACTCCCACACTGGGCACACCAACCCTACAAACCATGTTGTACCATGTCTGTTTCAGCTAAGTAGGGACTCCAACGTCTCCATCAGGGCACGGGTTTACGAACAGAAGCCTCAATTCCTGCAGCATCAGCAGTTCAGAATGTTGTGATTAATGAGGGATTCATCGTTAATTGGATAAAAAAAATTTCTTTTTTAAAAATTTTGTTAGCTGTTGACGGACCTTTATTTTATTGACTTATTTTTATGTGGTGCTGAGAGTTGAACCCAGTGCCTCCCGCTTATTAGGCAAGCGCTCTACCACTGAGCCACAGCCCAGCCCCCAAAACATTCTTATTATCACTAATATGGTATCATCACAAAATACTGCCAATGAATCATCAAATGCATCAAAAAGAAAACGTGAAGATGATGATAATGATGATGATGATGATGACCACTATGACGACGACAACCGCTATGATAATTTGTAATCTGGCTTTGATGCATGTAATACTTTTTTTTGGGGGGGTGGATACCAGGGATTGAACTCAGGGGCACTCCACCACTGAGCCACATCCCCAGTCCTGTTTTGCATTTTATTTAAAGACAGGGTCTCGATGAGTTGCTTAGCACCTCGCTGTGGCTGAGGCTGGCTTTGAACTTGCCATCCTCCTGCCTCAGTCTCCCCCGCTGGGATTACAGGTGTGCAGTCCCACACCTGGCCTGCATACTTGGTCTCAAACCCATTGTACGGAAATTAAAGAAGCACAATGGAAGTTTTCAAGTTGTATTTGGAAAACTTAAGTAGTATTTAATGAGTAAATAGTGGTTACTGTTCTTCTCAATTGAAATGCTGGATTTTCTTTAATAGGACCTGTAATGGTTTTCATCAGCCTTTATATTTAAAAAATAAAATTGTTCATTGATTTGTTTAAAAAAGACATTTTATTATGTTTTATAATATATATTAATTATATATGTATATATAAGATATATATGATATATATTTTAATATATGTGTGTGTGTATATACACACACATATACCTATGTATATTAGAGACAGGTCTCTACGTTTCCTGATTAGGTTGCAGGTTTTGATGTGTTGCTTTTCTTTTTTGTACTGGGAGTTGAACTCAGAGTTTCCCGCTTGCTAGGCAAGTAGGTTGCAATTTTGTTTTTTTTTTTTAATATTTATTTTTTAGTTGGACACAATATCTTTATTTACTTATTTTTGTATGATGCTGAGGATGGAACCCAGGGCCTCGCACATGCTAGGAGAGCTCTCTACCGCTGAGCCACAACCCCAGCCCATGGTTGCAGTTTTTTAAAAGGTGGTCAGGGCCTCACCAAGGCGCCCGAGTAGAGACATTTGGTGCATGTGATGGAGGCCAGTGATGTCATTTTCAACAGGGCAGTCAGCTGCCCACTGCGCATGTCTTTGGAGAAAGGGGGCAGCTGGGTTTCTCCAGCAATGGAGTTTTCAGGCAGTTGCAAAGGAAAGGGAGCAGCCCAAGGCTCTAAGTCATTTACAAGAGCCCTCTACCTGTGGGCATGGAGGACAGTGAGTGGCCTGGCTGATCCACCCAGTGCACCCTGCACTTCAGGAGTGTTTGGCAGCTGGGGAGGCCACCCAAGGCTGAGAGGGTCCAAGAGCCAGGGGAGAAGCTTCCAGCTCTGTTTATCCATAGCCACAGGGTCTCTGCACAAGGCTGTGGTGAGTGGGGATGGTGATGCCTACCTGGTCGAGGAAATCCAACTGTTCCCTGACCCCGAACCTGTTCGTAACCTGCAGCTGGCCCCCACCCAGGTGAGAAGGGACCTGACCCTCAAATGGCCATCCAGTAGGGCTGGCCTTGGGGGCTGGGTGGGGCTGGCCCCTGGGCCTGGGTTGTCTTGACCCTCTTCATCTCTATTCCAGGGTGCACTGTTTGCGGGCTCCTCGGGAGGTGTCTGGAGGGTGCCCCGAGCCAACTGCAGTGTCTACGAGAGCTGTGTGGACTGTGTTCTTGCCCGAGACCCCCACTGTGCCTGGGACCCTGAGTCTCAAATCTGCCACCTTCTCTCTGCCCCCAACCTGTGAGTGCCAGTCCTGGAAGGTGGCTAAGACGGCCCCCTGAGACCTTCGGACCCAGCTTCTGCTTTGCTCTGCCCTTTCCTGGGGCCACTGACACATCACTCCCAGAGGCCAGGGACCCTCTGTGTGGGTTCCTAGGACAGCGTGTGGCCAGGGGTTCTGAAGCTCTCTAGCTATCCCAGCTTCTACATCCTCCCCTCCGTTCTCTGACCCCGCTTCTGCCACCCTGCACTTCCCTCCCTTCCTTTTCCTGTTCCTTAATTTTTTGGGGGGGAACGGGGGTGGGGTGGGGGGGATTCTGGGTTTTAAATTCAGCGGCGCTTTACCACTGACCTACATCCCCAGTCCCTCCCCTTTTTTGGTACTGGGGATTGAACCCAGGGCTGCTTAATCCCTGAGTGACATCCTCAACCCTTTTAATTTTTTTTATTTTGAGATGGTCTCACTCAGTTGGTTACTGCCTTACTGAGTTCCTGAGGTTGGCCTCAAACTTGTGATCCTCCCGCCTCAGCCTCCTGAATGGCTGGGATTGCAGGTGTGCACCACACGCCTGGCTTTCTGTTCCCATGTTTGTCTGTCTCGACGGATGACTTTTGCGTGCTTTGCTCCTTCAGGAATTCCTGGAAGCAGGACATGGAGCGTGGAAACCCAGGGTGGGCGTGTGCCAATGGCCCCATGGGCAGGAGTCACCGGCCTCAGAGCCGCCCGCAAATCAGTGAGTGTGGGACCAGGGAGGCTCAAAGGCTCTGGAGGCCGTCTGAGTCGGGTAGGCGTTTCTGCTCCACGCCTGACTTGAGACCTGAGCTCCGGGGCTGGGACCCATCTGGGTCCTGGCTGGAGGAGGAACAGCGGGAATTCTGAGCTGGAGACAGCTGGGATTCGGGTTGGGATGGAAGTCGGTTTTGGTGTCAGAGTTGTGGTTTGAGGGACTGGAAGTTAGTGTGGGGTCCAGGCTGAAGACAGACCGGGGTGACACTGAGCTGGGAGCTGATACAGAAGCTGGCGATGAGGTGGGGTCTCGGTGGAGGTTAAGGACTCTCCCGTCCTCCTTCTTCCCTGATTCCTTAATAGCTGTGGCTTTCCTTGTCTTCCAGTTAAAGAGGTCCTGGCTGTCCCCAACTCCATCCTGGAGCTCCCCTGCCCCCACCTGTCAGCACTGGCCTCCTACCACTGGAGTCACAGCCAGGCGGCCCTCCCAGAAGCCTCTTCTGCCGTCTATAACGGCTCCCTCTTGCTGTTGCCCCGGGATGGAGTCGGGGGCCTCTACCAGTGCGTGGCCACCGAGAATGGCTTCTCGTACCCCGTGGTCTCCTACTGGGTGGACAGCGAGGAGCAGGCCCTGGCCCTGGATCCTGAACTGGCTGGCATCCCCCGGGAGCGCGTGGAGGTCCCCCTGACCAGGGTTGGTGGTGGGGCTGCCGTGGCCGTCCAGCGCTCCTACTGGCCCCACTTCCTCGTGGTCACCGTCCTGCTCGCCCTAGTACTCTCGGGTGCCCTCATTGTCCTCCTTGCCTCCCCGCTGGGGGCACTCCGGGCTCGGGGCAAGGTCCAGGGCTGTGCGAGCCCACCCCCTGGGGAGAAGGCCCCCCTGAGCAGGGAGCAGTGTCTCCAGCCCCGAAAGGACTGCAGGACCTCCGTCAGTGACACGGACGCTGACAGCCGTCTGGGCACGGAGGTGGCTTAAACTCTGGGCTCGGGCAAGAGCCCTTGCTGAGCAGAGCTGGCTCTTGGCCGTGCTGCCTGGGACCCTGCGCATGGCAGCCCTGACTGGAGCTTGTCCTGCCTCGCTGAGCCGCCAACGGCACCCTGCGGGCCTCCCTATGGGACTCCCTTCCACCAAGCACAGAGGCTCTGTCGGGGGAGGCTGCCCCCAGGCCTGCACCACAACAGGGGGACCTGGAGAGGACCCTGCAGTTCTGGCCACTCCAGGGACCCTCCAGAAACTTACTGAGATATGGAAACCCCGACTGCTCCAGGACCCCGTATTGACCACCGGACACCCCAGTGACCGTGACTGGACCTGGTCCTGGAAACTCCACCTTGAATGCAGCTGCCACCTCGGACACCAGCCTCCCTCCTCCCAGGGGTCTCCAGGATTCTGCAGGGAGCTGCCCACTCCTGCTCCCCTTACCAACCACACACCACTGACTCTAGGAAGTCTTTCCTAAAGTCTGACCATCTTCCCTCTTGCTTCTGTTTGGGCAGATTGTATTCTTTCTGCCCGACTAGAAGGGCAGGGGTAATCTGAGCCTTGTTCACTTCTTTACCCTTGCTGACCCCTTGTCCTCTGTCCTCTCCCCTTCCCTGTGTTTTGAGGTTCTGAACAATGCTTGTCACAGACAGATTATTTTTTATTAAAAAGACAAAGCTTGTGACTGCTGGTTTGGGGGGAGCAGGGTGTTTCCAGAGGACAGCCAGGATATGCAGCGAGAAGCCTGAGAACACAGGGCGGATCCACCACTGGGTTTGTGGGATGACTGCTGCCTGCCAGAGCCCTCTCCTGCACACTGGGGTTGCTGGGGAGCACCCTGAACCTTTCCTGAAGAACCCACCGGCCTCAGCTTGTGCCTGCTAGACAGTGACACCTCGTCATTACTGTCACTACCGACTCCCTTGCAGGGCGCCCACAGTCGCCGTCCCCAGCTCTCCCACACTTCTCGTGACTCCAGCTCAGCCGCTGAGCAGCAGTTGGCTTCAAGTCTTGGTAGACGAATTTATAGAAAGACGGTGCAGCCACCCCCTCCTGGCCATGTCCCTCTCAATATCTGACAAACAAGGCTCTGTCCACACCCCCACACCACCTTCCCCCTCTCCCTCCCGCCAAGGAGGTACAAGTCCTTCCTCCCACCAAGAGCAAGCGGTGTGTTTGTCCCCCCGTCTCTGTCACAGCTAGGAATTTGTCCTGTAAATTACGGACCTGGACCACCATGCCCACAACACTTGACCCACTCCCTCTGTGTTTTTTTGGTGCAGGAGATTGAACCCAGGGGCATTTTACCACGTCCAGCCCTTTTTATTTTCCATTTTGAGGCAAGGTCTCCCTAGGGAGGTTCTCCAGGCTGTCCTTGACCCTTCCATCCTCCTGCCTCAGCCTCAGGAGTTGTTGGGATGGCAGGCGTGCACTGCTCTGCCTGGCTCCGCTTGGTTTCCTTCTGTCTTCAGGTGGGACAATAACCCTCCCCAGAACTCCACCCATCAGTCCACCCCCTCTCCCTCTCTCTGTCATGTCAACACCAGCAGACATCGGCCATGGTCCCCTCCACCTACTCTGTCACCCTCCTTCTTTAATCCTCTGTGATTTGGTTTATTTTCCCCTCCCCCCCTCAAATGACTCTCCCTAGAGTACCTATAAGCCTTTAACTGAGGAATTCAACCTTGGGCTGGGGATGTGGCTCAAGCGGTAGCGCGCTCGCCTAGTGTGCGTGCGGCCCAGGTTCGATCCTCAGCACCACATACAAAAACGAAGATGTTGTGTCCGCTGAGAACTAAGAAAAAATAAATAAATATTAAAATTCTCTCTCTCTCTGTCCCCCTCTCTCTCACTCTCTCTTTAAAAAAAAGAAAAAAAAAGGAATGCAACCTTGACCTTTGAGCTGCTGGGATTACAGGCTTGAGCCCCCATGCCTGGCTCGACCACCATCCCCATCCTTTTTTTTTTTGAGATAGGGTCTTGCTAAATTGCTTAAGGCTTCATGAAGTTGCTGAGACTGGCCTCAAATTTGCAATCCTCCTGCCTCAGCCTCCCCATCACTGGCATTATAGGCATACTCTACTGTGACTTTTTATTGGAGCTATTTGGCTTCTCTAGTTATTTCTTTTTTCTTGCTGTTTCCTTTTCTTCCTCTCATTTCCCATCCCCCCAGTATGCTTCCACCCCAATGCTCAGTCTTTCCCATTCCTGGCTTCCTGTCTTGCCACTCCCCTGACGACCTCTAGACCAAGGGCTGTGGGGAAGCCTGGGACAGTGGAGAGGATCCTGGACTAGGATTAGGCTCCTGGAACTTTCATGTGCTCTAAATAGACTTGGGCGGCTCTTCCCATCTGTACCTCAATTTCTCCACCTACTGGATGAAAGGAATAGGCAGAAAAATCTTCCCACTTGAAAGCAGCTATATACTGCCAGCTACACAGCTCCAGAGTTGAGCTTTCTCCTGTCCTGTGCTCTGGCCAGTACAAGGACAATCCTGATGGACATATTTATTCAAGTGACCCTGAAGCTCCTTGAACCATTCCTTGTGATGGTTAAGGTGTCGGCTTGAATGTATTAAGGAACACTTCGAAGCAAGCATTACTTCTGGGTCCCGTGTCCCACCTACTAAGGAGGCTGAGGCAGGAGATTGCAAGTTTGAGGCCAGCCTCAGCAACTTAGAGAATCCCTAAGCGACTTAGCAAGATCCTGTCTCAAAAAATAAAAAGGACCAGGGATGTGGCTTGGTGGTTAAGTGTCCCTGGGTTCAATCCCATGTTAACAGAAATAAGCCAGGCACTGAAAAGCAATTACCATATGACCTCATATGAATATAAAAAAGTTGATCTCATAGAAGTTGAGCATACAGCTGGGAATGGTGGTGCAAACTGTAATCCTGGTAACTTGGAAGGCTGAGGCAGGAGAATCCCAAGTTCAAGGTCAGACTCTGCAATGCCACAGTCTAGCTGGGCACAAAATAACGGAGCTGCCACAAAGCCTTGTAGGTTCAAACAGCAACTCTTTATTCCCAAACTCTCACCGGCACTCTACACACACTTCCCGGGAACACACTCCCTCCACCGGGCTCTGTGCGCCAATTCTCCCCGAACCCCGCCAGAACTCAAAGGGAACTCCAAAGTAGCAGGCACCTGAGGCAGCAGGATCCGCCCTAATCCCAGGGCGCCCTATTCCCTCCCAGGATCCGCCCTAATCCCTGAACCGCCCTAATCCCTGAACCGCCCTAATCCCGGAGCAGGGTCACCTTTCAACCATTCCCTCTAGCAAAATGCCAGGCATCATTCCAACTAAACTATGGCTCTCAACACTGCAACTTAGTGAGAGCCTGTTTCAAAATAAAAAAAATAAAAAGGACTGGGGATGTAGCTCAGAGGCCTTGGTTTAGAATAGAATGGTGGTTGCCAGAAATTGAGGGAAGGGAGAGATGAGGGAAAAGTTGATGGGTACTAATTTGCAGATGGATAGGAGTAAAAATTTGGTATGAACAGTAAAGTGACTATAGGTGACAATATGTACTCTATATTTAAAAAAAAAAAAAAACTACTGGGGCTGGGGATGTGGCTCAAGTGGTAGCGCGCTTGCCTGGCATGCGTGCAGCCAGGGTTTGATCCTCAGCACCACATACAAACAAAGATGTTGTGTCCCCCGAGAACTAAAAAATAAATATTAAAAATTCTCTCTCTCTCTCTCCTCTCTCACTCTCTCTTTAAAAAAAAAAACTAGAAGGATTCTGAATGTTTTCATCATCAAGAAATGATACGTGTTTTAGAAAATAGGTTTAACCTGATTTAAATATTATATGGGTGTGGTGGTGCATGACTGTAATCCCAGTGATTTAGGAGGCTGAGGCAGGAGGATCACAAATTCAAAGCCAGCCTTAGCGATTTTAGCAAGGCACTAAACAACTTAATGAGACTCTGTCTCAAAATAAAAAATTTAAAGTGATTGGGGGGATGAAGCTCAATGGTATGGTAGAGTAACCCTGGGTTCAATCCCCAGTACAAAAACAAAACCGCCCCACAACATTACACAATGTATACATGTATAAAAAACATCACATGGCACCCAATCAATGTATTCAATTTTTATATATCAGTAAAATTGGGGAAAAACTGAAGTGTAGAATAAAAAAAAAAATCTACTCGTAGGCACAACCAGTTTCAGAGCTGGATGAGACGCTTAACGTTATTTTCTCCACCTCCAAGGTGTCCTTCATTCCTGCAATATTTTTAGTTCCTAAACCTCAAAATAAGTTACCTAACCTCAGTCCTTCCTGCCGCACTTTGACCTCTACTGTTTGGACTCTATAAAAAAAAATGAGAAAAGCTACACAAAAATTAAAGATTACATTTTTTTCCCCTTGTATTGCTGGGGATCTCACTCTAAAGATCAGATTTGAACATAAAGATTCCAACGGATCCTAAAGCACGCGGTGACCCACTTACAACTGGATCTTCAAGAAAGGATCAGGGACTCATCCGCAAATTAGAAACAGCCCTAGCAGAGCACGCATGCGCTTTAGACCTGGGGGCGCCGCGAAGGCAGAGGGGGCGTGGCTACCGCCCTAAGGCAAGATGGCCGCCAGGACCGCCCATCCTCGCTCCTGGGGGAGGCTCAAAGGCTCAGAACGCCATTGGTGCAGTTACCGGGGGGGGGGGGGGGGCGGGAATGACAGCGTCCCAGTTTCCGGTTCCGGCAGTACCGGGATCCTAGTCGAGATGGAGGAAGATGCGACCAGAGGCTGGCAGCCGCTGGGAACGGAGGGTCAAGCGGGGCCTGCGGCCTAGAGGTCTGGGGTTGGAGTTCGCCTCAGACGCGGTGGAGCCGCCGGGGTCTGAGAAGGTAAGAAACCGTGGGAGTAGCGGTGCCTGAGGGCTGAGGTCTCTAAGGACCCGGACCTGCCGGGGGGCAGGATGCCCGGCTGCCGGGCTCTAGAGCTCGCCCTGCAGTTTGGGGAACGAAGGGCAAGTTCGGCGAGGCATCCCTTCCTGGCTGAGGAGTATGAGATTCACGGACAGCAAAAGAAGCGTTGTGAGGAGCAGGTCCTAGGACCCAGAGGTGACTGTGCGGGGGACCGGGACCAAATCTGCGTAAAGAGGGGTGCCATGTGGAGTGTGTGGAGAGGACTGTCATGTGGCATCTATGATGAGGGATCACGTGGGTACTTATGGAAGACCAAGGAAGGCTGCCATGTCAGAAGAAGGAGATTACCTTGAAGGAGGGGTCGGGGCATCGCCTGGGAAATGTATGTTCAGTAGGACAGGTGGGCAAATGTAGTCACGTTTCATGGCAGACAGCTCCGGGATGCAGAGATCTGATGCAGATGCTGTAGGAAGGACAGAAGGAACAGAGGATGCTTGTCTCCACTTTTGTTTACATCTGAGAAGTGGGAACCCATGAGTGTCTTGTCAGTAGTTGTATAAGGTGATTTGATTGGTGTTTGACTGAAAAGACTGGAATGGAGGGCTGGGGATGTGGCTCAAGCGGTAGCGCGCTCGCCTGGCATGCGTGCGGCCCGGGTTCGATCCTCAGCACCACATACCAACAAAGATGTTGTGTCCACCGAGAACTGAAAATAAATATTAAAAATTCTCTCTCTCTCTCTCTCGCTCTCTCTCTCTCTCTCTCTCTCTCTCTCTCTCTCTCTCTCCTCTCTCACTCTCTCTTAAAAAAAAAAAAAAAGACTGGAATGGACCAAATGATCCATTGTGTCCAGTTTCCAGTGACAAGTTGTTAGGATGGAGTCAGAGGGCTTTGGGATCATAATGTCATAATGATCCAGGATTCCTAGATAGGTGTTATAATTCTTATATTGACAGTCCCTAATATTTAAAGCAGTGCTTCCCAAACTTTGACGTGCATCTAGTGATCTTTTAAAAGTTGTTAGCTCATATTCAGCAGATCTAGGGTACAGCCTGAAATTCTGTTTTTCTTTTTCTTTTTCTTCGTTGTACTGGGACTTGAACGCAGGGGCACTGTGCCACTGAACTATATCCCCAGCCCTTTTTATTTTGAAATAGGGTCTTGCCAAATTGCTAGGCTGTCCTCAAACTTGTGATCCTCCTGCCCCAGCCTCCTGAGTAGCTGGGATTACATATGTGCACCACCTCACTCAGCTTTGAAATTCTGTATTTCTTTGTGTGTTCATGTGTGTGAGAGTGTACTACTGGGGGTTTAACCCAGAGGCACTTTACCACTGAGCTACATCCCTAGCTTGTTTGTTTATTTATTTTTTGTACTGGGGATTGAACCCAGGGGCACTCTACCACTAAGCTACTTTCCCACCTATTTTTTATTTTGAGACAGGATCTTGATAAGTTGCTTAGGGCCTTGCTAAATTGCTGAGGCTGGCCTTGAACTTGTGATCCTCCTGTCTCAGCCTCTTAAATTGCTGGGATTACAAGTGTGCACCACTACACCTGATTGAGACAGGATCTTGATAAGTTGCTTAGGGCCTTGCTAAATTGCTGAGGCTGGCCTTGAACTTGTGATCCTCCTATCTCAGCTTCTTAAATTGCTGGGATTACAAGTGTACACCACTACATCTGGTTCTAATGTCTTTCTTTTTTTTTTTTCTGGTCATTGAACCCAGGTACCAAGCACTGAGCCACATCCCTAGCCCTTTTTTATATATTATTTAGAGACAGGTTTTTCTTTTTTTTGTAATATTTATTTTGCTTTAGTTGTAGTTGGACACCATACTTTATTTTTATGTGGTGCTGAGGATTGAACTCAGCGCCTTAGGGACAGGTTCTTGATAAGTTGTTTAGGACCTTGCTAAGTTGCTGAGGCTGGCTTTGAACTTGTGGTACTCCTGCCTCAGCCTCCTGAGCTGATGGGATTATATTAGGTGTGCAGCCCAGATTCTACATTTCTAATCAGTGCCCAGATGATGCTTGTGATGCCAGTTAGTGGACCAGTCTGAGTGGCAAGAGCATCCCTATGCAGTAGAGCTTTCTGCGATAACAGAAATGCTTTGCTGTTAACAAAATGCTTTCACAATTTTTAGCTCCTATGAGTTGCACCACAATCCTTGTATAGCTGCTGCAGCTTTGATTAGCCCCATTTCACAGATGAAGAAGCTGAATTCCAGTGAAGTGACTTGGTTCCAGTTTTACACCAGTAAATAATGGGGGACTCAAATATGGATCTACTGATGACTAGTGTTCTTTCCATTGTATATCCTTGCCTTCTAGAAAATATTGTCTTCTCCTGAGCCAGAGTTTTATCTTAGAACTTAGTGAATAGGCTTGCATGATTTGTGTTTGTATGTGTGTGTGCAAGGAGAGTACAAGTGAAGCAGAGGTACACACCTGGGCCAGTTTCTCCCTTCCTACTGGTAGAATCAGTAGTGGGAGCTCCACCTCTCATATTTCATTTGATCACTTAAAGACACAGTGTTCACTAATCCTGGGTCATCTGTTGGGTCCTCACAAGAAGCATGCAAGCCTGAGCAGGTTTTTTGTTTGTTTGTTTGCTTTTATGGTGCTGAGAATTGAACCCAGGTCTTGTGTATATTAGGCAAGAACTCTACCACTGAGCTACATCCCCAGCCCAAACCTGAGCAGTTTTAAAAGTGGAAGAAAATCTGGAATTGGAGCCAGACACACAAATAAGGGTCTGAGAAAGAACCATAAAGAAGTTGAGCTGACTCACTTGGGTGAAGGGAATATTGAAGGAAGTTTGCATAAACGTATCTGCAAAGAGGATTTTCCAGAGGGTAAAACAAGAGGAGCTGGTTTTGATATTTCAGCAGGAAACTTGAAGGTTATATAACAACAGGTTGAGAATCTCACCTTTTAGGAGTAACCTCCTTTTGAAAAGGCAGAGGGGGTGGGTACAGTGCCCTCACCCTTCTGGTGGCTCCTTGTTTGTTTTTTTTTTGGTACCAGGGATTAAACCCAGGGATGCTCAACACTGAACCACATCCCTAGGCCCTTTTCATTTTTTATTTTGAGACAGGGTTTTGCTAATTTGCTTAGGGCCTTGATAAATTGCTAAGACTGACTTTGAACTTGTTATCCTCCTGCCTCAGTGTCCGAAGTCGCTGGGATTACAGATATGCAACATGGCATCTGGCAGTGGCTCATCCTTTGAGGTCCAACCCTTAATGGCTTCTCCTGTTACTATGACAACAGTAGGCCTTACCTTCTTCAGAGAATCCCAGCTTCCTTCTAGGGGTTTAAAATAGACTAGGCAGGGGAGAGATGGAGGCAAGGCAAGAAATGGTACATTGTATCTTGTAGAATTTCTTTTCTTTTTTGGAACCAGCATTGAACCCAGGGCACTTAAGCACTGAGCCACACCCCAGCCCCTTTTTATTTTTCATTTTGAGACAGAGTCTTGCTAGGTTGCTGAGAGCCTCCCTAAGTTGCCGAGGCTGGCTTTGAACTGTGATCCTCCTGCCTCAGCTTCCTGAGCTGTTGGGATTGATTACAGGTGTGTGACACCGCGCTCAACCTGTCATAGAATTTCTTATCAGGAGATGCTGGTACTTGGTGATTCAGCTTGACAGGTTGAAGAGGCATTCAGGAAACCAGGTCCTGGAACAGAATCTCATGGCCGGCTGTGCCCTTCTGCCCTGCATAGCACTCGGTTTGCACGTGCCGGCAGGAGGCCCTCCTGCCTGAGTCCTACTGTGTTTGTCCTGTGCTGAAACATGCCTGCTCAGTCATTCCAGGAGCAGAGCAGTGTTAGCTTTCTCTGAAACAAAGTGAGAGAAGTTCCTGGGCATCTGTATGGCCTGGGGCTTATGCTTAACCCTCCAGTGACCTGCAGTCATGAGGGCATTAACTTCACCTCCCCGTGGTGGGAATGACTTTCTTGAAACTGAACAGAAGGATTTGTGTTGGAATCTTCAACTCCCATGGGGTAGAAGGCATGGTGGAGTGAAGAAATCTTGGCTTGTATGCTCCCTTCACCACTGGCTAGCTGCATGACCTTGGGCCTGTTACACTCCACTTGTCTAGCCCTTTATGTCCTCACTTGTCATAAATGTTTAACTGTACGCAGGTTAAGTTGTAAGGGCTGCATGAGGTGGTAGATAGTCGGTAAATCCTAGCCTTTGCCTGTGTGTCTTTACCTCTTAGTGGTGTGGGAAGCATGACCTTGGGTCCCCAGATGACAAATACTGTGGGCAGGACAGACAATGACCACCTTCTCTTGGAGGGTTCAAAGAAGATTGCACCACTGGACTTGGTGGGTGTCTCAGGCTGAGCTTGGGGAGGAGAGCCATCTTGGCCCACAGCAGTGGCACATCAGTGTTCTGAGGGTCCTCCTGCCTGCAGAACCCCACCTCTGCCTCATTTCTCACGACCTAGATTTCCCACTCTGGACAGCCCCATTGACGGGTCTTCTGTCTCCAAGCCATTGCTGTTTTCTTTGCACTGTGTGCATGTATTCCTTCATATTATATATTTATTTATTTTTTAGTTGTAGTTGGACACAACACCTTTATTTTTATGTGGTGCTGAGAATCGAACCCAGGGCCCCGCATGTGCTAGGCGAGCCACAACCTCAACTCTACCGCTGAGCCACAATCCCAGCCCCTGTATTCCTTCTTTATTCAAGCTGCTTTGTCCTCCAGGAAACCTGTCTTGTTCCACGCACCTCACCCATGCCTCGGCTTTCAGCTACTCAGATTGCACTGTGGGTAACCCATACTCTAATGAAAGTGGTAACAGTGCAGCTCAGGGATTCCTGCAAAGCCAACCTCCCCCACCCCTGGACTTCCAGAGACTCCAAGAGCAATTCCCATGGAACAAAAGCTACCTAAGCCTGAGTTGGGACTTCTGTTAGGGAAGGTGATTGAGGATGGACTCTGGTTAGACACCTAGCATGAGGTTTGCCACGAGAATTGTTTATGTAGAACATTTCAGCCCTCTAGAGTTGTCCCCATGAGGTGGCCATCTCCTTACCCATCTCCTGTCTCAAAAGCTAGGGGAGTCCCTGGCTTCTCACTTCCTAGAACTTTAACTTCCCACTTTCCCTGCCTGGGTGAAAATTTCCAGTATCCTATATAACCAGTGAGCTACACCAGAGCATCTGACATTTCCACTAAGTATATAATGTCCTCTGGTTTCACTTTTCCTAAATTTGAAGCTCCTGATTTTAGACAGTTATTATATTAGTAAGTTTACTGGTTTGTTCGAAAGTCTAAGCAATGAATAAACCTAACATATGGGTCACATGTACAATCATTTGCCCCAGTCTCTTTCTCTTTGTGTCTTATATCCATTCCCTAGAGGGATGCGGTGTCTCCTTGAACAGACTGAATTTCTTGGCGGCAGAATCTGTGTATCTGTCATTTCTCCCTTCATTCTCTAGGACTGCGGTTGTGCTCTGTGTGCTTAGATTGAAAGCACAGGGTCAGACATGTCCTCCACTTTGTAGCGCTAGGCTTCTAGGTGGTTCTTTTCCCTTTCTGGAGTGCTATCTAATAACCAAAGAGGACTCTGACCTTTGGCCTGTCCCTGGGTCTCTAATTCTTTTCCCTGGGGGGTGATGGGGGTGCCTGTGGTGTAAAAGCCCACTTGGGCTCTTCCCCTCACTTTCTTCTAATACAGACTGGAAAAGGGGGGGCTCAGAGAGGCCAGCATGGGAAACCATGAACAAAATCAGATCTGTTGGGGAGCAGGGAGGCATGGGAAAAATGGAGGAACTTTGGGCAAAGGGGAAGGAGGGCATGAACAATGCATGGGGGTAAGAAAGACGGTGGAATGAGATGGACATCATTACCCTAGGTACATGTATGACTGCTCATATGGTGTGATGCTGTATCGTGTACAACCAAAGAAATGTAAAGTTGTGCTGCAGTTGTATACAATGAATCAAAATGCATTCTGCTGTCATATATACCTAATTAAAATAAATTAATTAATTTTAAAAAATCAGACTTGTCAGCTGGTAAATGGTGGCAAGAGGCACCTTGCTGAGGATGTACGGCCAACATGGTGCCTTCTCAGTGAGCCCAGGGGCACAATAAATGGAGCACTTGGGGCTGAGGGTGTGGCTCAGAGGTAGAGTGCTCACCTAGCTTGCGTGAGGCACGGTTCGATCCTCAGCACCACATAAAAATAAAATAAAGATGTTGTGTCCACCTATAACTAAAAAATAAATATTTTTAAATGGAGCAGTCCCTTCAAGCCTTCATGAACCTCCTAAATGTCACTTAATGACATCCCATTAGCCAACTTAAAAAGGCCCTGCAACCTTCCAGGTGGTTTCTTTGACCACAGCATTCTGAACTCTGCCTGGCTGGGCCCAGACAAGGAGAGTGGTCCCTGCCTCGGGCTGTGTCACGGTGGCCCAGGCAGAGAAAGTGCAGGATGGACAGTCCCAGATGCTAGGGTTGGGGACTGAGCTAAGAGTGGAGTCAGGAGGGTCACGATGGTGAGGGATGATTTCTGTGTAGGGACCAGAATTGGGAAGGACGGTCAAGATGCTGATTTCTGAAGGCTGGTGATGGGCAGAGCCAAGCGGGGTGAAGTCTAAGCTTTGGGGAGGTGGGTGTCCCAAGAGAGGAGAAGGGGAATTTAGAAACTAGCCCAGAGGGGTAAGCACAAAGTTCTGACCTCCTTCCTCACATCGCTTCACCCTGTCCAAATCCCAGGTCTCCAGGCACAATGGAGGACAAACGAAACATCCAGATCATTGAGTGGGAACATCTGGACAAGAAGAAGTTCTATGTGTTTGGTGTGGCAATGACAATGATGATCCGGGTTAGCGTCTACCCATTTACCCTCATCCGCACCCGCCTGCAGGTTCAGAAGGGCAAGAGCCTCTACCATGGGACCTTTGATGCCTTCATTAAGATCCTGCGAGCAGATGGTGTGTCTGGCCTCTACCGGGGGTTCCTGGTCAACACCTTTACCCTCATCTCTGGCCAGTGCTATGTCACCACTTATGAGCTCACCCGGAAATTTGTAGCTGACTACAGCCAGAGCAACACAGTGAAATCATTAGTGGCTGGTGGCTCTGCCTCCCTTGTGGCCCAGAGCATCACAGTGCCCATTGATGTGGTCTCCCAGCACCTGATGATGCAGCGCAAGGGGGAGAAAATGGGCCGCTTCCAGGTGCGTGGGAACCCAGAGGGTCACGGGATAATTGCCTTTGGCCAAACGAAAGACATCATCAGGCAGATCCTGCGAGCTGATGGGCTTCGAGGCTTCTACCGAGGCTACGTGGCTTCACTGCTTACCTATATCCCAAACAGTGCTGTCTGGTGGCCCTTTTATCACTTCTATGCAGGTAAGCAGGGGCCAGGAAAATGGGGGATGGGGGCTACTGATAGGGTGAGGTACTGCTGCTCTGTGCAGGTTGCAGTGGAGATGAGAGTTAATGGGGAATGGGTCATTCATCCAACAACTGTTTGAATCCAAGAGGATTCAAAGATGAGTGAGACATGGTTCTGCCTTCAAAGAGCTTGTGAATGTAATGAGGGGGTCAGAGAAGTAAAGTAGGTGAGTATAGAACAGTTCATAGTGTGTGCTCTGGGTGTGCTGGGATCACCTTGTGTTAACAGAGTATTGCCAGAGATTTGGAAGGTGGTGGGGTTCAAAAGCTGTTGGATGTTTGGGATTTGAAGATAGTAGTGAGCTTTTTTATTTTGGGGGGGTACTGGTGATGATTGAATCAAGGGGTACTTAACTACTGAGCTACATTCCCAGCCCTTTTTTAAAAAAAATTATTTATTGGGGCTGGGGCTGTGGCTCAGTGGCAGAGCGCCTGCTTCGCACATGTGAGGCACTGGGTTCGATCCTCAGCACCACATAAAAAATAAATAAACAAAGATATTAAAAAAAATTATTTATTTTGAGACAGGGTCTTGTTAAGTTGTTGAGGCTGGTCTCAAACTTGGAATCCTCCTGCCTCAGCCTCCCGAGCTGCTGGGATTACTGGTGTGCACCACTGCACCTAGCAATAGTGAGCTTTTGAGTTGGATGTTTTCCTTCAACATTATTAAACAAAGTGTGATTGAACTTTGAACGTTTCCACTCCTACAATGTGTCTTTGTTAATAAGATATTTTACTCTTTAAATATTTTCCAGAATCTGAATTACTGAGGGCTTCAGTAGACTTTTTTTTTTTTTTTTTTAAAGAGAGTGAGAGAGAGAGAATTTTTTAATCTTTATTTTTTAGTTTTCGGCGGGCACAACATCTTTGTTTGTATGTGGTGCTGAGGATCGAACCCGGGCCGCACGCATGCCAGGCGAGCGCGCTACCACTTGAGCCACATCCCCAGCCCCCATTTTTTTTTTTTTAAAGAGAGAGTGAGAGAGGAGGGAGAGAGAGAGAGAGAGAATTTTTAATATTTATTTTTTAGCTCCCGGGGGACACAACATCTTTGTTGGTATGTGGTGCTGAGGATCGAACCCGGGCCGCATGCATACCAGGCGAGCACGCTACCGCTTGAGCCACATCCCCAGCCCTTCAGTAGACATTTTGCTTTCTGAAAGGTCAGAGCACATTGCCGAGTGCGGGACCTGAGTGTGCCTGCTTCCCCAGCCGTGGGTCACTACCACATTCTGGTCAGGGCATCTGTCCTTACAAGCTTCCTGTTGGCTGCTGCTGGTTTCTTGCCTTTTGCACTGGGCATTTTGTCCTATCCCAAAGGGTACTTTCTAATGACTTCCTGTCCTGTAATCATTTCGTTCTATGGCACTGTACTTTTCTGGTGATTCTTTTATTTTCCTGATTATACCTTCTTTTTATTGCTAACTCTGTTTCTTCTTCTGTTTCATCTGGACTCTTTGGTAAAATTCAGATTCTTAGACTCTACCCCTGACCTTTTGGAAATGAATTCTGAAAATCTCTATAAAAAAAAATTTTTTTTTTTTTGTACCAGGAATTGAACCCACAGGCACTTAACCACTGAGCCACCTCCCTAACCCTGTTTTTTATTTTGAGACAGAGTCCTTTAAGTTGCTTAGGACCTCACTATGTTGCTGAGGCTGGCTTTGAACTTGCCATCCTCCTGCCTCAGCCTCCCAAGCTGCTGGGATTACAGGTGTGTACCACCATGCCTGGCAAAATTTATTTTTTGTATTTTGTGTGTTATTGGAGGTTGAACCTAGGATTCTATATTCCCAGCCCTTCATATTTTTTATTTGGGGACAGGGTCTTGCTAAGTTGCCCAGGCTGGCCTTGAACTTGAGATCCTCCTGCTTCAACCTGCTGAGTCTCTGGCATTACAGGTGTGTGCCACCATGGCAGATCCTGGCAATCTTTTTTTTTGTTTGTGTGGGCAGATACCAGGGATTGAACTCAGGGGCACTTGACCACTGAGCCACATCCCCAGCCCTATTTTTTGTTTGTATTTTATTTAGAGACAGGGTCTCACTGAGTTGCTTAGCACCTCACTTCTGCTGAGGCTGGCTTTGAACTCCTGATCATCCTGCCTCAGCCTTCCAAGCTGCTGGTTTTGTAGGCGCATGCCACTGCACTCTGCTAGATTCTGGCAATCTTAATATTAAAAAAGTTTCCCAGGGGCTGGGAAGAGCACTCGTCTCGCACATGTGAGGTCCTGGGTTCGATCCTCAGCACCATGTAAAAATAAATGAATAAAATAAAGGTATTGTGTCTAACTACAACTTAAAAAAAAAAAAAAGGAAAAGCTTCCCAGGCTTGGTGCAGTAGTGCATACCTATAATCCCAGCAACTCAGAATGCTGAGGCAGGAGGAGCACAAGTTTCAGGCGCCTCAGCTACTTAACAAGACCCTATCTCAAAATAACAAAAGAGCTGGGGTACAGCTGAGTGGAAGAGCACTTGCTTAGCCTGTGTGAGGTCTTGAGTTTGATCACTACAAAACAGGAAGGAAGGAAGGGAGAGAGGGAGTGAGGGAGGAAGGGAAAAAGGTCCCAGAAAGTGTGAACATTTGTTTGCGGAGCATTTGTTTGGCTTTCTGTCCTCATTTGGTTTTATTTACAATTAGAGGTGCATTTCCCCAATATGTCTAGTATCTTTCGTTCCCAAATTAACCTTTTCCAAAGTCTGGTCAGACATTCTGACTCTTGGACCTCTTGACATGAAGGCATCTACTGACATTTGAAATTTTTTTCATGTAAGTATGCTGGCTTTCCCTTCTGACTGACTTCATCTGTCAGAGGCCTTGTTTTTCTCCACGTCTTTTAGGCTGACTCTGGGAATTGTGCTTGACCACTCCCTCCTTCTTGTCCATTTTTAGTCCTGGTGATTCGAGAAAGTCTCTCCCATTTTCTCTCTATTCTTGCTGAAATTGCTTGAATCTTTCTTAAGGTAGTATACATTTGTGTTGATTTCATTGTTTGCCTTATCTTTTCTGCTATGTGGAAATGTTCTTGGAAGGGGAAGAAAATAACACTGGCTGAATGCCCCGTGTGCCGAGCTCTGTGCGGGGCGACCTTGCATCTTCATCATTATTTCCTTCTTGCAAGAGTCTTATGATGGAGGCATCTTCCCTGCTGCCCCAATCTAGACTGGCTTCCTTTTTGGATGTTCATATGAAGCCACATTTCTTTCAGAACACTCAGCTGAGTCTGTAATGATACATAGTAATAATCATTCATGTGATTATTAAGTTAATGCCTCTTTCCCCGCTGGACTGCAGTGTGTTAGAACAGGGGCCATCTCTGTTTTTGCTCACTATCCTACCCTCCAACACTGGCTTGGTGGCTGAGTGTTCAATAAATATCTGTTGAGTGAGATTGGTTCTTGTCATTTCCTTTTGCTTCAAGTGTTGAGGCTGCCTTGTGGGCATTTAGAATAAAATCCAGTTTTCTTCTCATGGGCTCCACACGCGGCACCCTGTGGCCTCTGCTTCTCTGCTTCTCTACTCTGCTCCAGCCTCACTGATGTTCCTGAGTTTCCTGGTTCACATGAAGCTCTGTCCTGTTTCAGGGCCTTTGCAGATGATGTTCTCTCCGCGTAGGAAGCTCTTTCCTCTGGTGTGTGGCTGGCTCCTTCTCACGTTTCAGGCCCACCTTTGCAAAGACTTCTCTAGCCACTCTATTGGAAAGAAGGCTCTTTATGTTTTCTGTTTTGGCACCTTGTTTCCTTCTTAGCACTTGTCAGGATTTGCAATTATTTTACCCCAAATTTTAGCTCTTGATTGGAATATAATTTCCATGTTTCTCTGTTTTATGTCTACTGCTTATCACGGTGTCTTTGACCTGGGTTTATCTTCTTTTTTTGTGTGTCATTGACCTGAGTTAATCTTTTTTTTTGTGGGTGAGGTACTAGGGATTGAACCCAGGGGTGCTTAACCACTGAGCCATATCCCCAGCCTATTTTAATTTTTAATCTTTGAAACAGGGTCTCTCTAAGTTACTCAGGGCCTCCCTAAATTGCTGAGGCTGGTTTTGAATTTACCATCCTCCCGTCTCAGCCTCCTGAGCCATTGGGATTACAGGTGTGTGCCATTACACCAGCGAATCCTCCCTTTTTTTTTTTATTGATACAAGTCTGTTAAATTACTTAGGGGTCACTTAATTATTGAGGCTGACCTTGAACTTGGGATCCTCCTGCCTTAGCCTACACCAAATCACTGGTATTATAGTTTTGTGCCACCATGGCTGGATGGGATTATCTTCTGCCTTGTAAATAATAGGTGTTCAACAAACATTTATTGAATGAATAATGCATGAATGAATGATACTACTACGAATTATTATTGTTTTGCTTTTGTGGTGCTGGGGCCTCTTGGATACTAGGTGAGCACTCCACCAACTGAGCTATATCCTCAGCCTTTGAATGAATAATGGAGAGGAGGGAAAGACATAAACTCTTTCCCTCCACCCTTTGCCTTTGTTTTATTCATCTCCTCCTTATCCCCAGGAAAGTGGCATGCTATGTAGGTATAGTCAGAATTGGAATCTGGATCCCAATGCTACATTTTGTGATTGCAAAATGCTTTCTTTGCAGGAGAAACAGGGCACCCAGTAAGGCACAACTGCCAATTCACTGTTTGTGTTTTTGTTGTTTTCCCCACTGTTTCTGTTTGCACGCCAACTCTGGGGAAGAAAGTGATTAGAAACTGGGGAAGAGGTGATTCTGTAGGGCTGAAGGAGCTCTGCCATGCCAGCTGGGACTTGGAAGCCCTCACTTCTCCCCTGCCAACCCCCTCCTCCCTACTTCTCCTCCTCCTGTCTTTAGTTGCTTGGTTACAAACTACCAAAACTAGGAACACGAAAAAAAAATTCTTAGCGGTATGGTGTCTGACCATAGAAGAGAAAATTGAGAGGGAATCAAAGTTCTTTTTTTTTTAGAGAGAGGGGGGAGAATTTTAATATTTATTGTTTAGTTTTCGGCGGACACAACATCTTTATTTGTATGTGGTGCTGAGGATTGAACCCGGGCGGCATGCATGCCAGGCGAGCTCGCCACCGCTTGAGCCACATCCCCAGCCCAAGGGAATCAAAGTTCTTGCAATGGCTTCAGGCTCTAAATGGCTTACCTCTTGGGTCTCATTACTTTCTTTCTCTCATTCTGCTCCAGGCTACTGAATTCACTGCCCCTTGAACAATTCAGGTGTGCTCTTGAGCTGAAGGGACTTTGCATGGGATATTATCTTGAGCCTGGAGAGCTCTTTCCACAGATCCATGTGGCTTGTACCCTCTTTTTCAGCTTTCTGCTCATCTTCACTTCTTGGAAAGGACTTCTATTACTACTTGTTAAAAATGGACACTTCTTCACCCTCACCCTTGGCCTTCCCATCTCCCTTTCCTGCTTTATTTTCATCTACAGTACATACCTTCTGATATGACTGAATTTTACTTTTTATTTGTTTATTGTCTGTCTTCCCCCACTAGAATGTGAATTTCTTTCTTTTTTTTTTTTTTAATATTTATTTTTCAGTTCTCGGCAGACACAACATCTTTGTATGTGGTGCTGAGGATCGAACCCGGGCCGCACGCATGCCAGGCGAGCGCGCTACCGCCTGAGCCACATCCCCAGCCCCTAGAATGTGAATTTCTTAAGGGCAGGAAATTGTGGCTCTTTTATTCATTGTTAAGACCTGAAGAACCAGGTGATAAGCTCATGGTAATCACTCAATAAATCTTTGTTGGATAAATTAATGAACTCCTTTTCACATCCAGAAAAGTTAAAGCAGAAAAGTTCAATCACAGTGGACTTTCCAGTGGTATTGGCAGTGATAGAATCCGGGTACTATTTCGTCATTGACATTTAGAAAAATTAATTTTCCTTTCTCTCTGTTTTTGTGATATTGGGAATTGCTCCTAGGGGTACTTTATCACTGAGCTACATTCACAGTCATTTTTAAAATTTAAAATTTTGAGACAGGGTCTTGCTAAGTTGCTCAGAGTTGCTGACATTGACCTCAAACTTGTGATCCTCCTGCCTCAGCTTCCCAATGCATTTTTCTTCTTGAAATAGGCTGGTGAAAAGTTCTCACTGTGGGATAAGAATTTCTATTTTAAATTTTTTATACCAATATTTATTTATACCTTTATTTAATTTATTTTTATGTGGTGCTGAGGATCAAACCCAGTGCCTCACACTTGTTGGGCAAGCACTCAACCACTGAGCTACAACCCCAGTCCTAAAATTACTTGTTTTTATTTATAAAAACATTCATATAGTGGCTGGGGATGTAGCTCAGTGGCAGAGCACTTAATCTAGCATGTATGAGACCTTGAGTTAAATCCCCAGTACTGCCCTCCCCCCCAAAAAAAAAAATCACACTGGCCAAAATTCAAAAGATGGGTAAAGGAATGCAGTATGCAATGAAAAGACTCTTTACCCACTGGAGTCATCCAGTTCCCTTTCATAGAGACAATCAGTCACAGCTTATCCTACCAAAATTATTTAATGCATATGTAAGCAAATACATAGCATCTGCTTGTCTAGCCTATGACTTGGGAGGAACAGAGCAAGAACACAGTTTTTATATCAGGAAGAATATTCTGTCCATCAGATGAAAGGAGTCATCGATAAAGAGGTTTTGATATTCTCTTTTCCAGGGGAGTCTTATCCTATTTAAATGGGTGATATCACCAAGATGACTCTAGAAGGGGCCCGAGATGTATAATGTGATTTTTTTTTTCTTGTTGTTGAATATCGCCATCTATTCCAGCTTGCAACTTAATGCTGGTTCACAAAATCTGACTATTCCAATAACTTAAAAAACAACGAAGAAAGCACGCAAACACACAGAAGTACCTTTTCAATAGTCCAGGGACAGCTCTGAGACCTTAGGGGTCTGTGAAAAGAGAAAGAGCCACTGGAATTCTTTATTCTTATATATGGGACACACAAGGGGAGGGTCCATGGAGCATTCTATCCCCAAAAGGGCAATGGGGTAGGATTACAAAGGAATAGGTGAGTGTAACTCAACCCCCTGCAGAGATGCTTACTCCTGGAGCCACTCCTTGTTATCCTAGTTGGGGTAATGCCCAAGTTACTGCCACCTGGCACTACTGTGCCAGACTGAATGCAATAATTATTCAGAACCCATGCATCAGGACTTAAGGCATCTGCATCCAGGCAACTCCTGACAATTGGATGAAGGCATAAACAGGGAAGAGAAAAGATGGGAATCGTAGGTCTCAGGTGGCAAAGGATGGAGGGCTTGTCATGGTTGCGAAAGTGAGTAAAAGCAAGCAGTAACGGTGAGGGCAGTTTGGTGGTATCTCATGTCTCAGGCATTGTCTTTCCCTGGATTTCAGAGCAGCTCTCGCACCTGTGTCCTAAGGAGTGCCCACACATTGTCTTTCAAGCCATCTCGGGGCCCCTGGCTGCAGCCACTGCCTCTATCCTCACCAATCCCATGGATGTCATCCGAACTCGTGTGCAGGTAATACTGGTCTCCTCCCCAACCCTCCTCCCAGAGAAGCCATGAGAAACATAATCTTCAGGCCCTCCAGCATTCCCTTGACTTCTATGTGACATGGTCTTTGGGTCTAGTCAGTCTGTTCCTGGTCATCCAAGTCCCTTCCTTGTGCTTCTTATCTGCAGAAACCAGTGAGCACTTGGAAGTACCTAGATTGTTTCTCTTACCCTGTCTGCTACCTTGTGTGACTCTACCTGGTTTCTTCTAGCTATTAGCATACCTATAAGTCATTCTATCTTCACCTTGCAGTTTGTGATTATTAGAAGTATTGATTTCAACTCTGGGCACAGTGGTACATAACCCATAATTCTAGCAACTCGTGAGGCTGAGGCAATAGGATCTCAAGTTCAAAGCCTGTCTCAGCAACTTAGTGAGGCCCTAAGCAACTCAGTGAGACCCTGTCTCTAAATAAAATATAAGAAGGGCTGGGGATGTGGCTCAGTGGTTAAGCGCCTCTAGATTTGGCCCCTGGTACACACACACACACAAAAAAAAAAGGTATTGATTTCAGTTAGTTTTGTAAGTCTGTCTGATTTTTTTCCACTAGGCTATGGGTTCTCAACAGAGAGTGAGAATGACTGTTCTTTTTTCTTTTTTTTTGGTACCAGGGATTAAACTGAAGGGCACTCGACAATTGAGCCATATTCCCAGCCCTAATTTGTATTTTATTTAGAGACAGGGTCTCTTTAATTTGTTAGCACCTCACTTTTGCTGAGGCTGGCTTTGAATTGCGATCCTTCTGCCTCAGCCTCCTGTCACCACACCTGGCTATTTTTTATTTTTGTGACAGGGTCTCGCTAAGTTGCTGAGTCTGGCTTTGAATTTGTGATCCTCCTGCCTCAGCCTCTCAAGTTGCTAGGATTATAGATGTGTGTCACCACTCAGGGGGAGAGTGATTTCACAGATTGTTTTGTTTCAACTGAGTAAAAATGCTGACAAAGCCCTTACAGTCTCTGTCTTCAGTCAGCTCAAAGACTCTTTCCTTCACCTAGGAATAGAGTCTGAATGATGGTGTATAATATTGCAAAGGGTAGATTTTACTCTAGCTTTAGGTGGAGAGAAGGGAGATTTGTTTTTCTACCCCCCCCCCCCCCCCCCCCGCTTTAAGTATTGGAGAATTGAACCCAGGGACCTGGTCATGCTAGACAAGTACTCTACCACTGAGCTGTGTATCCAGCTCTTTTCTTCACCTGTTTAGTTGTCTAAGCTGGTCTCAAACTTATAATCCTTCTGCCTCAGACTCCCTGATAGCTGAGATTATAGGTTTGCACCAACATGCTGGCTGCAAAGGAGATTTTGTCTGATTTTTGGGAAAGATAGAGAATCAAGAACGATGAATAAGAGATGGGATCATTGGGTTATGGTGAGGAGAAAAGGGAAGGAAAAGAACATTAACAGGTTGGGGAGCCATATGTGGTGGCCTGTGTCTGTACTACCAGCTGTTCAGGAGACTGAAGTAGAGGATCATGAGTCCAGAAGTTCAAGACCAGTCTGTGCAACATGGTAGAACCCCCTCTCAAAAAACCAAACCAAACAAAAATAAAGCAACAACATCAAAAAAATATTTTGGAGATAAAGTCAGTTTCTCTGCTATCAGAATGTCTAGAAGGAGACAGGTAGCAAATGCAGGTATTTTTTCTCCCTAGAAAAGAATGTCTCCTGCTGCATTTGAAAATGAATACACTGGCGTCTGATTGGCTAGTCCCCATTCTGTCCTGAGCCTGACCTGAGTGTTCTAGGAGATCCAAGGGAAAGGACAGGTCTCTACCCTGAGGAGCCCCCAGAGGCGTAGCTAGAAAAGCCCCTGGATGGCTGTGGAGAACTGGAAGGTTGGGGAGCAGAGGTGGTCAGATGAGGTGGTACTAGTGAAGAAGAAGGGCCTGTGGAGGAGGTGCTGATGGAGGCAGGGGCACTGGGGAGGGCTGGGATCAGCTTGTGTAGGTCATGCTGTAGGGAGGGGGACAAGGAATGTGTCTGTCAGCTGAACTCAGCCGAGGAGCTGAGTGGTCAGTCTCTAAAGGGTGTGGTTTAGGAGTGGGGGAAGAGTGGGACCTCTGAGAAAGAAGAGATTAATGCCCTGGCCAAGCTTCCAGTGTGACAGGGAAGACAGGCCATGGTGTGTGTGAGCGATGACAAGAATGAAGGGGAGGGTTCTTGCCCTGGGCTTCAGACAGATTGAGATGACTGGAATCACACTCCCAGACTGGCAGAACTGCAGAGGAGCTTGGAGGGGATTTAATCCAGCATCCCCAAGACCAGAGAGAATAACCTGGCCAAGACTTACAGCTAGGTGGCTTAGCAAGCGATGTGAAGAGTTAACATGACTGAACATTGACTCTCTGCCAGGTTCTGTTCTCAGCATTTACAAGTATTAGTTTCTTTTTGTTCAGGACAACCTCATGGCATAGAAACTATTATCATTGTTTTATATTTGAGGAAACTGAAATGTAAAGAGTTAAATTGCCCAGGGATATGCTGGGGATCGGACTTTGAACTCAGGCAGTCTGGCACCAGAGCACATACAAAGTCTCTGTGCTTTCTGGTCCTCAGAAGCAGAATTCAGCCCTTCTGCCTCCCAAGTAGTTTTCCCACATGAGCCTGAGGCAGAGGGAGACTGCGCAGAGGGCACTGACCGCAGACTGATCCCCAACTGTGTTGACTTCCAGGTTGAAGGCAAGAGCTCCATCATCCTAACCTTCAGACAGCTGATGGCAGAAGAGGGACCTTGGGGCCTCATGAAGGGCCTCTCAGCCAGAATCATCTCAGCTACTCCTTCCACCATCGTCATTGTGGTGGGCTATGAGAGCCTCAAGAAACTCAGCCTGCGACCGGAGCTGGTGGACTCAAGACACTGGTAGCCAGTGGTGGGCAGAGAAGCTGGCTGTTCCCACTACTCTGGGCTGGGGGCAGAGCAGGGAAGATAGTGTCCTCTCTAATGCCCCCACTACATCCCCAGCCCTGCCCTGGGCCAGGTGGCCTGTCTAGGAAAGGGACAGAGACTTTGGACTGCTCTTGCTGAAGAGGTTCCATGCCTGGCTTCCCTGCCCCAACTATTTTTAATTCTCCTACTGAACTGGGCTCCCTTCCTCAGCTCCTGGCCTGGAGACCCACCTCCCCTGACCTGCTAGCCCCCTCAGGCTTCCCTTTCCATCTTCCCTGAGGTCCTGAGAAGAGCTGTGCATAGAGCTTATTGACTACTACTGATTTCTCCTCGTGGGCTTTCAGCCAGACTCTAAGCAGTTGCCCCCCACCCTCTACCACGTCACCTCTGAGGCTAGCTCATTTTTAATTTGGGTCTGAGCTGCCCACCAGACTACTCTGCATTTCTTACACTTTGGGGTAAGTTGCCAGGCACTTTTGCACAGTCAGAGCAGCAAAATCCCTGTCTCTACAGAGCACTCGTCTTTTCTTTGGAGGAGTTATTGAGATGGGGAGAAAAGCTGATACTTTATTTTATGTGTATATTTTTAAACGTCTGTGAACCAGGCTCTTGTCGTAGTCCTGCTAAAGCACCAATCCTGCTGTCAGAGCCTACCCCTGCCTTAGACAGGTGGGAAAATGTCACATAGCCTTTTCCTCAATCCCAGTCCTATCCCATCAACCCCAGCAGCCCCTGTACAATATGAGCTGTTGGCTTCCCCTGGCCCAGATGACGACAGTGGGGTGGGGGGCACAGTTCTAAATAGGTTGGGCTGTCTCGGGTACACTGGGCTTGGAGCACCACCTTGAAAAGTCAGGTTGAGAGAGTAGTTGGTTTGGAAAGCAGCAAGAGGGTATTTGTTCCCCATCAGGCCAGCTGAGCCCAGCCTAGCAGAGAACAGTGGAGGTTCACTGTTCAACCCCATTGAGAGGCAGCCATGAGGTACACATACACCCCAGTCACTCATACTCACGGCAACAGTGTTGTCTCACAGTGGAAATCTGAGATGTGGAATGTTTTTTTCCCCTTCTCTCTGGGTGTAAAGAGTCATCCCAGTCATGGTACCCTGTGCTTGAAGAGAATAAAGAGCAGTTTAGGAAGTCACCTAATACCAGGATCACTGCATTCACCAGCCTGATACTGCCAAGATTATCTGTTGAAGCTCCGCTCAGAAGCTAGGAGACCCGCTCCTGCTCCCCTGCCTCATTCTTCCCCACCCCACCTCCTCCACCAAGCCTGGGTTGGATGGAGAGGTGCAGCAAATGGAAGGAGAAGGGGAGGCAGTCAACCCTGCCTTCCCACTTGAGACATTTGGTCTGAATGATCCTTTAAACCTATTTAAGGGTCCCACCTGCTGGGGAAGGCCCCGGTGCCATTGAAAGGTGCTAGCTACCTGAAGCCTTGATATTTCCCACATTCTTACACCCTGGCCATACCTGACTCTGAAAACCAGATTTCACTACCTTCACCGCCAACCATGTTTCATCTTGTCTCTAGTTAAGGATTTTCCCCTTTTCATTTTATTTATTATTATTATTTTTTGTCCCTACCTTCACTTTGTCTTCCAGTTTCTTTTCACAAATAGTCATCCTAAAGGTTGGGCCCACAGGTCATTCCGAATCTTCCTGCCCATCACTCACCCTGAGAACCACCCACACAGGGAAGCAAGGGCCCTCCCCTCTTTTCCCAGTGAGCGCTGGAGGATGGTGTTCTCAGTGCCACCCTTCTCCCTCAGAACCGGTCTTCCGACCTTCCCCACTGTGCTGACGTGGGTCCTCTCCTGCCTCAGGTGTGACTCCCTCCCCGCTCCTCTGCTGTAGGGTACTCAGTCTTCCACCTGTCCCCCCACACACAGTTTTCAAGGGTGTTGTGGAGAATTGATGGGACCCTGGCCCCTACTTTCCCTTAATAGTTTAGGAGCTGGGGTTGGGTTCAGGACAGTTTTTGGTGGGGATGAGACCGTGGACTTCCATTTTCCTACGACTTGGAGACCAAAGCAGCCGGCAATTGGATGTATGGATTAGCAACCAAACTAGAAGAAACTCCTGGGAGAATGGGCAAGACCGGAGCCTGACTGCAGGAGCACTGAGAGGGAAATGAAAACACGTGAACGTCTGACCCAATGAACTCTTGTGAATATCAGCAGGGAATATTCACTTTTGCACTGTACGGTGTCTTTGAAGTGTAATTAAAAGTTTTTACGAGCCCCTGAGCTTTGGCTTGTGCGTGTGTTTCCCGGCGCACTGCGTCCCTCTTGGCTTTCCCCCGCCCTCTGACTTCGTAGGTGCTCCGCCCCCGTGCGGCTCAGTGACAGACGTTCTGCCGGGCCCAATCGGAGGCGTCCCGTGCGGAAGCACCCAATCGGGGGCCCAGGTGGGTGGGGCGGCAGGACCAGTTCGCTTTGGCGGTTCGACTTCAACATGGCGGAAGCCGGTAGCGCCCATCTGGCTGCGGCTGAGGAAAAAAGGTCTGAGGGGTCGTCTTCCGAGTCCGTGTCACCCGGCACTACCATTTCGCGGGTGAAGCTCCTTGACACCACGGTGGACACTTTTCTCCAGAAGCTGGTCGCCGCCGGGAGGTAAAGTGGAGGATGATGAGGGAGAGCAGCTGTTCCGAGCTGGGTCCTCGCCTGAGTGCAATTCCCGCGGTTTCGGGCGGGCGGAGGGTGGGCGGCGCGGGCTCCCGGGCGGGGCGGGGCGGGGCGGGCGGAGGGTGGGCGGCGCGAGCTCCCGGGCGGGGCGGGGCGGCCGCGCTGGTGCTGCCCCGTCCGCTCCCGAGCCGGGAGGAGTCGGGTGACGTTTACCACCCGAGGTGACCTGCCGTGGGCCCGCCACAAGCAGCCGCTCCTTCCGCCGGAAAGCCCGGTTTTGTCCACAAGCGGCTCAAAGGAAGATGGCCTTTGCCGCTAGATGGGGTTCGAGCCCCGGCCCTAGCTGAGCCGGGCTCAGCGGCCCACTGCCCCCTGGTTCCTCAGCGATCGGCGACCGCGCTGCCTCGGACTGAGCGCCCCGGACGGCGCCGGCCGCGGAGGAATCACGGGGTAGAGGACCCGACCTGCCGCGCAACCGAACCGCGTCCGCCTCGGCCTCGTGCGGACAGTACTGGACGCTTTAAAGGGAGGCTGTGCCCTGGCGCCCCGCCCCTGCACTGCGGCGCCGAGCCGGTTCCCAGCTCCCCGGAGCCGGGCCTGGCCTCGTCCCCTCCGTCCGGCTCTGGCCCCACCGGCCCTGTTCACGGGCCTCACGTTTTGGGCCTGGGCTTGGTGGCCTGTACTTGTCCCGGCTACTCAGGAGGCCCAGACAGGAGGCTCACGGGGCCCCAGGAGTTCAGCCCCGCCCTGGGCAGCAGTGAGACCCCAAGCCCATCTCCAGGACAGATGGTCTCCCTCCTCCGCTGTTCAGGACTCACTGCTCCTGGGTGGCTCTGCGGGTGTCCCCGCTCAACCCAGCGTCCGGAAGCGCCTCCTCTGTGGGTACCAGGTACACGGTAGAGCAGTCACGACCTCCGCCTGGGTTTATATGCAACAAGTAGAAACATAAAACGAGATGACCAAAAGCTTGGTAAGATCCCGAACAGGGATAGAGTGAGGGGAGCCTGCTCTGGGGACATCGGACAGTGCAGAAGTGCATAGACCCTGCTAATATTCACAAGAGTTCGTTGGATCTTTTCATTTCCCTCTCAGTGCTCCTGCAGTCAGGTTCCTGTCTTGCCCATTCTCCCAGAAGTTTCTTCTGGTTTTGGTTGCTAATCAGTACATCAAGTAGAAACTTGAATGTCCAGATGAAGCTAGCTTTTTGAAAAACCAGAAAAAGCAATAAAGGCAAAGGGGTAGCTTCTGCAAAGAGCACGAGGTGATAGGTATTTTAGGAACTGGGGGGTGTTCCTGGCTGCAGCAAGGAAAAGTACAGTAGGGAGGCTGGCCAGGCAGGTGGAAGCCTTACCAGTCCGGGCATAATTTGCTATAATAATGAATTTGATGAAATAATTTGTAATTATTTTTATGGACCAATAATGGCATACCATTATTTTATGTCCTTTATTTATTTTCCCCCTCTCATTCTTGCCCTCTTCTTTCCTCAAAGGCTCACTTTTGTTGGCTATGTGTTCTTCATTTACTCATGATACAAATATTTATTGACTATCAACAGCATCTCAGGCTCTGTTCTAGTTGCTGGATATATAGCAGTAATAGAGATGAACAGGGTTCCCACCCTCCTGGAATGTATATATCAGGGAAAAGGGATAGAGAGCAATGAGGAAAGGGGTCAGGGTAAAACTATGGTGGGTTTTTGTTTTGTTTTGTTTTTGGTGCTGGGATCAAATCCAGGTCTGCACATAGGCACAGCACCCTCTCTACCACTTAAGCTACATTCCTGGCCCAGTATGTTGTCCTTTTTGTCTGTGTGTATTTAAAATTTATATGAATGGTATTGTGGGTTTTTTACCCCACACATATCATTTTAAAGTCCCAACCATGTCTGTAAGTACCTAGGGTTCGTAGCTTCCCAGTGCTAGTTGTCCTCCCATGGTGTACACTTCCCACTTAACTATTCCTTATTATGGGCACCTGGTTGTCTGTAACTCCCTCCTCCACAAATGATGGCAGGTTCATCACCTTGTCTATCCTTAGACTAGTGCTAGGATTTCTCTGAGATATATAAATACCTGTGTTTTGTCTGACTGCTTTCCGGAAAAGATGTTCCTGTCCTCCACATCCTTACCATCACTGGGCATCCACCATTTTCATATTTATCATTCTGACAGGTGTAAAACCAGGGTATCTCATTGTTATATTTTGCATAACTCTGACAGGGTCTTGCTAAGTTGCTTAGGGCCTAAGTTGCTGAGGCTGTCCTTGAACTTGTGATCATCTGCCTTAGTCTCCTGAGTCTCTAGGATCACAGGCATATGCCACCTTGTTTTTTTTTTTTTTTTTTTTTTTTTTTTAATCAACCCAAATAACCAAAATGACAAACAGAGTAGGATTACATAGACTTTTTTTTTTTTTTTTTTTGTACCAGGGATGGAACCCAGGGTGCTTAACCACTGAGCCAAAATCCCCAGCCCTTATTATTTTTTGTTTAGAGACAGGGTCTTGCTAAGTTGCTTAGAGCCTTGCTAGTTGCTGAGGCTGGCTTTAAACTTGGAATCCTCCTACCTCAGCCCCCCTAACCTCTGGGATTATAAATGTTCACCACTGTGCTGGGCACATAAATTTGATATTTGGTTTTTTGTTTTTTTTTTACAAGATCTGGTTTGCTTTAGTATATTGAACATCTTTCTAAAATAAACTATGAGAAAGCCATTCTAATTCAATGGAAGAGATGCTGAAGGATTCAAGATTAACATCCATTATGAGCAATGTGAAACGGAGGGAAAGATCCGTGAATTGTGCTCATAGAATTCTGCCCCCATGGGAGACGGAAGGGTCAAGCAGAAAGCCATCAGTGGGAAAGATGAAGAAAGATGGGCTCTCAGAGCAGGGGTTTCTGGCTAGAAGCTGTTCTTTGCTCACTGTGTCAATTTTTTCTCCCAGCCTTCTGAGGCTGATTCTCTAGGCTAAGATGGGGTAGATGGTATTTGCTGTAGTAGAGAAAGAAAGTGGCGGGCTGAACCCAGGGGTAGTGCTGAAAAGCTTCACACTTGGCTCAGGCTTCTCCAGGGAAGACGGACAGAGGGAAAGGAGGTGCTGGCACCAAGTGAGGGTTCGGTGCAGGGCTCTGGAAAGTTCAGAGGAGCTGGAGACCCAGGTGGCAGGACACACCTGGATAGCAAAGAGAGAGTCTGCAATGCTCATATAAGGGACAGCAGTCCAAACCCTATCATGCATAAGCAGATGGAGTCTGACAAAGACTTGCCCTAACCTGTCTCCCATGTGGGACTGACCTAGCCCTATTAAGCCCTTGGTGGGCAGCCTGGGAGAGCGGGGGTCAGGGTAGCCCCATGTTAGACAAGACACCATGGGAGACAGACCCCATGTGGTTTCTGGCTCATCTCCATCTCTCAAAGCTTTTGGACATGCACACAGCTGGAGGGGGTCTCACGGGCGGAGAACTTTGGAAAGCTCCCTCTAGTGAGACTGGGCAGGGGTGGCAGGGAGGGGGTGGGGACTGCCTTGAGAAAGCAGCTGAGGAATGGAGGGATCGGGATTTTCCAGAGACTTCAGAGATGATGCCTGGTCTGATAGGAACCATGATTCAGTGCTCTGACTTGGGGCTAACTTGCTGAATGAGGTAGTTCCATCCTGACCTCTCTGGGCAGGGTTGGTCAGGGAAGACAGAAAACAGGCCTTCCCAAGACCCATGGGAATGAAAAGTGGCCAAGAAAAGCCAGATTTGGGCTCCCAGAACGCAATGAGAAAAAATAGAGAAAGGGCCATAAAGGATTCTAGGTGCAGGCTGAGCTTACTTAAGGCGCCTTCTATCCATGATTCTGTTCTTAACATTGGCTTAGAGGCAGAGACAGCCCTTCCCTGATCTTCCAAAGCCCTGGAGATAAAGGGACCAGCTGGAGGATGGGCTTTGGGGCATCCAAGGGCACAACTATGTGACAGCCACCCCTATGGAACTCAGCAGGGACCACAAAGTTCCAGCCTCAGTTTGTTCTCAGAGCAACAAGCACGTCATGGGGTTTGGAGGGGCTTCAGTCTTGGAGACAAGGGCAGGGTTGCAGGTTTTCTTCTTGGCCTGGGAATATTTGGGATTCCCCAGCTGAGCCATCCAGATCACCCTTCTGGAATTACCAGCTCTGTCCTCAGTGGACAGGAGAGTGGGTGGGAGGGCAGCTTCACCCAGCGGGAGCCACCACCCCCTCTCCATGGGACCCCCAGCCCCTCTCCTGGGCAGGACCCCAGGAGTCGCACAGGCGTGTCTAGATCTTCATGTCCACGGGGCGAATGTTGCCCGTTTTGTGCTCTCTGACCCACAGCTCTCTGTCTTTGGCCTGGTCCGCTTTTCGAAGCAGTTGGTCCACGGGCTCTACTATGCTTTGGTTGAACATGTCAGTCTCATGCCGCAGCTGTGTGTACTGACACAGATGTTGCCGGATCATCTCCAGCCGCTCCAACTCCAAAGTGGTGGTCACCATCTCTTCAAACCACTTGGACTGGGCCTGGTTGTAGAGGTCCACACAGTGCATGAGGTCATCGCCAGCCTGTGTGGACTTTCTCCAGGCCTTCTTGATGTCCTCCTCTATCTTGTTGCTCAGCTTGATCTCCAGTTGCTGGGTCTTTATCTCCAGGTCTCTCTGCCGCTCTGTGAGGGCATTCCGGGCCTTCTCCACCAATGCGTGGAGGCTGGCTTGCTGCTTGCAGAGGTCAGCAATATGGTGGTCACACTTTTTCATGTCTTTCATGTGGTGCTGAGGATCAAACTCAGCAGCTCGAATGTGCTAGGTGAGCGCTCTACCACTGAGCCACAACCCCAGCCCATCAAGTCCTAAGTCCTAAGTGATAATACGAATGGGATATTTATGTGGTGATAAGAAGCAATGATTCTCATACTTTGGGGTTTTCATAAAACAACCACACTTCATAAAATATTTACCAACATAAGCAACGTTGCCAGCTTCATTTGCAACATAAGAACAGTGGGGGAAAAAATCTACAAGTACTGTTTTCAATTACCCTCATTTTGTAGAAGAATCAATTTTATAACCTCTCAAGTTGGGAGGGACATAATCAGGGACAGAGTAAAGAATTGTCCTTCAGATAGGATTCATTAACCTGACGGGATTTCACTGTTGCCCTTATTTATTTATTTTTTTTAAGAGAGAGTGAGAGGGCTGGGGATGTGGCTCAAGCGCTCGCCTAGCATGCGTGCGGCCCGGGTTCGATCCTCAGCACCACATACCAACAAAGATGTGTCCACTAAATACTAAAAAATAAACATTAAAAAAATTCTCTCTCTCTCACTCACTCAAAAAAAAAAAAAAAAAAAAGCATGGAGTAAGGGAATATAGGTTGGCCAGGGTGTGTGAGGCCATGGGTTAAATCCCAGCACTGCAAAATAAATTAATTAATTAAATAAAAATAAAACATGAAAAAAGGGACTAAGGGTGTTGCTCTCTGGTAGAGCACACTGGGTCCAATCCCCAGTATTGGGGGAAAAAAATTTCAGCTGTAAATTTGGTTGGGATTATACTGAGTCATAGATCAATTTTGGCAGGACTGGTATCTCTACAATGGCATCATTCAGCCACAAACATGATATAATATATCTGTTATGGTTTGAATGTGAGGTGTCCACCAAAAGCCCACATGTGAGACAATGCAAGAGGCTTCAGAGAGGAAATGATTGGGTTGTGAGAGCCTTAACCCAATCAGTGAATTAATCCCCTGATGGGGTTAACTAGTGACTGGAGGCAGGTGGGGTGTGGCTGGAGGAGGTGGGTCATTGGAGGCGTGGCTTTGGGCTCTGTGTTTGTATTTGGCAAGTGGAGATCTCTCTCTGCTTTCTGATCATCATGTAGCTGCTTCCCCCCACCCCATACTCTTCTGTCATGATGTCAGCCTCACCTCTAGCCCCTAGGACTGGGGCCTCCTGTATGTATTGAAACTTCTGAAACTGTGAGCCCCGAAGTAAACGTTTTCTCCTCTACAATTTTGCTTGTCAGGTTTTTAGTCACAGTGACGTAAAAAGCTGACTAAAACTATCCATTTAGTCAGATTGTCTTTCAGCAGAGTTTTATTTTTTTTTAGTTTTCAGCGGACACAACATCTTTATATGTGGTGCTGAGGATCGAACCCAGGCTGCATGCAAGCCAGGCAAGCACGCTACCACTTGAGCCACATCCCCAGCCCTCAGCAGAGTTTTAAAGTTCTGTCAAGGACTTCTGCTTTCTGTCACTGTAATAAATATCTGAGATAAATCATCTTCATAAGAGGAAAGGTTTATTTTGTTTATTAAAATTTTTTTTAGATGTTCATGGACCTTTATTTTATTCATTTATTTATACATGATGCTGAGAATCAAACCTCACCTCACATCTGCTAGGTGAGTACTCTATTACCTAGCCACCTCCCCAGCCCGGAAAGGTTTATTTTGGCTCATAATTTGGGAATTTCAGTTCATGATGGATTGGCTTCCTTGCTTTGGGCTTGTAGGGAGGTGGCACACACCATAGCAAGAGCCTGTGTTGGAGGAAGCTGCTCATCTATTGCATTCTGGAAGAAAAGGAAGAGGAAGGGACAGGGTCCCAATATCCCCTTCAAGGTCATGCCTCCAGTGACCTAACTTACTTCCACTAGGCCCCACCTTCTAAGAATTCCAGCCTTCAACACATGGGTCTTTGGGAGACATTGAAGCCCAAATTATAGCTGTGGTCCATCTTGCCTGCATAAAATGTAAGATTCTTGAGGGCAGGATCTTTTCAGTCATATTTATCATCCTCTATTCATTGCTTTTTTTCATGGTGCTAGCACATAGGAGACACTCAACAAATAGTTTTGAAATAAATGAGGGTTCCCAAGCCATATCTCTACTCAGTTTTAGACATCTATTTACTATTGGAAATCTCCACTTAGTGTCCCACAGAATCATCAAGCTCAGCATAATTTCTCTTCCTTCTCTTCTCTTCTTGTGATCCCTTACATGGTTGTAGGAATTACTGTCCACCCATTCTCTAGTCAGAGATTTGGTAGTCCTCATTGACCCCTCCTGCTCCTTTCTAGTCAGCCTCCTAGCCCTGCTAGTCCCAGCCTCTCTTCAGGCTCCTCCTTTCCAATTCCCACCATCACTGCTTGAATTCTCTCACAGCCCCCAAACCAGCCTTCCACCCTTAGTCTTGCCCCCATCTCTCCAGTCTGCACCTCAGATTTGAGCATGCCCTTCTGCATAACATGTCTAACTGGTTCAGGACTGCTTTCACAATCAGATGCAGGCTCCTTAGCCCAGCATACAAGGCCATTCACTCCTTGGCCCTTTCCTGTCTCTCCAGCCACACGCCAAGGCCATGGGAGTACAGAGGATGAACACTTACATGCCAATGTGGACATATGCCTGCAGAAGGGTTCTTCTTCATTTAGTGCTGCTACTCTGCCCCTGTCTCTGCCACCTTTTTCTTTCTACTTGCTGCTCACTAAAACATCCTTGCCTTCATTTGGCTAAATAGGAACTTATGGCTGATTTCCACATAGACAATGCCTAGTAAATGTCATATTGAGTATGATTTTTTTTTTTTTTTTTTGTACCAGGGATTGAACCCAGAAGGGCTTTACCATTGAGACACATATCCAGCCCTTTTTATTTTGAGGCACTAAGTTGTTTAGGGCCTTGCTAAGTTGCTGAGGCTGGCCTCGAACTTGCAATCCTCTTGCCTCAGCCTTCAGAGCCTCTTTGATTACAGGTGTGTGCCCTCATGACAGGCTTGAATACAAACTTTTAAGATGTATACAAATACTTGACCTCAGTCCCCCACCCCAAGTCATTAAGTTAAAGAATTTAAAGTCCTTAATCTTGCTGCCTGTGGTGGTGCATGGCTATAATCACAGCTGCTTGGGAGGCTGAGGAGGAAGATCACAAGTTCTAGGCCAGCCTGAACAATTTAGTGAGATCCTGCCTCAAAATAAATAAATAAATAAATAAAAAGGGCTGGGGATGTAATTCAGCAATACAATGCCTAGTACTATAAGTAAGTAGATAGATGGATAGGTATATACATACACAAATACATAGTTAAGTAAATTAATAATCATTCTTCAGTCTCAAGGACAAAGTCCTTATACCTGGGACAGGAATCTACACATAGTAAATTCTGGTTTAGTTACATGTTGGGTATCCAGAGGGCTATTTTAAAACCCACATTGATTTTCCCCACAACTCAGCATATTTTAAATGTAAATATTAGCTTCAATAGGAAGGCAAATCCTATGATGTACCCCAGAGTGCCTGGAAGATTATCAGCCATACTGGACTGTCAGATCCTGGGAACCCATGCTCCAGTGTTCTGTTGAGGAATCTTCTGAGGCAGAGGCTGCCAAATCTGTTCTCTCAGCTTTAAAATGTAGAAATGGGGCCTGGTTGGAGCCTACCACTTACAACCTCTGCCTGTTATTTGAAGATAAAGTCTTTTCTGTCCTTACAGTCTCCTGGGCCTTCTGAAAATAGCCATTCACCTCTTTAGCTACAGCAAGAAGGTGAGGGTGCTCCTTTTCTTTGTTGTGTTACAAATTGGGACCTGCCTGAGGGGCAGTTGGTTAGAGGTGTTGTAAGTGGGACTCAGGATGAAGATTAGTTAGAGATAACTTCAGAGAAAAGCTGGGTTGCCATCGGTACCTAGGGTAGCTGGGCACCTGTGCCCCAGGAATGTTGGTCCCGTGAGGGCTGAGGGAGCAAGAGATGATTGACAGTTCTTAAGTTCTTAGGTGCCATCTGGTCCAGCCCATATCCTTCTTGCTCAGCCTTCTGACCAGAGATGTGCTGTGCAGGGTATGATTTGTGTAAAGTGACTTAACGCATTCATCTGACAGTGACCAAGGAAAGAGCCAATTGAGTTTGTCCAAGAACTGGTTGAAGGGGCTGGGGTGTCGCTGAGTGGTAGAGCTTTTGTCTGGTATGAGGCCTTGGGTTTAATCACGAGCACTGCAAAAAAATGAAGAAAAAGAAAAAAAGGGATAAAGCTAGTGGTGAAGATTGTTGGTGTTCATAGGAAACGGTTCTTCCATGGAAAAAGAGTGATTTTAATACATAAACTCTCTCAGTGCCGTGGAAATACCTTGCCCTCTTTGTGCAGATGCTGCAGGCTGGTGGTAGGGCTTGGTTCCTCACGTCTGGGTGTGACTGGGTGTGACTCACCAGTGTGATGTGTGCTTCCAGCCTGTCACGCTAATTCTCTTCTTTGTACGTCTCCAGACCACCCAGCTGTATCTCTGCTGTCTCTGCCTTCTCAAGGCTACTGACATTTCAGCTCAAAATGCCTTCTGAAACCACGCTCACATAGCGACCCAAGTCATCCCTGCTTCAAACCCTTTTCCAGCTCTTCCATCATGATTCAGTTAGACTCTTGTGTAGGGTCCCTCCGTGCCCTGCAGCGTGCAGGCTGTGTCTGTTCCTACTGGCTTCATCATATGCCAGCTGTGTGACCTTGGGCAGTCTCCTCTCCACCATTGCTTACTCACCTGAGCAATGGGGATGATGATAATAGAGCCCACCTCACAGTGTTCTTGTGAGGATTCAGTGAGTTACTCATGGAGAGTGCTCAGACCAGGGCCTGGAACCAGTCAGTTCTCAGTAAACATTTCTAAGATTACTGCTATACCCTCTGTGAGGGCAGGGATCACACTTTCTCCTCTTTGTATTTGCACCACCATGCTTGGCCTGCTATGTGCTTGGTAAGTATTTATCAAATGAATATAATTATCTTGAAGGAACTTTTTGTCTTCATGTTAATATTGATCAAATCAGAAGGTTTTTTCCTTTGGGAAAGTATCCCAATTTCAGATTCTTAATTTATATTTTCCAGCAGTTTCCAATGGCAGCATACAAACAATAAAAGTTAAGTAAACTTAAGAGACCAAATAACCTAAAGACATAGTTAAGATTAATTTTTTGGGCTTGGGATGTAGCTAAGTGATAAATGGCTTGCCTAGCATGAGCAAGGTCCTTGGTTCCATCCCCAGCACTACAAACACACAAATAAAGATCAATTTTCATTTTATTTTATTTTCCATGGTGCCTGGGATCAAACTGAGGGCCTTACACATGGTAGGCAAGTACTCTATCACTGAAAAGATTGCTGTTGTTGTAATTGAACCTGGGGTACTTTATCACTGAACTACATCCCCAGCCCTTTTTATTTTGAGACAGGGTCTCACTAAGTTGAGGCTGACCTTGAATTTGTGATCCTTCTGCCTCACCCTACCACCTCAGCCTCCTGAGTCACTGGAGTTACAGGTATGTACCACCACAGTGGTGCTTTCCTTTAATCCCAGCAATATGGGAGGCTGAGGCAGGAGGATCACAAGTTTGAAGGCAGCCTCAGAAACGTAGTGAGGCCCTAAGCTACTTAGTGAAACCCTACCTCAAAACAAAAAATAAAAAGGGCTGGGGATGTGGCTCATTGGTTAAGTACTAAAAAACAAATAAATAAAAATAAAAGATAATTTTGGGTGTGTGTTAGTTGTTAGTTACTGGGGTTAGAACCCAGGGCCTCATGTGTGCTAGGCAAGAACTGCAACACTGAGCTACATCTCCAGCCATTTTTATTTTTAGACAATATCTTGCTGAATTCCCCAGACTAACCTGGAAATTGCTATCCTCTTAACTCAGCCTCCTGACTTGCTGGGATTATAGATATGTGCCACTGCACCCAGCGAAAGATAACTTTTTTGTTTGTTTGTTCTGGGGGAGGTTGTGGTACCGGGGATTGAACCCAGGGATGCTTAACCACTGAGCCACATCCCAGCCCCCCCCCCTTTTTTAATATTTATTTTTTAGTTGTAGTTGGACACACTTTATTTCACTTATTTATTTTTATGTGGTTCTGAGGATCGAACCCAGGGTCTCGGGCGAGCGAGGTGAGCGCTCTACCACTGAGCCACAACCCCAGCCCCCCCAGCCCTTTTTAAAATTTTATTTTGAAACAGGGTCTCACTTAGTTGCTTAGGTCCTCACTAAGCTGCTGAGGTTGGCTTTGAACTCGTGATCCTCCTGCCTCGGTCTCCTGAGCTGCTGGGATTACAGGCATGCACCACAGCACATGGCAAGAGATAACTTTTTAATATTTATTCATCTTGAATCCCTGATCTGGGGATTCTTTTTTTTTTTTTTTTTTTTAGAGTGGTGGGGGAGAGAGAATTTTAATATTTATTTTTTAGTTTTCGGGGGACACAACATCTTTGTTTGTACGTGGTGCGGAGGATCGAACCTAGGCCGCACGCATGCCAGGCAAGCGCGCTACTGCTTGAGCCACATCCCAGCCCCTGGAGATTCTCTTTATTTTCACGTTTCTCTTGTCTTTTCTCCCTTTTTCGGTCCTGGGGCTGCCCAGTATACACAGAACCGAGAAAGGGGAGAGAAAAAGCCCAAACAGAAACGTTTATTTAATGGAACAGGACAACTGCAGTTAGCAGGTGGAGTGGGGAGGATAAAGAGCAGGAGTGTCTGTGCGGGGGTGGGGGGAGGGGTCCGCTTGTTTGCCACACAGCTGGGATCTGTCTTGACAGATGACTCAGTGGCCTCTCTCCCTAGTCTTTTGGTGGTTTGGTGGTGGGGAACAGGGGAACAGGGAGTGCCAGTCACTGCTGCCCTCTTGTGGGCAACCTGTGAAACAGATACCAGGGACAAAGGCAAGCCTTGGCTCCCTTGGTGCTGTGTGCACTGTGATCCTGCCCAACATGTGTTCACTTGTCTGCGCCCAATCCGACTTTCCATAGTGTCCTTTACAGTTCATCTGCATATGTAAGCCAGCAGACTGTGAACCACCGGGACTTGTCTACACCTGTATTTCAAATTTTAATTTTATAAAAGTCAAACTTCTGTGATAATTTACAGTTTTTGTTTTTGTTTTATGGTTCTGGAGATTGAACCCAGGGCCTCATTCATGCTAAGCATGTGCTATACCACTGGGCTGTATCCGGACCCCCTATAGTGAGTTCTTAGTTCTTTTTAGTGCAGTGGTTGAAATGTTTTCTTATTGAGTTCAAAAACAATGAAGTTTTCTGACATTGTGTAATGTTTATGAGAAAATAATAATTTAAAATCAGTTTAGTATGGTCATGTCAATTTTGAAACTCATAATGTGACACTGGGCATAGTGGCATGTGCCTGTAGTCCCAGCTGCTTGGGAGACTGAGGCAGAAGGATCATTTGACCAGCCTGGGCAAAACAATAAGAATCTCTCTTAAAAAAAAAAAAAAAAACAGTAATTTGGGGTGTTTATTTATTTATATCTTATATCATTATTTATTTATTGTGGTACTAGGAATTGAACCCAGGGAAGCTCTACCACTGAGCTACATCCCCAGCCCCTTGTATTTTTTATTTTGAGAAGGGTCTTGCAAAGTTTCCCAGGCTGTCAATGTTTTTAGCAGCTCAATTACAATAGCTAAACTGTGATAACAATCTAGATGCCCTTCAGTAAATGAGTGGATAAAGAAACTGTGGTATATATACACAATGGAATATTACTCAGCCTTAAAGAATGAAATTATGGCATTTACAGGTAAATAGACGGAGTTGGAGAATATAATGCGAAGCAAAGTAAGTCAATCCCCCAAAAACAAGGGCCGAATGTTTTCTCTGATAAGTGGATGCTGATCAATAATGGGGGGTGGCAAGGGAAGAATGGAGGAACTTTGGATTGAACAGAGGAGCGGGGGGATGGTGGAATGAGACAGACATTATTACCCTATGTAAGGGTACGATTGCACAAATGGTGTGATTCTTTCTATGTCATGTACAACCAGAGAAATGAAAAGTTGTGCCCTATTTGAGTAAAAAATAAAATAAAATTAATTAAAAAATTTTAAAAAAAGTTTCCCAGGCTAGCCTCAGACTTATGATCCTCCCACCTCAGCCTCCAGAGTTGCTGGGATTATAGATTGTACCACTGCACCCAACTAATAGCATGGTTTTTAAAAGTTACTTTCAGACCTGGGGTTATAGCTCAGTGGTGGAGCACTTGCTTAGTACGTGTGAGACACTGACTTCCATCCTCAGCACCACATAAAATAAATAAATAAAGGTATTGTGTCCATCTACAACTAAAAATATTTTTAAAAATAATAAAAGTTCCGGGGCTGGGGATGTGGCTTACGTGGTAGTGTGCTCACCTAGCATGCATGCGGCACTGGGTTTGATTCTCAGCACCACATAAAAACAAAATAAAGATATTGTGCCCACCTAAAACTAAAAAATAAATATTTAAAATAATAATAATAATAATAAATTCCTTTTATTGATCTTTTTGGACTCAGTGGTGGAGCACTTGTCTGGCTGGTATGCATGAGGCCCTGGATTTAATCCCCAAATCCTGCAAAAAACGAAAAAAAGAAAAGAAAAAAGAAAAAGAAAAGCCTTTTGTATGTGTTGCGGGGGCGGGGGGGGGGGCACAATTTAACCTCTACTCTTTAGTGGTGACAGATCCAGATGGTTTCTACTGCTTGGGTGGTTTCTTCATTTGCAATTGCAACCAGGACACATTTACTCATCACCTGCCTTCCAGAGGAAGAAGACTTCTCAGCTTTGAGCAGTCAAATTACTGACATATACCTCTGAGGGGTGGTGTGAACTGTTCTGTAGACTAGTACTGGCAACTATAGCTAACCAGGAACACTCAGTGTGCTAGGCACTACACTAAGTACTTTACATAGCTGGGCATGGTGGCACACACCTATAATCTCAGCAGCTCCGGAGGCTGAGACAGGAGGATCCTGAGTTCAAATTCAAAGCCAGCCTCAGCAACAGCAAGGCACTAAGCACTCAGTGAGGCTCTGTTTCTACATAAAATACAAAATAGGGCTGAGAATGTGGCTCAGTTGTCAAGTACCTTTGAGTTCAATCCTTGGTACCTCCCCCAAAAAATAATTAAAAAATAAAAAATATTAAAAAGGGCTGGGGACATGGCTCCATGGTTAAGCACCTCTTTTTTCAGAGTAATTTTGTGAAATATAGATGCAGTTATTATCCCGATTTGACTGAGGAGGAAACTAAGGCTTATGGAGGTAAATAAGTTGTCCAAGGTCACTCAGCTGATGAGTGACAGAGGTAGAATTTGAACGCAGGCAAAAGAACAGGCAGTCTGTCCTCAGAGCCAGCGCACTTTCCAGGGCACAGCTTGGTAGCCTCTGTGTAAGCTCAGAAAGCCAGGGCCAGGAGCCTGTTCTGTCACAAGGTTAAGGGGAGCATTGACAGACTGGGAAGGACTCTTCTGTCCAAGCAGTCCAGTCCCTGGACTTGGGGCCCAGGGTGGGAGAGGTGGCTGGATTGGGCAGGCCGAGGGCCAGACAGCTGAGGCCTTTCCTCAGTCTCAGTCACCCATTCTGAGAAGGAGTGTGTTACGTGCTGCTGTGAATCTAACACGGCTCTGGACACCTTGGAAATCCCAGCAACGTTGCAGAGGACATCCTAGCCACAGGGGTGTTATCACTTGTATAAAAAGAGAAAATTTTACAATTGGGGAACAAATGGTCATGAATGTTTTCTAAAACATATCACTTTTTGCTTCTCCCTGAGTATTTTTTTCGTAAATCCTCAGGGCATTCAAACCGTTTCCAAATCTGCATTGACATTCAAAGAAGGAAACAGCTTCCTCTTGTACTCATAGACATTGGTGTCCAGTCTGGCTTTCCTCTTTGGTTAAGCCACATGGTCCTATTTAACATAAATTCCCATCTTGCGTATCTGAAGAATGTGCATGGTTCTGGGGTCCTCCACTTTCATTAATTTTTGTGGTGCAGAGACTGAGCCCAGACCTCCATACTAGAGAGCACTCTACCACAGGGCAGCCCCAAGACCACTTTCACTAATTCTTAAACCATAAGGAGGCTGCAGGAGAGTTCACAAACAGTAGTGGTCACCCTTGCCCTGGGCTCTGTCTAGCTAAACTGAGTAGAGATGTGCCCTGCTTGGACCCTCTGCCTCCAGAGTGGGCTGGGAGAAGGAAAAGGATTTCTGGCGTTCAAGCCACAATTACCAGGTTTCAGTTCCAGCCCAGCTTGGTCAAGGATCATGTGTCCCTTCACATTCCTCCCTTTAACCACAGATTCTGTGGCTGGTGGGGCCAGCAACAAAACAAGGTCTCTGGGATTCTACTGAGGGTTGAAAGGATGTCCAGCATCTTTTTTTTTTAGTTATCAATAGACCTTTGTTTTATTTATTTAAATGCAGTGCTGAGAATTGAACCCAGGGCCTCATGCATGCTAGGAAAGTGCTCTATCACTGAGCCCAGCATCTACCCTTTGAATTGTCCTTTTCACTCAATCTTAGCCTCCAAGGTGTACTAATATGAAATGTTTACCATTGAAAAGGTAGGAGGCGTATCCCTGTGACCCAAAAGTGTGCTGGTAGGTGTTTAAAGCCAACTCTCTAAAGTAAGCCCTGATTTGCCAATTTCAAAGTGTACATTTTCCTAAGCTACCGATTTGGCATTACCAAATACAGAGTTGGGAAGAAATGGACAGTACATCTTTGTACAGCATTTCTGTTACACAGAGACATATAAATAACCTCAGGAGCAAATAAAGTGCAGTAGAATGATTAGGAGGTAGTATTTAGGGGGTGGTGAGTTTCCTTGTTTTTGTTTTGTTTGGTACTGGGAATTGAACCCAGGGTTGCTTAACCATTGAGGCACATCCCCGGCTCTTTTTTTTTTTTTTTTAAGTATATTTTAGTTGTGATGCACACAATACTTTTATTTATTTTATGTGGTGCTGAGGATCAAACCAGTGCCTTGCACCTGCTGGGCAAGTGCTTTACCACTGAGCCCCAGTTCTTTTTGTATTTTATTTAGAGACAGGGTCTTGCTGAGTTGCTTAGGGCCTCGGTAAGTTGCTGAGGCATGAGTCCTCTTGTAAGCTCCTCTGAGTTTGCTTTAGCATGACACTGCTCTTTCTCACTACCTATTTCCAAAACCGTGGGACTTGGGTGGGGAGGCCCAGTGAGTTGTGAGAGAGGTAGAACTAACAGTGATTCCCTAAATAGGGATGGGACCCTGTATCTGGCTGCAGGTGCCTGTGCCATGTTTATCCAGTGGTCCACCAGACTGATCCACATGATTGAGGAGCATCCTGACCCCCAGTAGAGTCTAAGTGCAAGCTGTTGTGTGCTTGAGTGCTCTTGGTTGGCTTAGACACATTCTGAAGTTCACTTAAACGTTGCTTCACAAGAAACCAACACCTCCTCCTCACCTTAAAGAATGAAGCACCATAACTCTGGCCCATAAACCACTCTCCACAGTGGTAAGTGCCACAGTCATGTGAGCCTCTGTTTGCTGATATCTCTCCATTTTGCCCTTTCAACTGGTAGCTACAGAAGGGCAATTCCCAGTACCTAGTGGGCAATCAGTATATAGCAGGTACTCCATGAATTAAAAAAAAAAAAGTCCCCCCCCCCCCAGTACTGGGGATTAAACCCAGGGGTGCTTTACAATTGAGCTACTTCCCTAGCCCTTTTTATTTTGAGACAGGGTCTCACTAAGTTGCTAAGGCTGGTGTTCAGGGGGACTGGAATGACCAGAGATTCTCAGAGTATCATCCCTAGACCAGTAGCATCAGCCTCACCTGGGAGGTTGCTAACTGACGGAGGGCAGTGATCTATTATTATAACAGATCACTTTCTTGTTAATTTTATGCACAGTAAGGGTAAATAACCATAGCTAGATGAATCATGGCTCACTTTTTTTTCTTTTTAAGACGATCTCACTATATACTTCAGATCTAATTTTTTTTTTTTTTTTGAACTGGTGACTTAACCCAGGGGCACTTCACCACTGAGCTGCATCCACAGCCCTTTCTAATTGTTTTCTTTAAATTTGAGACAGGGTCTCATTAAGTTGTTTAGGGCCTCTCTAAGTTGCTGAGGCTGGCCTTGAACTTGTATCCTCCTGTCTCAGCCTCCTGAGCTGCTAAGATTACAGGTGTGTACCACTGTGCCCAGTATCCAGATGAGTCTTGAACTCCTGGGCTTAAGTGATCCTCCCCCCTCAGCTTCCCAAGTGCAAGTACATGCCACCGATCCTGCCTTATGATGACCTTCTTTTTTCCCCCCAGTCCTGGGGATTGAATCTAGGGATGTACTACCACTGAGCTATTGCCGTAACCCCTGTTTTTGGACAGGATCTTGATAACTTTCCCAGACTGACCTCAAACTTGTAATCCTCCTGCCTCAGCCTTCTGAGTTGCTGGGATAATAAGTATGTGCCTTTGAGCCTGGCTCATCATAAGTCTCTTTAAGAAGTAACTCCCTGAATTCAGTGAGGGCTCTGCTGAGAAAAAATGGGAAGCCAAGTGGGGCACTGGTGGTGGGATTGAAGCATCCTATGATGTGAGCTGCTGATGAGAGATTTGCATTTATTGTCATTAGCAAGAGGGCCATGAAGCAGATAAAGCTTGAGTCCTGTGATGAGAAGCAGAGGTGCCCAGGCAGCTTGATGACTGGCTGTGCACTTGACCCTCCCTACCTTTGACTTCTCTTCTTCCTGCCAGCTACCAGAGATTCACGGACTGTTATAAGCGCTTCTACCAGTTGCAGCCTGAGATGACACAGCGAATCTATGACAGATTTATAACTCAACTGGAGGCATCTGTCCGGGTGAGTGACAAGAGGCCCAGAAGATACCATTAGCTTAGGTTTTTATCTCTAGATTGTTGGTCCTCTGGGGGCAGTGACCCTACTCTTTGCCCCTCTGTCTTCTCAGCCCCTTCAGCCACCCTCTGGGCACAGCAGGCTGCAGTGCCAGTCACCCCCCTCCTCCAAAGAATGTGGGTATCTTAAATGCCCCTTTCTCTTATTGTGCTGTATTGTAATTATGTGTTTATATGTCGTCTGCCTTACTGGGCCGTGTGTGCTCTGCAAGGGCAGGACAGGGTCAGGTTCATCTTTGTATCTTCAGCTTTTGGGCCAAGGCCTTGCCCAGAAGAAGCCACCTAATAAACAATACCACTGTGAATCCAAAAAAGGCTATGATTCCATTCATGTCTTTAAGTAACTGCAGTGTCTCTAGAGAGTCGAGGACGGCCCTGTTAGCACCACAGTGTGAGGAATCGGGACAGGTGCTGAGAGTGGGCAAAGGCAGTGTCCAGCCCCCAGAAATGAAGGCAGGGAGAGAGGCTTGCTGCACATTCTTTCTAAATGTTTGCCATATTATATTTTATTTCCTTTTAAAAATATATATATTTTATATATATATATATAAAGTTGTAGTCAGACACAAAACCTTTATTTATTTTTTATGTGGTGCTGAGCATCGAACCCAGTGCCTCACATGTGCTAGGTGAGCACTGTGCTAAGCCACCACCCCAGTCCCTATATTTTATTTTCGTAAGTATAAATGTCACATGTTAGCCAGGCATGATGGTACACTTTGGTAATCCCGGTAACTGGGGAGATAAGGCAGGAGGATCACAAGTTCAAGGCCAGCCTCAGCAACTTAGAAAGACACTGTCTCAAAAAGACTGGGGATGTAGCTTGGTGGTATAGCACCCCTGGGTTCAATCCCCAGTACCACGGGGGTTGAGGGGGGCAGAAATGAGCCAGAATTTAGTGTATTTCTACTCTGGGCTTGTCTAGTATCATTCAGTTTTTTCCTCCTTTCTCTTCAGGAGGAAATTTCAGAAATTAAAAAAGAAGGGAACCTAGAAGCTGTCTTGAATTCCTTGGATAAAATTGTGGAAGAAGGCAAAGACTGCACGGAACCAGCCTGGTGAGAAAGGAGCGGGAAGGGACCGCACTTCAGTTTCTGGTAGGAGACTCTGAGGCTGACCCCATATCTGAGACACTGGGCTCTATATAGCCCTGAGAGAGGACCCTTTGACAGGGACAACACCAAACAATAACCAAAAACAGTTGAAATGCAGAGTTCCCTCCTGGGAGGAGAGCCCCAGGGCAAGTGCATGTTATCCAGGGGTTCCGGAGGGAAGTGGTTTGGAGGTCATTTCAGGGCTTGTTGGGCCTGTGGGAGGAAGGAGGGGAGGGACAGAGGATGCCGAGCAATGAAATTGGGAATCCTATGTAGGTTAGGCTGGCCAGGCACTGGCTTTGAGTCATTGGTTTATTCAACACACATTTAGGGTGCACCTACTACATGCTAAATACTGTTTTAGAAGCCAGTGATGTGGCAGTGAACAAGAGACACTCTGCAAGTGACAGTTCAGTGGGCAGCTTGGCAGCCTGGAGTGCCATGAACCGGAGGAAGAAGTAAGGCCTTGAGCACAGAGTGGAGAGAGAGGCCGTCAAGACCATCGCAGCCTTCCACTACCTCTGCCCTCACAGGACCTCAGGCCAGAGGGGAGAGATGCCATTCTTGTGCTTTGTGACCTTACTTCTTTTTCTTCTTCTTCTTTTTTTTTTAAAAAAATATTTTTTTAGTTGTAGACGGACACAACACTTTTATTTCTTTTACTTATTTATTTTTGTGGTGCTGAGAATTGAACCCAGAGCCTCACACATGCCAGGCAAGCACTCTACCTCTGAGCTACAACCCCAGCCCGTGACCTTAATTCTTAAAAGAATGAAATTTTACAACTAAAAAAGAATTTTTAAGCCATATATTGGCACATGCCTAGAATTTCAGTGGCTCCACAAGTTCAAGGCCAGCTTCAGCAATAAAGCAAGACCCTATCTCAAACTAAAAAGGGCTGGGGGGTTATGTGGCTCAGTGGTTAAGCACCCATGGGTTCAATCTCAAGTAGCAAAACCAAAAAAAAAAAAGAATTTTTAGAAGAACCTACAGTGGTGCCTGCTCCCTGTGTGATCTTGCCTCCTTACACCCTCTCTCCTTATCTTCTCACGTCATCCAGCCTCAAGGTCTGGGTCCTCTCTCCAGAGCCACCCTACTGGGAAGTCTCATCCTGTCACAACCCCATCTCTCCAGCTCCCAGCCTGATAGGGTGATACACAAGCAGGGCACATGTTCACAAGGACAGCGGCAGAGGCTGGGAAGTCACCTCTAGACCTGAAGATGGGGGAGTGTGTGGGAGAGAGGAGAATGTGGAGTGTGGGGTGGAAGGCTGGTGGCAGTGGGCCTGGGGCGGGCAGTGTTCCCATCAGGAGCAGGGCTTGGGAGGTAAGAGGGAGAGATCTAGGGAGCTAGCCCAACTTGGGACTGGGGTGGGAACATCAGTGATTTGGTTTGGAAGTAGAACCCTCCCACACATTGTCCCTCCCTCTCTATCCCCCACATGGCCCTTCAGGCGCCCCAGTGGGATCCCAGAGAAAGACCTGTGCAGCACCATGGCACCCTACTTCCTGCAGCAACGGAACACCTTGCGGTGCCATGTGCAGAAACAGGAGGCCAAGAACAGAGAGCTGGCCGATGCCATCCTGGCTGGGCGCAGGCAGTTGGAGGAGATGCAGCTGCAGGTCCAGGCCCGGCAGCAGGCCTGGCAGGCAAGTGTCCAGCCCTGTCTGCTTTCCCCTTCATCCCTGATAGGCCCTCAGAGATCCCCTTCCAACATAAGGGACCCCAGAGGCAGGAGGGGCCTCCTATGGTGGTAGAGTCACTCATCACTTCTGCTTGGATGTGTGCAGCAGGCTTCTCCCACCATAGCAGATGGGCTGCTGCCTGCCTTGCCCCTTCTAACCTCTAACTGCAGCATGGATTCCCTGCTGCCACGGCTGAGGCCCAGAGAGGGCAGAGGTGTGTCCCAGGAAATGGTCATTGTACTTTTCCCTGGGAACATAGACAGTATCTTCAAAATGTGCACACTGGAATGACTTCTAGAGCCCTCAGTACATCTGGAACTCATTCTCCAGCAACAGTGTATGTCCTTTGAAGATGAACTTAATTTTTGAAAGTGGCCCAAGTGACTGAGGATAGAAAGGGTAGAGTGTTCAAGCTGGCTGACACAGCTGGCAGGCAATGAAATGCGGTTTTCAGTGATGAAATGGGGTTTCTTATTGGCTCAAAAAAGTTAAAGAAATTATAAAAAGTAAAAACAAAAAACAAAAAGTACTGGGGATGTGGCCCAGTGACAAATTGCCTCTGGGTTAAATTTCCAGTACCGAAAAAGAAAATGAACTTTGCCCTGGGGAGGCCTAGCCTAGGTGTCCTTGGTACCCAGCCCGCCATCAGTACCCGTTGAGTGGTAGACTTCCTGCCTATCTTTGTCCTAGTGCGCCTTCCTGGGCCAGTGATGAGTCACATGGCCCTGGGGGAAACCCACGCCCCAGTTCAGCTCAGAAGAGAAAGGGCTTGGTTTCCTCATAGCCTGTGAAGCTATTCTCTCCTGCTGATTTCAGGCTCTGCATGGAGAACAGCGGGAACTGGTGGCCGTTCTGAGGGAGCCAGAGTGAGGCGGAGCCTGTGGCTGAGAGCAGAGGGCAGTCAAGGTCGAGGGCTGTGGTCGGCATGCTGCGCCTGGGCGGGCTGCCTTTGAGGACAGCTGAAATGGTGCCAATCTCCAGGCAGTGATGGAGGATCAGGCCCGAGCAAGCCCCACTGCTGCAGTGCTGTGAGGCTCCCCCAGGGTCACATGTACTACCTTCAGACTCCTCCCTTCTGTCCAGAGATGGTGGCCCAACGTGGAGTCTGGGCCTTTCTCCTTCAGGTGCGGGCCAGCACCACCCCCAGCGCTCTCCTGCAGGCTGCTCTGCACCCTACCACCCCCTCCCTTAGGGAATGTGTTTTCAATTTCACTGATTGTCCCCTTGCTGGCCAGCCCAAGGTCGCTTGCCATGTTCTCCCCACATCCGTAAATAAACATCCTCCTCTGCACTGTAATCTGTGAAGATGCTTCCTTGCCTGGCGTCTGTTGGACCAAGATCACTTCTGGGCCCCCAAGCTCCAGCTTCAGGCAAGGGCTTGGTCAGTCCAGGCTGGATGGGGCAGTTGTATGTGACCATCATGTGCCAAGGGCAGTAGAGCCCTGTTTTCACAGAAAGTGGGATACCTGGGTCCCCCAAAGTCAGGATAAGCTGTCAAGGGTATGTCACTCTTCGTCCTACCCTACCTTCTCTTTGACATTTGGATTAAGTGTCCATGGTGGAGGCCTCCAGGATAGCTGGGCCTCAGGACAATGTGACTCATGACTGCTTCTCCACCGTGCTCTTCTCCAGCCAGGGCCACCAGGACCGGAGAGGAAGGGGGATGGTTTTGGGTGGAGGGCAAAGCTTTTTGCCCTGGTATGGGCCACACCCTAGCCCCTTGGACAGAAGCTTGGTTTGGGTCTGTCTCAGAAGCACTGGGGACAGATTGGAAGACATCAGAGTGGCTCCTGCTTTTATCTCTTTCCCCACCAACAGCCCAAGCTTCATCTTTCCCTCTGCCCTCCTCTGCCCTGTGGAGCTGCGGCATTAATAATCCAGCTGCCTCTGTCCTGCGCAGCCACCTCACCAAGTGCTGTATTTGTCAGAGTGGGTAGGCGGCCTCCACCCGGAGGGGCGTGAGTGAGGACACAGGTCAGCCAGAGGAAGGAGCCAGGCCACCCTTCCTCGCTAGGCTGGCTGGAGGCAGTGGCAGCTCTCAGGTGTGGGCTGGGGTTTTCAGGCTGGGACCTGCGGGCCTTCCTGGAGGACTGGGGGAGGCAGGTCCCTCCCTGAGGCTGTTAACCTTGGGGAGGCTGCAGGGGTAGGAGGAGAATCAGAGGGTCAGGAGCCCAGAGATGCATTCTGTCTTACACTCCTCAAGGCCCTCCCTGCTGGGTCCCCTACCACAGTGCCCTTTCATACCTGGAACTTACTAGCCACCTGGCCTGCCCAGAAATGGAGAGGCTGTCCTCATACACCCAGCCCTACTGTTTCTGTTGGCTTTGACTCTTGGACCTGTGCTGCCCTGACCCCTTCTGTTCCTGAAGCAGTTGAGTGGCCTGCACCACGCCTGCCTTTGATGTCTGCTGGGTGGATGAGGCCATTGCTAGGTTTGGCTCCTGCCCCCCAGGCAGACAGGGCAAATCATAGGCCTTGAGAGAGCTGGAGCTCTGGAGCCTATTTTAGACCTGAGCACCCCCTTCCTCTCTGGGTTCCACATAGATCCCAGCCAGGACTCGGGTGGAGGCTGCGGTCTCAACAGAATGGAGAAGGGTATAGGGATCTGGGAAGCCCCCTAGGGCAGGGGCCAGGGGTGATGTCAAGAGCCTGGCAGCCTCTGATTGTGGCTGTCCTCCTTCATCACTCCCAACCACAGTATCCTTTGGGGTTTGGCCCACAGAGCCAGGGCAGATGACCCCCAATTAGCCCTGGCCGCTTCCCCGTGCCCTGCTTGACCATGTGGGCGTAGCCCCCTCATCTCTGGGGTGGTATAAAGAGTGCTGGAGTCGGGAAGAGGCAGACCAGTTCCAGCAGCAGTCCCGACAGTGCCAACGGACACCATGAGGACCCTCACACTGCTTGCCCTGCTGGCCCTGGCTGCACTCTGCCTCGCTGGTCGGGCAGGTGAGTACCCCCACTTCTCCCCTTTTCTTCCAGTCTGGACACCCTTCTGCAGGCCCACACTGTCCTTGTGGAGGGAGAAGCGGGAAGAACAAGCTACCAGAGAAGTGGGGGAAGGAGGATGAGGGCCCTTGGAGTGAGCCAGGGGTGAGCTGGGCACCTTTTCTTTGCAGATGCGAAGCCCAGTGGTTCAGAGTCTGGCAAAGATACAGGTATGGGCCTGGTAGAGGTTCCTGGCACCCCCTCTGCCCTACACCCCTCATTCCCATTCCCTGTTGCCCGCTGACTCCTGCCTGTTAGGAAGGCCTGCCTTCTCCCCTATTTATTGTCCCAAGCCTGGAACCACCTGACCCCTGCCCTCTTCTCCACGTTCCACAGCCTTCATGTCCAAGCAGGAGGGCAACAAGGTGGTGAAAAGACCCAGGCGCTTCGTGGACAATGGGCTGGGGTAAGTAGGAGATGCTGAGCAGGGCCCTGCACCTGCGGATGTGCTGGGAGGAGCCATGGTAGGGAGTGGCTTTTAATAGGGACAGGGCAGGGAGTCCCTCCTGGTAAGCACTCTGGAGTCCGTGTGCAGTTGGAATAGGGAGTGGGCATATTGCATGAGGAGTGATGCCACCGTGTGGGACTTCTCAGAGCCCCAGCTCCCTACCCGGATCCCCTGGAACCCAGGAGGGAGGTGTGTGAGCTCAACCCGGACTGTGATGAACTGGCTGATCACATCGGCTTCCAGGACGCCTACCAGCGCTTCTACGGGACCCCAGCCTAGGTGTCTGTGCTGGCCGTGGCAGCCCTGCTCTGGCTCTGCGCCAGGACTCCTCCCTCGCCTCCCCCTCGGTCCCTCTGCCCTGCCAGTGTGGGCATCCCAGCTGGTCCAAAATAAAGTCCAGAGGAGGAATTGATGGGCTGTGAGTCTGTCCAGTCTGTGGGGGAGGGGCTTGGCGGATGGAGTGGAGAGAAAGTGTCACCTTCTTCAGTCCCAGAAAGTGCATCCCGAAGTCCTGTTTGTTTATTTATCGTAGTTGCTTTGTTCCAGAAAGCATGGAAGGTGGTTTCCTAAGGCTAACTAGGCTTCCCAGCTCTGGCCCAGCACCCCTTACACCAGTCCATTGAATCAGCCATGACACAGCAAACACACCAGCCCCTGAAGGCCTGGACATCTTGAGTATACAGCTGTGACCAGGACAGACTCATCTCTAGGCAAAAAACTGCTGGCAAAGAAGGTGCTACCTCGTTTTGGGGGGTGGGGAGCCAATGTGTGGCCCTTGGCTGGTTAACAAGCATTCAGGAGAGGCCTAGGTTAGTCAAGTCAGTTCTTCTGGGCTGAGCGGAGACTTCGGGGAGCACCAGAGATGGGCCAGGTGAAAGGGCCCAACACTCCCTGTTTCAGCCCCCAGCAGGGCCCGGGGGCAGCTCCAACCTGGACACACGCATCTCCTCCATCTCCCCTCACAGACCCTCGGCACTTACCCCACTCCCTCCAAGAGCCCCTCATGGCCCTCGCACTCTGCCAGTTCCCTCTGTCTGTCCCTCCTCTCTTCTGCCCTCCCTCTCTTCTCAGCTACTCTTGGCTCCAGGCTCAGATGTGCCCCCACCTTATCAGGCCTGGTCTGGGCTCCACAGCAGCACTGGGTCCTGGTCTCTGCCTCCCTCCAGGCCAAGGTCAGGGATGAGTCTCACTGTTGTTTGGCCTGAGCTCCCCCCTCTGGCGGGCCACCTTGCAGCAGAGGGCAGGTCCCAGGGGCTCGAAGCAGGGAGGCTGTGAAGGCAGCAATGATGAACAGGTTCCCAGCCACTGCCAGGCCCAGGGTGGCCACTGTGCCCTGCAGGCCCAGGGGGGGTTCCTGGGTGGCCAGCCAGGTTCTGCGTGATCCCATATCAGCTAGTACCGCTTCCAGCTGGAAGTGGGTGCCCAGCACTGCACAGATGTGGAATAGCTGGTGGCTGTGGCCTGGAGGGAGGGTGGGCAGGTCAGGCACACACCCATTCCCAAGGCTCACTGACCCACTCTGTAACCCAGGGCAAGTCACCTGTCCTCCTACTCCCCTGTAAGAAACCCTGACTCCCAGAATTGTTAGAAGGGGGACTGAGCTGATTGGCATAAAGCCCCTGCATAGTGTATTAGTTTCGCTGTTTCTGAGGAAGGGCCCAAGGAAGAGGACGGGTGTGTCCTTCCTGGCATCTGCGTCCACCCTTGGGCTGTGAAATCTCTACCTAGCTCACTCCTGCCCTGGGAAATTTGTCTCCCTGGCCCCGTCCAGGGCTGGCCAGGCATATCCTCACCGATATAGTCAAAGCGCCCAGGCGCCAGCCGCTCTGGCAGGTGGGAGGCAAAGAGGAAGCCAGTGAGCAAGGCACAGAGGAGATGGTAGCCGTGGCTGGTGCTCAGCGCCTCCTGTCCGCAGCTGTGACCCTGGCCCCAGCACAGCCCCAGCTGGCGAAGGAAAAGCATGGCTGGTAGAGAGGGCCTCTGAGCGGAGTCGGAGATGGGTCTGGGACCTGGCCAGGACGCTGAGCCTGGAGAGCAGGGAGAGGGCTGGGGGAGACCGGTCAGGAGGAAGCCGGGCGGGCCGGCAGCCTTACCCTGTAGAAGAGTGGAAGGTTGTCGAACAGGAAGGGATAGGCGAAGGCCGCTGTGCGGAGGACCTTGCTGAACCCAGGACTTTCTAGTTCTGGGAACCTGGGGGACACGGACAGGCTGGTCGCCATTCCTGGCTCCGGCAGGGATCAAGAAGGGCAAGGGAAGCTGGAGCCAAATGGGTGTCAATGAAGCTTAGTGGCTAGGAAAGCCCTTAGGTCGCAGTCTCCCTGTGTAAATGGCCACGTCTGTAAAATGGGGCTTAGGACACCTGCCTCTTGGGAGGCTGTGGAATGAACAGACAGCTGGGCATGTGCAGGCGCGCAAGGGCTGGCCTGTGGCCTCCCAGCTCTCCTCTCCTGTCCCTCGGCCTGGCTTCGCCCTCCCTCCCCCGGGGGCGGCGCTGGAGCACCCACCGGGAGTAGCAGGAGAGGCCGGTGCACAGGAGGGAGTTGAAGGCGGCGGCGGGCACAAAGAGCTGGTGCAGGCGGCCGTGCAGCCAGGAGGCCGGCATGGAGTAGGCGGCGTAGGGGAAGGCGCAGCCTGCGGGGGGCGGCGCGGCAGGAGCTGAGGCCCTTGCGCCCGGGCCTCGGGAGGTCTCCCGCCCGGCCCCGCCACCCGCCGCGACCCGCCGCCGGCTCACCCAGGCTGTAGAGGCTGAGCGCGCCGTAGTCCAGGAAGTAGCAGATGTGACGCGCGCGGGGTGACATGGAGCTGAAGGTGTGCGCGCAGCACGACGCGAAGGGGTAGAGGCAGGCGGGCAGCAGGAAGATGAGCAAGGGCCAGTCGTAGGGCTCGGCGCGGAAGCCCGGGCCCTCGAGCAGCGCCAGGAGGCGCCACAGGAAGTACCTGCGGCGGGAGGGCTGGGCTCAGGCCGCCACCCCGTGCCGCGCTCCCGGCCCAGGCTGCGCCCTCGAGCAGAGCGCCCCTCACCAGGTGGGCAGGAAATGGGTCCAGATGTTGACCGTCTCGTTGGTCATCTGGAAGGAGCTGAGGACACAGTCCAAGGCGGAGCTGGTGGGGCGCCGGTAGCCCGACATGATGCCGTCTTCCCAGAACACCTGGAGTCGTGGTGGAGGGCGAGAGGGGCAGTCACTGTGCCCTGCCCGCTCCGTCCGCCAAAGACCTCTGGAAGCCGGTGAAGAGGATGCGCGCGACGTCACGGGTCCCCAAAGACTAACTAAATCTGACCCCCATCTTAAATGGCCCCAGTACCCACAGAACAGATGAGAAACAGAAGAGCCAGGACGGGGGACAAGATGGGCGTGGAGAGGTCACAGGGCAGTCTGGAGGAGTCTGAATGGGGGCGCTGTGGGCTCTAGGGAGGGGCACACGCTCAGAGAGCAGGGCAAGCCTCCTCGGAGGGGACAGGAGGACAGGAAACTGCTGCAGGGGGATGTCCTCAAGATCCAAAGAAAAACATCGCCCACAGTCCTCTGGGGAGAGAGGGTTGGTGGGCGAGGCCCTCACCCTGGGAACCTGGTGGACTCGAAGGAGCTGGGGCAGCTTGAGGCTGAGCATGGTGGCCCGGCAGCTCCACGTGGACCTGGAGATAGAGTGGGGGAGCGTCAGGGACCAGCCCATCCACAGGCTGCTTTCTCCCGGTCTCAGGCTAGACCTGGTTACTCAGCCCACGACGGGGCGCCTGCGTGGTGGCTGCTGGCCTCGGGCTGCTTCCTCCGGGCCAGGGTAGGCTGGCCCGGCTCCCTCAGGGAGCCCCACAGAGCCCTGCCTTTCTCACTCCCCACTGGAGAGGCTGTCAGCCTCAGCCTGGAGCAGAGGGCCCTCGTCAACCCATCCCCTGGAGACGACCCCCTAGTGCTCTCTTGGCCTCTGGAAGGACCCTGACACCTGGAGGCCAGCGGAGGCTTCAGCGCCCCCTCCAGCAGAGAGCCCTCGTGCCTGGTAAAGCACTGAAACCTGCCCTGGGGGAACTCCCGGGAAGAAGGATGCCATCCAGTGGGCAAGGAATTAGGGTCCTGGTCTTCTCTGAGGACTACACTTGTGCCCAGGGGATACTCAGGGTCCCTGCCCCTCCTGAGCCCCAGGCCCCTCATCCCAGACCTGTGCAGTGCCTCCGGGTGGCTGCGGCTCTGCTGCCCCGCCTGCCTCTCAGGCTGCCTGTCCCCTGCATTCCTTGGCACCAGCCGAGGGGATGGGCTTGGAGGTGGGCGGGCACCCAAGAGGGAGAAAAGGACACTCCCCGTGTCCCCAGGCCAAAACTTTCCAGCAACTCCGCGGCCATCCCCACCCCTCTTCCTGCCAAGTCTGAGCTGCGTGGGTCTGGGCCTCACCCAGGCCTCTACTTGTGTCATTCAACAGTTTGGGTCCTCAGGGAACTGGGTGCTGAAGGCCTGGCTGGGAACAAGGGTGCCTCGTCCCTGCACCCCACATGAACAGAAAGAGCTCCCCCAGGGTGTCACTTGCCACCTCCTTTCATGGGGAAGGTGAGATGATACAGGGTCTGTCTCCCCTCGGGATCCCTGTCCTCAGAAATAGGGTTTGGAGCTCTTGGCCACGGAAATGAAGGGTCGGGCGGACACTAACTGGGACACCACCTGGAACCCAGAAGAGGAAGGGCCAGGGCCCAGGTCTTGAGCTTCCTTACCCAGAGCTGCAGGGCTGCTCCTCAGCTGGTGGCTCCACCACCCAGGGCTCCTCAGGCGGAGTCCCAGGCTCCTTCAGCCAGGCTGACAGGGAGAAGAGTGCTGGGGAGGCGGGCCAGGCCTGGGCGGAGAGTGGGGAGACAAGGGGGAGCCAGGGAACAATCCCAGCCTTGTCCAGCCTCTAGGGAGCAGCACGGGGTGGCCCAACCCCATTAGCAGGCAGCTCACTCGGCCTCCTGCGAACAGTGGCCCCTCCAGCAGGACCCGCCTTGCTGTGCAGACTGGCTGGGGCAGGCCCTGGTGGTGTGGACTCCAGTCCCCTCTCATCAGCACACCCTGGTTCCAAGTTGTTCAAGGAACGTGGACAGTTTAGTCTCAGGCCCAAAAAGGGGATCCAAACCCCTAGAGGGTTTTTTTTTTTTTTTTTCGGTAGCAGGTTGAACCCAGGGTGCTAACAACTGACCCAGCCTTTTACTTTTTTGAGACAGGGTCTTACTAAACTGCTGAGGCTGGTCTTGAATTTGGGGTCCTACCTCAGCCTCTGGAGGGTGCTGGGATGACAGGCGTGTGCCACTGTGCCTGCTCCAAACCCCTAGGATTTTGACTGCATTTCAGAAACGCCAACCCCTCTCCAGCCTCTCAGCACCTGATGTCTGGGAGGTGCTCAGAGCAGACTGACTGTGGAGGGGCCACCTCCCCGCAGGGACGGATGTGCCAAGCTTGTTTACCCCCAAACACAAGGGTCATGTGGGTGCTGACCCTCGGGACAGGCACTGAGGCTGGTTTCAGGGCTCCGTTCCCCCCCAACCCAGGAAGCACTGTGGAGGCAAAATTATTGTTTGGGCCTGTCCTGGGAGGAAACCATGGGGCCATGAGGTCAAAGAGTGACAATCACAGAGCCATCTCCAGGGACTTCGTTCCTGAGGTGCACTTGAGAAGCATCCCCAATACCCCAGCTCCCCAGTGAGACTCTGGCAAACAGGCTCGGGCTCGGGGGTCTTTATTAAGTGATGCTTTAGTCTCAGTCTCTGCCAAGAACTGGGGGTGGGGATGACCGTTCCCCCAGGTTTCCAGACACACACTTAGAGGTGGCCGCCAGAAGCCAGCTCTCCTCTCAGCAGTTCAGGAAGCTAGGCCAGCGCGGCTGGGCTGGGGGCAGAACTGAGACCCTCCTCCCCAGCCCCCAGCCCTGCTCTACTGCAGCCTGGGGGGAGGGCCGAGGCATCTGGGCCAGCGCCCCCCACTCCTAGGTGTGACATTCACTGCCCTGAGCTATTCATGATCTCTGCTCCCACATGGTCACCTGGACACTCCAAAAGCCAGCTCATGCTCAGCCCACCAGACCTTTAATCCTGAGGGAGGGAAGCCCATCAGGATGGTGATCCTGGCTGGCGGCTTCCACAGGCCTCCCCTTTCTACGGCCCACTGAATGCTGGCCGCTCGTCTTTGGCCCTCTCTGGGACAGTAGGAGTGGCCTCAGCCTACACTCCACCCTGCCCCAGCGCAATAGCCAAGGGCACAGAGCACAGCAGTGGGCTGGTGGCACAGAACCACCGCTGGTACAGGCCAGCCTGCCTGAGCCCCACGTGGGGCTGCCCCTGCCCTGGAAGCCAGACGGGGAGCAGAAGAGGGGCAACTGGGAGTGTGGCTCCCGCAGCAGGGGGGACACAGACCCCACCCCTGCCACACCGCGCGGGCTGCTCCAGGCCCTGCTTTCACAGAGCCCCACAGCTGGCTCCAGAGCAGTCCTGCCCCCCAAGGGAGATGAAGGAAGATGGGTGGTCCCTGAGGAGGGAAAGGGTCTGCAAAGAGCCACCGATGCCTGTAGTACTCAACTCTCCCCAGGGCCCAGAGGGTCCACCACCTGGCCCCTTCCACCTGCACCTCGGGTAGAACGAAGGGCCCCTTCTGCTGTCCCTTCCCCTCAAGAGGTCCAGGAACAACTCCAATGAAACGCAGACACCTATGCCTGCCGCCTGTCACCTGCTCAGGGGACAGCAGGAGGGTCAAGACAGGAAGGCTGGCGGGGAGCCCAGCCCAGGCCTCTCCTGCTCCAAGAACTTTCCTCACTTTCCTGACATCATCTTGGCAACAAGGGACCCCCCCTCCCAGCTGGCTCCTGGGCCCTCCCTCAGCTCCGCACAGCTGGGCTTCCTTCCTGTGTTTGGTGGGGTGGCTGCAGGTGGCGGTCCCGGCTGCCGGGGAGAGCAGGAGAGATCTGGTGTCAGCCCCACTGCAGGGCCTCGGGTCAGCCTCAACCAATCTCCTTCCACTGCTTGTAGAAGTCCAGAACGTTCTTGATGTCCACGCTGGCATGGGCAGCGGCCTGCAGGGCTGCCTGCAGAACGAGGGAAGGAAAGGTAGAAGAGGCCTGGCCTCCTGAACTGCGGGACAGCTGCTGGGATCTGGGGAAGGGGTGTGGCAGGGGAAGGGACATCTGCCTGGGAGACTGAGGACAGATGCCATTCAGGTCTGCTTCCCACAGTCCACCCTGTCCCCATGTCACTGGTGACCCACCTGCATGGGCCCTGAGAGTGCACTGGGGTTATCCAGGGGAAGGCCTGTGACAATGGTCACCATGCCACTTGGGTCCTCTTCCCCTGTGCCCTGGGCTAGAGTCAGTTGTTTGCAGCTGTCCAGGATCTTATAGAGAGTCCTAGTGGGAAGAGCAAAAGACGGGCTGAGACCCAGCAGAGCCTAAACACGAGGGTCCCCAGGGGCCAGGGGAAGCTAAGAATGGGAGGACACCAGGAAATGGCAAGAGAAGCCAGGCAGCCAGGGGCAGGGGCCCTGAACCTGGCTCTGGGGGATGTGCTAGAAGACAGTAGAGACGTGCCCGAGCAGAGCGCCAGGCCCAAGCTTCTCGGGCTTGAGGCTGAGCCCATCCAGAGGGAGGAGGGCCCCGGGGCTGGGCAAGTCCAGAGCTGCAGGAGGCCCCCTGGCAGGGGGGTGTGGAGCCCAGGACTTCCCACGGAGGAGCAAGGCCGGTTCCTGGAGGAGGCTCTCGCGGTAAGGGCTAAAATTTTACCAAGCATCTGCATCCTGCCTCTTCAACTTATGCCGCTCGAAGCTCTTCCCCACCTCCTTCTGGCAGCGAATGTACCTGTAAGAGATGGAGCGAGGCAGGGTCAGGGGACAGGAAGGACACTTTATACAAAGAAAACTATTGTAACCCTGGGGTCGCAATTTTGCCAGAGGGGGAGGGCTGGGCTGGCTGGTGGCACTGCTCCCATCAGGATCTTTTAGACTTGTTTCAAAGTGGCTTCCTGGTCGCCAGGCCTGGCTGCTTTCCTCTGATAACATCATTCTCTGATTCCTCCAGGGGAGGAGCCGGGAGCAGCAGATGCTTTCAAGTCAGGGCTTCTGGAGATAAGGTCCACACAACTAGGCACCATGGAGCTCCTGGCCATGGGAGGCAGATGCAGGGGAGGGTGGCACCCCCCTCCTAGATCTCCAGCCCCAAAGACCAGAGGGCAGCTGGACTGGATGGGGAACCTGCATGTGCTGCCATCTGCTCCTCGCTGACTGGCGGTCTCCCGCCTCCAGCCTTGGCTCAGTCGGGAGCTGGGAGGCCCCGGGTGGTCCCTGGTTCCCAGGAGGAGAGTTCGACAAGAAGGAGCCCACAGCCTGGAGCTGGGGTGGTGACGGCTCCCTTCTCCCCTGTGCTGCTGACCACAGACTTGCCCAGAGGTGAAAGGACAGCAGCTCAGTGCTCCCCCTGGGCCTTTTGACCCGAGTCACCCTCTGTTTCAGCAGCTGTGACCTGGACTTCCAATGATCTCTTCCATGTCACTCTCTAGGCAGCATGCAGACCATGACGCCAGCCGCTTGCAAGCATGTGCTGTCCCCACCGTGGGCCAGGGCCCACCCCACTCTTGCCAAGATGTTCTCACCTGTTTCCTTTTTTAAATTCTGCCTCCAGATACCGGATCCCATCTCGGGCTCCGGGGTGTTCCTTCTTCAGCAAGTCTAGGCCATCGATCACTGGGGCACAGGGTCAGGGGAGAGACAAACAGAGGAGCTCAAACTGCTGACCTGAGCTCTGTGGGAAGCATCTGCGCATACACTGGCACAGACTGCAGGGGACAAGGGCCCGTGGTGCCCCACGAGGCTCCTAAAGTTCTTTGAGAACATGACCTTCTGCCAGCAATTTACCAAGAGCTTGCATTTAGATTTTTCTCGGTGGTTATTCCAGCACCTTGTGAGACAGCATTTAATGGAGATTATTAAGGCCATCTCGCAGATGAAGTGACTAGGTTCACAGATGTGGCGGCACTCGACCAAGGGCACTGTATAAACTGCCGGTTCTCCTCCAGCCCCCAGGCCAGTCACCCCAAACCAGGCATCCTCAGTCTGTCTTAGGCATACATGTATCTTTCCTCCTCCCTCCCAAAATGCTTACCTGTCCTTGGGATGATGACGATGAAGCGGCCACTGGTGGCCAGCTGGCGGATGATAGGGAGGTGGTGGCAGAGGGCTTGGGTGTCGGGGACGAGGTAGGGAGACATGGCCGACTGGGCCTTGGGCTGCTGCAGGCTGCCCTCCAGCTGAGAGACCTCGAGCTAGTTAGAGGAGACAGAGTGAGAAGAGCTGCCAGGCCCCGCAGCCTGGGCTGAGCAAGAGAACCCAGGCAGCAGCAATAAGTGGCTCCTTCTCTTGCTAAAAGGGACAGCAAAGTCTATGCCAGTGACCTCAGGGGAAAGTGGACAGGAAGAAAGGATAAGTTAACACCAAGGGCAGTGATGTGCATCCAGGGCCTGTAATCCCAGGGCTTGGGAGGCTCAGGCAGAAGGATCACAAGTTCAAAGCCAGCCTCAACAACTTAGCGAGGCCCTGAGCAATGAGGAGACCCATCTGGAAGGCAAGAAAGGTGATCCAGGTGAAGCTGAGGGACACAGTGGCACAGAGCAGGGGTCTGCAACTAGAGTGAGATCCACCAATGAGGTTCAAGCAAAAGCCAGGCCAAGAGCAGGAGGAGCACCTGGCCCCACTTCCTACCTGAAGCCGGAGCTGAGCCATGTCTCTCATCAACCTGTTCCGCCGAGCCTCCTCCTGCGCCTAGAGAAGACAGAAGCTGTGAGGACAGAGGCGGGCACTGCCCTCCAGAGACCATGACCACCAGCAAGCTCCCCGGGGCCTGAGACAAGCTCGTGCCTGCTGCAGGAGGGGAGGGAGGAAGGAAGAGGAAACACTCTTCTGCGCACCCAGCAACTCCCATGACCAGGCCACACTGCACCGCTGGCAGGGGCTGTCGTGACGCAGGACGCCACCTGGCTGTGCCTCAGGGCCTGGCTGATGCCTGCTCTCTTGCTCTCCTCAGCTGGGTACCCCCTAGAGGACCCTGACCTACATCCTTGGCCTCCTCCCACTACCTGCTCACCAGTGCCCTCCAAATCCACAGACTCCACCAGGACCTGACCAGCCCGAGTTCTACCCCATGTCCACCTGCCTGTTCAGCAGGCAGCCAAATCCGCCTCTATGACCTGCTTCTTTTCTGCCGGCGTCCCTTGTTTCTGAGGGAACCCTCCATCTGCCTCAGTCAAAAAGCCTGCAGCTGGCTTTGACTCTTCCTCCTCTCAGCCCAGAAGTTACCAGCTTTCCAGACCTGCCGACTGCACACCCTGACCAGCACAGGGACTTTCCACCTGCATGGGCCACCCCAGTCCCAGCCAGCATCTCTGTGTCGTCAGCTCGAGCTCTTCCCTGGTTGAACCCCGCCCGTCTCTCTACCTGCAACCACAGCGATCGCTTAAACCATCTGATGCCTGTTTGGCCCCGTCTAGAAGTTCTTTGATGTTTTCTTTGGCTTTTTGGATAAAGTCCAAATACTGCAATATGGTCTAAAAGCAGGGGACAAGGACGGGGCCTCTGTCCTGTGCAATACGGAGAGCCGCTGGAGACTCCTGGAGGAGCCAAGCAGCACATCAAGGTGAGACCTCACCAGACCAGCCGCACCGAAGGGAACTGAAACAACCAGCTGCAATTCTTCAAAAGATCAAGGTTGGGGAAACTGAGGCACTGTATCATACTGGAGGAGACTAAAGAGACAACAACCAAATATGTGGGACCCTGCGTTGGGCTAGGAGGAGAGAGACATCAGTGGGAACCGGTGGACTACGATACACCTGCAGCTAACAGCACCGCCCCAACCCAAATCCCTGCTTTTTTAACTGTATTGTGGCCAGTACAGAACTGTGCAGAGTCCCACACAATAAGAACTGTCCCGGCTGTGTGTGGTGGCGCACCCCTGTGACCTCAGCTCTGGAGGTTGAGGCAGAGGGTTCGCAAATTTGAGGCCAGCTTAAGCAACTTAGAGAGCCTCTGTCTCAAAAAAAAAAAAAAAAAAAGTGATAAGGGCAGGTGACGGCACAGGGGTGGCACACCTGCACTACCCCCGTGAGGCACCATATGAAAAAGTCCTGCCCAAGTGCTAGTAGTGATCGCCAGGAAGCACCTACACAGGAAGCACGGTGAGGCGGAAGGCCAGAGCCTGGGGAGGCACTTCCCCACAGGCCTGTCGGCAGACTAAAGGGCACTTCCCTCCAGAAATGGGGCCCACGAGTCTCACTTTTATGCTAAAACTCTCTTCGTGGAACCCCACGTTCAAAAGAGGGAGCGAGGGTACTTGTGTGATTCCTGCCCCTGAGAATCGCTGCAGGCCAGGGACCCACCACGGGCCTGGGGTGAGGAGGGCTGCATTGAGATAAGGGCCCCGAAGTCACCCAACAGCGTGGACAAACCTGGTGCTCCTCAGACAGCCCATCAGGAGAGGGGACCCCACCCCAGGCGCACACTGCCGCGGCCCTGTGAATTAAGTGCCCACGACCTACACAGAAGTCCAGTCCCTAGAGTGGCACAGAAGAGCCAGGAGAAGAACTCAGGTTTGGGGTCACTCGCTGCACAGCACTTGCCCAGCAAGCCAGGGCCCTGGGTTCAGGCTCCAGCCACACACACAAACTGAAACAAGAACTCGGGTCTGTCCAACTCCAGAGCCCTGGCTCCACTCTGATGACACCTGCTGCCCTTGGGAAGGCTCCCTTGGGTTCTTTTTCATATATGAAACAAGCTCTCACTTCCTACAGCTGCTTCAAGGTTAAATGAATGTCACATTCGAACCAGTCTTTGCACCCAGAAAGGTTTTAATGAATGACAGGAGATGGCAATGTGACCTTCATAACCCTCCTGCTCCTGGGGGCTGGGCCCCATGGTGGGGAAGCCTGTGACCTGGGCAGAGCAGAGGCAGTGTGGCCTCTGATGTCCAGTTCCACATGAGGTGGCCTTGCAAGTGCTGCCCGCGCCCACTGCCTATCCTCGGAGCCTTCAGGAGCTTCTGGCTGAAGGAAACGCCTGTGGAAACGCCAACGTGTTTTGAAGCTGTGTAACTTCCCCACAGTTATTTTTGTAACTCCATATTTCCCTATGGAACTGCAATAAACCCTGAATACAAAAGGTTTGTTTTTAACAAAATATGCTTGTTTATGAGACGGCAAGGAAAGGAGTTTCTGGGGAGCCAGGGTCCCTTCAGCTCAGCAGAACATCCGCAGGAAAGGGGCTCAGAGCTAGGAGGGAAGTGCTGGCCTGGGCTGGGGCTGCGGCTGGGGCTGGGGGGAGGAAGCTGGCCGGGGCGGAGACTGGCTTGGGATGAAGAAGCAAACCAGAGGCTGCTGAGACACCGGCCTGTACTTTCCGTGCCAGACACTAATGCCCCAAATGCACCAGAGAGGACAACATGCCCAGGGCCCATGGAAAAAAACAGACTCGCTCAGAAAGTATCAGCCCCACAAAAGAAAGGACTGTCCTGTTGGCCGCTGTAACCCCAGCGTCTCCGGCACCCACACACCTAGCACCGAGCAGACTCCCGATGGGTATCTGCAGAATGAAGCACTAAATGGAAGAGAGGTAACGGAGGCCACTGCCGACTCTTTGGGGCCCATGTGGGAGCATGAGCAGAAGAGGTCCCTGCATGGTGCCGGGTCCCAAGGGTCTCCACCCCTTCCATTCCTGTCTTCTGTTGTCATTGTTTTACCAGGGACTGAACCCAGGGGTGCTTTACCACTGAGCACATCCCCAGCCCTTTTTATTTTTTTGCTTTGAGAGAGGATCTCACTAAGTTGCTTAGGACCTTGCTCAGTTGCTGAGGTTGGCCTCAAACTTGCCATCTTCCTGCCTCAGCCCCAAGTAGCTGGGATTATAGGCATGCGCCACATGCCAGCTCTCTACTCCTCCCTCTTGATGCCTCTTTCAGGGACAGGAATGCTGCCGAGCACCACCTGCCCCACAAGACAATGGACAGGGCACACTCTGCGCACCCTTCTCCCCTCTTCCCGAAAACCCCAAAGTCGATTCCATTTATTCCCACAGAAAAGATGAGGAAACTGGCTTTGCAAGGCTCAGGGAGTTTCTTAATTCAAAGTAGGAGGGAACACAGATAGCCACGTCAGTCCAGGGATAGTCCTAGGCCATGCTGCCTCTGCTCAAGTCCCCTCTCACTCTGTGTCCAGGCCCCATCCCTTAGTCCCTCCCGGTCCCCCTTCAGGAAGGCCAGCTGGCCTTCCCACTCACCAGGTTCTTCAGGAAGGCCCGGCAGTATGGCTGAGCCCCTACCCGGCCCCTCAGGGAGGCCTGACTCACCATGCGGAACTGGGCCTGGGCCTGCTGCAGCAGGCTCTCCTGTTCAGACTGGGCAGTGCTGACAAAGATGCCGACCTCAGGGTTGAACTGCAGGATGCTGCCTTGCAGGCGGGCGACAAAGTGACCGAAACTGCGGATGCAGCAGATGCGCACCACGGACTGCAGGGAAGCACAGGAGCAGGGCCTCTGGCCAGCCTGCCACCAGGAGGCTCCCGTCCCTCCCACTCCCCACTGGCCTGCCACCTTGGCCCTGGGGGTCTACAGTGGGAGGGAAAAGCACTGAGGCCCAAGCCTCTACCTGCCAGAAAAGCAGGAAGCAAGCAGGGCAAGGAGAGCCTAAAAGATGGGAGAACCAGGTCTTGGTCTGGAAGAGCAAAGGGCACAGAGGGGACCCCAGGAGAGCTGTTTAGCATCACCCACCTCCCCAGGTCTCAGCTCCTTGATGTAAAATGAGGATTGAAACAGGGGTATTTCCCGACTTTCTTTCGTCAGTAAAATCTTCCCCCTTCAATGCAAACCCTCTCTGGAGCCCTCAAACACAAAGCCCAGCACAGCCAAGCAGCTCCGGTGAGAGGCAGGCAGTCAGGGGAGGGCCGGGGCACTGGGAGGCGCCCCAACAGCCCAGGAGGTGACGCAGACTCAAGGCTGAAGGCAGCGGGACAGTGGGCAGTACAGACTCCCAGCGCAGAAGCCGGGCTCCGGCTGAAGAGGCAGGGCTCGGAGCTGAGCCACCTTCGAAGCCCAGCACAAGCCTGCTCTGGGAGAAACCACCAGCAGCAGACAAGCGTGGTGCAAGGAAGAGAAAGGACACCCAGGCGGCAGCTCCGCGGACTCACCCTCCCGGGAGGAGGGGAGGAGGCTTCTGGTGGCCCCACCCCAGCCCCTACCCCAGCACTGTGGCCCTGCATGACGGGCACACAGCACCCTCTGGCAGGAGAAGGAAATGCTCACCTCCTCCAAGGCGCTGAGAAGGGGCCGGTCCGTGTCAAAGTTAAAGCGGCGGTGAGCAGCCCGGAGGGGAGGCAGGTTGCGGAGCGCCATGTCCTCCGGGAGCAGGGGGCTTGAGGGGAGGTCAGGCAATTCACAACCTTCCAGAAGATCCTGCACCTCAGGACATAAAGCCAGGCCTGGGCAGAAGGAGGCCACATCAGACCACCTGCCCTGGAACTCCCGGTCAGGGGACAAGCCCTCATCCATGGGAATTACGGGGCTGGCAAGGCAGGACACACCACAAGGACAGAGGGGAGGAAAAAGAGCCACAGGAGGACACCCCAGCAGGACACAAGAGCTTAAAGGGTCAGAGGAGGAAAGCTGGGCGCAGGAGAAGGAGGACGCTCAGTCCATAAAGGCTCCCCGACGGAAGGCACACACTGGGGTGCAGCTGGGAGAGGGGCTCTGGAGCCAGGAGCGGCTGCAGGGGGAGAGCAGCGGCAGGAAGGAGACCCGTCAACTCAGCCACAGTGCCTGGCTCCTCCCTGGGTGCCTTCCCCAGGGAACACGGCCCTCCATGCCCAGGCTACCTGCCCAGTGAGTGGTGCTGGGCTGGACACCCGAGAGGCCGGACCAGACAATGACTGCTGTGTGCTAGGGAGGCCCTGCAGTGAGTCCCACTGACCTCCTTACCCCAGGGGCTGGGCTATGGCAGCGGGAGGGCTCAGTGGGGTCTGGAGGGAAAGGGATGAAGGACAGTGTCGGTGACTCGCTCACCGGACTCCTGGAGCTCGCCAGCAGCTGGCAGCAGGTTCAGCAACACAGACAGGCGGTTCCACAGACTCTGGGAGCTCTGGGGAGGGAAAGGAGGGCTTGAGCCAGGGACTTCGGTGCTGGAGGACAGCAGCGGGCCAGGGTGCCACGCCCTGGGGACTGGGCTCATGTTGGGGCCTGGTGGGACCTGACAGGAAAATTAACCACAGAGGCCAAGGGGCTAGCAGAGGACCTAGAAAATGGAGGGGGTGGCGGGGGCAACCCAACTACTCCCACGGGACATGGGGCGGGCTCAACTTCTTCACCAGCGAACTTCATGAAAAGAGGGCAGTGAGGGGACAAGAAGGACTTCCTGGATCTAGACAGTGGGAGAAGTTCAATGTGGAAGAGGTGACGTCACAGCCAGCAGAAGCTTTTCTTTCGGCCCTCTCTTCATGTGCCCATTCTGGGACACCTCTCCAGGGATCTGACCTAGTTCGTCCACCGTGACTACCCTACGCCTCCTTGACGACTAACGACTGGGCACCTGTCCTCAACGTGGGCACACACCCCAGGATGTGCCTGGACCTGGCTTAAAGCTCTCGTCTAGGGAAGGGGGAGAGCCACTGGGAAGAATCTTCCACAGTAGGGCAGGTAGACTCCTGGGGAAAAAAAAACTCTGATACAGTTGGGTGCTGTGGCCCACGCCTGTAATCCCAGCGGCTCGGGAGGCTGAGGCAAGAGGATCGCGAGTTCAACACCAGCCTCAGCAATTCAGCGAGGCACTAAGCAACTCAGCGAGACCATGTCTCTAATAAAATACAAAACAGGGCTGGGGATGTGGCTCAGTGGTTGAGTGCCTGAGTTCAATCCCTCGTACTCCCCAGCCCCCACACAAAAAAAACTGATAAAAATGAGAGGAGGAGAAACAGCCATGACCCACCCAGGCCCATGGTACAAAGTGCCATGGTACAAAGTGACACACCCGGAGCCAGTGCACCTTCCTTGGACACCCGCTCAACCCTGTCCCAAGTTCCTGCCTCCTGCCGCCATCCTGCACTCCACCCTGCACTCCACCTCTCCCTTCTCTGGTCTGTGCGTGCCGAGTCTGGCCTCACAAACACACTCTCATCAGGCCACTCAGGGCAGGCATTACGCTCAGCACAGGGCACAGAGAGCAAAGCAGGCAGCCTTCTTGCTGTTCCCTGGCCACAGGCTCTTTGAGGCAAACATCAGGCCTGCTCCTTCCCTAGAGCCCAGCCCAGAGGTCCCTGACAAAGGTCCCTCTGCCAACATCCTGGGAGCTGACACCGGGGGACAAGGAGCACCTGAGCACACACGACGATGAGGTCGGGGTTGGTCCGCAGCCAGTCCAGGAAGACCTTCACAGCAGGAAGCAGGCCCTCGGCCGTCAGCACCTGCAGCTTCTCCTGCAGGCTACGCTCGTTGCGACAGGAGCGCCCACTGGACTCGCTCCCTTCCGACTCAGAGCCCTCCTCAGACGCTGGGGTTGGGGGGAGAGAAAACTGGGATCAACAGCGAACAGCACTTTGCAACAGGCTTCAGTTCTGTCAGGGGACAGGCCACCTAGATTCTTCTAAGGAATTTTGATATGAAAGAAGTGGGAAGTTGGGCACAGGGATGCACACCTGTAATCCCAGCGCGTGGGAGGCTGAGGTAAAGGACGGCAAGTTCAGGACCAGTTTCAGCAAGTGAGGCCATAGCTACTTAGGGAGACCCTATCTCAGAAAAATAATAAAAGTGATGGGTATGCGGCACAGTTGTAAGATTGCCCTGGGTTCAATCCCTAGTACAAAAACAAAAATAAACAAAAAAAGGGAGAAAGAGGTGGCAAATTCACGGTCAGACCTCTGCCCAATTCTTTAAGGCCCCTAACTGGAGCTTCTAAACCAAGGGCTTGCTGCCTTCCAGTACGATTCTTTCAGACTCAAGCTAATTTGTAAGACTGGTCCAGAGCTATTTGCTCAACCAATGTTTATGAAGTGCTTACTCTGCCCTGGAAGACAGGGCCGACAGTCAGAAGGGAGCTCTCAAGGAGGGAGAAAAACAGGGGGCACAGGTTCCAAACAATTACCCTCAACTCTTTGTAGAATAGAATATGGAACAGGGCATTTCACCTCTCTGAACAACAGCCTCTGCATTTCTTTCATTCACTCAAAATGAATGGGGATGTCGCTCAGTGGTAGAGCACCCCTGGGTTCAACCCTCAACATAGCACCAAGGAAAAAAAAGGTTGGGGGTAAAAGGCAGCCCTGGAGACAGAGCTCAGTGTACAGTGCTGCGTGGCAAAGCCTTGGCTTCAATCCTCAGCATAAAAACAGAAAAGACGACAGCACTCAGGGTAGGGATGAGAACTTTCACGACTGCTCCGAAAATTCAAAGTCAAACAACACTCTGGAACCATCTAGCCTAATGCCTCACGCAGAGCAGGTCAACAAACGCTTGTGCTGCTGAAGGGCACTCTCTCTGCAGGCAAGATCCTCAGAGAAGTCCCTCCACCCCACCTACCCTGATGGGGACAGGTTTCCTAGCTTCCAGAGGCCCAGAGGGACCTTGGTGGCAACTGGGGAGAAAGCTGCAGTTGCAACTGTGTGAGAAGAGAGCCCAAACACTTCCGGGCAGTGTCGAGTGGGAGGGAATGGGACACGAGTGAGACCAGGAAATGGGTAAGGAAGTGAGCAAGAGGAAAAGTCCTCAGGAAGACCCTCCTGGGCTGCCCTGTTGGAAGAGTCAAAGGGAAGGCAACGAGGGTAGGAAGAAGTGGTTCACAGAGGGTAAGAGTGGCTTTCCTCAGTGGCTTCCCAGGGCACGGAGGTATGGGCCATGGCAAGATGGTGAGGGTGACCCCATACCTGGCTCTGAGGGCCTGTCCACATCCCCATTGACACAGGGCTGGCGGCTGGTCACGGCATGAGGGTCGGCGGTGGGCTGGAGGAGCAGGTTGCTGAAGGTGGGGGCCAGTCGGAAGCAGCGCTTGGTCTGGAACATCTGGGTGGACATAGCTTGGAGGTTGCTGGCAATGCTAGCCTCACTGGGGCCCAGAGGACCATTGAGGGAATCAGGGGCCTCGGATCTGGCCCGAGGGGGCTCCAGTGCTGGGGATCGTGTCCCCTCCTCATCCTCCATATCTTCCAGGTCTGACCGGGACTCCTGGCTGTTCATCTCCGAGTCTGTCTCGGCATCAAAAGCTGTGCCCCCGCCTTCCAGACTCTTGTCTGAGCCACTGTCAGAGCCCTCACTGGCCCGGGCTGAGTCATGGCTTGAGTCAGACTCAAATCCTTCACTCAGATCGCTGTCATCACCAGCTTTGGGCGGATGCCGGCGGCGGCGGAGGCAGGAGAGGCGGGAGAACTTTCGGCTCTTTCTACCCTCGCCAGCTTGGGGTGCTGTCGGGGGAGGAGGCTCAGGATCTGGCTCCTCTTTCTCCAGTGGCTCCTTGGACTCGGGCTCGTCTGTGGAAAAAGCAAGGTCAAATAGAGCCTAGCGAAAAATTACAGCCTGAGAGCTGGAACGTTCTATCCACACCTCCACTCCCGGCTGAGTATCCCCCACCCGCCCCCGCTTTTACGCCAAGGAACCCAGGCCTCGAGTGTGCTAGGAAGGGCTCCACCACTAAACTACATCCCAGCCCTTTTTATTTTTAGCAAGGGTCCAGCTCAGGCTGGCCTCAAACTCCAATCCTCTTGCCTTAGCTCCTGAAGAGCTGGGTTCCAAGTCCGCTCCGCTGCACCCCAACCTGTTCCCTTTCACATCCCCGTCCCCACACCAGTGTCTCCACAGTCACCACCTCCCCCATTCTCCCACCTGTGCCATCGCTCTGGAAGGCCGGGACAGGGTTTTCGCCCTCCTCAAGCTCAGCCTGCAGCCGTATGTTGACATGGTTGACGAGGTGGGAGAAGAGGGCCAAGGTGAAGGCAATGGCTGCACTGTACTGCTTGGATCCTGAAGCCAGGGAAGCCAGGCGTGAGGACCCAGGCCTGATGAGGAACAGGCACCTCCAGCTCCAGCCCCATCTTACCTGTTCTCAACTCATCCAAGGATCTGACTACACTTCAAAGCTTCTGCTAAGGTAAAAAAAGATTTCCCAAGTCTCTGGACCATCGTCCTTCTGACAGTCTAGAACGCACCAGCTCACCCTGTGCCCCCTCATGGAAGCACACCTTCTTGTCCTAGCTCAGGATCCCTAGCTTCAAGGTTCTTCCCAATTACCCAAGAACTTTGCGCCCGGCCCTGCCCGGCCCTGCCCCTCCCCTCCTCCCTTCAAATCTTGCTCTACATACACCTCTGCCAGAAAGGCTTCCCCAGGTGCCTGGGTCAGAACTATGTTGGTATCATCAGCTACATATTTGGCGCTTCTCCTGGCCAAGTGTGTACATATCTGTGTGTGGGGGGGGGGGGGTATGAGGGACACACTGTCGCCTTTGCTCATTCACAGGAGGCCACATAAGGTGAGGTTCTTTGGCCCTCATTTCTCCCACATCCAAGCAGTGAAACAGTGAAGGGGCTGTTTGTGGAAGGAAGTTTACATGTAACGAGCTGCAAAACAGGGCATGAGGTCCGGTCAGAGGGGCAAGCGGGTCATGAGGAAGGTTACCTGCTCTCTTCAAGCTGTGCACACCCATAAGGCAGATGATGACCATCTGAAAGAGGAGCAGATCCGGGAGAAACGCGTATCCACTCTCATACTCCTCCTCCTCCTCACTGGCCAGGCTGAGGTTGGGCGAGGAGGGCAGGTAGAAGAGACAGAGGTTGAAGTCCTCCAGGACCGACTGGCAAAGGGAGGTCAGCTCGGAGTCCACAGAACTGTGGAAGGGCAGGAGTAACAAGGCAGGTCAGTGCTGGGCCCGAGGGAATTGGCAATGAAGACTCAGAAAGACTACGGGGTCTTACAGGTGAGACCAGGGGAGGAGACAGTGCCGGGCTGTCTCCAAAGCAGACAAAATGGGCGTGGCTCTGTGGAAAAGCACTTGCCCCCCACAAAAGGCCCTTCATCCCAGCACCACAAACAAACAAACAACACAGAGCAGACTAAACAAAATGGGATGGGGTGTGGGTGACAGTTCTGTCTTCCACACTTAGGACCTACTTTGTCACAGAGGGTGAGCTGCTAGGAGAATGGACAAAGAGCAAGGGGTGCCAAGGATGGAGAATTTCCAGTGGAGGCAAACTCCAACAGGCAGAGCCCTCCTCGGCCTCCTGTGCAAAGCAGCATCCTCACTGGGGCTCGCACAATGTGATTTTTGCTTCTGTTTTTCTCCACTCACCTGCTTTTGGGCTGCAGGAGGCTTTGCAGGTACATAAAGTTCACCAACAGTCTCTTAATATCCTTACATCTGAAACAAGAGGAGCCCAGGTAAATGTTAAGTGGCCCCAAAGTCCTCGCTGCACTGACAGGAAGGCCCTGTCTTACCCAGACCCCACCCACCTCTTTTTGCTGGGAGAGAGCTTCCGCGCCTCGCACTTCTTCAGCTGGTGGTACATTTTGGCTGCCTTGTCATATAGCCGCTTGAGGTTCCCGTAGGCCCCCTCAAAGGACACTTCTGACTGGATGCTGAAGGAGATACGAGGAGGAACTATTGAGTCTTGGCAGGGGAGAGGTGGAGAAGGGCAAGTTACTCTACCAGGGCTTTAGGGAACAATGTCACTAGTATATATAGGCTGTCCCCCACCTCACCTTATATATATATATATATTCAGGGTAAAAGATGCCTAAGCTACCCAATAAAGTACACTCATACAACTTCCAAATTTGTTGCTGCTGATGTTTTAAATATGTTTTTTAGTTGTAGATGGATACAATACCTTTATTTTTACTTATTTTGACGCAGTGCTGGAGATCGAACCCAGTGCCTCACGCGTGCTAGGCAGGAACTCTCCCACGGAGCCCCAGCCCCGGCACTTGCTGTTGCTTTTGCTGTACTGGAACCTAGTGTGCCACCACTGAGCTACACCCCCAGCACTTTTTATTTTGTATTTTGTGACAGGATCTCACTAAGTTGCTCAGGCTAAGCTTGAACTTTCAATTCTCCTGCCTCAGCTTCCCAAGTTGCTCCCAAGAGCCACTGTGCCCAGCTCAACTTCCAGATGAATCTGAGTAACTGATATCTTACTCTCCTCAATATCCGGAAAACAGACAATAATCCTATTCTACATTATGACCTTAACTTATTTTAATCACTGAAATACATTATCCTAACTACAACAGGCAGCATTTAACGAGCATTTACTACGAGCAAATATATCTACCCACATTGTTGCAGTTAATCCTTCCAACACTCTTTCAAACACAAACACGTACTAAGCATCCCTTATGTCAGGTACAGAGAGTACCCTAGCACTGTCCACACTTAAAAGAGAGGAAAGGGGGCTGGAGTTGTGGCTCAGTGGTAGAGTGCTTGCCTGGCATGTGTTAGACCCTGGCTTCGATCCTCAGCACCCCAGATAAATAAATAAAAGATCCACTGACAACTAAAAAAAAATATTTTTAAAAAAGAGAGAAAAGGGAGCCTGTGAGAACAAGGACATTGCCCAAAGTCACACAGCTGACTCATGGCAGAGCTGAGGCTCCGAGTCCACCTCACTACAAAACCAACAACCTCGGCACTACTTCACAAGCTTTGTTTTTTTGTCTTATTTTTAAAAAACAACTTTTAGGGGCTGGGGCTGTAGCTTAGTGGCAGAGCACTTGCCTAGTACGTGACAGGCACTGGGTTCAATCCTTAGCACTATATACAAATAAAATAAAGGCATTCTGTCCATCTAAAACTACAAAAAATTAAAAACAACTTTTAGGCTTGGAAGTATAGATCTGTGGTAGAGCACATGCCAAGTACGCACAAGTCTAATCAAAAAGCCAGATCACTTTCAGGAGAGTCTATGCCTAGCATGCAGGAGGCCCTGGGTTCTACCCCCAGCACTGCAAAAAAAAAAAAATATATATATATATATATATATATATAGTATTTTAAAAATTAAGGTAAAACAACTTTTTAGTTATAAAAAGCAAGGTGTAAAAAGAATATACATTGGTGGTAAATTAAAGACAGTCATAAATTCTTTGATACTCCTCCTGCTGAGAAATAGGGTTCCTCCCTTCAGTTTTACAGCAGGAAGGGCTCTGCAACAGCTCTGACCAGCAGACATGGCAGAAGTGGCTGGAGGTCTCTGAAGTCAGGCATTAAGAAACTAGCACAGCCAGGTGCTCTGGCCCACGCCTGTAATCCCAGCGGCTCAGAAGGCAGAGGCAGAAGGATCAAAGCCAGCCTCAGCAAAAAGCAAGACACTAAGCAACTCAGTGAGACCATGTCTCTAAATAAAATACAAAATAGGCTGGTGATGTGGCTCAGTGGCTGGGTGCCCCTAAGATTAATATCCTTGGTACCAAAAAAAAACTGCTTAGCAAAGAATCTTGAATCTCCACTATGTAGCATCCACATTCAGCTGAAATAGCACCCAAAATAGAAAGAATGATAAATTCTTAAAAAAAAAAAAAAAGAAAGAAAGAAAAAGGAGAAGAAAAGAAATTGGCAGATACTGTAGGTATTGTGACACATGACTGTAATTCCAGCAACTTGGGAGGGTGAGGCAGGAGGATCTGAAGTTGAAGGCCAACATGGGCAATTTAGCAAGACCCTGTCTCAATAAAAAAACAAAAAAAGAGCTGGGGGACTAGGGTTGTGGCTCAGAGGCGGGGCGCTTGCCTGGCATATGTGAGGCACTGGGCTTGAGTCTCAGCACTGCATATAAAGAAGTGAACAAAACAAAGATTCATCAACACTTAAAAATATGTATTTAAAAAAAAAATATATATATATATATATATAAGAGCTGGGGTGGAGACATAGCTCAGTGGTAAAGTGCCCCTGGGTTCAATCCCCAGTACCAAAAAATTATTATTAATAATAATAATAGGACTGGGGTTGTAACTCAGTGGTAGAGCACATGCCTCGCACACATGAGGCACTGGGTTCAACCCTTGGCACCACATAAAAATAAATAAAGATATTGTGTCCATCTACATAAAAAAAAAAAAAGAAAGAAAAGAAATAGAATAAGAATAAAAGAAAAACTGACAGACTCTACTTCTAAGTCTCTCAGGGCATACATAGTTCACTATTAGATCGTAAGGCATTATGTAAGACGTCTATCTACCTTGAGGAGGAGACCACCTGGAGAGCCCCTGAGACTAAATGGAGAATGGGGTCCAGATGAGCCAATCTTCCAGACTTCTCAGACCTCTAGATCAGGTGAATTTCAAAGAATCCAAGGGTTGCCCACTAAGCCCTGCCCAAATGCCTTAACTCATAAAGCATGAAATACAATTGTTTTAGCCCAGGAGAGTAGGCTCTCAGTGGGACCTCCCAGACGTGCTTGGCTCTATTTTGAAGTGACTTACCCTAAAGCAAGCTTATGAGTGTGATGGGGGCCAAAAACGAGTAAGGGGGGCATTCTCTGAAAGCACTCAAGAAACAGGAAAGACACATGGAACGTCATAAACCGGGTAATCACACTGAGGAAGGAACGGCTGCAGTAGCACAGTGGGGGTGCCAGGCTGCCCTAAACTGGAGAGGCACACCCCAGAGCTAACCCGTGGCTGATACAGGCAACGGATTTCCTTGACCTTGTGAACCAATGATTTCAGCACATGGAATCAGAAGGCAGAATTAGGTCTTTAATATATTACACTTCAATGTTTGATCATTTAAGCTAAGAAAACCATGCTATCCCCTTTGTTTAAAGCCCAACTCACTTTATAACCTCTCCTAAGAACCATTTGGCTTTAGACCTGATTAAGTGATCACAGGGAGTTTTCCAGGCAATTTATTCCATACTATAACAACCAATTTAACCAACAGCATTCGGGGCTACCTATCAGCCTCAGGGCACTCAGTTATGAGGACTCAGTACCTCAAGACTAAACAATTTTGGGTGCCCTGAAACTTTTTTTCTTAATTTTAAAAGCTGAGGCTCAGACCCAAGGAAGCACTGACCCATCCTGCTGCTAAGCTGGTCCTTCCATGTTACAGCATTGCATTAAGACACCGAAGACCAAGAATCCTGAGGTTCTTGTCAGAGGCCACTTGGGTAACATTTTATCAACTTTAGCAAGTTTACTTCCTTCTTCAGGAAGACAGCAACCCTGTACTCTGCATAAGATAGCGTGTAGTTATTTTAGCTGTCCTAGTGTCTACAAATCCAGGTGGCCTGCCCTTAATCTACCATCCCCCCATCCCTCTGAGCCAGGAGCTACAGAAAGAAGGAAAGAAGACAAAGCAGGGGGATGCAGACAGGAAAGCAGAGCGGACAAATACTCACCAGCGCAAGTAGCAATACATAGCTTCCACATTATAGTACTTGCTGCCCGCAAGGGTGCCCAGCTGGTTGAAGGGCATTCCTGGAAAGAAAGTGAATTCATGCAGTTGAAGGCCACAGTATTCAGCCAACGCTGCCAGGCCCAACCAACGCTGGGCTTATGGGGAAAACAGGTGGGTCTGCAACAACTCTGGTGTCTCAGTCGATTGGCAACTTAACTTTGTTCCTCCGGAAGACTACTGGTCTCTTCTCACTTCCTAGCAACCTGCTTCCCCTGGCTGGCCAGGGGTCACCTGCACTACTGAGGCGTACTTCTTCACCTGCCACTGCGGCTCTTCTGGGGCTGATGGAACTCCGTGAAGCCCCGTTCTCTCCCCTAGCTCAGTGTTTTAGCTCTGAGTTCCTTCCTATGTCCCACATGCAAATCCCCATCTCTATCTACAACGGAATCCCACCCTTTCTCCCACTGCATCTCCTGTGGGGACAGTGGAAGTATGATTTCCTCTTTCTACAGAGACCTCATAAATAGGGAAGTCATTGTCCCCTTCTTCTTTCCTGCCTCCCTCCTTAGATGACATTTCCATTTCTCCTCTCTCTCTACCACCTTCTGAGTGTGTTATAAGGTGAAGAATATACATCCAAGGTGAAGTATGAGAGAGCTGAGGGTGGCGAAAACCTGGAAGAAATGAGTACGCCCACTATCTCAATGGTACTATCTTCCTCTTGAAAAATGATACTGGTTTGGAGGCCCAACTAAGAGGTTCACTTACCAATCTGGGGAGCCACTGACAGGGCTTGGTAGTAAAATCTCTCAGCTAGCTGCTCAGTGTCTACACCTGCTAGTTCATTCTGATAGCGTGCTGTAGGAAAGAGAGGAAGAAGGGGAAAGAGATGAATTCAGAAAACTCTCTCTCCCCCTCATCAAAGGCCCATTCTGAAAAGCCATAACGAGAACCTGGTACAGAGGGACCGAAGCTGTTTAACAGGTTGTGGGTCTCGGACACAGTCCTGACCTGCGTGACCATGGGCAAGGGGCCCAATTCTGTCTTCCTTCAACCCTACCCTTCTTATTTTTATTTATTTATTTTGGTACCGGGGATTAAGCTCAGGGGCACTCAACCACTAAGCCACATCCCCAGCACTATTTTTGTATTTTCTTCAGAGACAAGATCTCACTGAGCTGCTTAGCGCCTTGCCATTACTGAAGCTGGCTTTGAACTCGCAATCCTCTTGTCTCAGCCTCCAGAGCTGCTGGGATTACAGGTATGCATCACCATGCCGAGCCAACCCTTTCTATTTTAAGACAGGGTCTTGCTAAGGCCCATACTGGCCTTGAACTTGAGATCCTCCTGCCTCAGCCTCTGAGTTGCTGAATTACAGGCATACACCACTGCACCCAGCTAAACAGGATCTTCTTGATTTTCTCTTCCCAATGAAAGGGAGCCGCTGCATTTGTTTGCAAAGACCTCTCATATTTGGTCCTAGAATGCAACTGCCAGATTCTACAGGTAAGACACTGCTAACGACACACTGGTCTGCCTAATATGAAAGAGTTCACTCTCTGCACACAATGCCCATTACTTTAGGAGTGGGTTGCAGGAAGGGACAGAAGGAACCTTCATCAATAAAAGATACTCTGCCCAGCAGCTACACACCAGCAGCCTAATGAGGCATACCTGTCTATGAAGTCTAGAGACCCACAGCCCATAAAACAAGAGAGGGCTTTTCCATTCTCAGAAATATGTGTCAGGCAGAGAATGCTCCCTGAGGTCCTGCTTGATTAAATTCCTACTCGTGTAGAAGCCAAAGAAGATAAACAAGAGCATCAAGGGAGAAAGATAACAAGTTAAAAATCTTCTTAACCCACTAGTGAGCACCTTGACATTCTCAGAGCTCAAAGGCCCTTCCCCGTGTCCCATATTCACTGGTCCTCTCTGACCCCCAGGAGGGATCACTATCAATAGACTGGAGGGGAGAAGTTATCAGAGGCCAAACCATTTCTTCTGCTCTTTACTCATGTAAAAGGTGGTACCAAAACTGAAGCAGCCTGGGCCTTTCCCATGGCCCCAAAGAGAGGAAATAAATAAAAGGTTCAGGTTCTTACACAAGTCTCCCAGGTATACCAGACATCGGTGGCATGCCATCTGTGCCCAATCCATCTCCTTCCCTGAGGCTGACACTGGCTTCTTGCATCCTGAAAGACAGAAAGGTTGATTTCTGAGTCCATACCTCTGTCCCCACTTAAGCAGAAACATTCTTCTAAAGTGGATAAAGGAGGAAACTCGAAGACCGGCCTTGGAACCATGTCTTCTGGGCAGAGAAGACATTCATCTAAGATGCAGACAGATACAGAGGTTCACAGGCAGGATTCACCCACAGGACAGGAAGGAACTGAAAGAGGAGGACTAGGTCCTGAACCCAGGACAGTACCCTGGGGGTGCCCCTTCCAGAAAGGAGGAAGAGATGAGGCTCAAGAATCAGGAAGGTTACGGGTGTCTTTTATGGAGCTATCTACATTAAGATAAAAGGCTGGGGTGGAGATGGGAAACTAACTTGCCCAGAAGAATGGCATGTGAGTGAGGCCCAAGCAAATGCTCCTTTCTGCCTGATGAGAGCCCAGAGAGGAAAGGCAGCACGGAGAGTCTTCCCAGAGAGTAGACAAGTGCGCTTGCCCTGCCTGAGGACTAGCGATGGTCACGGCGAAAAGTGCCTGGCTGTCCCCTCTCGCTTCAGCTAAGCAGCCTTGTGATTTTGGTTCAGAGCGCTTGGGCTTTTTGGGTGGCAATTTCCCTACTTTCCAGGTACAGGTTTAAGTGTCTACAGCATTAACTTAATCCCCATGCAACTCCATGAAGTAGTTAATACTCCTGTTTCACAGTGGAGGAAATCAGTCACACAGTTGGGGAGTGACACAGCCAGGACTCAAAACACAGTCTGGCTTCAGAGACCATCCTCTCAGCCATCCCAACTGACAGCCGCTCTGAGGGCTTTGGAGCTCCTATTCTGAAAAGCCCTTCCAAATGTTTTCTGTAGAAATCTCTTAGTTGGCTGAATAAAGAAAACATCAACGAAGAAGAAAACTTAAATGGTTTGGGGAACTCTTTGAAAAAACTTTTGAGGATGTGGACCCAAAAGTCCATGTGGCTTTGGACATCATCTTGGAATAACTTTGTTATTTTACAGTACTGAGGACAGAACCCAGGGCTCGGGCAGCTACACAGCACTGCAGCACCGAGCTACACCCCCACTGTCCAAAAATGTTTTTAAATGCACAAAACACAGACGCTCTGCTTCTGACCAGAGAATGCTATTATGTGGTGGCAAGGACATGACCTCCACCTCTGTCTGTCCTGATGGGGGTGGGGACGTGGTTCAGGGGAGGAAAGGGGACACAATAAGGACAATCAAGGGAAGGAGCTCTACAGGGTAGCTGAACTGAAAAGAAAACTGCCAACTAGAAAAGGTAAAGCAACTGCAGCTGCCAGCACCTCCACTGCAGAAAAGGGATCTGCACTGTCCTGAAAGACGGCCCACAATCTGCCCAACATTTCTAAAGACTTCACTGCCTTCCCCAAGCTTTGGGAAACAATCTCTAAAGTCAAAGAAACAGTGCTGGCGAGATTTACCTGGGAGAGGAAAAGAAATATTATTACTATCCTCTTCCAGACCCATTCTAAATGTTTCTGGTTCCTCCTCATACTGGCCCACAATTCCAAGCTCTCCCCTTCCTTAACATCTTTACCCTATCTCGTAAGACTGGTTAAACCCAGGCTTCTTGAAGCCTGGCTGGGTCACAAGCTCTACAAACTCCAAGGGACAAGGCGGCAAAAAGTGAGGCCCAGGAACCTTCTCCTCAAGTCCACCTTTCCGGCTGCACTGACCTATAAGAGGGTCGGTGACGTGGGTCCAGTCAATGCAGCACTGTAGTTCAAGCTGGTAGTGGGACTGGATATAGAGAAGGAGATGCTGGTAGAAGCCAATACCAGCCACCAGGTGTGTCCTGTAGGCACATTCCAAGGTGCTCCGGCTGTGGATGTGCTAGAGATGGGAAAGGGAAGGGGCTGGCTAAACAATAAGCTCATAGTACCATTCCCCCACTCCCCCACTCCTCCACTCCCCCAACCTGCTTATCTCACTGAGAAAATCAACTTTTTCTTTTTTTAATTGAACCCAGGGGTGCTCTTATCACTGAGCTACATCCCAGCCCCTTTTATTATTTATTTATTTTTTAAAACTTTTTAGTTGTAGACAGACACAATACCTTATTTTTATGTGGTGCTGAGCATCGAACCCAGTGCCTCACACATGCTAGGCAAGCGCTCTGCCACTGAGCCATAACCTCAGCCCCCCTTTTAAATTTTTTTTTTATTTTTATGTTTATTTATTTACTAATTTATTTATTTTTTAATAACTATTTTATTTTTCTTTATGTGGTGCTGAGGATCAAACCAAGGCCTCACACGTGCTAGGCAAGTGCTCTACCACTGAGCTACAACCCCAGCCCCAATTTATTTAAAAAAAAATTTTTTTGTTATTGTAGTTGGACACGATAAATACCTTTATTTTATTTATTTATTTTTATTTTTTGAGATCGGTTCTTCTTACAGCACTGAAGTTACTCTCCAACCATCCTCCTGCCTCAGTCTTCTGAGTTGTTAGGAGGTTACAGGCATGTACCACTGCACCAGCCACAAACTTATCTCCTTGACTCTGGAACCTCATCCACCCGCTCTCTTCTCACGAGTAGCCCCTATGTCTTTGGATCTACCTCTCTGGTCACCCCATCTGGGACAGGCTCCCTTCCTTCTTGAACTTCAGTTACGTCTCGACTCCCTCCCTCCTTTCTGCCATCTTCCCCGTGGCTTCCCTGCCTCCAACCATGGTCTAGGCCCAGGTTCCCAGGTGTCTCTTCCTTAGCTCCCCTCCTCAGTCGAGTTTCTTCCCAAGTTCTAGGGCCCCCTTACCTTTTTGTTGGTCTTGATAAGCTGGATAACTTCATAGTACACCTTTCTCCACAGCAGCTCCTCAGCCTTCCTTCCATAGTCCACTGGATGCAGGAACATAAGCTTGACGCAAAGCTCACGCAGCCTGGGAGTGGTAAGGGTACATGAAAGAGATGGCCCATCCCTTGGTGAGGGACACAGAACTGAGGGCAGGAGCCATGTGCCATTTACCCTCACCGACAAATCTACGTGCTTGACAAGAGATGGATAATCAGAGTCAATGTGATCCAGAACAGCAGCCGTCAAGAAAGTAGTGCACGAGCCCCGAAAAACAGATACAGGAAGCAACAAGGATTTCAACAGTCTTCAGTTCCCCCCTGCACCTCTTTCTGGGCCTTCTTTTTTTTTGGGGGGGGGGGAGAAGAGGAGGTTATCAGGGACTGAACTTGGGGCACTTGACCACTGAGCCACATCCCCAGTCCTATTTTGTATTTTATTTAGAGACAGGGTCTCCTAAGATGCTTAGGCCCTCACTAAGTTGCTGAGGCTGGCTTTGAACTTGTGATCCTCCTGTCCCAGCCTCCTGAGCTACTGGGATTACAGGCACGTGCCTCCGCACCCAGCTTCTCTCTGCCTTCTTGCCCCTCTTTCTCTCTTTGCCTCCATGGCCAACTCCTTCAAATGCTTTTTTTTTTTTTTTTTTTTTTGTGGGACAGGAGTTAATTTGGAATTTAACTCAGAGGTAGGCACCCTACCATCAAACTACATCCCATCCCTTCTTCGTTTTTGAGACAGGGTCTCACTAATCTGGTCAGGCTGGTCTGGAACGTGCAATCCTCCTGGCTCAGCCTCCCAAATCACTGGGATTACAGATATGCACCACCACTCCTAGCTCAACTGCCATTCCGGTGGAGACAGACCAGGAAGCGTTCGGGATTGGTGGTCTCCAACTTACTTGTTCCTCAGGCTAATGTTCTCTGGTTTGAATACTTCTTGATAAGCGGTTTTGTTGCAAAGGATGAGGTCAAGTCGATGCACAGCCTCCACCACAGCCCTGTAGGGAAATGTAGGCAAAGAGCCCAAGTCACATGCATGCATGGTTCCCCTCAGATGCTGACTCTAGAGGGGAGGGAAAATAACATGACTGCAGCTAAGGTCCACACAAAACAAGATGAACACATCCTCCATCTGATACAGCAGCGCCGCCACCAAGGGGCATCTGGAAACCGTCCATGATGAAGGCATTCTAAGTTGTCACAAGGGGTGTGGGGATGTGTGTGCTACTAGCATTTAGTGGGTGCTGACAGGATAGCCCACCACAATAGAGAATTATCCTGTTCAATATGTCAACAGTGTCAAGGTACAGAAACTGTGACGTGGGAAGATCGACTCTCCAGATGGAAAGAATGCAGGCTGTGATGCCAGCAGAAAAGCTTTCGAGTTTGAACCCTGGCCGTGTCTTTGGGCAAAGTATCTAAACGTTTAAAAGTTACAATATCAAAATAGACATAATAGTAGCAGCTACTCAGAGGACTGTTGTAAGGATTAAATGGCAATAATTTATCTGTAGTTTTGTTACATGGTAAGCATTCAATAAAGAATAGTAGAATGAATGGATCATTATTATTATTCAAGGGTTTATTATCCCTGACATAAAACCTCTGATGTAAAAGTCTGCTTTGGAATTGCAGGGTATGGGAAGATAAAGGGGACTCCTGAGCTGCTTAATCATAAGTCCTGATTCTATTGAAAGACTATTTTGCATAGTGGTTGAGTGTAAGCTTGAAAACCAGACTGCCTGGGTTCAAATCCTGACTCCATTTCTTACAAGTTTTCTGGGCCTGAGCAAAATACCCAACTTCCTTATGTCTCAGTTCACTCCACTATAAAATGAGAATATGATCACCGACCTTATGAGGATTAAATTAGCTAATATACAAAGCACTTATGACAGTGCCAGGTACATAGCAAACACAGAGTTAGCTTCTAATCTTCTTGTTGTATAAGGATGAGGGGAAGAGTCAAGACACTACTCTGTCATTACAGAAAAGAAAGCCACAGAAACTACAATGAATGGCCAAGAAGTCCCAGAGGTAGGTGTCAACTCTGGAAGGGTAAAACCCAGAGGACAGCAGGTAGCAGCTGTGAGAACAGGTGAATCAGACACAGCTGTGGACCAGAAAAACAGAGCAACCAAAAAACAAAGGGTGATGATTCCCAGAACAAACTGAAATGTGTTCCCAGCTCAGGGCAAGCAGGCTGGCACTTGGTGGTGGTGGTGGCTTAGGTGGTACACCAACCAATAAAAGCTGCTCTGTACAGGGCCAAGTGACTGCCAGCACCCAGCTGAGTGGGTGGGACAGCAATGAGGCCTTCTTATAGCAGGCAATCTTGAGAGCTTAGCATTTCTCCAAACACCTTCTGGAGATGAGATCAAGAGATGAGAGTCAGGCCCTTCTAGCCAGCCTGGCCCTCAGTGCCAGGGATAGCAGCAGTGAGTGATTTACTGACACCAGCTTAGTCCCCAGGGCAGGGATTTTTTTTTTTTTAAGAGGTAGTGCTTACTATATTGCCCAGGGTAGCCTTGAATGCCTCAGCTCAAAAGACCCTCCTGCCCCAGTCTCCTGAGTAACTAGGCAACAGGTGCAGGCCACTATACCCAGCAACGCAGGGTTTTTAACATCAGTGCCACAGTCAGATCTAACAGGAGTGTATGCATTTTTCTTTTGGGTGCTGATGACTGAGCCCGGGGCTTGTAGCTAGACAGCTACAACTCTGGCCCAAGTGCATTTTTATAGATAGCCTCCAGAACTCTCCTTACATCCTAATCTAAAAAAGGTTAATAATCACTACTCTGGGGGCTGGGGTTGTGGCTCGGTGGTGCAGCACTCGCCTTGCACACATGAGGCACCAGGTTTGATCCTCAGCACCACATAAAGTAAATAAATTAGTAAAACAAAGATGATGTGTTTCTGTTCAATTAAAAAAAATTAGAAATAATAATCACTACTCTGGAAAATTCTTATCACAAATGTATAAATTTGAGAGGGCTCAGCACTTTTTCCCCATCAGATCATAAGGTCTTTTACTAAACTATAATCTTGGTTTTTTTTTTTTTTTTTTTGGGGGGGGGTTACTGGAGATTGAACCTAGGGAACTTTACCGCTAAACTACATCCTCAATCCTTTTTTATTTTGAGACAGGATCTCTCTAAGTTGCTGAGGTTAGCCTTGAACTTAGAATCCTCCTGCGTCTATTTCTAAAGTCACAGTCACGGGGATTACAGGTATGCACCACCACGCCCAGCTACTGTTGTCTCCTTCACTATTATAATCCCAAGCCTTGCACGGTGTTAAAAAGAAAATATGTTTTTAAAATAAATAACTCATTAACTAGCCTAATAAATTAATTGGTGCTTATGTCCCTTCCAGCAACACTTCTGCTTCTTTTTCTTCTGTCACTCATAAAATACTTCAGAATTTCCTATCTGTAAAGAGCTAGGTGTGGGAGTTTCCCAAACTTACTGAAACCCAGTGATAGGTCCATAGTTTAACCACACAAATAATTTAGGAAGAGAAATTGGACCTCCCTCCCAGTTCCTTCCACCAACCACCACTGTTATAACAAATAAATATAAAAACAGACTGGCTTCCTGAAATGTTTACCCTACTCAAAGCCAACACTGCACAATTAGACAATTAGAGGCACAGATACCCATGTGCACACATGTAAGCCACACATGCAAATACACTAGTTTAAGTCAGTGCTGTGAAGGTCAGGGTTTGAGAAAGAACTAGATGGGAGAAAAATTAGAATGGCTGGAGCCATCCCCCAAAGCTGGAGAGAAGGAAGGAATTTGCAGACACTGCCTACGCTCTGACAGGCAGCAGTGACACTCAGCAGCATGATGAGGCCCACGTGCCACCCCTAGCCAACTCCTCACCAGCTTGGGGACTGCTTGGGACAGCCCACAGTGGGTGCCCAGGGGCTGCTGGATTGGATCACTCTTCTATTTTTGGAATGGCCTATACTCCCCTCTGCTTTCTGGCTTACAAGGACAGAGCAGACCCGGATGCCTACTCAGGGAGGAAAAGACAACACATCCTCTTGACTCTTTCACTGCCAAGATGGGGCCCAGGGCTCTGAGGGTAGTCTTTTCAGGCAAACATTTCTGTTCAACAGAGATGGGGCCAAATGAAAATCCCAAACCCTACTTCCTACTACAAAGCAAAAAAACTCAGTTTGGTTTCTATGCTTCTTCCTATTATGATCCAATTCCAGGGCCCATGTTCCAGTTGACCTAAACAAAAATTCTTCCAGCCAAATTGGGAAGACCTCATACTGCCCGGTTCCCAGCAGAGGCCTGAAGAGCTGAATGTGTGACTTGAGGAGTAGGGAAGGCACTGTGGAAATTAGAAACCAGGAAGGGAAGTTGCCTGGTAAAGGATTGTATTCATGAGTCCTTAAATGGGCTTCCATGTCCTAAGAACAAGCTGCACCCAAAGTCCTTCATGACCCTTCCAAACCAACACAGCTACTCTTTCATTATTTCTTCTCATACAGACTCCCCCAAATTAGAGATTAATGGGACTTCAGAGTGCATCCAATCCAAATCTCTCCTTTTAAGGAAGAGGAAACTGAGGCCCAAGGTCATGCAGCAAGAGCAGAGCAAGGACTTGAACCTGTTTCTGCGGATTCCTGCCTAGGTCTCTGACCTGTAAATCCTAGAGGGCTCTAAGCACCGTTCCCCTTCCGGGTTTTTCTCCATCTGTGACCCCCCCCCCACCCAGCCAACCCTTCCTGTCCCCCATTCCCACCTTATTGCCATCCCAACTCTGCAAAGCTCCTTGCCCACCCCAAGCTCACTGGGGAAGGGCTGACTCCACGTGCTTTCCTCCAAAACTCCCACCCACCCAATTCCTCCACCGGCTTCATCCCAGGGTTAGGAGACCCCGCCCCCGACTCCGTCCAAAATTGCACTCTCCTCCCCCGCCCGCGTCCGAGCCCGCACCCGGCCCCGCCTGCGCGGGAGGCCCCGCCCCTCGTCGTCCCCCACTTCCCCCAGCAGCTGCACTCACGCCCCGGCCCCGCTCACCGGTAAAGCCGCTTAGTGTGGAGGACCTTTGCTTCAGGCTCGCTGCTTTCCCCTGTAGGGGGGCCTTGGCTCATGGTGCCCGGGTCCGGGGGCGGCTCCCGGTCACAGGCCCCCGCCACCCACCAGTGCCTCCACCACTGCCGTCTCCGGCCTTAGCCGCAGCCGCCACCGCCGCCGGCCCTGCTCGGCCGCCATCGCTGTGAGGCGGCTGCCCGCGACAGCTCCTCCTCCGCCCGCCAAATCTCGCGATAGCAGCTCTATTGCTGCGGGCCAGTGGCCTGCTGCTCCCAAATCTCGCGGAAATCGTTTTCCCTCCCGGGAAGTTACCAGAACTCACTCTGGGCAGCATGGCCTCTTTCCGGCTTCTCCCAGCTCTTGAGAAAAACTTTATTGGCAAAGCTGCCGGAGGAGAGACAACGAAGCCAGTGAGGCGGCTGAAGCTGAGCTGGATCTGGGGAGGTGGACTCCCAGCTGGGAGAGTGACTGCTGTGTCCAGCAGGGGTCATTAATCCATCCTTGGGCCTCTTAACCCCTCCCCATTTGAGCCTCCTTCCTATTACTGATTACAATGATTCCAACCCCCTTCCCCCAGTGACATGGACAAAATTAGGTGTTTGTGAAAGTTTCCTTGGAGAGGCCGAGCATCATGTAGAGCTAAGGCTTTGGAAGATATGGCTATTGTAGAAGCACCTGGACCTTTCATCGTCCCCTGCCAAAGATTCCCAGCTTGCAAGTCCTCTCACTAATCCAGCAAACATTCATTGAACACCTGCTGTCTTCCAACAGCGTGCTGGGTTCTGGGCACACAGATGAGCTAGCTAGACCCTGTCCCCGCCCTCACAAAGCTCCAATGACCTCAGGGATAAGATGACATAGACATGAGGAGTCAGCCCGGCCAGGTGGTACACACCTGTAATCCCAGCGATTCAGGAGGCTGAGGCAGGAGTATAGCAAATTCGAGGCCAGCCTCAGCAATTTAGAAGACCCTGTCTCAAGTGACCCACGCCTGTAATCCCAACGGTTTGGGAGTCTGAGGCAGAAGTTCAAAGCCAGCCTCAACAACTTAGCAAGACAAGACCCTGTCTCTAAATAAAATACCAAAAAAAAAAAAAAAAAAAAAGGCTAGGGATGTAACTCAGTGATTAAGTACCCCTGAGTTCAATACCTGATACCCCCCCCCAAAAAAAAAAGAGAGAGAAAGAGAAAGAATTAGAAGCCATTTCCTTATATTTCTGCCCCTACTCCCCATCCTCTCATTAGAAAGATCAACTCTCAGCTCCATATGTACCTCAGTAGAAGAGCATTTGCCTAATATGAGAGGCCCTGAATTCACAAAAAATGAAAGATCATCTCCTATCTAACTTGAATACCTATTGCTTTTTAACCCTTAAGCCTAAGCCAAGAAGCAAGGTGTTTGGGGGCCTATGTACACATTATAATGGGAATATAAATCCCTATTCTACCGTTATACCCCTGGCTGCAGGCACTAATGCTTTCCATTCCTGAAACTGCCTTAAGTCTCTCCCACCTACTGGCCTTTCACTTGTGCTTCTTCTGCCTGGAACAGTTGTATACTCTGATTTCTCACTGGGTTTAGCTCAAATGTTACTTTATCAAAGACGTTTTCCTGGGGCTGGGGATGTGGCTCAAGTGGTAGCGCGCTCGCCTGGCATGCATGCGGCCCGGGTTCGATCCTCAGCACCACATACAAACAAAGATGTTGTGTCCCCCGAGAACTGAAAGATAAATATTAAAAGATTCTCTCTCTCTCTCTTTAAAAAAAAAAAAAGACGTTTTCCCCATAGACATAGTCTTACTGATTTAGTTGTGAGGCTGGCCTCAAACTTGCGTTCCTTCTGCCTCGCCTCCAGGATCACTTGGGATTACACACATGCACTACAATGCCTGGCTGGGCCTTCTTTATTATCTGTTACCCCAATAGAAGATAAGGTCAAGGGCAGAGACTTTGACTGTCATCTTCTTCTCCTCTGTGGCTGTGCGTAGAATAGTACATAGCTAATAATAGTTGCTTAATGAACATCTGTTGAATGAATAAATGTGCAGATTGTTTTCTAGGTATCCTGCTCCAAGCATGCTTTGGTGTATGAATTCATTCTCCCCACACACACGCACACATACACCTCCTGCTTTCCTGAGCTGGGAGCTCTTACACCTCTGCCCCAGATGTTTAGAACACACACTTACTTCTATGCCCAGCTGTACCCCCATTTTCAGAAAGGATGACGTCTTCCGCTAATGCCTTTTCTGTCGGCAGATTTAGCTGGGCGTGTCCTGCCCCTTTAATCTGGGCCCCACCTGCTCTGGTCAGACAGGTTTGGAGACACAGGTAAAGGGAGGAGAGACAGAAATACTTGCAGAGCCAGCAGAGAGCTGGGCAGCTCTTTCCCGGATGCTGGGGACCCTCCGTCTCTCCCAGATGAAAAGTAAGAGGGTGTTATGGATCCAATGGGCAAGGGCAAGAGGGTTCCTGAGGAGGTGAGGGAAGGGATTTAGCCTTATCCAGAAACAGTGAGATGGTGGGCGGTACGGAAAGGAGAAAGACAGGAAAGCAACATGGGACACAGCCATGTTCAGACCTAAACATTAGAATGGATAAACCGAGGCCACGTGGATCAGCGAGGGGGGCTAGCAAGGAGTTTGGAAATTGACCAACACCTAGGTTGGAGATGAAAGGACCCAGTGCCCTGCTACTGCCACTTCTCAGGCCAGATTTGTCAGCAAGTCACTGGTATCAGGTATCAGGAGGGTTCCGGGCAGGGATCTGCAGGGAGAAGGGGAGGTGGGATGGTGGAGGGGCAGCCTCTCCGTTTGGGGGAAGATCCTTGGTGGGAAAGAAGCTCTTGCAAAGTTCGCAACACCGCCTCTTCCTGGTGTTCCTGCACTAGGGTGGCCATGGCTCCAGGGATTTTGGTGGAGGGGGTAGAAGGCGTGGGTGGAGCTAAGGTCACAGCTGCCAGGGCCTGTGCCCCCTGACTCACCAGGTCCTGCTGGATGACATTTGATGTTGAAAGGGTGTCTCCATTTCAGCTGCTCACTACCCTTCCACCTCCCTCTTGTTTCAACACCTTCCTCCGCACTGACTTTTCCCTAAGTCCCAGAAGGGGCCAGAGTCCGAGAGGCCAGCTGCCCGGAAAAGCTCCAGATCTGACACTGTCTAGAGGACAGGGCCTTCTGACACAGCTTTCCTCTGCTCCCTCCAGGATGACCTTGTGGTAGACCCCAGAACTGAGGCCCCAGGATGGCGGAACCTGAGACCCTATCCCTGCTGGAAATGAAGGGGCCTGAGACGCCCAAGAGCCCACCTCAGGCTTTGGTCCCCAATGGCTGGCAGCCAGAGGGGGAATGCGGAACTGAGTCCCCTGGAGCTGAGTCCCTCAGAGCCGAGTCTGCAGTTGGCTCTCCCATGGCCAGAGATGGAACTGAAGATGGTCTAGACAGTACAGTAAGTGAGGCTGCCACCTTGCCCTGGGGGACTGATCCCCAGCCCAGTGCCCCGTTCCCGGATCCCCCTGGCTGGAAGGTCATCGAACCAGAGCCTCTGGAGTCCGAGCCACTTACCAAGCCAGAGGAGCCACCTGACGATGATGTCAACCTGCTCCCTGAAAAGGCGGCCCGGGCCTTTGTGCCCATCGACTTACAGTGCATTGAGAAGCGGCCCCAGGAGGACCTCATTGTGCACTGTGAGGCAAGCGAGGACAAGCACCAGGCCTTCCTGCCCACCCGGGCCACCCATCCAGAGCCCCTTGAGCGAAAGTGGGTGGAGGCCGTTGTGAGGCCGCCTGGCCGATCCTGTGGGGGCTGCAGGAGCTGTGGAGGCCGCGAGGGGATAAGGGCGGTGGCCTCCGTGGGAGCGGCCCTCATCCTCTTCCCCTGCCTTCTGTATGGGGCCTATGCCTTCCTGCCCTTTGATGCCCCACGGCTGCCCACCCTGAGTTCCCGCCTGGTCTACACACTGCGCTGCGGGGTCTTTGCCACCTTCCCCATTGTGCTGGGTGAGTCTGGGCCCTGGGACAAGGGACATCCAAGAAGTGGACTTGAGGGGAAAGAGCCTGCCTGGCTTGGGAGGGGGGTTTCCCTTCATTCAGCCTGAAATCACGATCCTCCTGGGTAGTGGGGACCACAGGTGGGCTCCACCCCCAGCCTTCCATACCTGCTGTTCTGTGTGTCCTCCTCCTTCCACCTCTCCCACTGTGCAGACCCCAGGCCCCTGAGCCCTCTCCTATGAGCCTCCCCGCCTTTAGCTCCTTCCCCCTGCCCACTCTGCCCCGTGTGCTTCCCCACCCCCCCAGGGCTCCTGGTGTACGGGCTGAGCCTGTTGTGCTTTTCCGCCCTCCGGCCCTTTGGAGAGCCCAGGCGAGAGGTGGAGATCCACCGGCGGTATGTGGCCCAGTCCGTCCAGCTCTTCATCCTGTACTTCTTCAACCTGGCCGTGCTGTCCACCTACCTGCCCCAGGACACCCTCAAGCTGCTCCCTCTGCTCACTGGTCTCTTTGCCATCTCCCGGTGAGTAGGGGCTGGGGGGTGAGCTTGGGGTGGGGGATGGTGCTACAGGAGCCGGGCACCCGAATGTCTGTCTGGAAAGCTAGGGTCAGGGGCTTCCTGGATTCTACAGCAGCCCAGATGTACACCCTGGAGAGATGAATCACTTTTTCTCTCTTTTTAAGTGGACTTAAACACATTCAATTAAATTATTTAATTCATTTCTTATTTATGGGTACTGGGGATTGAACCCAGGGGTGCTTAACCATTGAGCCACATCCCCTGTCCTTTTTATATTTTGTGAGATGGGGTCTCCATAAGTTGCTTAGAGCCTCGATAAATTGCTAGAGCTAGCTTTGAACTTGCTATCCTCCTGCCTTAGCCTCCCACTGGAAGATCCTCTGGGAGTAGAGGCGTGCGTCACCATGCTCTGCCTAATTTTCTTTATTTGTGGTAGTACGGATTGAACCCAGGGTATCCCACATGCTAAGCAAGTGCTTTACCATTGAGCTCTACCCCCAGCCCTTTTTATTTTTTATTTTTTTTATTTTGAGACAGGGTCTTACTAAATTGCCCAGGCTGGCCTTGAAATCATGATCCTCCTAGTTCAGCCTCCTGAGCAGTGGGGACCATAGGCGCTCACCACCGTGCCCAGCCTCGGGTGTTGGTTAGACCAGTGCAGCTACTCCAGGACTCTGCTGTGGTACTCCAGTCAGGCAGCTTAAGACTTGAGCCTCGAGTGGAACACCAAATGCTCAATTCTTTTTAAGGCAATCTGTTTCCATTTTTAAAGGTCCTAATTGTTAGAAAGTTCTTTATACAGTGCTGTGCCAAAAACTTCTGCCCTGACTGTGACCTCCAAAATTGTCCAGGACAAATTCCGATATTTAACAACAACTCTCAATTCCTCCCACTGTCTCCGAATGACCCTGTTCCCTTCACTGACCTGGATCCTTCTCTCTGGGCAGGAAATTCTCCTGTTTATCAATGAGGAGGGACCTTGGTCAAAGGTACAATTTGTCCTTTTCATAAAAAGTGAGGCCATGCAAACTTTCACGTAGCCTCCTGAATTTCATTCAGAGTTGCAGTCACTTGAAATCGTTAAGGGTGTTTTTGTTGTTATTGTCCTAGAGATTAAACACTCTACTACTGAGCTACTCCCCCAGTCCTGAGGATGTTTCCACATGAACTCCTGTTAACCCAGAAGGCACCTTTGAATTTCTGAACCCAAATGAAAGTCATGACATCCTCTCCTGATACATCTCTTCTGCTACTTTCAAGACAGGATGCCCGGTAGCTGAAACTGCTAAAATAGTCTTCCTGTTGAGCTAAAATTAGTCCTCTCACCACGTCTTCTTCTTTTCAGTTGTAGATGGACACATTACCTTTATTTTATTTATTTTTTGTGTGTGGTGGTGAGGATTGAATCCAGTGCTTCACCTGTGCGAGGCAAGTGCTCCGCCACTGAGCCCCAGCCCCACCCCTAGTCGTCTCGCCACTTCTGATTGTCGTCTGGCGTTCAGCTGTCCCACCAGCCTCCTGACCCTCATGCAGCCTTGCATTTTCTCCCAGTAGATTTCCCTAAGATAAATATATTCCCGCTCATGTAACTCAACTTCCCATCTCTGACCCTTGGGAATACTGGTCTCAGAAACTGGTTTAGGCTGGGTATGGTGGTGCACACCTATTATCCCAGCAGCTCAGGAGGCTGAGGCGGGAGGATTACAAGTTCAAAGCCAGCCTCAGCAATTTAGCAAAGCCCTGTCTCAAAATAATAATAATAATAATAACAATAATAATAATAAATAAATAAAAATAAGAAGGGCCTGTAATCCCAGCAGCTCAGGAGGCTGAGGCAGAAGGACTACAAGTTCAAAGCCAGTCCCAGCAAAAGCCAGGTGCTAAGCACTCAGTGAGACCCTGTCTCTAAATAAAATACAAGATAGGGCTGGGGATGTGGCTCAGGGTTAAGCCCTGCTGGGTTCAATCCCTGGTACCAAAGGGGAAAAAAAGGAAGTTAGCTTAAGCAGTAAGAATCATCAGGAAACTAAATGAAAAGTATGTGATTATGTGGTCCTGGCTTTCCATTCTACAGAGAGGAAATCACAAACAGATAGCAGAAAGAGAGTTGCTCAAGTTGGTTAGAACAGCACAGGACTAGGATCCTGGCCCTTTTCCTCTTCCATCCAGAGTGCATCCTTTTCTATTATGAGAAAGTTCTTTAAGCATCTTGTATCTCAATTTCATCATCTATAAAATAGAATTGTGAGGATTAAATGAATTCATGTAGAGAGCTTGAAACAATCTGGAGCTTGGTTAGGACTCGATAAATGTGAAGTCTAATGCCAGCTGCCTCCTAGTGTAGTAGATGGGAATCATCCTCTTTCCTTTTTACTTAAAAGGAACAAGAACCTGTAAATTTTGAAATACATCATCTTTCACACATTAAGAGGAAGTTGTTCTTTCCTACCCAATTGAGGAAGTGCTTTTTTCGCTTGTTTGTTTGTTCTTTGTTTTGTTTTTTGTACTGGGGATCAAATCCAGAGGTGCTTAACCACTGAGCCACATTCCCCGCAATTTTTTTTTTAATATTTTATTTTGAGACAGGGTCTCACTAAGTTGCTCAGAATCTGGCTAAGTTGCTGAGGCTGGCTTTGAACTCCCAATCCTCCTTGCCTCAGCCTCCCAAGCCACTGGGATTACAGGCATGTGCCACCATGCCCAGCTGAGAAAGTGTGTATTTTGAGTGGATCTTCCAAGAGGGCAAGTTTTGTTGTGAATGATCTATCCCTCTTGACTTCAAGCCCTTCCTTATTGTCCTCTTTTGCTTCTCTAACACATTGGACGAGGAAGTAATAAACAGCCTTGGGTTCAGATCATAGCTTTGCTATTTCCCAGCTGTTAACTTGGAGCCCTGGGGAATCTTAGTTGCTTCATCTGCAAAAGGATAAATACAATCAAACACACTGCAGCTGTAAAAGAATGAGGAAACTGTTTATGTACTGATATAAAATGATCCCCAAGATATATAAAAGGAGAAAAGTCAACTTACTAGCATCTATACAGGTGGGCGCACACCTGTAATCCCAGAGGCTCAGGAAGCTGAGGTCAGAATATCACAAGCTCAAGGCCAGCCTCAGCAATTTAGTGAGGGCCTATGCAACTAAGACCAATCTCAAAATGAAAATAAAAAGTGCTAGGATGTAGCTCAGTGGTAAAGCACCCCTGGGTTCAATTCCCAGTACAAAAAAAAAAAAAAAGGAAAAAGAAAAGAGAACTTTTTGTTCAGACTTGGGCTGTAAAGTGCTTGTCTAATACACACAGGGCTCTGAGTTTGAATCCCAGCACTACATACAAACTTTCTGTTGTATGTGTATAAAAATCACTCAGTGCACAAGAAGCCATAATTAATTGGATACTTAGGGTGCGAGTCAGGGAGGAAAATAGGATGGGAACCATTGGATCTTTTTTTTTTTTTTTTTTGGTACTGGGGATTGAACCCAGGGGCACTCAACCAGGGAGCCACATCCCCAGCCCTTTTTTGTGTTTTATTCAAAGACAGGGTCTCCCTAAGTTACTTATTGAATCTTGAACCATGTGAATGTATATTGCCCACTCAAAATTTTTCATTGAAATTTGGAAAATAAATGAAAGGGGAAAGGAGATAATAGAGGCAACTCAGAGGGATGCAGGAAGTCAAAATTAAATAGTGCACTTGAATCAGCCCTGTTCCTGGCAGAAAACTCCCACCTGCCTTCTCCCTCTAGTCTTCCGATGTCAGCTCTTGCCACCTGGCTGACTTGCCAGACCCTTGCCGTCCCCCTGCAGGCTGATATACTGGCTGACCTTCGCCGTGGGCCGCTCCTTCCGAGGCTTTGGCTACGGCCTGACGTTCCTGCCGCTGCTGGCCATGCTGGTGTGGAACCTCTACTACATGTTCGTGGTGGAGCCAGAGCGCATGCTCACTGCCTCCGAGAGCCGCCTGGACTACCCCGACCACGCCCGCTCCGTCTCCGACTACAGGCCGCGGCCCTGGGGCTGAGCGAGCGGCCCCGCATGCTTTTCTGAACCGAGCTACGGGCCTGGGCTTTGTCCCCAGCCCTGGGACCTTTGTGGGAGGAACCCTGCTGCTGCCCCGTAGGGATGTCATTCCATCAGAGCCTGGATTGACCCTTGCTCCCTCTTAGCCGCTGTTGTCCTTCACCTCTGAGGCTTGGCACCGCCATAAAGGAGGGACTTTTCTTGCAGGGAAAGAGGTGGACAGCCTTGTCCCTTGAGGATGCTGAGGACACATGGTCCAGAGGCATGGTTCCTTCCTGAGCAATCTCCTACTGCCATTAGGGCTCCCTAAGGCTGGACTCTGTCCCGCTCCCCAGCTCTGTGAGGCAGGAGGCAGAGCCAGAGCCAAACCCTGACTCTTTCTGTGCCAGTTGGACCATCAGAGGAACTCAAGGAGAATGGAGAAACTGCTGTGCCCAAGGAAGAGGCTGCATCAGACCAAATGAGGACTTTCACATTTGGTGAAATTCTTGGGGTCCTGGGTTTGGGACTGGTCTTAAAGGCTTGTTAGTCTCAAGACTATTCTAGCCGCCCCCATCCAGAGCTGCTGCCTCCTCCCTTACAACCTATGTACACCCCTGTAACTTTCCACCTCCAAACATTCCAGATGTCACACTACCCATGGGAAGAGGGGTCAGGGAAATCTGGCTCCCAAGAGGGGTGTGTGTACCCACATGTGTGGTGGCTGGGGAGTGGTTGGAAGGCACAATGGTTAATGTTAACTCAGTGCAAGTGTTTGTGTATGTGTGTGTGTGTGAGAGAGAGAGAGAGAATAAATTACCACCCCTGCATTGGCTCTTTCTTCCTGTTTGTCCCTCCCCTGCCCAATCCCAGGTATCCCTTCCTTATTTGATTCAGACAGCACCAGAAACCTTCTGGGTCCACCTGGTACGCAGCTGGCAGGAGCTGTGGTTCCACATGGAGGGAGAGAACCAAGTCTGGTGGAAATGGGGTCTCAAATAAAGTTGTCTTCCAAACCCATCTCTTAGCCCTCCCACTCCCTGAAACCAGCCCCAAGTGAACCCCACAATATCAACATGCTGAGAGACTGGAACCTTGTAGAAAAAGATAAGTCTTATTTCGTACCCTCCAGGGTCACTCTTAGTTTAACAAAACTTTGAGTGTCAACCAAGAAGTAGGGATGACACAAGTAAACACCACCAAGGGGACCTTTTAGAAATAACCCTGACCCCAACCCCAGGAAGTGGAGGTTCGTTTCTGAAGTTCTGCAGAAAAGTGCCACGGGAGGGGACGGGCCAGCTGGAACATTGGCCCTCCAACCGCCAGCAGTCTGAGGAGGCACGGCAAGGCAGGTCCAGGAGGGTCCTTCCCTCTGGACAGTGGGTCTCAATTTATGGACTGATACTCTGAGTGCTGTTTGTGGCGCAACAGCAGGATGAGACCTCCCCCCAGCAACAAGAGCCCTGGAGCACCCAGGGCCACTGCCACGATTCCTAGGATTAGTGGGGACAGAGCATCCACAGGAGGGGAGCCCATACCCAGAAGCATTGACCTAGAACAAGAGAGTGAGAGAGAAGTTCGTGGGTGAGGAGGCGAGGCTGGGAGGCAGCCCTCCTCCACTTCAACACCCCCGTCCCCCGCAGTCCCAGTTCGGGCTCTCACCAGCTCAGGTAGTGTTGGTCCCAGTAGCCATGGCCCGTGGGAGCCCCAAATGTCAGGTTGAAGGAACAGAAGTTGCTCTGCGACCCAAAGAAGGCTTGGACAATGGGTGACTGGGGAAGGGAGTACACCAAGCTGGGGCGAAGAGGAGAAGCCTGGCAGGGCAGGGCTGACTCTCGGCTCCTCTGCTTCTGGGAGAAAGCCACTGGTCGCCACTGCATGAAGCCAGACGGGAGGGAGCCCCACAGCAGCTGGTCCACCTGAGGAGAAGGGCAAGCAAGGCAGGGTGAAGAGGGGACCTGTGCCAGACGGACCCTTGTCCTCCCTGCCTCTCTCAATCTCCATCTGTCACTAGCAAAGAGCGTGCTAAGAGCAGCAGAATCCCGAGTCCTGGGCTCGGTTCTAGAACTGACAGGCTGTCTGCACCAGAGCCCTGGTCTCTCTTGTGAAGGGCACTTGGGCTGGATGAGCACCGGGTCCTGTTCCGGCCCTGCAGATCGGCACCAAGCTCCCTCCCCTACAACCCCAGGCCGTCTGGGGAGCTTGGGTCACACTGCACTGCCTTTGGCTGTCCCCCTTGAGGGTAGAGACTGAGGGGGATTCAAAGTGCCCAGTACTTAAAGCCTCCAGAGAAAGTTGCCAACTGATAAATAGTTGAACAACTCTGAGGTCCTAACAGGGTCCTGCCTGCTTTCCCACCCATCTGCCTCTTCCTTGGAAGTCTGACCTGGAAGACAGCAGGTGCGTATTCATCGTCAATGGAGTGCTGCTCCTGCATTGAGGGACAGTCGGGCCTCTGCCCCACAGTGACTACTTCCAGCCCAAACAGGGAGTGGTTTCCTCGGGGAGAAGCCCCAACCAGGGCCACTTCTAGCTGGCAGGTGTCTGCGGTGTGCAGGAGGCGAGGGGGTTGGGCAGGTCGGCCAGAGCTGGAAAAGGCCTGGACCTAGGAAAGGGGAGGGATAGAGGAGGGAGATGATGGCCCCATACTTGTGCTTAAGGGTTTCCCCATCATGAACTCTCACCTCATGAACCAGTCCTCCGAGTTCCTTCTCTTTCCTCACACCCTTACCTTGAAGGCCAGACTGCCATTGGTAAAAGCCCCGCTAGGGTCGTTCACAGGGTGGCCTTGGAATGTGGCACTCAGGCTGGCAGGATCCAGTGAGTCAGTGATGTTGTTCCAGGAGAACTCGGCCAAGGAGTATGGAGGATATGGTTTTCTCAGGGGCTCTGCCGCCACATCCAACATGTTGGTGCCGTCGAACTCGAGCAGCTGGGGGTGGGTGGTGGAGCTGGGTTCGCCACAGTCTAGCTTTCTCCTAAGTCACCTGTCCCACTCCATACCCACCCCCAAGCTCCCACGGCAGAGCCTGTCCCCAGTCCTCAATCCCTCCCTCTAGTTGGGAGGAGCCCCTCCTCTGTGCCCTTCGCCTGGGTCTCCCCCACCTCCTCACCCTGGTGAAGATAAGGGCAGAAGAAAACTGGACGCTGTCCTCCGGGAGAACCCTCAGGCCCCCATCAGGCTCAGGGGACAGCAGGCGACTCCAGCTGACATTAAGGACACTGTGGGGGGTGTCGGTGGCCACCAGCACCACTGCTGGAGGCCCGAGGCTGCTCCACACATAGTGCAGGGTGGAGTTGGGGCCCACTGCCCGGATGTGAAGCAGGCTCTGGGGGAGGCCTGGCCAGCTGGGGATGACCTCCAGGGACACCTGGAAATTGGAGGAGGGGAGGGTGGAGGGGACAGATCCGGGAGAGACACAGGCAAAGACAAGCCTGAGGGAGGGGAGAGGGGCTTGGAGGACAACTGGGGAAATCACGGCCAGTGAGAGCCTAGGAGAGGAATGGACGTGAGCCCAGGGGAACCGTGGGGTGGGGGCAGAGCAGGATGAGCAAGACCCGACGGGAGGAGGGAGGAGGGAAGAGGGAGGGCCCGGCCCAGAGGGAGGGCCCAGCCCAGAGGAATACAGAAATCCCACACTTCCTGGACCTGGGCTGAGTCGGGGTCCGACTCAGAGCAGGGACTCATCCTACTCTCCACCCACTCCACAGTCCTTTCCCTGGAGCCAGGGATGCCTCCACCTCCTCCAGGCTCAAAAACACTTCTCTCTGCAGTCACCCTCCACCCCTTGGGTGCCCCACACTCCAGCCACCCTGGAAAGGCAGCATTTCCTGACACCTCCATGGCTCTAGTCCCCAAGTCCTCACCTGGCGGGTCTCCCCTCCCAGAAGGCCAAGTGGAGCTGTGCACAGGAGACTCAAGAGAAGCAGGGAGCTGGGGGCATGGGGACCCCAACCCCAGTGGGGCTCCCCACAGCCGCACATGCAGGTGGCAGCAAATTCAGTTCGTGGAAGACACTGGAGAGTCATGTGACTCGGATTCAGCTGATCCCTTTAGAGGGTGGGGCCGGCTGCTGCACCAGTTCTTAAAGGGACCTCCTCCCTTAACCCAGATTCCAGCTGCGTTGGAACAGAATCAGAGAAAACATCATCCCCAAAAGGAGTCGGCAAGCACAACATTCCAGTTCATGTGTGTAGACGCATTCCTAGCCTCTCCTACCCGGTCAGTCCCACTCAACAGTTATTTGTAATGAGCATGATGTCTGGATTCAAGACACAAAAGGGATCTGAATAATGACTGTGGTAGAAAGGTCCAGAGAAGAACTCGAAGAATTTCTGTGAGATGGAGTCCCCAGAGGGTTTTTTTCAACCTAATATTTATTGAACACTGAGGTATGCATCCTGGAAGAATTCACAATTGTATTGAGAAGATACCTGAAGAAAGAAGATAGGAAAGCAATACATTTATTGGTCAAGAGGGAAACCACACCTGGCCAAATGCATGCTTTTTGATGTTTTTGCTTAATTTTAAATCATTATTTATTTATTCATTTATGGGTATGGGTGCACTTGACCACTGAGCCACATCCCAAGCCCTTTTTATATTTTATTTTGAGACATGATCCTGCTAAATTCCTTAGGGACTCACTAAATTGCTGAGGCTCAGGCTGGGGATGTGGCTCAAGCGGTAGCACGCTCACCTGGCATGCGTGCGGCCCGGGTTCGATCCTCAGCACCACATAACAACAAAGATGTTGTGTCCGCCAAAAACTAAAAAATAAACATTAAAAAAAAAGTTAAAAAAATTAAAAAAAAAGTTAAAAAAATTAAAAAAAAAGTTGCTGAGGCTGGCTTTAAACTTGCCATCCTCCTGCCTCAGCCTCCCCAGCTGCTGGATTATGGGTGTGCACCACCATGCCCAGCAATCTTGAGTTATTTTGATTAATAAATGCACATAGTACAAAATTTGAAAGGTACAGTAAACTGGAGCCTACTGAGACAATCACCACTCACCATTCCCAGTTTGTCTTTCCCTCCCACCGTCCCCCCTTCCCTTCCTATCTTATTCTTCCTCTCTCTCTCCTTGTTTCTGTGTTTCTGGAGATTTCTTTCTGTGCTTTGGGAGATGGATCTCAAGGGCTTGTACATGCTAGATACCTGCTTTACCACTAAAGTACATACCCAGTGCCCCCCCACCTTTTGGGGGTATACTGGGAATTGAACTTAGGAGCACTCAATCACTGAGCCACATCCTCAGCCCAATTTTGTTTCCTTTTTTTTTTGCGGGGGTGGAGGGGCTGGGGATGAACTCAGGGGCTCTCAACCACTGAGCCACATCCCCAGCCCTATTTTATATTTTACTTAGAGACAGGGTCTCACTGAGTTGCTTAGCAACTCGCCATTGCTGAGGCTGGCTGTGAACTCAAGATATTCCTCTCTCAGCCTTCTGAGCTGCTGGAATTACAGGCGTGTGCCACTGCATCTGGCCTATACCCATCCCTTTTAATATTCTATTTTGACCTGGGCGCAGTGAAACACTTCTGTAATCTAGAAATGTGGGAGACTAAGGTGGGAGAACCACAAGTTTGAGATCAGATTGGATAATTTAACAAGACCTTGTCTCAAAATAAAAAGGGCTGGGAATGTAGCTCAGTGGTAGAATGCCCATGGCCTTAATCCCTGGTACCACTAAACATAAATATCTTTTTTTGTATGTGTGGTATTGGGGATTGAACTCGGGGGCTCAGCCACTGAACCACATCCCCAGCCTTATTTTGTGTTTTATTTAGAGACAGGATCTCACTGAGCTGCTTAGCAGCACACCATTCCTGAGGCTGGCTTTGAACTTGCAGTCCTTCTGTCTCAGCCTCCCTAGTGAGTTGCAGTGAATTACAGGCATGAGCCACGGTGCCCGCCCAAAAATCTTATTTTGATATAGGGGCATCTTGCTGAACTGCACAGGATGATATTGAATTTGTGACCCCATCTCAGAGATTGTAGGAGATGTCACTCCATCTGGCACCAGTATTTCCCCCTAACCCCTGCAGTATTTGGAATTGAATCCAGAACTGTGCACATCCTAGGCAAATGATCTACCAATGAGCTACACCCTCAGCTCTTTTACATTTTGAGACAGAATCTCCCTAAATTTCCCGAGCTGGCCTTGAATTTGCAATCCTCCTGCCTTTGCCTCTCAGATAGTTGAGATTGCAGGCATCTATCACACCCAGTCATTACCAGTTTCTTATGCATTATTCTATGTATACTAAAGAATATATGGGGCTGGGGATGTGGCTCAAGCGGTAGCGCGCTCGCCTGGCATGCGTGCAGCCCGGGTTCGATCCTCAGCACCACATACATGTGTCCGCCGAAAAACTAAAAAATAAATATCAAAATATTCTCTCTCTCTCTCTCTCTCTCTCTCTCTCTCTCTTTAAAAAAAAAAAAAAAAAAAAAAGAAATGTTGATTATAAATTACCCTTGTGGGGTAGACTCATCAGAGCTGTCCATTACTTCCATTGGCCTCTGTTATATACTCCATTCTCATCTGCCTCCTGTCTAACCCAATTTAAAAAAAAAAAAAAAAAAGAATATGTGTTGAGCATGCTGGGTTCGGTGGTGCATGCCTGTAATCCCAGCAATTTGGGAGGCTGAGGCAGGAGGATCATAAGTTCAAGGTCAGTCTCAGCAATTTAGGGAGGCCCTAAGCAATTTAGCAAGACTCTATCTCAAAATAAAATATAAAAAGGACTGGGGATGTGCTCAGTGGTTAAACACCTCTGGGTTTAATCCCTAGTATTGTAAAATAATAATAATAATAATACCATCATACAATGACATCCAAACACTGTTTAATTTTCCACTTGAGAACTAGTCATATCAATGATTTGGAATTGTCTCATTTTCTTTGGCGATTACACACATGCATAACTTTTAATTTTTAAAAAGTTTTGGTAGTACTGGGGGAATTAAACCCAGGGGTATTTTACCACTAAGTTACAGCCTCAACTCTATTCTTTTTTTTTTTTTGAAAGACAGGGCCTAAGTTGCTGAGGCTGGTTTCAAGCTTGTGATTCTCCGATGCACCACCATGCCTGGCATATTCCCTGGATATATTTAATCAGAACCTTGTTGAGGTAATATTTGCTCTGGCAAACAATGCTGGAAGAGATATTCCCATACATACATTTCATACATTCATAACCAGTGGCACAGGTAAGTACCTAGGCTAGGTCAAATTGCCTTGTAAGTAGTTTATTCACATTCACACCATGTGTTTGAGGGTCCATTTCCACGTGTTTACCAAATCAGGCTTTTATTACCGTTACAGATCTCCTCATGTTTTAGTCATTATTTCTCACCCCACCCCCCAGCTATTTATACCCTTTGCCCATTTTTTTTTTTTTTTGGTACCAGGGATTGAACCCAGGGGTGCTTAACCACTGAGCCACATCCCCAGCCCTTTTTAATATTTTATTTAGAGACAGGATCTCACTGAGTTGCTTAGGGCCTCACCAAGTTGCTGAGGCTGGCTTTGAACTTGCAATCCTCCTGCCTCAGCCTCCCTAGCCTTTGGGATTACAGGTATGTGCCACTACGCCACCACACCTGCTCCCTTTGCCTATTTTGCTGTGGTGCAGGGCCTACTGCATGCTTAAATAAGAAAGCACTCTCTTCTGAGGTACAACCCCACCCTCATTTATTTATTGGTACTGAAGATTTAACCCCAGGGGTGATTTACCACTGAGTTACATCCCCAATGCCCCCTTCTCCCCCACATTTAAATTTTTTAAAAAAATTTTAGTTTTAGATGGACACAATGCCTTTATTTTACTAATTTTTATGTGGTGCTGAGGTCCTCAGCCCTCCACATTTTCTATGGGTGTAGAGTGATGGGATTTGTTACATAGTCATAGATGCAGTCAACACAATCTAATTTGGCTGGTGTAACTCCCCGGCACTCCTCTCCCTCCCTGCCTCCCAACCTTGGTTCCTCTCCTGAATTCACTTTGATTTTCATGGGCTCCCACCCCTCCACTTTTCTTTTCCTTTTTTTCTCTTTCTAGCTTCCTCATAGATGAAGACAAAAGACCCTTGACCTTCTAAGTTTGAGTTATTTCACTTAATGTGTCTAGTTCTACCCATTTTCCTGAAAATGACATAATTTTATTTCTCTTAAATTAAAAAAAAATCCATTGTGTATATATACTCTCCATTGTGTCTAGACACCCTATCCATTCATCCACTGATGGGACCCTTAGGCTGGCTCCAGTTTGGCTATTGTGAACTGTGTTACTACGGACACGGGTATGCATGTGACACTGTAGTACGAAGATTTTAATTATTTAGGTAAATACTGAGGAGTGTTAACAGCTGGGTCATGTGGTGTTTCCATGCCTAGTCTTTTGAGGAGTCTCTTTACTGATTTCCATAGTCGTTGTACTAATTTACAATCACACTAACAATGGAAGACTGTTCCTTTTTCTCCACATCCTCTCCAATATTTATTTTTTTGTACCAGGGATTGAACCCAGTGGTGTTTACCCACTGGCTACATCAGCCTCCCTTTTTTTAAATTCTTATTTTTGGTACTGGGGATCAAACCCAGGGGCACTCAACCACTGAGCAGCATCCCCATCCCCTCCCCCCCTTTTTTTTCCATTTTTAGTCAGGGTTTTGCCAAATTGCTGAGGCTGACTTTGAACTTGCAATCCTGCCTCAGTTTCCCAAGCTGCTGGAATTATACAGGTGTGTCACCATGCCTGGTCTATTATTTGTAATTTTTTCAAATATTTATTTTTTAATTGTACACAATACCTTTATTTTGTCAATTTATTTTTATGTGGTGCTGAGGATCGAACCCAGGGCCTCGAACGTGCTAGAGGAGCACTTTACCGCTGAGCCACCACCCCAGCCCATGTTATTTGTATTTTTGATGACTGCCATTCTGTTTGGTGTGAGATGAAATCTGTATAGTTTTGATTTGCATTTCCCTAATTGTTAATGATGTTGAACACTTCTTCACTTAAATATTTCTTCTTTTCAGAAGTGTCTGTTTAAATCATTTGCCCATTTATTAACTGGGTTGATTTTTTTTGGTGTGTGGTTTTTTTTTTTTTTAATCTTGGTCATTTCTTTTTTTTTTTTTTTTTTAAAGAGAGAGAGAATTTTTAATATTTGTTTTTCAGTTTTCGGCAGACATAACATCTGTTTGTATGTGGTGCTGAGGATCGAACCCGGGCCGCACGCATGCCAGGCGAGCGCACCACCGCTTGAGCCACATCCCCAGCCCTGGTGTGGTTTTTTTGCATTCTTTATATATTCTAGATATTAATGCTATTATCAGAAGAGGAGCTAGCAAAGATTTTTCTCCCATTCTGTAGGTTCTGTCTTCATATTCCTATTGTTTCTTTTGCTGTGCAGAAGATTTTTAATTTGATGCTATTCCATTTAATTCTTGTCATTATTTCCTGAGCTTTAGCCACCACCCGCCCCCCCCCCCCTTATTTTTTTGAGACAAGGTGTAAGTTGCTTGGGCCTAAATTGCTGAGGCTGGCTTTGAACCCGTGATCCTCCTGCCTGTCTCCAGAGTTGCTGGGATTATAGGCTTGTGCCACTGTACCTGGCCCCAGGTATTTAAATTTCATCTTTTCGTTTGCTTTTACAGGATCAAACCGAAGGCTTTACACAAACAAGGCAAATGCTCTACCACTGAGCCTCATCCTCAGGCCTTTTTGAGACTCAGTCTGCTATTGCCCAAGCTGGCCTTGAACTCTCAATCCTGCCTAATTGTCCTGAGTAGTGGAGATCACAGGTGCGCACCCCTGCACCGTTTTGCTTCTGCAGGGCTGGGGATAAAAGCCAGTGCCTCGCACATGCTAGGTAGGCATTCTACCATCAAACTACACCCTCATCTTAGCTTTCTTTCTTAAGTGCCAAGTTCTAAAAATTCTTGAAGGAAATTAACTCATGTTGTTACAAACATCCTCCCACCCTGTGTTTTTACTGTCGTTTTCCTCCCACTGTGTATTTTAAACTCTACATCTTCTTACGGTTTTCTCTTATGGCTTCATTCTCTTCAATTTAAATCTTCCAGGAACCCAGAATTAATTTTTCTATAATAAAGTAAGGAAACAATTCCATCTTTTTCTTCCAAGTAGCTACTCCAGGAAGAACTATCAAATTTTTCTCAAAAACTCACTTTTCTTGATGGAAAAAAGGCACTCAGACCCTCTAAGCTATCTACTCTGGAATACAAGTGAATCTTGGCTGAGTACAGGGGGTTTCAGTAGGAGTCAGGAAATCAAGGCTCCCCACTATCCAAAAAGAGTACTGTCACCAGGAGGTGCTGGCCTGTGACTGCAGTGACTCAGTAGACTGAGACAGGAGGATCCCAAGTTGGAGTCAGCCTTAGCAACTAGGCAAGGACTTAAGCAACTTAGTGAGACCCTGTCTCAAAATAAAAAATCGATGGGGATGTAGTTCAGTGGTAAGGTGGACCTCGGTTCAGTCCTTGGTACCAAAAACCAACCAACCAACCAAATCTGCATGAGGGCTGGGGAGGAATAGGACTTGACTGAATCTAGGAATTGGAAGGATCATGAACAGTCAAGAAGGTGATGAAATTGTATTCATGATATTACTAAGTTTAGTGAATAAGGTTCATGAGGTCTTAATTATCATATTAAACATAAACCCTGGAGAGCAGAGAGGGATTCTGAAAACTGGACCAGAATCTGATTGATTTAACATTGTAGGTGAAGGAAAAAAAAAAAAAGTTGCTTGCTAACAATATCAAGAAAATTAGGCTGGGGTTGAGGCTCAGCAGTAGAGCACTTGCCTAGCACGGGCAAGGCCCTGGGTTCTATCTTCAGCACCACATAAAAAAATAAATATAGGGCTGGGGATGTGGCTCAAGTGGTAGCATGCTTGCCTGGCATGCGTGCGGCCTGGGTTCGATCCTCAGCACCACATACAAACAAAGATGTTGTGCCCGCCGAAAACTAAAAAATAAATAAATATATAAAATGAAGGTATTGTATCCAACTACAACTGAAAAAATAAATACTTAAAAAAAAATTACATTATCCACTATCCACGGATGACTATTAGAGCTAAAACCAGAATGCACCTAAGCCAATCAGGGATAAACAGAAAATCCATAGGGAATGTATAGCTTCCTCAGGACCTCTGTAGTTCCTCAGTATGAGCAATACTTTTTGTTTGTTTTTCCTTTGTGGAGGTACTGGGGATTGGACCCAGGCTTTCATGCATGATAGATGAGCATTCTACCAGTGAGCCATATCCTCAGTCTCTTATGAGCAGTATTTAAGAAGTGACCTGTCAACTTATTGGAGAATTTATCCCACATTCCTGGGAGAACTTAAGGCTCTGAGTGAATGAACACTGCAAGCAGATAGGGATTTCAGGAAAAGGCAGGTAGGATTACTTCAGACCCATTTAAAAGCAGAGTTTTAGAGAGACAAAGCTAGGCAGAAAGCTCAAGGATGGGATGGGGTACAAAGGGTATTCAGGGGTACTTTTTTTTTTTTTTTTGGTTATAGATGGACACAGTATCATTACTTTATTTTTATGTGGTGCTGAGGATCGCACCCAGTGCCTCATATGTGCAAGGCAAGTGCTGTCACTGAGCCCCAGCCCCAGCCCCCAGAGGTACTCTTCACAGCCCTTCTGACCCCACACTTCAGTCCAGTCAGGACAGCAAGCATGGCTTCTAGAGTTAACAGACTACACACGAATTCCAGTTCTGCCACTCAACAGTTCTGGACTCTCGGACAAGTCACTTTATATTTTAGATCCCTCTCACAAAATGGAAGCTATTACCTATCTTACAGGGCCTTTGTGAGGATTAGTTAAACACACACAGTGTCTAAAACCTATCAAACAGTATGTACTACTGTCCCACCAAGTATTCAGCTTAATATGACTCAGTACATGGGCAGGGAGGAGAACCACAAGGCTGAACATATGAATCATAAGGACAAAGGGGAAGACTGAAGCCCGAAGCCCTATTGCTTAGAGGAAGGACAAAGAAAAAAAAAAAAATCAAAGGGTGACACCACTCAGATTCCCCCCTTGATAAAGGAGATGTTAGATGTCCTTCAGGACAAAGGCCTAAGCCCTAGCACCTATTGGGTGTGGCTCTACTTGTAACCACAGATGGGGAACACCCTGGTTTAGGCAGGTTCCTCCTGTTCTTTGGGTAGTGAATACACAGGGATACCTTTTTCTTAAAAAAAAAAAAAAAAAAAAAAAAAAAAAAAAAAAAAAAAAATTTTCCAGTGAGGCTGAGGACGAAGACCAGGGCCTTGGTGCAGGCCAGGCAAGTCCCTAAGTCCCTACCACTGGGCTACAGCTATGCCCTCAGTCTTGAAGTGGTACTACTTAAACTTTACAGTATCATCCTTTGAATTCCAAATTTTCCCAACCAAGACTGAAGAATACCGTTTAAGAAGGTGCATAAAGAGACTTAATGACCTTATTCCATCTCCCTTCCTCTCCAATAAGGTTTTCTGTCTACCTTCCACTTTGCCAGGAGGTAGATATGACCCAAGGTTGAAAAACACAACAACTATCTCAAATGACTTAGATTTAATCATCGGAAGCAAACTAAATGGAAAGCTTACAATAGAGAAGAATTACATGTCAGTGCCTTCTGCAAACTGAGCCGGGACAGAAAGGGACTAGAGGCTGCCCCTCAATTTGATCCCTTCCAAACAAAGATGTCCACAGTGTTCCTGGCACTCTGGCTCAGGAAAGGGAGACCGCTGGTTCTGTGCACTGAAGTTGCCTTGCCCACCGCTCACTCCTGGCCAGCATCAGGAGCTCCTCCTTGCCGGCTCTGGTCATCACCCTTCTTTTTGTGGCCTGAGACGATGTCATCGATCCTCAGTAGCAGAACTGCCGTCTAAGAGAAAAACCACAATTCCAAAGAGGTCAGCAGAGAAAGAAAGGACAGTCTTCTTTTAGACAGTATCTCCTAGCTCCTCCCACATAATTACCATTTTATCTGAAATCTACCTTTTCAGAGTCCTAAATGCAAAATGTAGAAATGCAGTTCTCCCTAAGCAAGAGATACTGCTGTGCTGTTACTTTTTCCTTGCTTTTGCATAAGCTAAAGATTTAAGTGACGATAATGGAATTCCTTGAGAGAGCTTTAGGGAATACTCTACCTTCTACAGGCTGTCCCTTTAAGACTGGACCAAATATTTGGAAACAAATAACATGCACAAATCTTAGGATGCCTCACCTCCACCGCTGTCTTGTATGTTTGTAGCTTCACAGCCAATGGCTCCCATATGCCTAGTTCTTTCATGTCCACCAAAGTTCCCGTCTCACCATTTACACCCCAGGTCTCACAGTTCTCCTGGGTGTGCTTGGCCTGAGGTTGGAGCAGACAGAAGTTAAAGCAGAAACTATTGGAAAAACTTTAGGTAACACACTAAACAAAAATACTGAATTGATGGGGCTGGGGTTTTGGCTCAGAGAGCAGTAGAGCACTTGCCTAGCATGTGCAAGGCCCTGGGTTTGATCCCTCAGCACCACATAAAAATAAATAAATAAAATAAAAGCATTGTATCCAACTACACCTAAAAAATAAATATAAAAAAAAAAATTGAATTGGTATAGAATGGATATGGGAAAATGGTAATGCCAGCAAACAAGTCAAAGATTAAGATTGTATTTAAGTAACAAACTATAAGGAGAACTTAGACATATGTAAACCATCCCCCTAGGCCAAAACCAGCTTTCCTACCCCACCAAGGTAACAGCACAGAAAAGAACTCACCCGAAGGGAAGTAAGTTGACGGATCATGCTGGCCCCACAGTTCTGGATCAAGGTACGAGGGATGACTTCTAAAGCCTGGGCCACAGCCCTGTATGGCCACTGCTCCACACCAGTCATGGCCTTGGATTTTTCCGTCAAGGCGTGGGCCACAGCCATCTCAGAGGCCCCACCCCCAGGCACCAGCTGAGGGTCCAGGAGAACATTGCGGCACACCTGCATGGCATCCTGGAGGTTGCGCTCTACTTCCTTGGGGAAGCAAACAGACAGTATGAAGCCAGCCTGATGACTTCCTTCTAGTTGTGCCCTTTAGAACACTAAGGGAGGAGTATAAACTATTTACTAGTTATGCGCCTCTGGAAAAGTTAGTTAAGTCTCACTGAGGAAAAAAAAAATAGTATTTACAATTTCAACTTAAAAAATAAAGAGGGCTGGGATGCAGCTCAGCGGTAGAGAGCTTGCCTAGCATATGCAAAGCGCTAGATTCTGGATTTGATCCCCAGCACCACAAAAAAAGAAGGGGGAAAAAGTGATGGTGGTGGGGGAAACCGTGGTTGTCAAGGAAGAGGAACTGAGGAGTCCTATTCAACAAATATAGTCTGAGTTGTGTAGGATTAAAAATTTGTGGGCTGGGGCTATAGCTCAGTGGTAAAGCGCTTGCCTCACATGGGTGAGGCACTGGGTTCAATCCTCAGCACCACATAAAATAAAAATAAATAAAGATACTGTACGCTCATTTACAACTAAAACAATTAAAAAAAATTTGTGCAAAAATGTGAACGTCCTTTTTTTGGTACTGGGAACTGAACTCGGGAGGAATTTTACCACTAAGTTACACCCTCAGTTCTTTTTAAATAAATAAATAAATAAATATTTTTTGGTACTGGGGATTGAACTCAGGGGCACTCAACCATTAAACCACATCCCCAACCCTATTTTGTATTTTATTTAGAGACAGGGTCTCACTGAGTTGCTTAGTGTCTCACCATTGCTGACACTGGCTTTGAACACACAATCCTCCTGTCTTGGCCTCCTTCCTGAGGTGCTGCGAATTACAAGTGTGCACCACCATGCCTGGCTTAATTTTTAATTTTTGAGAAATTCTCACTAAGTTGCTAAGGGTAGCCTTGAACTTGTGATCCTTCAATTTTAGCTCCTGAGTCACTGGGACTGCATGTGTGTGCCATCATACCTAGCACTTATATGAAATTGAACACCACCAAACTGCACTTAAACAGTTAACATGGGCCCAGGGTTGCCTGTAATCCTAGCAATTCAGGGGACTGAGAAAGGATTGCTCAAGGAGTCTTGGGCAAATTAGTGAGACCATGTCTCAAAATTTAAAAAAAGCTGGAAGGGGCTAGGGTCGTGGCTCAGCAGTAGACTGCTTGCCTCGCTCGTGTGAGGCATAGGGTTTAATCCTTAGCACCACATAAAAATAAACAAACAAAATAAAGGTATTTGATAAAGGTATTTGTCCATCTACAACTTAGGGGAAAAAAAGAAAAGAAAAGAAAAAAAAGCTAGGGATGTAGCTTGGTTGATAGAGGACCCCAGGGCTCAAGTACAGGAAAAAAGAAAAAGTTAAGATGGTAGATAAATTTCAGATTATATTCTTTGTCATAGCCAGAAAAATTTTACTTATTTATTTTAAAGGAAGCAGGAAAGATATCTGTGGCTACAAATCCAAATTAAATAGTTATATGATGTGCAGACACAGGTCCAAAGCAATGAGGTCAATCAATAATGGACTGAACCCTCATTGTTATACAAAATTACATATAAGAGGTTGTGAGGGGAATGGAAAATAAACAAGGAGAGAAATGAATTACAGTAGATGGCGTAGAGAGAGAAGATGGGAGGGGAGGGGGAATAGTAGAGGATTGGAAAGGTAGCAGAATACAACAGTTACTAATATGGCATTATGTAAAAATGTGGATGTGTAACCGATGTGATTCTGCAATCTGTATTTGGGGTAAAAATGGGAGTTCATAACCTACTTGAATCTAATGTATGAAATATGATATGTCAAGAGCATTGTAATGTTTTGAACAACCAATAAAAAAAAAAAAAAAAGAAAAAAAATAATGGACTGAAAACTCTAAAACTATGAGATAAAATAAACCTTTTTCTTTTTTGAAACTTGATTGCCTCAGATAATTCTTACAGTAATGGAAAGCTGACTGATATAAAAATGATTTTAGACTCTCTGGGAGGCTCAAGAATTGGAACGATCTCCTCCATCCAATTACATTTGTAAGGCTGACTCACCGAGAGAATTTCTTTGCTGGCCCCCCTGAGGAGAATGGTACAGGCCTTCGGGTCTTTGCATTCAGTGATGAACGTAAAGTACTCATCTCCAATTTTCTTGATTTCCAACAGGCCCGCACCTGTTCCAACATCATCATCTCTCAGTTCTTCTGGTCGGCTGACTATCCGGGCCCCGCAGGCTCTGTTGCGTAAAGAGATGGGAAGAAACAGACGATTTCAGAAACTTTACCTATCTCCCTAGTCTAGGGCCTGTGGCTGAGGATTAGGGCTAGTAGATTGCTAGAAATGTTACCCAGGAGGTCTTGGCTGCCTGGTAAAACAACAAATACTACCTAATGGTCACTTCTAGATATAATCCATGTTGTACTATCTGGTTAGATCTCGAGGCCATTAACAGGACTGTACCAAAGAAGATGTTGGGCTGGGATTGTAGCTCAGTTGGTAGAGTGTTTGCCTAGCATGTGTAAGGCACTGGGTTTGATCCTCAGCACCACATAAAAGTAAATAAACCAAATAAACGTGTTGTGTCCATCTACAACTAAAAAGATGTCAAAGGCAAGCAAGGAGGAAGGTGAATTAAGTGCACCAATGTGTGACCCAATTTTAATTAATGAACGACTGACTTCTTACTTGTCACTCTTTCCCCTTGATGCATGAGCAGGCATAACCACCAAGTATATACATGTATGCTGAGAGCCATTTAGGAGAAAATATAAGTATGAAATTTAACCTGGATCTGTAATATACTGAAGGATGGTAAGTGCCATAGTGTGTATCTTAAGTGTCCCCCAAGCATCCATGTGGTAAAGGCTTGTTCACTGCTAATTGGAGGTATCGGAGCCTAAGATGAAAGCAGGACTCCAATCCCTTCTTCTTTCTCTTTTTGTTTCCTGGCTATGAAGTGAGTGTATCTGCTTCACCCTGCATTGCCATCATGTGCTGCCTCAACACAGGACCAAAATCAACAGGGCCAACCAATCATGGACTAGAACCTCCAAATCTGAGTCAAAATAAACCTTTTCTCTTCATACATTCATCTCAGGTATTTGTTATAGTGACCAAAAACCTAACTATTGCAGTGGGGTAGATTCACTAGCTTTTAAAAATATATTAGTATTCTCTGGGTGCAATGGCACACATCTGTAGTCCCAGTGCCTTGAGAGGCTATGATAGGAGGATCAGGAGTTCAAAGCCAGCTTCAGCAATGGTGAGGTACTAAGCAACTCAGTGAGACCCTGTCTCTAAATAAAACACAAAACAGGGCTGGGGATGTGGCCCAGGGGCCAATTGCCCCTGCATTCAATCCCTGGTATCCCCCCCCAATATTCAAAATGGATGGTATGAGTACAAGTATCAGTGCAGAAACAGTGAATGCAATCTATGAATGCATTAGCAGCAGGTAAGGATCCAATCAAGGAAACAGATAGCTCTGTTATATTCTATATTCAGACTACTCTGGAAACGCTTATTTAGAATCATCATGATGACAATAAAGACCTTGACAAGTAGTTATTTCAAAATGTAATGGACATCCATCAAGGTAGCAATTACAGATGTCTACACACAAGCTGCTCACTGATGTTTAAGGGAGGTAAAGAAGATTCATGCAGTGCATAATTGTTGTACTATAAGACCTCTGAAGAGCGCAGACAGCTACACCCAGGTTATTTCTGTTACTGTATCCTGTATTATATCTTTTCAGATAATTATGCAGCTACAAAAAAGGAAACCCATGGGAAGGAAGAATATTATCTTCACCTGGCCACTCACCTAGCAATGCGATTATTATCTGTCTTCCGGACTCTGCGGATGGCTGTAATATTGGCTCGCATGAGGTAGTGCTGAGCTAAATCTGCAAATTCAAGAGTAGAGGTGTCAAGCTAGATGCCATGACTCCAGGATTCTCAACAGATTTTATCCTCAAAATACTCCAACCATCACATTTACAATGACTACACCAACATGGTGCAGGAGGTGGGCAGGGAATCACCTAACCTCTTCAACCTTTAAGGTGGGCTGGAAAAATTAATAAAGCACTACCTGAGATGCCTTTTTCTGTGATAACCACATCAGGCTTCACTTGGATAATGTCCTCACAGAGCTGCTGGATATACTCTTCTTCCATTTGAAGGATTCGGGTGAAGTCTTCTTCTCGGGTAATCTCAATGTCAGTCTGTGTGGTGGAAAAAAGCCATACCTCACACCATTCTGTGTAAGCCAGTTCAGTTCTAGTTACTACCACTTAGTTTTAACCCTTTAACTTTGGTTTTTCCAAGCTCTCTGACCACCCAACTCAATGTTATCTGCTCTCCAAGTATGCATGGGAATTCCAGGTCTTTTTATTTTTTGGTACCAGAAATTGAACCCAGGGGCACTTAACAACTGAGCCACTTCCCTAGCCCTTTTTATTTTTTGATATAGGATCTTGCTAAGTTGCTGAGGCTGGCCTCAAACTTATGATCCTCCTGCCTCAGTCTCCTGAATTGCTGGATCACTGGCATGTGCCATAGTGCCTGGCTATTCCAAGTCTTAATTCTTCCCATCTAGTAGGTTGATTCTTATTCTCTCTCTTTGTTTAGTAAGATTCAAACACTTTTAGAACCCTGCAAGCCTTTTCTACCCTCTGAAAAATTCTCCTTCAGCACTTCAAAGCCAAATTAACTCCTATTCCATATCCTTCTAATGTATTACCGAAGGTGGCATGGTTATATAAAACTGAAGCCAAGTGGCACATGCCTGTAATCCCAGTAGCTCAGGAGGCTGAGGCGAGTTCAAAGCCGGCCTTAGCAACAGCGAGGCCCTAAGCAATTCAGTGAGACCCTGTCTCTAAAAACAAAAACAACAAGCAACAACAAAACAACAAAAAAAACTGAAGCCAAGTAGAACTGGGATCAAATCTTGATTTGGCCAATACTAGTCTTTCCCAGGCAACTAACCTACCTAACTAGTCAATTGGGTTTCAAAGGCCAAATAATAGGACTGTACCAAAAAAGATGCTAGGGTCAAGCAAGGATGAAGGCAAATAATTTTTTAAGCGTATGTGTGATCCAAATATTTAATATATGTAGGAGGGTCAGCATCCCCACTAAACCTCAGGTATCTCATCTATAAAATGGCGTTATTAACACCAATGATGTTTAAGGACTGCTGTAAGACTCAATGACAACACATACAAAGGAAAGTAACTGGCAGAGTAGTCATAGGGCCAAAACTCACCTGACTTTCTCCTTTCTTGTATTCCAGAGAAGAATCCAGCAGCACGATACGAGGGTTCTTGATATAACGCCGCATTCGTGGATGGGTCACATCTTTGTTAATCATGACTCCACGTAATACACACGAGTCTTCAATGATGCCCCCAGGTATCTAAGCAAAAGAAGACCCACTTTAATCTACAACCCAAAGGGGACAATTTCTCAACTTCATTCCCAGATATTCCTCTTTTCTAAATGGCTCCTACTTCAAATTCCTAACATAACTTTCTCCCATGATGCTTAGAAACAAAATATGGCAGCAAACATATTTTTTCCTCTCTAGGAAGCACACCAATTTTGAACCATGATACTCAAATCTGAAGATTGGCTGAGATTCACAGAATGTCAGTGACTTGACAGATTTAAAGACTCAGGTCTCTTCTACTTCCTTAAAGATATTCCCATATAATTCTAGGTTTGAGCTCCATCTACTGGCCATAAGATATTATTTTTAAAATCTTAAATTTAATAGAAATGGTAGAAAGCTTTCTAAGGCTTCTTAACATTATACTATAGAGACCTTGTAAAGTTTATATTCCGGCCAAGTGACTGATACATATCCAAATGCAGAAACATGGAGATTCCAATAAGTCCTTCCGTATCCTTATAAACTTTGCTCTTTGCTATTCTTATAAACCTTGTGAAAGAATAGCAGTGAAGGTAACAAAATTACTTCAGGAATTAGGTTTTTGTCTTCCAGGCTTCAAGTTCTTCCTAGTACTAACTAAAGATATCTTGCTTTTTTCTTTTTTTTTAAAGAGAGAGTGAGAGAGGAGAGAGAGAGAATTTTTAATATTTATTTTTTAGTTCTCGGCGGACACAACATCTTTTGTTGGTATGTGGTGCTGAGGATCGAACCCAGGCCACACGCATGCCAGGCGAGCGCCCTACCGCTTGAGCCACATCCCCAGCCCCGATATCTTGCTTTAATTTAACTATTTCCTTTAGAAGTGGAATCATTCATACTAAAAAATAATTATTCTCAAAGCACACACTAAAAGAGTTCACCTTTTCCACTCTTGCATATTTCTTGATGTCAATCTCCTTCCGACCATTTTCCTCAAACTGTACAGTCTTGACAGCATCCAGGGCAATGTTGCAAGCCAAAGAGGACCACCGACTAATCACTTTGGTGGTAATGGAACTGTTGATGATGTTCAGCATCATGTCCCGGTCACTGATGTCAACGGGAATACTAGAGAAAAGAAAGCCAGGCAACTCAGACATTTAAAGTAGTTCTTCATGTACTTCAGAGACTAAAAAAGAGGGCCAAAAGGCAGGATGAGGGGCTCTCAGTTTTACAACTTTGAATGCTGAATTCTATTCTATCTATGACCTTAATTCATGCTATGCCACATTGTATTTACCATTTTTAGGTATTAGTCTGGTTTCCTTTGACAGGATTATAAATTTGTACATGGCCAGACTACGCAGAACAATAAAATAAAATAAAGCTCTAAGACTTAGCTCCTGGATAGCAAACTTGTCCAAATTTTCACATACTGCTAAAATCCCCATCATGCCAGTATAAGGTGTACAATATGCAATTATCAAATAGTTATTAACTATGCTAGATGCCCAGCCCTTTTTATTTATTTTTCAGGATAAGAGTTTTGCTAAGTTGCTGAAGCTAGCCTTGAACCTGGCGATCCTTCTGGTTCAGCATCCAGAGTTGTCAGGATTATAGTCGTGTGCCACCATGTCTGGCTAATAGTAAGGTATTCTAGATGGGCAGATATTGCTTATTAAAAAAGCTGTGAGTACAGCTCAGTGTTAAAGAATATTTGCTCAGCAGCATGTGAACAGCTTTGAGTTTGATCCCTACCACCCCAAACCACAACATCATCAAAAACTAAAAAAAAAAAAAAAAAACCCACAAAAGCTTCCAAGAATTCAGGCGCCACACACTCAACAAAATATTACAGAGCTCATAAAAATAACTAAAGCTTACATCTAATTCTCTGAAAGTATGCTAGACAGATATTAATGCTAACTTTTTGTTTAACAGCAGGGGCGATTTAACACAAAATTCACAAAATTACTACTTAAGCACCTAATGACTCAACCATATACAGAAGAGTAGAGCACCATTTTATTTTTGTGATTCTCCTATCTCAGCCTCTATAGAGTGGCTAGGATTACAGGTGTGCACAATGTGCTTGTCAAACCAAAATCTATTTTTTTTTTTTTTAAAGAGAGAGTGAGAGAGAGGGGTCAGAGAGAGAGAGAGAGAATTTTAACATTTATTTATTTTTTCTTAGTTCTCGGCGGACACAACATCTTCGTTGGTATGTGGTGCTGAGGATCGAACCCGGGCCGCACGCATGCCAGGCGAGCGCGCTACCACTTGAGCCACATCCCCAGCCCCAAACCAAAATCTTTCTATTCTTAACATGCTCTTTGTGACTCTATGTTGTGCCACAAATTATCTAAAGTTCCCTAGTTAGAAGTAATGCATTTTTATATCCCCTTTATTGCCACGTTACCACATTGGCACTAAGCAAATATAAACTAATAGCAAGTTCCCCAATTACTAGATTCAAGCAGGATTTTCAGTCTTGGCCCTTTGCATTTTAATGGAAAACTTCTGGCAGCATTCTTATAGCACTTTCTGGGTGGTACTGAATTAGCTACAATGAGACATGATAGTAGAACATTTTTAACACCAGCCAGGTACCATGGCACATGCCTGTAATCCCAGCAATTTGGGAGGCTGCAACAGGAGGGTGCTGATAGCCTCAGCAACTCAGTGAGGCTCTCTCAGTAATTTAGCAAGACCCTGTTTCAAAATAAAACATAAAAAGGAGCTGGAGATTTAGCTCAGTGGTATAGCACCCCTGCATTCAATCCCCAGTACCAAACCAAACAAAACCAAACCCAAACCCAAAACAAAACATAAAAACTTGGAAAGTAAGCCTGTTTTACTCAGAACGTTTTTCGTTTCTCATGGCAGAACTTAACATGAAAACTTGCAGATAACATCTACCCAAAATATATTTTGAAGAACTAATCCTAGTAACTCCTTTTCTATTTGTATTTTTTTTTGACAGAGAATTTTTAATATTTATTTTTTAGTTTTCGGCAGACACAACATCTTTGTTGGTATGTGGTGCTGAGGATCGAACCCGGGCCACATGCATGCCATGCGAGCGCGCTACCGCTTGAGCCACATCCCCAGCCCTCTATTTGTCTTTTTGAATTCTTAAACTTTTACTCCCCTTACCCTCTTTTTCTTTTTGCTGCCCTCGTTTCTCTTTATTACAAAATAATACCAGGGTACACCCAGCGTGTTTATGTAAGATGGGTTTGGCCTTCTTTTATATCTAAGAATAGATCAGCCTTCTAGGCCTCCCCTACTTCCTAGTACCCATTTCTGGCCCATTCTCCCATACCTGATTTTCTTTAGAGTGCTGATCATATCATCTAATGCCTTGCGGTAAGCACTGATCACCACTGTTGGGTGCATCTGCTGCTCTAGGAAGTGCTCAGCCACAGACAGCATTTCTCCAGCTGAAAAAAGGACAAAAGCACCACAGTAATGTTTTAGAAAGTACCAGAGGATCAAGACAACTTCATTATGTTTCTAGAAAGGTTTCTTTTTTTTTTTTAATATTTATTTTTTAGGTATAGATGGACACAACACAATGCCTTTATTTTTTTTTTATGTGGTGCTGAGGATGGAACCCGGGTCCTGTCCATGCTAGGCGAGCGCTCTACCGCTGAGCCACAATCCCAGCCCCTAAAAAGGTTTCTTTTTTCCAAAAACAGAGTCTCCCAAAAGAAATGCCATTTGATTGTTAATACTATTTGAAACTTTGCACGTCGTGTAAGCAGGGTGTGGTGGTGCACACCTGTAATCCCAGAAACTCGGGAGGCTGAGGAAGGAGGATCATGAGTTTAAAGCCAGCCTCAGCAACTTCGCGAGGCCCTATGCAACTTAGTGAGACCCTGTCTCAAAATAACATAAAAAGGGCTGGGATGTGGTGTCAGCAGTAAAGTGCCCCTGAGTTAAATCCCCAGTAACCCAAAACAAACAATAGCATCCTGCCAAGTGTAGTGGTGTTTCCCTATAATCCCAGTGGCTTAGGAGGCTGAGGCACAAGGATTGCAAAATAAGGCCAGCCTCAGAAATTTGGCAAGGCCCTAGGCAACTTAGCGAGATACTGTCTCAAAATAAGAAAACTAAACCTTCTAATTAATAAACACACCAAATGATCTACATATAGAAAAAACCAAAACTAGCTTTTAAAAAAGTTTAAACATAGCATGTTAAGTATTTGTATTAAAAAAAAGCATTTGATAAATGTTGTATAATAGCTGCTGACAATAAATTTTTTTTTCTTTTTAAAGAGAGAGAGAGAGACAGAGAATTTATTAACATTTATTTTTTAGTTCTTGGCGTACACAACATCTTTGTATGTGGTGCTGAGGATCGAACCCGGGCCGCACGCATGCCAGGCAAGCGCGCTACCGCTTGAGCCACATCCCCAGCCCCAATAAATTTAATATATACACAGATGTGCTCAAGTTCAAATGTATATTCCAAAGAGTATGCATTACTGGGTGTGATGGAACACCATGCCTATAATCCCAGCAGCTTGGGAGGCTGAGGCTGGAGAATCATGCGTTCAAAGTCACTCTCAGCAACTAGGTGAGAACCTGTCTCAAAATATATTAATAAAAAGGGGTGGGGGGCTGGGATTGTGGCTCAGCGGTAGAGCGCTTGTCTAGCACGGGTGGGACCTGGGTTCTATCCTTAGCACCACATAAAAATAAAAAAAGGCATTGTGTTGTGTCCATGTATACCTAAAAAATAAGTATTAAAAAAAAAAAGGGGGTGGGGATGTGGCTCAACGGTTAAACACCTCTGGGTTCAATCTCCAGTACCAAAAAAAGAGTATGTACATACTCAAATATTTGAATGCTTTATTCTGATTCCTAGCTATACATCATACATTTTTTTTTTTTTTGGTGCTAGGGATTGAACCCAGGGCCTTGTGCATGAGAGGTGAGTACTCTACCAACTGAGCTATATCCCCAGCCTCCCATCATATATTTTTTTTCTCTCTCTTTTTAAAAAATATTTATTTTTTAGTTGTAGTTGGACAGAATACTCCTATTTTATTTATTTATTTATTTTTATGTGGTGCTGAGGATTGAACCCAGGGCCTTGCCCATGCTAGGCGAGAGCTCTACCACTAAGCCACAACACCAGGCCCCCATCATAAACTTTTCTAAAAAAAATTATAAATACTTCATAAGATGCCAGAGTAAAGAGAACTTAGAAAATATCCTGTTAAATGAAGAAGAGTTGGAGTTATCTCCAGGGATAAGGGTTCAGTGGTAATGTGTGCTTTTTCCATGTGCAAGGCCTGGGTTTGATCCCCAGCACTGCAAAAACAAACAAGCCCCAGCCTGAACAACATAATAAAAGCAAGCAACAAAATAGTCTTCTTCACTTCTAAAATCATTACTGAAATATTTTAAAAAACGAATGTTTCTATTTTAGAAATCCCACCATCAATTTGAAATTTATACAATAAAAGCAATAGGTCGTTTCTGGAAATTATCCTAACAAGTGGAAAGATTAAGCTAGATGTGATGTCACACGCTTGTAATCCCAATGTCTTGGGAGGCTGAGGCAGGACTGCAAATTTGAGGTGAGCCTCAGAAACTTAAGTGAGAGCTTGTCTCGGCCCTCTGAAAGACTGAGGTTGAAAAAAAAGACTGAGGCTGCAGATCAATAGTAAAGGGCCCTGGGTTCAATCCCTAATCCAAACAGAACAAAACAAAACCCAGACAAATATAACAACAAACATAATTTTCAATTTATAAACCAAGGCTCACTATTTTCAAGATTTTCTATCTGTCCTTCACTTTAGACTTCACAGCCTCTAGAATTGAGATAATCGTTTAAGCTCTTCCAAAATATTTCTTATGATTCCATGTTGTACCACTTGCTAAAATTTACTTGAAACTTCAAAATCAATATTCATGGCACTTTCATGGTTACTTATTGACATGTTCAAAATGACAAAAAATTTGAGCCACCCAATACCATTCTTGGAAGAGGTTGAACAGTTTTCATACCGTAAACAGTATCCTTTATGTAGTATATTAAAAGCTATGCTTTTTTGGGGGGTGATTTCATGATTCTACCACTGAGCTACACCTCCAACACCAAAATTTTCTTCTTAAAATGAGACACAGACATTTTTTCTAATTTTTCTTTTCCATTTTCTTACCAAGAATAATTACTGATGTGGTTCCATCTCCAACCTCTTCATCCTGGGTCCTGCTAATTTCAATCATGGACTTGGCTGCTGGATGTTGGACTTGAATCTAAAAAATTTAATTAAAAATGTAGATCACTCCTTACCTAACACTATGCTTGGTCCTAACTCCTAAGTTTCTTGCTTCACATATATATTCCCTTTCCCTTTATTGTTTTACCATATCCTGAAGATTAAAATGTCCTCCCAAACCACCTTTCCACATCCTTTGCTTTTGAGGAAAAAATGCATCATAAGAACTCAACTATTGGGCTGAGAATGTGGCTCAAGTGGTAGTGCGACTGCCTAGCATGCGTGAGGTACTGGGTTGGATTCTCAGTACCACATAAAAATAAAATGGAGTTATTGTGTTCACCTAAAACGAAAAAATAAATATTAAAAAAAAAAGAACTCAATTATTACAGCTTCTTAAGGATAGCATGGTACCATATAGTTACATATTGCAAGTTCTATTGTGTGTGAACTGTGTCCTGTGAATATGACTTGGAAATAAAGCCTCTGTTTTTATTCTCCCAGTACTGAGGACTGAATCCAGGATTTTGTGATTGCTAGGCAATCACTCTGGCTAGAAAAGACAAAGAATTCTCCCCTAAGCCTTTCAGGAATAATGCCCTGCTGATACTCTGATTTCAAACTTTTAGCCTCATTTTACTGTTATGTTTTGGTACCAGAGATTGAACCCAGGGGTGCTTAACCACTGAGCCATGTCTCCAACCCCTCCTCCCCCCCGAGTTACACCCCCAGCTCCTGGATTCTTTGTATTTATAAAACTGTGAGGAAGCAAATGAAAAAGAAGAGAAAAAACCACACCTCTCGAAGAATGGCATTGCCATCGTTGGTCATCACGATGCCTCCCATTGGGTCCAAAAGCATCTAAGACAAAAGCGAAGTAAGTGTCCTAAATAACAGAAAATCTATATACTCTGTAGTTTATGAGTTTCAATAAAAGATAAGATTACCTTCATCATGGACTTGGGTCCCAAACATGTTCGGATGATATCTGCAATAGTCTAATGGAAAGGAAATATAAGACATGTAAGCACAAATCAGAGGACAGTATGAATAAGTTGGAGAACAACCAGGAGAGCCACTGTTTTAAAAATGATACCACTAAAGTAGAATTGACAATTATTTCAGATACTTCACAAGAAAAAAGGAGAAATATGCCTCCCGGAACTTTATTATAGTTTTCCAACAGTCCAACTCTCAGTATTTCTCTCCATAACAATGGCCTACACACCACCATAAGTCAAATCTCAGGTCACTTCACTATTCCATTCAAAAGCATTATTCAGCCTCTATGGAGGATCTATGATGGGCACTAGGAATACAAAAGAGAATCAATACAGTCCTTCCCTTCAAGTAGCGCAGTCTAGCATGGGAGACAAACACAAGTAGAATGCTATAAAATTTATACAGCATACAATTATGCACAGGTTAATATAAGAAGATTATTAGGCCTTATTATTAGACTTAAATTGTAAGGGAATATATAATTCCTTACTGGTACTACCATCAGGGCAATGTCCTGAAAACAGGGAAGTCAACTTTTTCTCTGCCTAATTGCACATTTTAAAGTCTAGATATAAGAAACCTTATTGCTAAGAAGAAATACAGAAATACTGGAGAGTGGGGGGGGAGATATGCTACCTTAGCAGCATTGATGTTTCCAGATTGAACTTTTCTTCCAGATTCACGCTTTATATTCTGGCCTAAAATAGATAAAAACAATAGTCAACAGCCTAGGATTGCCCCAACTGTACACAAGCTATTTATTCCCCAATCTTTGGGTGGGGGGGGGGGAATTGGTTTTGCAGTATATACATAGATTAAAACTTATCAAATGATATACTTTAAATATGTGTAGATGTCAATTACATTTCAAAAACCTAATAAACACATGTACTTGCAGCTATTTACTTTGTGTGTAGGTCAAGGGGTACTGGAGATTGAACCAAGGGGCAACTCCTCTACCACTGAGCTACATCCCCAGTTCTATTTTTTTTTTTTTTAAATTTTGAGACAGGGTCTTGTTCAGTTACAGAGGCTGGCCTCAAACTTGCAATCCTTCTGCCACAGTCTTCTGAGCAGCTGAGATTATAGATGTGCACCCTACACACACCTATTCATTTATCTCAATCCTTAGAGCACTAAGGAATAACCCATAATGCTCCATTCCCAAAATCTTGGACAACACTTTCCCTTTAACCATTCACACATTTACAGTAGGATTCATAATCTGAGATCCATGAATGGGCCTCAGTGAGATAATGAACTCCCCAAGATTATGTGAGAAAATGAAAGATGCCCCACCCCAGACCTGCCCCAGAAGAAGATCCAAAGCCAATATCACATTCTCAAAGGGTTAGTGATCTTACGAAAATCAGAGCTTTCTGTAAAGAGGGGAAGAATTTAGGGGTTATTTTCCTGCTTGAATAACAGAAGAATACTCTAACAGTCCAAGTCTAATTACTGACCGAACCCCACTGCATGCTGTGGAATGAGAATGCACACTCTTCCAAAGTGTCCCAGTTTATAAGATAAATTATACAAAGCCACCCCATACTTGGATGAAATAAGAATACCTCACTAACCCATTTACCCTGGTTAAGATCTGGTTACATAGTTTAATAGGGAATAGAGTCAGGTACAGCCTTTAATGCCAAAGATTAATGCAGATAGGAAAAGAGCTTTACAAATGCACCACTCATCCCAGGGCCCACTCAGTGGAGACAAGCCAGTGACTATAACCACACAAACATAATAATGATTTCCCTCCATGCTCCTATTATACGTTCTTCTAACAATTTAATTCTGTAAATCTTTCATTCCAGTCCCATCAAACCTAAACACCTATCATAACCCTCAGGGTTTACATTTTCTATCTCAGGTAGAAGTAACGAAAAACTTATATGGATCAACAATCCAGAAGAAGGAAGGGGTTTTTCCCCAGGTACATGTAAAACGAACAAAAACTCTCATCATCATTGGACATACATAGAAGAAACACACAGGGGAAATGGCTGGTCGGGCATCCTAGGCCCAGAAGTTACACTCAGAAGGGAAACATACTGAGGGAAGGCAATGTAGACAATGCTAATTTCTTAGAAAGAAATAAAGGATATTTCCAAAGGGGGAAAAAAAAATACTGGAGAATTTGGGAAAACTCGACTGCTTAGTGGCAAAGATTACATCTAAGTCCAAGAAGGGAAGCACGGTTCCTCCAGGAATAGGGCTGCTGAACGACTGATACTCATGATAAGCGCAGAAACCAAGGATGCCACCGCTATGTGCCAGGCTCTCTATTAAGCAGTTTATCGACTTGACTTGCAACTCTATGAAGAAACACTACCAATCTCAACGCAGATGGAAAAACTTAATTTGCCCGAGGTCACATCGCGACTAAAGCCACGGGCCAAGAATATAGAGCTAGGCCTCATTTGTTAGACCATTATTCATTCAACTCTACAGCAGAAGTCAAGTTGGTAAGGGCGCAGGGGCGTGGAGGAAGGTGGCGGCTGATGCTCGTTGAGGGGTCTACAAGGGCTTCTCAAGACAAGCACGTGTAAATACACGGGACTCGGCGAGGGACGAGTCGGTCTGCGTTTGTTAAGGGAGGACGAAGGAATGCGAGTAAAGGAGCTCCCAAAAGGAGACGATGACTGGAAGCCTCTGGTCAGGTCATGGCGGGACGAAGCTGGGGCAACACTAAGAAGCGTGGGGAGAGGCGTACAAAGAGGGGGGGGGTCCCTTCCCCAGCTTCCCCAGAACTCACTGAGCACGAGCACAGGACGGTGGCCCATCATGGCGGCGCGATGCAGAGCTAGGTACCCAGAGCTGGAAGAACCGGCAGAACCTTCTGGAGAGAGAGAAGCAGGGAGAAGCCCAGAAAATGCTGCCTCTTCGGTGCTGACACCTAAACCCGCTAGCTTCTAAGTCGTTCGCCAATCACCGCAGCCGCCTCATTGACTGGCACGAAAACGGGCCAATCGGCAGTATTAACCCCGCCCTACGCAAAAAAAACGGCAGAGCAAGGTAGATAGAGAGAGCGCGATGATGGAAACGGGAGAGCTCAGGCGCTTGCGCAATAGGGTGGCCGCTCCCGGCCGCGTGCGGCGAGATCTTCAGCTCCAGCGCCGGCGCCGAGGTTCGGGCCGTTGGCCGTACGCTGTTGCGCATGCGTATCAACTACAGGGGTGGGTGCTGGGTTTGAGGCTTTCGATTAATACCGCAGGTGAGGTCACGAAACAGTGTGTGTTGTCCCTCGGCATCTATCGGACCCTGAAGGCCAAGAAATCTGTGATAGTAGTTTTCATTCTTTTGTCCCAGCCTCGGTAACGGGGGAGTAGAGGGCGGGGCTTTGGCGCCTGGTCTGACGAAGGGTGCAGTGGGAGTTGTAGTCCTGTGGGGCAGGGCTGGGAGGCAGCGATCCTTCCCGCCCCCCCCCCCCCCCACCGTTTTCCGGGCTCGCTGGGAATCGTGGTGTAGAACTGCTGGACTCCTGTGTGTGGATCTTTCCCTTCTTAGGCGAATGCTTTCTACCGAGGCTGAGAGCGGTTTCGGAGAGTGACGGCTTCGCTTCCCCCGAGTTGTCCTGTCTAGGTCTCTTCTCCAGTGTTCCCGCCAGTGCTCTGGCGTCTGCTCCCTCCCGTCTGTCCCCGGTCGCTCTCCTCGTTCAGCCCCAAGTCCGTTGGACATGGTCGGAGCCAGAGTTTTTAAGTTGCCATCCTAGATAAGAAAAAGACTCATACTGCAGAAATTGAGCATGTAGAACATGAAGAATAAAACGCCCGTTAGAAGAAGGCTCTTAAGGCTTGGAATTGGTCTTGTTTTGTCCAGGAAAAAAAAAAAAAGTGGGGGGGGGAATAACAATAGGAATAACTTTTGCAAACGGATGAAGGGAACGTGAAAAGAATGAGCAGTGGTCACTTACAATTAGCCATGAAGCAGAATACACACAGCTTGAGATCTGCTGGAGAGAACTTATGAAATTGTCATTGATAAAAAATAACAGCAAGGGTTGTTTGATCATGTGATGCCTTGATTCTTACCCTATTGGTGTTCAGGTGGAGAAGCGCACTAGTTATCCTACTAACGGAAAAGGTGTGTGGGTCGAGGTCCTGCTTTCCTTCCCTTACAAGCCAGACCTCCCTAACTGCTTAGCATTTGGGGAAATGATTCTAGTTGTTGTTGTTTTGTTACTTGGTTAATTGGAAAGTATTTGTGTTTTCTGCATTCCCTACTAAAGGGAACATTTCTGTGCCTGGTGCCTAGAACTAGATCTGTTAGAGTAGCTACTCAGGGCTGGGGGACATAACTCTGTAGAGCGCTTGCCTTGCATGCACAAGACCCTGGGTTCAATCCCCAGCACCACCAAAAAAAAAAAAAAAGTAGATGCTTAATGATTATTTATTGAATAAATTTATCCTATGTAGCTCCTCTTAATATTTAGAACAAGACTGTGTACAGGGATCTCAGAAGACTTGATGTTAACTAGAGTGAATGGAAACTCAGTTTGAGTGGGACAGTCCTGCTGGTGGGCAGGAAGGTGGTTAGGGCTGTCTGACTGCAGAGCCTATCCACTTAACTGTAGGTGGAATAGATTATTTTATCTGGGAGATCTATTATGCCATGGCTTGGACATAAACTAACTATCTCTTCACAGAACGTAGAGAGCAGTGGAAAAAACATGGTTTTGAAGTCTACAAGCTCAGATTTAATTCTAGCATTGCCAAATGCTAATTGTGGAATCCCAAGAAACTTAAGTTCAAATAATATGTTGACAATGCTGCGTACTTAAGAGGATCATTGTAAAAACTGTATAAGAGAATGCATTGTATGTAAAGCACCTTTTACTATTTTTTTCTCTGATCTACCTCCTTTTGTTGCTCCCCAATCTATTATGTATTCTCTAGTCAGAAATATGTTTCTTAGCCTGGTGTGGTGGTGCACACCTTATAATCCCAGCAGCTCAGGAGGCTGAGGAGGCTGAGGCAGGAGGATCATGAGTTCAAAGCCAGACTCGGCAAAAGCAAGGTGCTAAGCAACTCAGTGAGACCCTGACTCTAAATAAATAAAATTCAAAATAGGGCTGGGGATGTGGCTTAGTGGTCCAGTGCCCCTGAGTTCAATCCCTGGTACAAAAAAAAGAAGAAGAAGAAGAAGAAAAGAAATGTGGTTCTTAGCTAGGTGCGATGATGCCTGCCCAGGAGCTCAGGAAGCTGAGGCAGGAGGATGACGAGTTAAAAACCAGCTTCAGCAACGTAGCTTGCCTGCCATAGCAACTCAGTGAGACCCTGTCTCTAAGTAAAATACAAAAAAAAAAAAAAAAAAAAAAAAAGAAAGAAAGAAAGAAAAGGCTGTGGATGTGGCTCAGTTGTTAAGTGTCCCTGGGTTCAATCCCAGGTACCCCCTCCCCCCAAAAAAGAAATGTTTCTTTCAGTATATATTGTGGGTAAAATATATTCTTCAAGCCTTACAATCCTGTGGGAAACATGTCCCTGTGTGCCCACGAATGGTTTATATGATTGAGAATGCATGTGCATGGAAACTAACACATTTTTCAAATGGTGAGAAAAATCTTGAGATCTGAGTTTGAGTGTCTGTCTTTTTACCACTGCATGAGTCATCAAATGATATGACTGGAGCAGGGGGAGGGAAGATGGAGGACTTGCAGTAAAGCTTAGAAAACCCATTTTTGGGGAAAAAAATTTCCCACCCCAAGAATAACTAACAGGGAATGTAGCAGATTTCCATTTTCTTAGGGTCAGGTTCAGTGATCCTCTAGACAGAAAGCATCTCAATGTGGCACCCATGTATAAAAACGCAGTGAATAAGACTTCTTCCTTCATACAATCTACTTGTCACACTCTGCCCCCACTGCAAGACTGTCAGCTCCAGGAAAGTAGTGGCCACAAACTGTTCCATCTACTGTGGGGTCTTTAGGAAGCAGTTATTTCTTACATGTAGGTGTGAATAAATCAATTTGATTTTGGGGGACTGGTTATAGAACCCAGGATTGTGAGCATGCTAGGTGAGTGCTCTACCACTGAACAACACCCCAGCCCTTTCCTTTCTTGATGTCAGTTGGTCTTTGTTTGTCTGTTTTCTGGTGCTGGGGATCGAACCCAGGGCCTTGGGCATGCAAGGCAAGCACGCTACCAACTGAGCTATGCCCCTACCCCCAGTTGGGCTTTCTTGAGGACAGTGATCTGTTGACTCCTCACTGTTCAGGCTCTTCATTCCTTCCTGATCCCAGCTGTTTTGCCTTTCCACTTATTGTCCTCCTGTCTACTTTGCCACCTTCTCTTCATTTTCCACACTCCTGAGGAGCTACTCAAAGGTCCAGTCTTCTCGTCTTGTTTCCTCTCGTTACTGTTGGGCTTGGAGAGCTAGTCTATTTTAGTAGCTCCTTCGTCCCCTTGTGGCTGGCCTGGCAGTTTGACCCTTCACACAAACTCAGTGCCATTTCTTGCTTTTCTAGGCATTTGTAGAATTCAGTGTATCCCAAATGTGATGGTATTAATAGGACAGAACTCCTACTCAAACTGCCTTGAGTGAAAAAGGTAAGTTCGTGTCTTACACACTTGAGGACACTGGGTAGCTCACAGAAGATGAAGGAGAGGTGTAAAACGAGGTGTCAGGACAGGCCCTGGGAATTCCGTGCCCATTGGTGGCTGTCTGTCCATGTGGCTCTGTCCTGTCTTGTCTCTGATCTTGCTTGTATCCACTTCTCATGGTATGCCGGCCAAATTCAGTAGTTTCCATGGGCTGAACTTTATGTCTTCTCAGAATAGCAAATCAAGAAAGTTTCTTTGACAAAGAATCCATATGTTGATCTCAACAAATGACTCTGGCCCAGCCTGCTTCACATGCTTACCATCTTAGATCAATGACAGTTACCAAGGGGAACGGGATACCATGATTGACTGGTATTGGGTCACATGTCCCTCCTTGATGGGAAAAGGGGGTTGATTGAAGTCTCACCAGTATGGCCTGGAAACTGGGGAAAGAATCATTTCCCAGAGGATAGGCTGCTCAGTAGACAGAAATAACAGACGTCTTTGATAGGGCTCCTCATGTCCTACAAATCAGTTTTTCTTCCTAACTGAACTGTTTTTGCCAAAGATAATTTATTTATCCATTTAAGAATCTTTTCCAGGGCTGGGGTTGTGACTCAGTGGTAGAATGCTTGCCTAGCACATATAAGGTGCTGGGTTCAAAATAAATAAATAAAATAGAGGTATTGTGTCCCAACTACAACTAAAAAGAAAAGATTTAAAAAATTATAAAAATTTTTTTTTCATGTCCAACTCATTGTGTTTAATATCTACAGATTAATCAAAATATTTTAATCCTGTTTTCTAATCCTAAAAGGCTAAGTGGCTTCCCATTATACTCAGGAGAAAGCCTAATGTAAAGAGGCCTCCGTGGCCCACCCTGTCTTCTCGCTCCGACCCTGGCCCGCCTCCCAGGGCGGCTCACCATTCCAGCCGTATTCTTCCTTGCTTGCTTGTTCACACTATTCTGTTTTATCACCCACTTGAAATATCTCTTCTGCTCAGGAAGTTTCCCAGGTTTTCAAGGTCCAGTAAATGACCTGTACCTGCATGGAGCTTTCTTTGATTATTGTACTCATATTAATCTTTTCCCCTTTTTGAAAACACTTGTTTTTACATTTAATCATGTACTTAATATAACAGGTAAAAGGCCTTCTGTTCGTCTCAGACTATCAGGCTGATTTTTTTTTTTTTTTTTGGTACCAGAGATTGAACCCCTGGGTGCTTAACCACTGAACCACAACCCCAGCCCTTTTTGCATTTTATTTAGAAACAGGGTCTTACTGAGTTGCTTAGGCCTTTGATAAATTGCTGAGACTGGCTTTGAACTCGAGATCCTCTTGTCTCAGCCTACTGAGCCACTGGGATTACAGGCATGCACCACCACATCTGGCATCAGGCTCATTGTTTATGTTCTCATGTTATTATATCACTGTTTCACCTGCTTCCGATTTGTCTTCCTATACTGAGAATAAACGCCTAAGAAACCATATCTTAATCCTCATGTGCAAGCTCTATCGTCTGTACGGTGGTAAGCGTGTGATGCCTACCAACAAAAACTTCACTCTGTAAGCACATTCGATTTTAGCTTGTCCCACCCCTGCTTGGTTTTCCTTGATCCCACTAGGATTTCGTCACTCTCTCTTTTTCCAGCGTGTCAGGTAGTCGGGGCAGGGCCTGGCACCTGCCTTACAGACAAGGTGCAGGGATTTCATAAAAAGCCCACCCCCTGTTAGAATGAGCTTTGATTTAGTTACCTCTGATTTTGTTCCAGCAAAAGAGGAAGGTAATGCTATGCCTCTTTGTCGAGCAAAACCGTCCCCCAGTTTTATTAATCTTCAAGCAAGTTCCCCACCAGCCACTTTCTTAAACATCCAGACGACAAAGCTGCCCTCAGGTAAGAGCTCGGGGGAGGTTTCCCAGTAGACCCCGCATTGCAGGCGCTGTGCGGGGAGGCGGCTGAGCTTCCTTCTGTTGATCTAGTGCCAACTCAGTGTCAAAACACTTGTAGGTTTTTTGTTAATTGTTTTTACTTTCACTGTAACTTATGGATTATTCAGTTAAATTGATCTCATTTTCTCCCCGGTTCTACCAAGTTGTATTGTTGCCTTGCTCAGCACCTTTGCTACACTATAGGCAGGAATGGAATGAAAATCTTACTGCTTGCTATTCTTTTTGATTAAAAAGTGGCCATGGAAAGAAATAATAAATATTATCTCAACCTGTGTTTCATTGAATTTCTGTTATTCATCTTTCCTTGGGAAATCAGTGGACATTTGAAATACCTATTGGGAACCCAGTAGTAGACAGTCATAGCCCCTGTTTTGGGGACCTCTGAGTCTAACAAAGAAGTCAAGAACAATAAACACACAAACCACAATAGTACAGTTACTAAGGTTGACTAAGAGCTGCCTGTATGTTTGAAAAATAAATTGATGTACCAAGAGCAATTGAAGTTAGACAACAGAAAGAGCTTCAGGTCACTACTAATGGCACCATGCCACAAAGGGGAGGCTGAGGTCTCCCCAGCTCATCAAATGTTTGTTGAACACTTCTGCTAGTTGCTAGGGATTCACCAGTGAATGAGTCAGACAAAAATGGTTGCCTTCCCAAAGTTTACATTCTAGAAGGGGGACTTAGACAAAAATAAAGAAATAATCACAAAATATGCCACGTGTCCATAAATAATTAGGGAAAAATAAAATAACGGAGAGAGGGATGAGTTCAAGTTATGTTCTATTTTAAGTTAGTTTTAAATTTCAAATTTAATTTAAAAGCAAATTAGAATGTCACCAGGTAAGTCACACTGAGAAGGTGATAGCTGAGCCAAGGGTTGTGCCTGGAAAGATTAGAGAGAGCATCTTGTTGGAGCCATTCCAACCTTAGTACAATTACAAAATCTTCTGGTTTTTCCTTTTATTCTCCTTCCTGGCTCTTCCTTCAGGAGTTCATCACAAGCCCAAAGAATGTCTAGGACTCCTGGAATGTATGTACGCCAACCTCCAACTCCAGACCCAGCTCGCCCAACAACAGATGGCTATTTTGGAAAACTTACAAGCATCGATGTCACAACTGGTTCCTGGGAGAGAAAGCAAGAACTCTTCTCTCTCAGTTTTATCTCGTAATCTGTTGTTAAATCACCTGCCCCAGTTCCGTAAATGAATTGTAGAACAAAGTTATTGTGTATGTTTTTTCCCTCTCCCAGTAAGCCCCAGGTAGAATCAGCCATGTATGTTCTTCCTTCTCCTCTTCCTCATCCTCCTCTTTTTTTTTTTTTTTTTTTTTTTAATGCTAGGGATTGAACCTAAGGCCCTTAAGAACACACTGAGCAATACCTCCAACAGCTCCTGGGCATGTATATTTTACATATGGTTAATTTGTTTGCAAATTCGTAATGAGTGTTCACTGAGTAGGTCACTGTACAAGGCCCTTGGGAATGTATGTTACAGAAGAGCCAACTTGGTCAGGGAGGGTTATGGCCTAACAGGGCAGAGAAGACAGTTCACTGCAGAACTGAGTGGTGTTCTGAGAGGGAGGGGGCGGAGGTTAAGAGAGAACATTGGGGGTTTCTAGGATACAAATGAACCAGTCTTGAACTCTTACTGGAGAAAATAACTTTATGATGCTATTTGAAGAGAGGGAGGGATTATTGGATGGTGTGCAGACAAGTCAGGTCATTTCCTGTCGGTTGGGAAACTTGGACAAAGACCTAGAGGCAGGAGAATAACCCCTCAGAAATGAGAAGACTCCCCCCGACGGATGAGGGGTGTGAAGTAGAATGCAGAGCAGCTGAGGACAGACATGCAGCTTCCTCTGTGGGATTATTCTGACAACTCTTGGAAGCTTGAGAGAACCATTGGCAGCTTTCAGGTAGCACGAGGCCCACATATTCTAGTAGAAGCACTGGGGCGAAGCATTTTTGCGTGGAGGGAGAAGGGACATTGAGCGAGATGTATAAAGTAGTAATAGTGATCTAAGGGACACTACCACCCTGGATAAAGGGTTTGGAAATGAAGAGGGACAACGGGTAAATCTGAGCTATTTTGCACATTTGACATTAAAACACCAAGAGACAGCATCCTGAAATTTCTCAGCTGGGGAGCCAGGGTAGCTTTAATGGGTGTTCTAAGTCCTGCAGAAAGTTTTCAGTGTTTCCAAAGAAACAGCTGCGGTTGGCGGCGTCATTTCAGTCACATTAGGACATCACCTTCCTTTACAGGGTGATAAGTCACCCTTGAGACTGGGTCCTCTTTCCACAGATTTTCTGTGGAATGCGGAGGACATGAAAGGTTTATTAAGCTTGGATACAAATGGGAAGAAGAAGGGAGAAACTAGTGATTGAGAAGAGGACTTCAAATTGACCTTCAAGTCTGAAGCATTTTCCAAAGAAACCTCTCTTATTTTTTATTCTATACCATTAAAGAGGGCAGAGTGGGTGGGCATGTAGCTCGGTGGTAGAGTACTTGCCTATCATGCTTAAGATCCTGGGTTCTGGGGCTGGGGATGTGGCTCAAGCGGTAGCGCACTCGCCTGGCATGCGGGCGGCCCGGGTTCGATCCTCAGCACCACATACCAACAAAGATGTTGTGTCCGCCGAGAACTAAAAAATAAATATTTAAAAAAATTATCTCTCTCTTTAAAAAAAAAAAAAGATCCTGGGTTCAATCTCTGGTACCACCAAAAAAAGAAAAGAACAAGAAGAACAAGAATAAGAGTAACAGTGAAACCTAAGGAACTGTAATTTGGCATTAAGGAAGAAATTCTGATTATCTAGGTTATTATGGGGAAAGAAAAAAAAGTAAATAATTTTAGAATGGAAGAGATGCCCCCATAATTGTGGATGAGTATGTATCTAACTCTGGATGGAAGAGGAAAGGCAAATTATGTCTAAAAGTTTCTTTTAGTCCTACCATCCCATTATTGTCAAAATGCAGTTGGGGGGAGTTACTGAGAATTGAATCAAGGGGTGCCTTACCACGGAGCTACATCCCCAGACTTTTTTTTTTTTTTTTTTTTTGAGACAGGGTCTCACTAATTGCAGAGGCTGGGCTTGAACTTGCAATCCTCCTGCCTTGGCCTCCTGAGTTACTGAGATTACAGTCATGTCCTGGGAGGCCAAAGATTTAAATAAAATCTTAACTGGGTCCCTTCCTCCCTTGGCCAGTGATCCCTCCGTTCAAACTTAAGTTTTTTTTTTCTTTTTTTTTTAAGAGAAGAACTTTATTTATTTTAGTTATAGATGGACACAATACCTTTATTTTATTTTATTTGTTTATGTGGTGCTGAGGATCAAATCCAGTGCCTCACACATGTGAGGCAAGCAAGTGCTTTCCCACTGAGCTACAATCCCAGCCTCCACACTTAAGTTTTAAAAGCCATACTCAATGGAAAAATATTCCATGTTCATAGATAGGAAGACTGTAAGTATTGTTAGGATTTTAGTTCTTCCCAACTTGCTCTACAGATGCAATGCAATTCCGATAAAAATCCCAGTGAGTTATATGTGAATATCAACAAACGGGGTTCTAAAGTTTATATGGAAAGGTAAAGACCCAGAATAGCTAATGCCACATTGAGGGAGAAGAACAAAGTCACAGGACTGAAACTGCCCAACTTCCAACTTAGTATAAAACTGTACTAACCAAGACAGGATGGTTTTGGTAAAAGGATAGAGATAGATCAATGAACAGAATAGCCTGGGAAAAGACTCACACAAATACAGCCAACCAATTTTTGACAAAGGAACAAAGGCGATCCAATGGGAAGAGAACAATTTTTTCAACAAATTAGTGTTGGAACAACCGGATATCACATCTAAAAAAAATGAATCTGGACATGGACCTTATACCTTGCACAAGAAGTCATGCTCACTGAAAGAGCCTTGAAATGGCGATCAACTTGGCAGCTGCAAATACCCTTAGCACCCAGAATATAGTCTCTAAATAGTATGTTTTGTTATTAAGAAAGGAAGCTAGGATCCTTAAAATTTTGATTGTTTCAGGTTTCAGGGAGGAAAAAAATACAAGATGAGCCCAGAATATCTTATCCTAGTATGTAGCAAGAAGCTGGGGTTGTGGCTGAGTGGCAGAGCGCTCACCTAGCATGCATGAGGCACTGGGTTGGATCCTCAGCACCACATAAATGTAAAATAAAGATATTGTGTCCATCTAAAACTTAAGAATAAATATATTTTTTAAAAAAAGTTTGCTAAGTTGTATCAAAAGAATAATCTAGGGGTTGGGGCTGTAGCTCAGTGGTAGAGTGCTTACCTGGCACTGGGTTTGTTCCTCAGCACCACATAAAAATAAAGGTTTAAAAAATAATAATCTAATTTGTACATTATTATTATTATTATTATTATTATTATTATTATTATTATTTTGGCACTGGGGATTGAACTCAGGGATACTTAACTACTAAGCCACATCCCCAACCCTTTCTATTTTTATTTTGTGACAGGGTCTTGATAAGTTGCTTAAGGCCTCACTGAGTTGCTGAGGCTGCCCTCAAATTTGAAATCCTCCTGCCTCAGCACCCAAGTTGCTGGGATTACAGGCAATGTGCCACCACACCCAGCTGATGGTTCTATATTCTGATATATGGGTTTTGGCACACAGGTATGCACTTATCAAAATTCATCAAATGGTACACTTAAAATTTGTGCATCTCATTAGATGTAATTTTTCCCTTAAATTATAAACAACTATTGAACTGTAGTTAATGATGAGCATAAAGAAAGGCTTAGCCGTGAAGTATGCTGATTCTACAACTCTGAAATGCATCAAAAATTAAAAGTAGTGAATAGATTAGTGAATAGATGGAAGGATGGACAGATGATTATGTGAGAAAACAAATAGAAAATGCTATTATAGAATTTAGGGAAGGGGCTGGGGATTTAGCTCAGTTGGTAGAGTGCTTGCCTTGCATGCACAAGGTTCTGAGTTCAATCCCCAGCACACACAAAAAAAAAAAAAAAAAGAAAAAAAGAAAAAAAGAAAGAATTTAGGGAATGGGCTCACAATCCCCATTATCAAAAAAACAAACAGTGGCTGGGGCTGGGGCTCAGTGGTGGAGCACTTGCCTGGCATGTATGAGGCACTGGGTTTGATCCTCATCACCACATAAAAATGAATAAGACAAAGGTATTTTATCTATCTACAACTAAAAAATATTAAAACAAACAAACAAACAAAAAATCCTATGCCTTCTCCCCAAAGAAAACCATTGTTTACCATTTCCTGTGTATTCTAGAAGTCAATGTCTATATAGCTCAGCATGTAGAATAGATTTGAACTGAATATATTTTATATATATATTTTTATTCTTTTTCTAATGTATTCAATGGTAGTATATTAGTTTCCTGTTACTGCTGTAACAAATTACTTCAAACCTAGTAGCACAACATAAATTTATCTTACAATTCTGTAGATTATAGATCAGAAATCAGAACAGAGGGCTGGGGTTGTTGTGGCTCAGCGGAAGAGGGTTCACCTAGCACATGCGAGGCCCTGGGTTTGATCCTCAGCACCACATAAAAATAAATAAAATAAAGGTATTGTGTTCATCTACAACCAAAAAAAGAAATATTAAAAAAAGAAGAAAGAAATTTGAATAGATGTCATTGGTCTAAAATCAAAGTGTCCCTTTTGGAGGTTTAGCGAGAACCTGTTTCCTGGTGGGTTCCAGTTTCCTGGGGTCCTCCTTCCTCCATCTTCAAAGCCAACAACATTGCATCTCTGTCCACTCTCTGTTTTTCACCCCTTATCCATTCTCCTAAAGTGATATCTCCTCCTGGCCCACCTGCCTCCCTCTCCCACTCTTGTGGTTGTTTTGGTAGTGGGGATTGAGCCTAGGGGCACTTTACCACTGAGACACATCTCCAGTCCATTTATTTATTTTTTTATTTAGAGACAGGGTCTCACTGAATTACTTGCTGCCTCTCTTTTGCTGAGGTTGGCCTTGAATTCTCCATCCTCCTGCCTCAGCCTTCCGAGCCACTGGGAATTATAGGTGTGTGTCACCCCGCTTGGCTAATGACTAATATTTTTAATACTGCGCTAAATATCCTTAATTTGTAGGAAGAGGTATTTGTGACTGTAGGCTAAACTCAGCAACATAACTGTTTATTTTAAAAACTAGCTAGAGGCATCACAGTACCTGATCTCAAAAAGCCCTACAGGCAGTACAGTCCACAATAGCTAAGCTACAGATCCAGCCTAGATGCCCATCAACAGATGAATGAATAGAAAAATTGTGGTACATATACACATGGAATATTACTCAGCCATAAAGAAGAATGACTTTTTGACATTTGCCAGTAAATGGATGCATCTGGAGATTCTCAGTTTGAAAAACCCAAAGGTTTTGGTTTTGCTGATATGTAGAAGCTAAGCCACAATAAAGGGGAGGAGGGAAAAGAGAAGTATGTTATGTAGATTAGACAAAGGGGAATGAAAAGAAGGGAGGAGTATAGGAATAGGAAAGACAGTAGAATATAGCTAACATAATTTTCCAATGTACACACTCACTTAGATAAAGTGAATCCCACTATCATGCCCATCCACAAGAGTGGGGTCCTAAGTAGAATAAGATATATTCCATGCTTGTAATTTATCAAAATGGATTCTACTGTCATGCATAACTAAGAAGAACCAATAAAACTAAATACTAACTCTTAGAAAAAAGTTCTTCAAGGTTATAGCAACCCAAACAGCATAGTATTGGTATAAAAACCAACACAGACCAAATGAACAGAATAGAGAACCCAGAAATAAATCCATGCATCTGCAGTCAACTGATCATGGACAAAGACCCCCAAATCAGATTTTGGAAAAAGAATATTCTCTTCAATAAGCATTGTTAGTAAAACTGGATGTTCATAGAAAAATGAAAGCAGAGCCCTATCTCTTACCACACACAAAAATAAATTGAAAAAGTGACACTTGAACTGTGAAACTACTAGAACAGGGGGAAACACTTCAGGACCTCACTACAGACAATGATGTTTGAGGAAGATCCCCAAAGCACAAGTAACAAAGCAAAAACAGACAAATGGGATAACAGCAAACCAAGAAAGTTCTCCACAGCAAAGCAAACTGAGTGATAAGACAACCCACAAAAGGAGAGAAATAATCTCTATCTATGCAGCTGACAAGGTATGAACATCCAGAACGTAGAAGGAGTGTAAAAAAATAACAACAACAACAACAACAAAATGATCCAATTAAATCAGGCAAATGATCTGATTGGACATTTCTCAAAAGAAAACATAAAAATGGCCAAAAAGTATATGCAGACACGCTCAACATCATCTGGGAAATGCAAGTCAAGACCACAATGTATTTTCTCTAAAAACAATAGCCATTCTGCCTGGGGTGAGAGAGCCACCCAGGAAGAAGGGCCATTATGAAAAGGAGAAAAGAACCCATGCTGGCAGGATGCAGAGACGGGGAGGACACTGTGAGGGGGGGGGGGTGGTCACGGGGACAGGAATCAGTGCAGCTGTTTTGGAAAACAGCACAAAGTTTCCTTCAAAAATTAAGAACAGAACTACCATATGATCCAGTTATCTCACTACTGGTTGTATATCCCAAGGAGATGAAATAGTTGAATCAGAAAGATACTGGCACTCCATGATTATTGCAGTGCTCTTCCTGTGAGGTCCTTGCTTAGCATCTGGATGGCCATCTTTAAGTGACAGTCGCCATCTTAAGGAAAAGTTTAGCGTCCCCCCGCACCCAGGGCCTGTCTGAGAGGCTCACCACCCTCACACCAGCCCCACCCTTATCTGCCCACACTAGGACCCGCCCAGCTCTAATCCCTGAGCCTCCTCCGTAAAAGCCTGGAACCCCAAGCCTGAGTTGCCCCTGTCTCCTGGAGAGAGGTGGCCTTATTTGTCAGCGCTGACAAACTCTCCTCCTGGTCTTTAGCTCTCATTTCTCGCTCACCCATCTCCCAGTTCCTCACTTTCCTTTCAATTCCCCACAGCCAAAATCCAGAGTCCACTGAGGTGTCTGGTGATTTTTATAATACGACCGAGACATTATTTGCTTTCATTCTCATCGTGCATTTGGTAGAGTTTCCAGGCTACATGGCATATGATATCACAAGGGATTGGAAGCAGATGAACAAATCCAGTATTTTCTAATAAACCATTGAAAAGATTTGTAAAAATGTAAAATTGTGTTCTTACAAATCGAATTTAGTTTTTGATAATAGAGTTATTTTTATTGAAAATATTTTGCATTAACATGCCATGGGATGATGATTATCATTATTATTATTTTAAATTTGTTTTAGTTGTAGACGGACACAATACCTTTATTTTATTTATTTTTATGTGGTGCTGAGGTTCCAACCCAGGGCCTCGCACATGCTAGGCAAGCGCTCTACCACTGAGCTACACCCCAGCCCTATTATTATTATTATATATTTAGTTTTTAATTATAGGTGGACACAATATCTTTATTTTTATGTGGTGCTGAGGATCAAACCCAGTGCCTCAGGCATGCTAGGTGAGCCACAACCCCAGCTCCCATGGATTTATTATTTTTAAAATGTTTTATTTTATATTATTGCTTTTAGATTAATATATAAATATATTATTTATAGTAATATAAATATGTTTATTATTTAAGTTCAATAGAAATAACAAAATATAATAATATATAAACATAACAAAATAAAAATGTTAAATAAAGCAATAATTCAATGATATAAGATTATTATGTGTAATACAGAATAATTTTAAATATTTTTTAGTTGTCAGTGGATCTTTATTTTATTTATTTATAGGTGGTGCTGAGAATCAAACTCAGTGCCCCACACATGCTAGGCAAGGGCTCCACCACGGAGCCACAGCCACAGCCCAGAATAATGTTTTTTAATACTATGTATTATTCAATATGATTATATTAATATGCTTATTATTTATATAATATAAATAAATTCATTTAATGTTCCAATTTCTGACAGGGCATGTGTTGATCAATATAATCCACTTAGACAAGAGCTCTTTGGGATCTTCCATAATGTTTAAAATTGTGAAGAGACCAAAATCTCCAGAAGTGTTGGTGAGCTTAGTGAGAGGAGGGGAGAGATTGTGGGAGGAGGGAGGCCTTACTGATAGGGTGACATTTGGGCAGAGACCTTAAAGAAGATGAAGAGTAAGTCAGATAAGTTTCTGGGCGTAGAGCATCTCAACCAAGGGAAGAGCGAGTACAAAAGCCAGGAGGTAGAAAAGTGCTGGAATTCTGCAAGAAAAAGAGGTCAATAGGGTTGCAAAGATGTGAGTGTGAGAATGAGAACGAGGTAAGATCAGCGAGTTGGTGAGGACGGGAGATCCTGTGTAGGGTATTCAGAAACTTTGGCTTTTACTGAGTGAAGTAGGAGGATACTGGAATGTTGGGAGATTATAAGGAAGAGTGCTATTATCAGAAAAAAACTTTTTATTAATATGATTCTAGCTGCCATGCTGCAAATAGATTACACATAGGCAAAGAGGGAGGAAGAAACTAGTGGGCTGAGTTTTTTTGTTTGTTTGTTTTGCTTTTTTGTCCTGGGACTTGAACTCAGGGATGCTTTACCACTCAGCTGCATTTCATTTTTCATCTTGACACAGGGTCTCACTAAGTTTCTGAGGGTGGCCTCCAACTTGTGATCCTCCTGCCTCAGCCTCCCAAGTCACTGGGATTACAGGTGTTCGCCACTGACTGTGGGGTGGCTATTTCATTCATCTAGGCAAAAGATGATGCTGGCTTGGAACATCTGGTAGCTTCAGAGTAGCACAAAATATTTGATTTATATTTACAAGTTATAGCTCTGAAGATTCAGTGATGGATGAATATGATATATGAGAGAAAAAGAAGTGGATGAGGGGCTGGGGTTGTAGCTCAGCGGTAGAGCGCTTGCCTTGCACGTGTGAGGCACTGGGTTTGATCCTCAGCACTACATAAAACTAAATAAAAAGGTATTGTGTCCATCTACTACAAATAAAGTTAAAAAAAAAAGACAGAACACCTGGAATATTGGAGGTTTCACTTACTATTAAGTGGAGGGTCTTGTAGTAAATACCAGAAGATGGCCAGTAAAGATGCCACGTTTAGGCCAAATTAATATTGTCATATTATGTGCGTATATGAATATATAACAACAAGTCCCACCATTGTGACCACTGTGTGCAATTGTAGTGCACCTTAAAAAATGTGGGGGAAAAGATGTCACATTTATTATGGCAGCTGTTACTGGGACTACCGTGTGGTTAAAGTTGTGATAATCCGTTGTTGTCTACTGCAATGACGTGGCTTCTGTTCGGGTCAGACAAGTGCACTTGATAGTGTACCAGCCATCACAGCCTCATCACTGAGTCCCAGCAAGCCCGCCATCCCCGAGTTTGACGGTGCTGCTGATCTCTGCAATTTTACCAGGACAAGTGCTGGTTTGGTAGATCAGGACTGGAGCCTCTTGGCCCTTCTACCACAATGGCTCTTTCTAGTCACTAAGTGCATATTTTCCAAGTAAGCCCTCAGCAGTGAGTGTGAAACCACAGGGTGGATCCGTGAGCCCCGGGGACCCACTGTGACACAGACTTGGGTTGGAATCGCACTTTCCTTACCACCTGGAATCCCTGGGCCGCACTGGACTCAGACAACCAGAGGCTATCTCACATCCCACGGTATCAGTGTTCGCTCAGACTTGGCATGTGATAAATTTCAAAAGGTCTGGGCATCTCCTCCTTTCCAGTTATCCTAGTAAATGAATTAAGGTCTCTTTGGGAAGGATCAAGGAAAATCTGTCAGAAATACTTGTGATAGCTAGGCGCAGTGGTGCCTGTCTGTAATCTCTTGGGAGGCTGAGGCAAGAGGATGCCAAATTCAAGGCCAGCCTTAGCAATTTAGTAGGACTCTGTCTCTAAATGAAAGACAAAAAAGACTGGAGATGAGTCGGGTGCAGTGGCATACGCCTGAAATCCCAGCAGTTCTGGAGGCTGAGGTAGGAGGATCACGAGTTTAAACCAGCCTCAGCAAGTTAGCTTGCAAAACCCTGTCTCTAAATAAAATATATGTTTAATAAAAAGGCTGAGGAGGTTGCTCAGTGGTTAAGCACCCCGGGTTCAATCCCTGGTTACCACCCCCCCTTCCCCCCAAAAAGAAAAAAAAATGCTTATGAAGGTATTGCAGGGTTTTTCCTCAGGGAACTTTGTCTTCCCTTCAATAGATGGACTTGATCTATAAAGTGACTTAGATATAGAGACAAGGTGAGGGATCATGATTTTCCATCCTAGAGACTTCTGCTTACAGTTTGTGATTTTTTAAAATAATTTTTTAGTTGTTGACAGGCCTTTATTTATTTATACGTGGTGCTGAGAATCGAACCCAGTGCCTCACATGTGCCAGGCAAGTGGTAACCGAGCCCCAGCCCCAGCCCAGCTTGTGATTTTTTCTTAAATCTACAAGTAACATCTTGATATATGAAGGCTGAAATACACGTTTATTGATCTTGTCCCTTTAAACTTTCTTACCTATGAGCCTTCATCACAGATCCCTGCACTAAGGCACCCTGTTTGTTATTCTGACTTACTTGTCCATTATGATAATTCTGTTTATTTTGCCTCTGATGGTTAACGGTCCTGGGTCCTGCCTGGATTCTGACTTTCTGAAATTTCCTCATCCCAATTGACACTGAGAACCCCAGTTTCATGGAAGTATATCCTACTGTCGATCCTAGAATATGGATGACAGCAATCACTGAATTTCTCAGAAACACTGGTGTCCCCTTAACTAGTACATTTCTTATTGCATTAGGAAAGGGCCCACTGGGCCCTTAGGAGAACAGTCAGGTGGTAGATCCTCTGGGTCTCACATCATAAATCCATTCTAAAATCCACAAACCTTTTGCTTTGTCTTTCAATATCATGTCAAGACAATTTGGGCAATTCTGCCTTACCACCTGAAGTCTATTATTGAGTCAAGCTTCAAAGATCCATCTTCTGGATTAGTACTAGTTCCAAATATCCTTGCCAGGACATCGAACCCCAAAACATAGATGAGTACTTCCATTCAATAAAGTCTCCTCTAGATTTGGGCAAGTTGGCACACACCTGTAATCCCAGTGGCTTGGAAGGCTCAGGTAGGAAGATTGCAAGTTCAAACCCAGCCTCAGAAACTTAGAGAGGCCCTAAGAAACTCAGTGAGACCCTGTCTCTAAACAAAATACAAAAAAGGGCTGGGGATATGGCTCAGTAGCTAAGTGCCCCTGAGTTCAATCACTAAATAAATAAATAGATAGATAAACAAACAAACAACGAATAATAAAGTCTTCTCTAACCATCCTCCTGTTCCCCAGCTTCCTACTATTCCAGATTCACTCCATGTGTTCTCCCAGCTCCAACTGGCTCATATTAGCCAGGGCATGCAATTCTTTTGATACATACCTATTTCTTCCTGTAGTGGGAACTGCATATCTCTACTTGAATTTATGGAAGACTAACCCTGGAGAAAAAAAGGGTGGCAGGGTGGTATTTGATAAAGACAAGTAACATTTTCTTAGAGATCTTTCTCAAGTGAGATCTTTGCAGGGCCTCTATGCAAGGGCAGGCTGCTTTTCTCTAGCAAAGAAAGTGTTGCTTTTGCTGACCTGGAGTGTTAAGAAGAAGGTAAAATTTCAAGATTGGGCTCATGCAAAAAATGTCCCATTCCGGGTCTTTGAGTCTTGCTCTTCCTGACAAGGTCTTGACGTGGATAAAGGAAAACTGTTGAACTGCTCATTCAGTTTCCTTTACAGGTCTGCCACCCATTAGTCAGATCCCATCTTTTTTTTTTTTTTTTTTTTATTTTAGTTATGGGCGGACACAACATCTTTGTTGGTATGTGGTGCTGAGGATCGAACCCGGGCCGCACGCATGCCAGGCGAGCGCGCTACCGCTTGAGCCACATCCCCAGCCCCCAGATCCCATCTTTGATTTTCAGCATGATCTGCCCTGCTACTCCAGTGAGTCTTCTTTATTTTTTGGTACTAGGGATTGAACTCAAGGGTGCCACATCCCCAGGCCCCCACTTTTTTTTTTGAGACAGGATCTCACTAAGTTGCTGAGGGTCTTGCTAAGTTGCTGAGACTGGTCTTGAACTTGCGATCCTCTTGCTTCAGCCTCCAGAGTTGCTGGGATTATACTTATGCACCACGGTTGCTGGAGAGAAGCTTCTTAAACTTTGCATTAGAGACTCTTTGGCTTTCACAGCATCCGTTGAGTTTACAGGTGGCTGACCTGATCTTATAATTTTTTTCAAGGCTTTCAAAGCAATTAACAAAAGTTAGTCAATCCCTGTTATTGCCTCATATTATTTAAGGGTCATAGCTATTATATATCCCTATACTTCACCTTCAGTCTCATTCCAATTCACCACAGATGAGTTATTTGATGCTATTATATACCAAGAATCATCAAAATCCCCATTCCCCTTCTTTGGCATCAAACTAAAGAGTGAGTCAGGGGGCCACCAGGATTGTGGCTCAGTGGCATAAGGCTTTCCTAGTATGTGTGAGGCGCTGGGTTCCATCCCTGGCACCACATAAAAATAAACAAATACAATAAAGGCACTGTGCCCGTCTACAACTAAAAAATATTAAGGAAAAAAAAGGAGTGAGTTAGTTCCAAAATCCCCTCCTGAGTCTACCTTATAGTTTGGAATTAATTGTTTTAGCCAGATTCTTCCAAAAGCAAAAACTGAATCAAAGGCTTGCATATAGTGGTTTATTTAGGAACGTGATCCAGAAAGCAATATAAGCAGAAGAAGGGATGGGGGGGGCGGGGAATAAGGAAAAGGTGATGTAAGATATGTCAGTGAGTCGGCCACCATTATAGGTGACTGGTGCTCTGTCCCACAGAACCTTTTAGGGAACTAATATGAAATGCATCCCAGGACCATCAACCAAGAGGAATAAAAGGGGGAAATTTTATCTTTTGACTTCTGAGCCCCATCGGTCAAGAGTGGCCCCCCCATTGTTAACTCTCCTGTGCGTCCATGTTGCATGTGCAGGATTCTTTGAAGGTTCTTGCAAAGTCCCAGAGTAGGAAACAGTACATAATGCAGATTCTAAGGGGAGACACTGTCAGGTTATTCTGATCAGCCTGGCCAACTTAGTGAAATCCTGTCTCAACATAAAGTTTAAAGAGAGTCAAGGATATAGTGCAGTGGCAGAGTGCCCTGGAGTTCAACCTTAGAGGTTGAATAGGTAACAGACTGGGTTGTGATGAGGCCTAATCCGAGTTACCTCCCCTTAGATAAAAGAGGATGGCAGGTGGTTCTTGATAAAGACAGGTAACGTTTTGAGACACCTTTCTCTGTGAGCTCTTTTGCAGGGTCTCCCTGCAAGGGGAGGATGTTTTCTTCCAGCAAGGGACAGGGGTTGCTTCTGCTGACCTGGAAATGGGACCTAGCAATCTGCTTTTTAACAAGCCCTCTGGGTAGTTCTGAAGAACACCAAAGTTGGACATCCCTGGATCTAGGGGTCCCAGGAAGAAAAAAAAACAGTGCCTTTGGAACACTCTCATGACATTGTTCCCAAGGGACCTGTACAGAGGGTTCAGGACAGGGAAGATGGCAGTGCGCTGACGCAGGACCCCTGGCGGTGGGTGCTCTTCCGGCCTCCCCTCAGGGTGACTGCGATCATTTCTGCTCCTCCTTATGAGAGTAAGTCACTCCCAAGGCTGCAGGTTTGCCACTTCTTTCTCTCCAGGCCCTGACTCCTTTTTCATTTCTAGGATTTCTGGTTGCTCTGAGGCTGAGAGAGAGGCCTAGAGCAAAGTTCTAAGAGAAGCTGGGGTCCCCCCCTGCTCCCCCCTGTCTCCTGGAACTGATTGCTGGAAACCCTGGTCCTCCCAGCCCTCTAGCTCCAGCCAGATCCTCCAGGACCAAGTCTAAAATACTGCCCTCCCAGTGCCCTTTGCTTTGGGATTTCTCTGACACAAAGGTTTGGTTTTCCCATCCTAATATTAGCTTTTTGTCACTGAATGAAACAGTTCCCCAAGGACGGGAGTGCACTGCTCAAGCGCACCCTGCCACTGCCCCCCTCAACCACCCACCCCCCACCCCGTGAGACAAGCCAACCCTCCTCCTGGGCAGGTCCTTCCCTCCTTGCACTGAAACCCACATCTCAGTGATTGGATGAGGACCACGGGGTTATCCAGGTATCACAAGTGAGATCCTCCTAAACCAGACAGTTGGAATCCAAGGAACCAAGCAGTAAATTTTCTGACACAGTCAGTTGAGGGGTAAAGGACCACCAAACTGTCAAGCTGAACACCTACAAAAAGTCTGAAGATGGGTAGTTTTATTTGCTTTTTAAAAATGATGTTGCCAGGTGCGGTGGTGCATGCCTATAACCCCAGATGCTCGGAGGCTGAGGCAGGAGGATCGCTAGTTCAAAGCCAACCTCAGCAATTTAGTTCGGCCCTAACTCAGAGACCCTGTCTCTAATAAAATTTTTAAAAGGGCTGGCGATGTGGCTCTGTGGCTAAGTGCCCCTGGGTTCAATACCTAGTACCTAAATAAATAAATACATATAAAAATAAAAATGATGTATGACACCAGGTGTGGCGGTATTCGCCTGTAGTCCCAGCAGTTCGGGAGGCTGATGCAGGAGGATCACAAGTTCAAGGCCTGCACTCAGCAACTTAGCGCAACCCTAGCAACTTATTGAGACCCTGTCTAAAAATTAAAAAATAAAAAGAACAGGGGATGCAGCTCAGTGGTAAAGACCCTCCGGGTTCAGTACCCCATACAAAAGCAAACAGAAAGAGATGTGTGACACTGTAATGAAGAGGTGAAACCATTCTGTGATCTCAGGTTTGACAGGTTTGTCCTGTTGGCAGGTTGGGCCATGAACACAGGTCCTGGGCTAAGAGGGTAGGCAAGCTCAGACTTTTATTTCGCAGAGGTTTCAAGACTCAGAACTTCAAGGGCCCCAGAGTTCCACCAGATCATGGGTTTCCAACTTTGGTGTTCATCAGAATCTCTCAGAGGTCTTGTTAAAAAGCAGACCACTGGGCTCATTCCCAGAGTTTCGGATTCAAATGGAACTGAGGCAGAACCCCAGATCTCACAAGCTCCCAAGGATGAGGGCTGCTGCCCCATTTCTGCCTACACACTGAAATTATCGGGACAGCTTAAAAAGCATCCTGGAACTGGGATTCCTCCCCAGCCTATGAAATCCAAATCTCTGGGGGTAGGTCTAAGCATTGGAATGTTTCCAGAGTTCTTTCCCCAGCTCAGGTGATTCTGATGTGCAGTCAGGGTTGAGGACATTGATGCCCAGTCCACCAGGCCGGGTGGTTCGCCTGGGGGAGCGGGTGCTGCTGTGTGGGGTCTGTGGGATCGTGGGCTAAGCCTTTTCAACATTGCCCTGGTAGCGAGAGCAGTTGCCCCTCATCCCTCTGGGTCCATGATCTCCCTGCCAGGGTCCACCCAGCGTCTGGCCTAGCCTCAGGAGGGCTAGCCCCCTCCAGGGAAGTGGGTGTGAGTGAACAGGCTCTTCCTGGACCTGCCCCAGGTCGACTCCTCAGCCTTCCCCGAGCTCTTCATGAGCAGATTCCACAGTAAAGTCGGGGGGTTGTACCCCTGCTTCCCAGCCAAGGGCCCCCTTCTCCAGCCCAGCCGCCAGGTTCCTGTAGCCCCTTCCTGCGGTTTCCATCCCAACCCGCCTCCCTATCATTGCCACCTCAGTTGGGCTGCTGCGAACTGAACACGGAGCTCTGGTGTGTTCAGAGCTGAGAAGAAATGGAATTTGGAAAGCACCACGCAGAACCTGCAGGGGTGTCCAGGCACGCTCAAGGGGTGAACATGCTTGTTCCCCAAGATGTTCTGTGTCCTGCCTGTTCCCAGCCCATCTTCTCATCCCCCCAGACAGGATCTTCTGGGATTTTTCATCTTCTAACATTTGCAAACAAGTTGGCGGGAGTTTGGTGCATAGTCAGATCACCAGTTTCCAGTACGGACACATTTTATTTTTTTTTTAATTTATTTTTATGTGGTGCTGAGGATCGAACCCAGGGCCTCACACGTGCTAGGCGAGCGCTCCACCACTGAGCCACAACCTCAGCCCCTTACTTTTTTAAATATATATTTTTAGTTAATAATTGGACACAATATCTTTATTTTATTTTTATGTGGTGCTGAGGATGGAGCCCAGGGCCCTGCACATGCTAGGCGAGCGCTCTACTGCTGAGCCACAACCCCAGCCCCATTACTGACACATTTTCAAACAATACTATTTATAAAAATTTTTATGAGGGGCTGGGGATGTGGCTCAAGCGGTAGCGCGCTCGCCTGGCATGCGTGCGGCCTGGGTTAGATCCTCAGCACCACATACAAACAAAGATGTTGTGTCCGCCAAAAACTAAAAAATAAATATTAAAATTTAAAAAAAAAATAAAATAAAAATTTTAATGAGTTTCACATCAGCATTTTTTGGGGGGTGGGGTAGGGGCAGTACCGGGGATTAAACCCTGTGGTGCTCTACCACTGACCTGCACCCCCAGCCCTATTTATTTATTTATTGGTACCAGGGATTGAACCCAGGGGCACTTAACCACAGAGCCATATCCCCAGCCCTTTTATTTATTTATTTATTTATTTTATTGAGACAGGGTCTCACTAAGTTGCTGAGGCTGATTTTGAACTTGCAATCCTTCTGCCTCAGGCTCCTGAGCTGCTGGAGATTGCAGTCCTGTGCCACTGCATCCAGCTGCCCTTTTTGTTTTTGGAGACAGAGTCTCTCTAAGTTGCCCACGCTGGCCTTGAACTTGTGCTCCTCCTGCCTCAGCCTCCCAAGCAGCTCTTTTCTCCTGATCTTGATGGTTTTTCCATTGCTGTATAGTCAGGGCATAGAACAGAACCTGGCACATTGCTGGTGCTCAATAGATATTTGCTGCATATTTAAGTGACTAATAAAGTAAGTATTTAGAGTGGGAAGGATAATATGATGAGCAAACTTATCTAAGAAGAAAAGAAGATAAAGCAAGACAGCTAGCCAGAGAGCATGGCACAGCCAAGGGTGCGAGACGTACTTCTTTCCCCTCAGCCCCCGCCCCGCCCCCCAACATCTGCTCTGGCCTGGGAGGCCGTCGCTGGGCCTCAAGCTTAGGACGAAGGTGGTAGGAGAAAGACAGGAACAGTAACTTTCTCACTGCCAGGCGCCCGTTGCCTCCGTGTGTCTGGGCCTGGAAGAGAAGACAGGAGGAAACGGAACCCAGTGGAAAGGGCAGGTGAGGCCCCCCAGCTCTGAACACGCCCAGAGCTCTGGGTGCAGTTAGCAGCACCCCAACTGAGATGGGCAATGAGAGCAGGGAGGCGGGTGGGGACCGAAACTGCAGGAGAGTGTTAAATCCCCGGATCTAGATGGGACTCTGCTCACACCCAGGGCTGCTTTGCCTGGGTGGAGCCAAGGTTGCACACCTCACCTCAGGAGCTGTGCACCTGCTGTCCCCTCTGCCTGGGATGCCCTCTCCCCTAAGTCCATGCGATCCCCTCCCTCACTTCTTCCCGTCTCTCCTGAAGCCTTTCCTTTCACACATCTAATAGCACCGTGGTCACTCTGTCCTCTGGCCCAAGTGATTTCCTTCATCGTCTGTATCTATCTGTGTGACCTTGCGTATGGAGCTCCAAAGCTATTAAAGTGCAGTTGTGGCTCAGTGGTAGAGCACTTGCTTAGCATGTGTGAGGCACTGGGTTCGATCCTCAGCACCTCATGAAAATAAATAAAATAAAAGTATTGTGTTCATCTACAACTAAAAATTTTATTTAAAAAAAAAAAAGCTATTAAAGGAAAAACTGGGGGCTGGGGTTGTGGCTCAGCAGTGGAGCGCTTGCCTAGCATGTGGAGGCCCTGGGTTCGATCCTCAGAACCACATAAGAATACATAAAAAAACAAAGGTGCAATGCCTTCGTGTAAAACTACAACTAAAAAATAAATATTTAAAAAATAAAAAAAAGGAAAAACTGAATGGTTATGGTTTTGCTGAGTGGCATTAAGATCTATAGCTCTCAGCCAGGCGTGATAGCGCAGGCCTGTAATTCCAGCAGTTTGGGAGGCTGAGGCAGGAGGAGCCTCAGCAAAAGCAAGGCATTAAGCAACTCAGGGAGACCCTGTCTCTAAATAAGATACAAAATAGAGCTGGGATGTGGCTCAGTGGTCAAGTGCCCTTGAGTTCAATCCCTGGCACCAAAAAACAAAAACGAATAACAACAACAAAAAGATGTATAGCTCTCATGTTCACCTGCCTCTTGGTACCTAGGCAGGGCTGTAGAAGGAAGGCCCCAGATCAGCCAGCCCTGTCTCTGGACGGGCACTAGAGGAGGCTAAGTTCTCCACGTACCTGGCTCCTTTTGATCCCTCTTTGGCAGCTATGAGCTACTCAGAGGGACCAGTTCTTGGCAGATCTTGAGGAACAGCCAGGCACAGTGGTGCACACCTGTAATCACAGCAACTCTGGAGGCTGAGATAGGAGGATCACAAGTTGAAGGCCAGCCTGGGTAACTTAGTAAGTCCTGCCTTCAAATAAAAAATAAAATAAGGGTCATAGGGGAACATGTATTTTTGGAATCAATCCCTAGTTACACCTGCGTGTGTGTGCATACACACACACACACATACACTTGAAGAAATCAACTCACCCACAACATCCTGGTTGATCCAACCCTGCTGGACCAGGGTCTCTCACCAGATCCAGAGCAGAGAACTGTTGTGGTTTAGATATGAGGTGTCCCCTCATATAAGTTATGAGACCCTTAACCTATTCATACCACTATTACCCTTATGGATTAACTGGGGGTAACTGTAGGAAGCAAGTAGAGTGTGGCTGCAGAAGTTGGGTCCTTAGGGGCATGGCTTTGGGGTGTACATTTGTCCTAGGAGAATGGAGGGGTCTTCTTCTGCCTGGCTCCCGGTAGGCTGCAGTCACACCCATGCATCTAGAAGCAAGATCTCGGCCCCCTCCTGCTCCTCCTGCTTTTCCTCTGAAGGAGGCCCAGTTAGGCATCTGAGAGCTAATTGAACATGCTCCTTTTCATGTTCAAAACTAAGCCAGGCGGTGTGGGGTGCACGCTCTAATCCCAGAGGCCCAGGAGGCTGAGGCAGGAGGACCAAAAGTTCAAGGTTGCTGGGCTGGGGATGTGGCTCAAGCGGTAGCGCGTCAAGCAGTAGCGCGCTCACCTGGCATGCATGCGGCCCAGGTTCGATCCTCAGCACCACATACCAACAAAGATGTTGTGTCCGCCAAGAACTGAAAAATAAATATTAAAAAAAAATTCTCTCTCTCTCTCTTTCTTTAAAAAAAAAAAAGTTCAAGTCTGGCCTCAGCATCTTAGCAAGGCTGTAAGCAACTTACCAGAATCCTGTTTCAGAATGGAAAATCATAAAGGCTGGGGGTGTGGGTCAGTGGTTAAGCGCCCCTGGATTCCATCCTGGTACCAAAAAAAAAAAAAAAAAAAAAAAAAAAAACGGACTGAGACCCAGTTGTCCTGTTGTCCTATGCCTCAGAAAGTTCTCACAGTTCTTTTTTTTTTTTTTTTTTTTCTAAAGAGAGAGTGAGAGAGAATTTTTTTAATATTTATTTTTCAGTTTTCGGCAGACACAACATCCTTGTTTGCATGTGGTGCTGAGGATCGAACCCGGGCCGCACACGTGCCAGGCGAGTGTGCCACCGCTTGAGCCACATCCCCAGCCCAGTTCTCACAGTTCTGAGGCCAGTAGCAGGAGGAACGGGAGGGGAGAAAAGGCACAGCCACACCGTTTACCATTTACCATTCACTCTTGTGTTTCCAATAACAAGGGTAATCACCACGTCTTATACTGCGGGAAACCGAGCACACAGCCTGTGTTTTGGGGCATTAACCTGCACACCAACACCTATGAGGTTAGTATTACTGTCTCCACATAACAGATGAGAAAACCGAGGTTCAAATAATCCATCCAAAATCTCCTGGGGCCAGAGTTGGAACTCTGACTGACTCTGACTATGTCCTCTCATTCGGGGCTAGCCTCTCACTTTCCTGCCTTCCAAAACTGGTCAGGAACTAACTGCAGATTCCCAACAGGAAAGGCCACTTCTGAGCACTGAAACAGGGCTGCTGGGCCTTAGAAACTGAGTCTACAACTGTGTGTGTGTGTGTGTGTGTGTGTGTGTGTGTGTGTGTGTTCCTGGGCATTGAACATAGGAGCGCTCTACCACTGAGCTACATCCCCAAGCTCCCAGTCCTTCTTTAAAATTTTGAGATAGGGTCTCATTATGTTGCCCAGGCTGGCCTCAGTCTTTTGATCCTCCTTCCACAGCCTCCCAAGTTGCAGGAATTACACTTGTGCACCTCTGCACCTGGCTTTGAGTCTACACCTTGTACATCCTGAAAACACAGCATAGGCCTGGCATGGTCATACATCCTTGTAATCCCAGTGATTTGGGAGGCTGAGGCAGGAGGATCCCAAGTTCAAGTCCAGCCTTAGCAACTTAGTAAGACCCTGTACCCCCCCCCAAAAAAAAAAAGGACTGGGGATGTGGCTCAGTGGTAGGGCATGCCTGAGTTCAACCCCCAGTACTAAAACAAAACAAAACAGAGCATGGTTGTGTTCTGCTTGGTGGGAACATTACCCTAGAATTTGACACCACACCTGGCCCATAACAAGAGTTCAAATGGAATGCGCTAAATGAATAAATAGAACGGAAAAAAATGGGTTTGCAATAACTGCCTTCTTACAAACTTTTCTCCCCAAGGTACTGTCATTTTTATTTTACAGATGAAGGAAAACTTTTTCTTTTTTGAACTGGGGATTTAACACAGGGGTGCTCTACCTCTGAGCTATATCCCCCGTCCTTTTAATTTTTTTTTAAGACAGTCTCATTAAGTTGCTGTGGTGTCGCTGAGTTGCCCAGACTAACCCTTGAACTCGCCATCTTCCTGCCTCAGCCCCCTGAGTCGCTGATCACAGGTGTGCATCACTGCGCCCGGACAGGTGAAGGAAGATTTAACAAACACAAGTAATCTCATCCTGAGAAACTTTTATGTGGAGGCTAATACAAAGACCCTCTGGAGAGAAAAGCCATGTTTAATTGTTTTGGTGCCATGTATGTAAATGCAACCGCATGTTTCACAGTGCCAGAGCCGAAGTTGTTTGAGGAGGAGATGGAGGTCTGGGGTTTGTTCACTCCAAAACAGTGGCGAGCACTCTAGCATGGTCTTTGTTCTATTTTCATATCAGAGTGTGCAGGTAAAAAGGAATCCCCTCATCTCCCTTTAGCTGTGAAATTAGGCTGGGCATCAACACAGCCTCTCTTCCCCTGGAAAGCCTTCCCACACTCCCGTCCAGGGTTAGGAACTCCCCCACGGGCCTGTCTATGCCATTCCAGCCCTCTGCATCTGATCTGCTCACTTATTTTACCCCCTGCAGATGGAGCCCCGACCCAGGCAGAAGCTACATCTTGTTTAGTTGAATCCCCGATGCCTAGCACAGTGTCCGGCACAGAGTAGGTGCTCAATATCCATTTGTCAAATGAAGGAAAGCTCTGCCTTTTCCGAGATCTTCTCTGTTTCAGAGTTGTGTCCCTGGGGCTTTAGCTGATGGCCCTTCCCGAATGTGCCCATCCTAGGTCCCCAGCCCCTGCTGCCCATCCCCCTCCAGCCAATGACAGAAGAATGCATCAGGACTGTGCCTGCTCCCTCCATCTGTTCCTTTCCTCAGAGTCACCATGTGTCCCAGAGTGTATAGGAGCGGGCAACCCATTTGCTCACCTTGCTTAGCCAATGATCACCCCATCTGTTGGATGTTTGCAAAAATGCAAACATTTCAACCAGCAATGGACACTCATTATTTGGAATCCCCACAGGAAATAGTACTGCCCTGGCAGATAAGGAAACTGCGACTCAAAGAGGGCTCAGTAACTTGCTCAAGTTCATGCAGTAAAGATACGATGGAGGAAGGGAGGGACGCGGGAAGGAAGGAAGGAAGGACAGAATCAAGGAAGCAATGGCAAATGCTTTAGTGACTCAGGTGCAATTTCTGCTTTCTCTCCCATAAACATTGGGGATGGGTCAATGAAACTAAAGGAGCCAAGTGGCTTTGGGGATTCCTGAGCTAAGAAAGCTGGGAACAGGAAAGAGGTGACCCTGGTAGAAGCAGCTCTGAGCCACCTCCAGTTACTCAGTAACCTCAGCTTCTTGGTCCCAGGGGCAGCCTGGCCGGGCCGGGCAGCACACGCCAGTTCCCTTTGGCTACCCTTCAGGTGCTGGACTGGTCACAGGTGACCAGAGATAGAAGGTCAAAGATTGGGCAGACTACAGACCAGTCAGGATGGGAGCTGGCGGTGCAGTATCTATCCCCTCTGAGGCCTGGGATAGAGGGAGGAGTTAGGGAGGAGCCCCTCACCGTGACGTCAGAGCTACCAAGATCATAGAAGGCAGGAAGGGAGGACCAAGGGTCTGGCATAAGCTGGTGATCCAAAAGGAAAATGTGGACTGAACCTCTCCACGGCATTTAGTGGTAGGTGATCCAGGGTAGACCTCCCAGGCAGCAGCCTGGCAGGAGAGTCCTTGGGGGTAGGGGGAGAGTGAACACCCTCATAACTGGTTCTTGCTCTTTGCTGGAATAGGGCTGATACTAGCTGGCACCCATGGATTGTTAAAATAGCAAGATCAAGCTGGGCATGGCTGGGCACTGTGGACATGCCCATAATCCCAGTGATCTGGAGACTGAGGCGGGAGGATGGCAAATTTGAGGCCAGTTTCAGCAACTTAACGACACACTGTCTCAAAAAGGGCTGAGGATGCAGTTCAGGGGTAGAGTGTTCCTGGGTTCAATCTCCAGTTTGGGGGTGGGGGGACAAAGGGAGACAGCAGGTGTGACAGAAATGGAGGAAGCTAGAATCAGAGAGGTAGCACCCAGGTGCTGGGAGGGCCCAGTCCATTTCTCCCTGTTCTCTGGTTCTGCGGGTTTTCAAGACTCCTCCCCTCCTAGGTCCTGTCTAGAACCTGCTGGGACAGCTCAGAGCAAGCTGGCTTCCAAATGGGGCTCAGGACGTCTCTGGGGCAGAAGGTTAGGCCTGGGAGGAGCCCCCAAATGCTGAATCATGCTCCAAAGGCTGATGACCAGACATCCTCCCCACCGATTCTCTAGGGGGGCCGGAAAACAGCCTTCCTGCTGACCAAGGAGAGATAGAAAGTCTCTGGGGAGGGGCCACCGAGGACTAGACAGACTATTGAGCCCCTGGAAGCCAAGCTACCGAGGCTGACCCCTGCTTCCTCATGGGCCCTGGTTGGGCACTTAGGTGAGGAACACCGGAAATCAAGAATCCACTTGTCAGGCTAGGGCTGTGGCTCAGCGGTAGAGCGCTCACTTAGCATGTGCGAGGCCCTGGGTTCAATTCTCAGCACCACATAAAAATAAGTAAACAAAATAAAATATTGTGTCCAACTACAACTAAAAAGTAAATATTAAAGAAAAAAGAACCCAATTGTCCTCCAAAATCCAAGCAAGACTGGAGGCTCAAGTCCCTGAGGGGAGGAGGGGAGGGGGAGAGGTAAACTGGGGGAAGGGGCAAAGGAGAGAAAAGGAAGAGGGTCCAGAACTCCACTGTGTCACTATCCCTGCTCAAGGACATTCCTGAGAAGGGGCAGACCTCTCATGGACTGTAAGTGCCAGGGCCTCTCACCTACTTAGAGCCCTTCAGTAGCTCAGCACCCAAGGGCTGGAAGTCATGTGCCTTAGCGGGGCTTTTGAGGCCTCAGCTCCTGAACACACTTCTGTCTCTGCTGCTCTCACTTCTTGGAAATGTCCCCTCGTCCTTCTTCCCTTGCCCAGTTCCTAAGATTGTCCTTCCAGACTGCCTTCCAACATCAGCTGTGCAGCCAGCAATGCTCCATCTCCTTTCTTCTGTTATCCCACCCCTGTGGGCTCTGAGCCCCTCCTCCTAGACCCCCACAGCCTTTGCACTTCTCTGGGTCACACACCAGGAGAATCAAAGTTCAAGGCCAGCCTGGGCAATTTAGCAAGATCCTGTCTCAAAATAAAAATTTAAAAGGGGTCCCGGGGTAGCTCAATGGTAGAGCACTCCTGGGTTCAATCCCAGCAACACACCCACACACACACCTTTCTAAGTCTATGTCAGGGCTGGACAGCAGCTCCTAGGGGAAGGAGCCCTCTGGTTCATTTCCACCGCCTGTCACAGCACGCTCTCAGTAAACGTCTGCCACCTCCCTGTGGACCCCTGGGATGCAAATCTTGCTTGTGTAAAGACTCAACTCCTAACAGAGAAGACCCTCCTTCCAGCTGCAGAGGCAGCCCAGGAACTGTCACATCACGCTGGGCAGGGCCGGGAGCAGGTTTCAGTGTGCGAACCCCACCCTCAGCCTGCTGTACTGGGTGATGTTCAGATTTGGGGTGGGGAGGCAGGGGAGGCTTGGCACAGGATAAGGGACTCCATTGCCCAGCCTGGTAAATAGTCCTGCCTGGAGAGCCTGTTAATCTCCATTCTCGATCTTTGTTTTTTCCAGTAAAGATTGACCACCACCAGGTCAGCACAGCCGTGCCCTAGCGGGGCAGAACTCGGGGCGCCTTTACAAGGTCACTTCCAAGGACCTGTCCTGGCCGGAAGAACGGCAGAGTCAACTGGACCAAGAGAGAGAGGACCTGGGGGGTCCGAACACCGACCTCAAGTCCTTGCCCACCTCAAGCGGTGGGCCCAGACCCCTGCTGCGGGATGCTCTGGCTCCGGGCTCCAACCTGGAGCCGCGGAGGGCGGGCCTCTCGGGGGCGTGGCCTCCCGGGGGGCGTGGTCTCCCGGGGGTGGGGCTTCTGCCGGGCGAAACCTGCCGGGCTCCTCCCGGCGCAGTCAGCCCGGAGCCGCGCGCTGCGAGTCCCGCCGGAGTTGGCGACTTCACAGCCTCTGTCCCATGGCCGGATCTCCCCGCCGCGCCGCAAGCCGGCGACTGCAGCTGCCCCTGCTGTGCCTCCTCTCCCAGGCTGTCACCATCATCCTCTTTGCCCTCTTTGTCCGCTACAACCACGAAACCGACGCTGCCCGCTGGCACTGGGGCAACCACAGTTACGCGAACAATGAATTTTACTTTCGTTACCCAAGTGAGTGCGGGTGAGGGCGTGGAGGGGACCTGAAGACCCTCCACGCTCCTGGGTGTCTTGGGAGGGAGCTCTTGGGTGCTCAGATCTGTCCCTAGGTGGGCAACCCTCTCGCTGAGACGAAGGGCCCCCGAATTGGAAATAACCCTTTCGCTAGTGCCTGCCAGGTTCCGGGTACTGTGCTGAGGATGGCACATGCCTTCCCATTTAGGCTACGAGACAAAGGTGAGGTTCAGAGAGGTTAAGTGGTCGATTCAGAGACACACAGGAAGAAGTAGGAGAGTTGGGATTTGAATCCAGATCTAAAGCCCCACTTTTAGCCATTCTCTTGCCCCACTTCCCATTTGACCTAACTGAGCTTTGCTAGGCTGTTCCAGAGAATTGACCTGTTCTAGGGGCTTTGCCCTCACTACAGGAAAGATAATCTAGCTGGGCAGGAGGTGTGGGGGGGTGGGGTGGGAGGTGGGGTGTTGGTGGTAGTAATGGCAGGTATTTTTAATTTATATATATATATATAAATTTTCAGTTGTAGATGGACACAATGCCTTTCTTTTATTTATTTGTTTTTATGTGGTGCTGAGGATTGAACCCAGCGCCTGGCACATGCTAGGTGAGCACTCTATCACTGAGCCACAGCCACAGCCCCATGGCAGGTATTTTGTATGAAACCTTCATACCTGGAAGCATCCAAGAGTGGTTGGGATTCGGGCGTTTCTCCCCAGGACCCCAAAATTGGCCCTTCTAAGCCAGAGAGAAAATGACATAAGCAGCTACCAGCTAACCACAGAGCAGTAACCCCAGACATCAAATGAAGGCATGGGAGAGGCATTACCCATCACCCATCTTGTGAGTGACAGAGCTGGAACTAGGCTTAGGCATCCTAAGCTCCTTGTACCACAGGCCACTTGCCTACTGACAAGGTTCAGAGGGGGCAGTTAACCCCCCTCACCACCTAAATGGGGACGGAGCCTGTCCCTTAATGTTGGGTACCCTGCCTTGTAACTCAGGGCCTCAGCCACTTGGAAACAAGACCTGCCAGACTCCATCACAAATGCTTGAGCAGTTCTTTGAGACTCAGTTTTCCCCATCTGAGCAACAGGAAGAAGGATACCTCAGAGTGAAGGTTCTAAACTCCAACAAGCCCAGGGTGTGACAGTCTCCTATAAAAACATCCAGGCTGTTATTACCCTACTTTCTATATGCAGTGCTGGTGGCAGGCTGTCCCCACCTCACCCTGACCCAGTCCCAGTCAAATGAAGTTCATGATGCTGAGGATAGACAGGCTCAGGTGGAGGCTTGGACTTGGGCATGACACACCAGACCCCCAGCCACCCTAGGCAGAAGGGGCTACAGTTCCTCACTCCCCACATTTTGTCCCCAGCCTCGACTGGAAAAGATGAGCCATGAAAGCTGGGATCAAAAGCAGGGACCCAGCTGGGCATGGTGGCACCTGTAATCCCAGCAATTTGGGAGAATGAGGCAGGAGGATGGAAAAGTTCAAGGCCAGACTGCAGAACTTAGTGAGATCCTGTCTCAGAATAAAATAAAAAGGCTGGGGGTGTCCAGAGGTAGAGCACCCTGGTTCAATCCTCAATACTGGGAGGGGGGGGGGACAGGAAAGAAAACAAGGTAAACAGATGGGCCAGAAAGATGGGAGCTGGTGGGAGGAGTCTGAGGGGCTGTCTGCTATGGGCCCGCCACTTGCTTCTCCTGTAGATGTCACACAAGGCCGGAAGCCCTGCCTGTTCCTAAATTCTGCCTGGAATCCATCCCTTTCCCAGGCTGCTGCAGGGCTGGGCTCTTCTAAGACACAGGACACCTACCTCTTTTTCTGCCCCAGGTTTCCATTCTGGTGGACTTTGACCTTGCAGTGGGGGAAGATCAGGCCAGAGGGAGGTGTGAAGTCCCTAGAACCTGGGGCTTTGAAGAGCCGGTTCCCAGCGTCCATTGGAAGGGGTCAGGGTCAGGGGGAGGTGTAACCACTGCTTTGATGAAAGGAGAAAGTCCTGAGCTGCTGGTGAGCTCCGGGACTGCCAATGTCAAGGGCATGTCCACTCCCAGGGGTCTCTTTGTATCTGTAACCCGGGCCCTCAGAGCCTATCGGGTCAACCCCTCTCAGATGTGGGGAGAGAGCCAGAGAGGTCCTGGGACCTGCCTGAGATCACACAGCAAGCTACAAAAGGAGCCAGTCTAGCACCAGTTCTCTGGATCCCCGTCCACAGCCTTTCCCCAACCCTGCAGGCCTCTCAGTCCACAGGACTAAGGATGGAAAATAAGAAAGGAGTCCAGGGCCGCACAGGCCACAGAAGGAACAGGAGAAAGAAAGCAATATGGGGGCTGGGCTGGGGCTCAGCGTAGAGCGCTTGCCTAGCACTTGCGAGGCCCTGGGTTCCATCCTCAGCACCACATAAAAATTAAAAAATAGAATAAAGGTATTGTGTAGACTACAACTAAAAAAATGAATATTAAAGAAAACAATATGGATGATCTGTTTTATAATTTTATTATTTTTTAATTTTAGCCAGTACAACTTTAGACACATCTGAGATCCTACCTATGGGAAGAGGGATTTAGGATAGGTGGGAGCAAGCAGGGCACCAGGACACATGTCTATAATCCCAGCTGTGGGAGGCCGAGGCAAGAGAATTGCAAGTTCAAGGCCAGCCCAGGAAATTTAGCAAGACCTTCAGCAACTTGGAAAGAGCCTGTGTCAAAATAAAAAATAAAAAGGGCTGGGGACGTGGCTCAGAGGTGGAGCACCACTGGGTTCCAAAAGTACCCCCTCCCCCAAAAAAGGGGGGGAATAGGGTAATGTGACCAGGACTAGAGTGCCTTGTGACCTCTTCTGGGAGAATACAGCTCCTTGATCTCCTGGGGGCAGGTGTGGTGGAGTGGAAATGGTAGAAGTTGGCCTCCTGGGTCCTCCCTCCCTGCTCCCCACCCCTTGTATATACCTTTTTAAATTCACACTTTATAGATGATGTCACAGAGGCTTAAGAGAGGCTAAGTGTTTTGTCCAAAGTCACAGGTCAGGGGGTGGCCAGTGGGTGGGGAGGCTGGAATTTAAGTCTGACTTTGTCAGATGCTTAAGACCCAGCTTTAACTGTCACCTTGCCTCATCTTTGTGTCAGGAGTCACCTAGCTAGGTTGGGGAGAGGCAGTAAGGGAAGGGTGGAGAGCAATCAGTAGCTCTAGAAGCCTCTTACCTTCTCCAACTAAAGATTGCTTGGGGCTGGGTGCACACCTGTAATCCCTGCAATTTGGGAGGCTGAGGCAGGAGGATCACAGGTTCAAGGCCAGCCTCAGCAATTTAGTGACGCCCTAAGCAACTTAGCAAGACCCTGTCTCAAAATAGAAAATAAAGAGGGCTGGGGATATGGCTCAGTGGTTGAGTGCCCCTGGGTTCAAAAAAAAAAAAAAAGTTGCTTGGGTTAGGGAGAGGTAGGCTGCACCCCACCCCACACAGAAAGGAATGTTGGGAGGCCTTATCTGTCCTCCTGCCTTCAACCTGAGTAGCCCTTCACCCACCAGAGCTCAAGGAGAAGCTGTGTCTGGAACAGCCCCCAGGGAGGGCATTCCTTGATGTTTAGACTACAGTTGAAAGACCAAGGATCGAGTTATGATTCCAAACAAGCCTGGGTAAGGAGTTCTAAACCTTGTCACTATTCAAGACAAGTTCTGGAGGGGTTTCTTATATGAATGTGCTGGAGCCCCGCCACCCCCCCCCCCATTATCTTGTTGTCCTTGGGAACAAGAACAGACATGGCCTCCTCTCTACTATTCGTACAAGGAGAAAAGAAATCAGGCTTCGAGGCTTAGGAAAACTAGGCTGGAGGCTGAGGTCTATGTGTGGCTTCCTTCTTTTGGGTTGTGAGATCTGGGTGACCTCGGGGGCTGGAGAAGCAGTGCAGGGTTGGAGACGTAGTGAGGCCAGGAGGTCTCCAGCCCCTCACTCCCTTGGCTACCAGCATTGGCAGCCAAGCTGCAGACCTCCAGTTCCAGCTCAGGCCCAACCCCCTGTTTACAAAACTATTTCTTATGCAACATTAAATATAGCACTTTTAAAAAAGCATAAAAACCAGGTGTGGTGGATACACCCCCCCAGCTCCCGGGAAGCTGAGGCAGGAGGATCCCAAGTACCAGGCCAGCCTAGGCAACTTAGCAGGACCCTGTCTCAAAATAAAATTTTAAAAGGGCTGAAGATGTAGCTCAGTGGCAGAGCCCTTGCTTAGCATGCACAAGCACCTGGGTTCTGTCCTAGTACTGCAAAAGAAAAAAATGAAAAAGCATAAAAGTCAGCTTCTCTCGAAGTTATTGATTGCATTACAAAATTCTATAACAATTTTCCACCTTGTGGATACCTCTTCAGATTAAACAACCAAGAAAATTTTTCCCATTATAATCTAATTTTTCTATAAGAGATTTGGGGTCTCTTACAACCAAAATGTGTGTAAGATTAATATGCCTGATCTAAGATGTTTTGAACTTTATTATATATGGAGGGGAGAGTATCTTGGGATGTGACTGAAGTCTAAAGAAATTCCTTTGTTTCATATATACCTTTATATTCATAGCCTGAAGGTAATTTCATACAGTATATTTATACAGAAAATTCAGTGTACCTGTATTTTTTTTTTCTTAACCAGGGATTGAACCTAGGGGTGCTTAGCTGCTGAGCCACATCCCCACCCCTTTTTATTTTTTATTTTGAGACAGGGCCTCACTAGGTTGCTGAAGCTGGCTTTGAACTTTTGCTCTTCCTGCCTCAGCCTCCCGAACTGCTGGGAGGTGCCACCAAGCCCAGCGTGTGGCAGCAGCATTTTGACTGTGACCCATCGGATGAGGAATTGTGGAATTTTCAAAAAGAATATTTAAAGCAAACGCAATGACAGCATTTATGATGCTCTTTCTTTAGTTTTTTTTATTAAACCCAAAAGTGTAGCTTGACATCTCCACCGACACAGACCCAAGACAAAGAGAACAGGACCAGATGAGGTGACGAAATGTCTAAGTCGCTTCAAACCCTATTTAGAAGTTGACGTGGGGAAGAGGTAACAGAACAAATTAATACTAATTACTTAATGACTATTTGTATTTCTCTTATTTTTGATATCACTGCGTGTTATTTTTATTAGCTTAGCTTTTTATGTCGGGAGATACAGAATAGAAAGTGAACAGAAGAGGCCCCCCGATCTTCCTGTCAGAAAACCCACTGGTACTCTGAAAGTTCAAGTCATTCATCTATAAAGTTAAAATATTCAGACTATACAAAGAAACAACCAAAAAAGTAAAATCTGGAGAACACCCGTAAACTCAGCCTCCTGGGAGACTGAGGCAGAAGGATTGCAAAGTGAGGCCAGCCTGCCTCAATCTAAAAAAATAAAAAGGGCTGGAGATGGGGGCTGGGGCAGGGGCTGGGGCTCAGTGGTAGAGCGCTTGCCTAGAAGGTATGAGGCACTGGGTTCGATTCTCAGCGCCACATAAAAATAAATAAGTAGAATAAGGGTATTGTGAAAAAAACTCTTTCTAATAAAAAGTGTCTGGAGATGTAGCTCCCTGGTAGAGCCCCCCTGGGTTCAATCCCTAGTAAAAAAAAAAAAAAAAAAAAAAAAAAAAAAAAAAAAGTAAGCTTCTCCCTCCTCCTGTCTCCAAATCAGACAGCTCCAGGGGATTCTTCCTGTTGAAGTCGTATGTTACAGCAGCCTTGCCCCTCCCTCAATTCCTTTTCTCTGAAGTAATCTATGTTAACAATTTAAAGCTAGTCACCAAATTATTTTTAGTTGTAGATTCTAAAGGAATAGGCACGGTGGTTGGAAATCAAGAAGGACTTACCAATAGAGTTGAAAAGAAACCAAAGGGGAAGAGAATTTAGAGCCCTGGAGGGGCCCAGGCTGCTGCAGGAAAGAGCAGGGGGCACACTGGACTTTCAACTAGTTAGCTATAAAATGAGTAGGGGCAGAGAATGAGAAAATTCTCAGAGCAGAAAGTTCTAGTCCCTTGCTCTGACATGGGGGCATCAGGGACGGTCTGGGTCCCACTGCTCCAAGCTGGCCGGCTCTGGGCAGGTGGCTCAGGGCTGGGTGGCCCTGCCACGCCTGGGGAGTTTTATAGGCCTGACTCGGCTTCAAGGCGGCCTTGGCTGGTAGGAGCCAGGGGCAGTGGCAGGGTGGCCCCGGGCGCCGCGGTGCTCACCGCCCCTGGCCCTCGCAGGCTTCCAGGACGTGCACGCCATGGTGTTCGTGGGCTTCGGCTTCCTCATGGTCTTCCTGCAGCGCTACGGCTTCAGCAGCGTGGGCTTCACCTTGCTCCTGGCCGCCCTGGCCCTGCAGTGGTCCACCCTGGTGCAGGGCTTCCTGCACTCCTTCCACCGCGGCCACATCCTTGTCGGCGTGGAGAGGTGGGCAGCGGTGCAGAGAGCGGCGCTCTGGGGTCCCCTGGGCGGCTTCTGCCCCAGAGACACAGTTAAGCCCTGGTCCTTGGAGGCCGGTCCCTGGCCCTGTTTCTGACCCATCAGTTGGTTTCCCCAGGTGTCCTGCCTGGTGTCCTTCCATCCCTGACCCACGACCAGCCCAGCTCACATTTTGGGGCCGCTGTGACCCAAGCGCTCCTAGGGGCAGCGATGGCCTCTCAGAAAGGGGCGGGTTGAGAGGCGCCCTGGGCTCGGTTCTGGTTCTTGGTGGGCTTCGTGGGCCAATCTACAAGAAGGAGCGAGGCCGTCCCTTGGACCCAGGGGAGAGGTGCCTCCCGCTGGCCCTCCCGGCCGGTGCCCGAAGCCCCTCTCCCGCCCTCTCCCCCGCTCACCAGCATGATCAACGCCGACTTCTGCGCGGCCTCCGTGCTCATCTCCTTCGGGGCCATTCTGGGCAAGACGGGGCCTGCGCAGCTGCTGCTCATGACCCTGCTGGAGGTGGCGCTGTTCGGGATCAACGAGTTCGTGCTCCTCAACCTCCTGGGGGTGAGAGTCTGCAGGAATGGGTGAGGGTGTTGGGGTGGCCAGCGCCAGGCTCTGAGCTGGGCGAGCTGCCGGGCAGGGGCGGGCTGCCTCTCCACCTGCGCTCCTCTTCCCCAGGTGAGGGATGCGGGCGGCTCCATGACTATCCACACCTTTGGAGCCTACTTCGGGCTGTTCCTGTCGAGGGTCCTCTACAGGCGCCAGCTGGAGAAGAGCAAGCACCGCCAAGGCTCCATCTACCATTCGGACCTCTTTGCCATGATTGGTGAGGCCTTCTGTGACGGATGCCATTCAGGGGCTGGTTCCAGATCCCCCTGATCTGGGATGGAGGAGACCAGCTTCAGGCGAAGTCTTAGGGTGCTACCTAACTAAGGTCCTTGGCTTTCTAGCTGGGAACTCTTCCCGCTTGGAATCTGCTCTTTTTATTTCAGTACTGGGGATTGAACCCAGGGCTGCTCTACCACTGAGCCACATCCCCAGCCCTTTTTGTGTTTTGAGACAGGGTTTCTCTAAGTTGCTGGCCTTGAACTTGTGATCCTCCTGCCTCAACCTGCAAAGTCACTGGGATTACAGGCATGTACCAGTGCCTGTTCTTTGTCTTTATGTGTGTGTGTGTGTGTGTGCGCGCGCTCCTGGAATAGAACCCCAAGGATGCCTAACCACTGAGTCACACCCCCAGCCCTTCTTATTTTTTATTTTGAGCAGCGTTTCACTTAGTTCCTTAGGCCTTCACTACGTTGCTGAGGCTGGCCACCAACTTGCAATCCTCCTGCCTCAGCCTCAAGAGTTGCTGGGATTACAGACGTGGACCACCATGCCCAACTGCTCATCATTCTTAATGGTTTTATGACATTCTTAGAACTCAGATCTGGGGTACCCACCTGACTCAGATCCATCCCAAGGGCCCCCTTTTTTGTCTTTTTTTTTTTTTCAGTACTAGAGATTGAACCTAGGGGTTGAGCTGCACCCCCAGTCCCATTTATTTATTTATTTATTTATTTATTTATTTATTTATTTATTTATTTTGGGGATTGAACCAAGGCATGCTTTACCACTGAGTTACATCCCTAGTCTTTTTAATTTTTATTTTAAGACAGGGTCTCACTAAATTGCTGAGGCTGGTTTGGAATTGGGATCCTCCGACCTCGGGCTCTGAGTTGCTGGATTACAGTCATGTCCCACCATGCCCAGTTTTCCAGGGGCCTTTCTAAATCCACCTCCATCTTGCTTCAGATCTTCGAGGGCCCCCACAACCACACATTAGAAACAAGACCCTCATCCTGGGATACAGCCCCCTAGTCTGCTCACTCACCCTCCCCTGTACTTGGCTCCAGCTGAGCTGCATTTGAGGGGGTCTGGTTTCCTGCAGACCTCCACCTCTGCCTGCCCCTGCTGCTGCCTTCCACCCATGAGGGCTTTCCCCTCTAGCTTCCCTGCAAGCCCCTGCACTGTCAGGCAGGGTAGGAGGAATCTTTGCTTCCCCCAGGGAGCAGTAGGGCTGGCCTGGGGGCCCTGTAACTCTGTTCCTCTCTGTGCATTTACAAACTGCGGTCAGCAGAGGACATCCATGTTATTTTTCATAGAAGGCACTGAACAGGGCCTGCAGTGCCTATTTTTACATTAAAAAAGAGACTGAAGCGCTGGGCATGGTGCCTGTAATCCCAGTGGCTCAGGGGGCTGAGACCAGAGGATTGTTAGTTCAAAGCCAGCCTCAGCAATCCCTGAGCTACTGAGGGATGTGGCACGGTGGTCAGGTGCCCTTGGATTCAATCCCTGGTACAAAAAAAGAAAGAGATAAAAATAAAAATAAAAAAAAGACTTGTTTTGAGAGATTCATGCCTATGATCCCAGTAATTTAGGAAACAAGTAGGAGGATTACAAGTTCAAGGCTAGCCTGGGCAAATTAGCAAGACCCTGTCTCAAAAAAAAAGGCAGGGCGGGGGTGCTAAGGATGTAGTTCAGTGGCAAAACACACCTGGGTTCAATCCCTAGTACTGAAAACAAAATATTTGTATTTTGTATTTCTTGCCCCTCTCTGGGTTTGTTGTGAAACAGACGGCTGCAATCTCCTTGACCTTTGAGACCCAGATAAGCTTGGCCTCAAGCCCAAAGGCTACCCCAGGATACCCAGACATTCTCAGATCTCTGGCTCCTGGCTGTTAGCGTGTAGGTCACTGAGGCAGGACCCTGGTCCCTGCCTCCACTGTCCCCCCAGTCTCCATTAGAGACAGCCCATGTCAGTGTGGTCCATTTTACCCAGGTCTGTGGGGTTGCAGGAAGCAGTTCCACCCAGCAGGCTCCTCAAGACTAAGGGACAGTCCTGAAGCCGCTTACCTGGCTGGCCCACCGTGCGGGGCCTCTGCCATCTCCCGCACCTTGTCCCTTGGCTCTTCCCCCCTCTCCCTGCAGGACTGGTCCATGAACCTCACACATGATTCTTACCCCAAAGGCTCGGGATATCCATTACTGAGCAGACAGCCCATGCCGAGTCCACCTTCTCTAGGAGGTGGCTGAGGTTCTAAAACAAATTGTTTTCCTGATAAAGGCACCCAGAATAATGCCTCATGTGCAGTAACTTTTGTCTTTATTCTCCTCTGTTTTTTTGTTTTGTTTTTGTTTTTTGGTAACAAAGATGCTTAACACAACTAAGCACAAACCCCCCAGCCATTTTTAATATTTTATTTAGAGTCAAGGCTTCGCTGAGTTGCTTAGGGCCTTGCTAAGTTGCTAAGGTTGTCTTTGAACTCATGATCCTCCTCCCTCAGCCGGGAGAGTTGCTGGGATTACAGGCATGTGCCACCGTGTCTAGCTCCTCTCTTTTTCTGATACTTTAAAAAAATAAAATAAAATGAAATAAAATAAAACGGGCTGGTATGTGGCTCAGTAGTAAAGTGCTTGCTTAGCATGTGTGAGCCTAGCATGTGTGAGGCTGTGAATTCAATCCTTAATCCCCATCAAAAAGATAAATAAATAAATAAAATAAAACAAAACACTCAGATAGGCACACCCGTAATCCCAGCTACTCAGGAGCCTGTGAGGCAGAAGAATCACAAGTTCAAGGCCAGCCTGGGCAATCTAGAGAAACCCTGTCTCAAAATAAAATAATAATGAAAAAAGAAGGCTGGGAATGTAGCTCAGTGGGAGAGTGCCCCTGGGTTCAAATTTCAGTATCAACAAGGCAAAAAAAAAACCAATCATAAAACCTCAATGCTCTGTGGCTTGCAATCACATAGTTCCCAGTACCATTTTCCATACCATTTTTTGAGTTCTTTTTTTTTTTAAAGTGTTGGGGGTGCAGGTGGTACTGCGGATTGCACTAGGCACGAGCTTTACCAATGTACTGCACGTCAGCCCTTGTCAAGCACTTAGTACCTGCTAGGCCATGGCCTGTGTTCATCTGCACCATGTCCTTGAATCCTCACTTTGTGCGGAGGTATTATCAGTATTATCAGCCCCACCTGCAGAGAAACAGGCTGCAGAGTAGGTGACTTGTCTGCAGTAACCGTCTCCCACCATGAGGGGGAGCCCTTCATTTCCTCTCACTCTGCCTGGCTGCCCATCATTTAGGAACCATCTTCCTGTGGATCTTCTGGCCTAGCTTCAACTCTGCACCCACTGCGCTGGGGGACACGCAGCATCGGACAGCCCTCAACACGTACTACTCCCTAACGGCCAGCACCCTCAGCACTTTTGCTTTGTCTGCCCTCATCAGTGGGGATGGGCGGCTGGACATGGTATGGGGAGAAGGCCTTGGGGGAGGCAGAGGGACAACCTACCAGGGGGAAGAGAGACTCTGCAGGGAAGTCTCCATGGAAACAAGCATAGGGGGGCTGTATCCACCCTGGTGGTGGTGGGGGGTCAGAATAGGAGACTATGAAAGCAGGTGAGTTAGAGGTTAGATGGCAGAGGGACTTCCAGAGCAGTAGATGTCTTGCGGAGGGGGTTGTGTTGAGTGTGGGTGGATAATTTGAAAGGGTCTCCAATGTCCTGTCCTTCCCTGTTCCCTTAGGTCCACGTTCAGAATGCAGCACTGGCCGGAGGGGTTGTGGTGGGGACGTCTGGCGAAATGATGCTGACCCCCTTTGGAGCTCTAGCAGCTGGTTTCTTGGCAGGGACTGTCTCCACGCTGGGGTACAAGTTCTTAACGGTACAGCTGCCTCTCTGGCCTGGGCAGAGCATGGTGTCACTTTCCTCCCACCTCCCCAGCAGGCCCAGAGTGGAGGTGGGAGGGGACAGGAGTCTGATTATTTATTCTGTCCTCCCTCAGCCCGTCCTTGAATCCAAACTAAAAATCCAAGACACATGTGGTATCCACAACCTCCATGGAATGCCGGGGGTCCTGGGGGCCCTTCTGGGGGTCCTTGTGGCTGGACTAGCCACCCATGATGCTTATGGAGATGGGTGAGTTTCCCCCAATCCACAGCTGACATTATCCCTCTGGAATGCCCTCTGTCACTCTGTTCCTCTGTCTACCCACCCATCCACCCATCCATCCACCTACCCACCCATCCATCCACCCATCTATCCACTCACCCATCCACCCATCCACCTACCCCTCCATCCACCCATCCATCCACCCATCTATCCACTCACCCATCCAGCCATCTACCTACCCCTCCATCCACCCATCCACCCATCCACCCATCCACCTACCCCTCCATCCACCCATCATCCACCTACCCATCCATTCACCTATCCATCCATCCACCCACCCACTCACTCATCCACCTACCTTCCCACCAACTATCCATCCATCCATCCATCTATCCATCCATCCATCCATCCATCCACCCACCTACCCACCCATCTATCTACCCACTCATCCACCCATCCACCCATCCGCCCATCCACTCACATTATGGGAGCCAAGGAAACTGGGGTGAAAAAGACCAATCCAGGCACTGTCCTGGTCAAATGCAACAGGAGGTCATTAAACAAATGATTTCAAGAGTATGGAGTGTTATTAAAGGGTCAGTAAGACATAATGACCCTTGGATCTGTTTTTGCACATCGGGACTAAGAGGAGAGGTGGGGAAAAATGACCTTGGACTGAGCCTTGAAAGGTGTGTGTCTGTTCCATGTGAGGGCGGGGTTGCAGGCTGTGGCCTGCTTAAGCCAAGGTCTGAGGTGAGCCTGCCTATGGGGCTTTCCGGAAGCCCTCTGGCTGCTGGGCTGTCCACCGATGGGACCTGCCCTGTATCCTTGCTGCATCCTTGTCCCTCACCCCTGCTTCTTCACAACCTGGTCTCCCTGCAGCCTGGAGAGCGTGTTCCCACTCATAGCCAAGGGCCAGCGCACTGCCAAATCTCAGGCCATATATCAGCTCTTTGGCCTGTTGGTCACACTGGTGTTGGCCATTGTGGGCGGGAGCCTTGGAGGTGAGTGGTCTTGGATGGTGGGGGGGGAGGGGGCACTGGTAGGAGCTCCAAGGACTCAAGAACAGGAGAGGGAGTCTCTGGAGGAAGGGCCACTGAGTCCCTTGTCCCTGGCATTTAATTCATTTGCTCACAGATACTTACTGAGTGTCCAACTTATGCCAGAGGTCAGGTGGAAGGGTCAGGGTAACCTCCTTAGAGCGGGGGATTACAAATGGCTCTTGCTCCCTCCTGGTGTCAGGGAGGCTGGGGAGCTGGGTGCCACTGAGTTTCCCTCTTGTCCTGCTGGCTCCCTTGTGCTGCTCCCTGGGGCCACTAGAGGGCAGCCCAGCCTCAGGCTGAGGCCCAGCAGGGGCAGGCTCATCTATCCCCAGGCAGAGACCTGCAGGGAAGAGGCCTGCTCACCATTAGAATGGAGGTTTCACAAAAACCTTTGGATAGAGATACACCGCCCTTGGTCCCACGTCAGGCAGTCCTTCCCGATGTCTGACCTTAAAAATAATTCCTCATCCAGGATCCCCACTTTCCTGCTCTCACCCCAAGATTTTCATTCTCTAGGTTCAGTTCATTCATGTAAGAACTGATTTACAGCATACTCCTTTTCTATGCTTATGTGGGAGGCCACCGAAAACGCAGTGGCTCATGACAGAATAATAATTTGGTCAGCCCCTTACCAACTGCAGACTTGAGCATGTGGCTGAATTTCCCTGAGCCTTGGTCACGTTGTCTGAAATGCAGGGATAAGATCCACCGCACAGGACTGTGGTGATTTCTCAGGAAGCTCATGGCACATCAGTAGGTGCTCAAAAACTGCAGCTGTGGTTTTCCTGCGCAAGGTGCCAGGTTGACCTCATGCCTCCAGCCCCCTTGTGCCCTTGGGGCGCTGAATGGCAACCTCTCCTGGGGGCTGGGGTTAGAGAAGCCTCACGTGTCCTTCCCTCCCACCACCAGGGCTCCTGCTGAGACTGCCCTGCCTGGATGCTCCCTCAGACTCTCAGTGCTATGAGGACCAGATCTACTGGGAGGTGAGGCGGTCACAGCCCTGGACCCCAGGCCTTCATGCCCTTTGACCTCCTGTGTTCCCCACAGCCCCGAGCTGTGGCCTGCAGCTTCCTGGAGCTCTCCCGTGGTCCCCTTCCTGCCTTCCAGGTGCCTGGGGAGTATGAGAATGAAGCCCAGGGACCCCTGACTGTGGAGGAACCAGACACTCGGGCCTAACCAGCTGCCAGCCCTTGAGAGGATATTCTCTTTTTAGAAGATGATGGCGGGGACTGGGGCTGTAGCTAGTGGTAAAGCACTTGCTTAGCACGTGCCACACCCTGGGTTCAGTCCCCAGCATCCCCTGTCTACACACACACACCAGAAGATGTCCTTTAGAAGGTCTGGAGGGGGTGGAGGGACAGGAGGGAACTGGGTGGGGGAAGCCTGGCCAGCTGCCCCACCCCACTGCCCTACCAGCCTGCACATGGGATAGAAGAAGCCAAAGTGAGAACAAGTGCCTGCCAATCCTTAGGGCCAGTGTCACACAGTTCCAGTGATACCTAGGCCAGGCTCAGTGCCCTGGGGTAATAAACACCACCCTCACCAAGGATTCTGACTCCTTTTATTGGTGTCCGAGGAACTTGGGAAGTTCCTCTAGGAGGTCACGTCTTAAGAGACAGAGCCTTGGCCTGGGCTTGTGTCTCCAGGGACAGGGAGAGCCTGTGTCTGTTCCAGCACAGCTCAGCTGCCACTCTGACCCCCAACTGGGGTGGCCTCTGAGCAGAGCAGACCCAGGGGGCCCTCATGGGAACGCATTGCCTTCCCCTTAAGCTATGTGGCACCAACCCTCAGAAACTGCAGGCAGCCATCACCTAGGTGCCACCTTATGTTTCTGTCCTGAAACTGAGGAGTGAGGACAGGAAGGGCCTTGGGTCGCATGGCTCTGTGGCACTGGACAAGAAAGGTGGGCCAGGGCCTCCTGTAGCCTGAAGTTATTCGACCACCAGGGGGCGCTCCAGATCCAGCAGAGGAAGAAGCCGTCTTCATGCCTACCATTCTGTGGTTCTCTACCAAGAATTCATACCTCGGCCTTTTTTGAGCTCCCACCCTCTCTCCATTACCTGTCAGGCAGAGGCCAGGGGTTTCAGGACTCTCACCCTATAGAGAATCCGCCCTTCCAGTATGCTGACATCCCCTTCCCAACACTGAACGAGGGACCTTGCCTTCTTTCCCCCAGCCTCCCCTGACCCCTGATGGCTGGGGTAGGTGTGTTGGGGGTGAAGATCCCTGGGCTGAGGCAGGAGACTGACACCTGAGATTGCAAAAAGGTCTTCGGTCACTGCCAGCCCCTGCTGGGAGAGAAGGAGCGAGTTTGGGAGAGCTGAGACCTCATCTCCCATTCCACCCTGTCTCAGCTCCCAGCTCCGCATGGGTAGAGGCCCAGCACGTTCACCCATCTTGGCCGCAAAGCTCCAACAGAGGTCTGAAAGAGGACTTCCCGGGGCAATTTAAGTATAGGATAGCCCCCACCCTTGCCCAGCCTCTTCTGGGTAGGGAAAGAGATGAATTTTATTCATTCGTGACATCAACATTTTATAGCCTTACCTTGTCCCTTAACTGATTTCCCCATTATTTTTAATATTTGTAGCTGTAGATAGACATAATACCTTTGTTTAAATATTTTTGTTAGTTGTGGATGGATGTTTATGTATTGACATGTGGTGCTGAGAATCTGACCCAGAGTCCCACCATGCTAGGGAGCAGTCTACCCCTGAGCCACCACCCCAGCCCTGAATGGTTCCTTCTTGATTACAACCAAGCCTGTTCTTTCAGGCACCTCCAACTGAGGTGAACCACCCATCTTGATCCAGGAAGTCTTCCTGGAGAAGGGACAACTGAGCCCTCTAAGAGAGCAGTTGCCAAACCAATTTTTAAGGGACAAATGGCTACGAGTCCCAGGATGGCCTGCCAAGAGGTCTGAGAAAGGAGGGAAGGCGTGAGGGCTGTTCCTTGAGAGGTGGCCCTATAGTTTCAAGCTCCATCACTCCCTTGAAGTCCCCCATGGTTCCAGCAATGACACTGAGTGCCACCATACTATGCTCCTATTTTCACTTTATTTCCTCCTTTTCTTCCCCCACATGTGGGGGCACATGGTGGGTAGCTTGTTCCATTTCATCCACCTGAGCCATTATTTGAGGTCTGGGCCAGGGGGTCATCATACCATTATGATTCAGCCAGGGAATTCGGAGGGCAAGAAGACAGGTGTCCTTAGAGCCCCTTGATATACAAGAGCTAGCCCCCCCCCTCCCAGCTCTTGCCTGTAGCTCTGGCTTCAGCCCTATTGGTCCCCCACACGGTGGCCCATCCATTCAGGCTGGGTCAACAGGGTGACAATGAGCAGGTCAAGGGGATGCTGGGGCCAGGGGCCAAGGGGGCTTCTTCTTCACCCATTCAGGACAATGAGGCTCTGCCCCTTGAGGACAGCCCCTCTGATCACCACCATTATTAGTTTCAATGCAGGACAATCGGACACTTGCCCGCTCATGAACTCTGTCGAGCCCCAGTGCCTGAGCTCTGGGGATAATGATGGACGAGGACACTCCGGGGCCAGGGAGTGATGGGCTGTGCTGGGGTCAGGATGAGAGCCATTGCAGGACAGCTCTCTGGAAGCAGCCACTGTTCTGGCCTGGAGCAAGCGTGTATGGGCTGACCACAGGGTGGCCCCTCCAACGACATCTGGGTAGAAGGCCCAGGGACTTCAGGTGCTTCTGTGCTTGTGCAACCAGAGCCTCCTGGACGGGGCGTCGGGAGCTGCCCCCTGACCTCTGGAGGACCCAGCGCTGCGCTCCAAACCCCGCGCAGCCTGGGAAAGGCCCGGGATCCCCCCCGATTGGGATTCACATCACGGCGCGCGGCAGCCCCAGCTCCGGCAGAATTAGACACGGCGTGGGTGTCCCAAGTGCGGGGCGGTGGCCGTCGGGGCAGCCGCGTCCCCCCACCTCACCCCGATATCGCTCTCCGCCGTCGGGATCCCCCGCCCGCCCTGCGCCCCGGCCCTTTGTCTGGCCGCCCGCCGCTCCCCGCGGTCCACCGCGCGCCCCGGCCGGGCACCCTCGCGCCGCCGCCGGGAACAAAGCCGGCCAATGTCTCCGCGCCGGCGGGCGGGAGGGCGAGCTGGCTATGCAAATGCCCAACGGCCTGTGAGAACGCTCTCCGCCGCCTCCCGGCCTCCACCCTGAAAGAGGCCGGCGGCCGGGCCGGGTGGGGGAGGCGGTCACTGCATTAGGGATGAGCTGTCGTCCCGAGCGCCCGCCCGCCCTCCCTCCCGGGACAGAGCACCATTGTCTGTGTCCCCACCGTCTGATGGCCAGTGGAGTCTGCCAGCTCACGGAGGATGGCGAGGGTGACCGGAACAGGCACTGGGCCCAGGAGAAGTGGTCACCTGTGCCCTTCGTACCTACCCCTCATTCCAGCCCCCTTTGACTTAGGGGTCAGACCGCTGTGGGCTCCCGTTTGCGGCTGTCCTGTCCTCAGCCTGTGGCCTGCACAAGTTAGTTCCCTTCGCAGAGCCCGTGTGCCCTGGGCTTTGACTTAGCTGGTGGTGGATGATCTTCCCACTCTGTCCCACCTGTTAGCCACTCCCCTCCCAACCCCCACCCATCTTTTTTTGAGTCCTGAGAAAAAGACATGGTGCCCTGAAAGCAGAGCAAGTTACTAGGCAGAGATGCCCTCAAGGGGTCCTCTGTGTCTTGCAAGCCCCAAGCCAGGTCCAGGACTTTGTCCTTGTCTCCCTCCCTCATCCACTACCTGTTAAGGAGCCCCACTTTAAGTGGGAGGAAAGCCTGCCACAGGGGACTAAAATGAACTTCTCTGGTGATATGAAGGTGGGAGTTGCCACATAAAGGTTCTTCCCACAAGTGAAAGAGGGTGTCCCTCCACCCCAGCCCAGGTGTCCAGCTAACAGACGGCAGTGCTCTAGCACTGGAGGATACCTGTGGACAGTGAGGAAAGGAGCTCTATGTAAAGAGCAGAGCCCATTCTGACTGTGAGCTTGGCCCTTGTACCTGAACATCTACAAGCTGAGCTCCAGGATAGGAGCTTTGGAGTCACCAAGCATGTAGGACAGGCTGGGTGTGGTGGTGCACTCCTGGAATTCAAATCAGCCTCAGTAACTTAGCAAGGCCCTAAGCAACTCAGCGAGACCCTGTCTCAAAATATTAAAAACGGCTGGAGATGTGGCTCAGAGGTTAAATGCTCCTGGGTTCAATCACTGGTACCAAAAAAAAAAAAAAAATGCAGGACAGAAACCTACTTTTATAAACTTCCACCAGGATTCATGAGATTGGGGGTGTGGCTCAGCAGCAGAGCCCTTACCTAGCAACTACAAGGCCCTGGGCTCCATCCTCGGGACTGCACCACCACCACCAAGAAGCCTTCTGAATAAGGGTGCAGGCTGCTTTTGTGAGGAGCCATTTTGGAGATTTGGGGGCCTTTAAAGCAGTGATGTAAAATCAATCAGGGCCAAATAAGAAGTGTCCCAGGAAGTCCAGGGTTTCAGTCACAGGAGAGGCTGGATGAGGGGAGGAAGGAGAGGTTCTGGTAGGGCAGGTGGTCTTCTGGTAGGTGGGGCTCGGTCTCAGGGGCCTGTTTTTTTTTTTATGTTTATTTTCTAGTTTTAGGCAGACACAATATCTTTTATTTACTTATTTTTATGTGGTGCTGAGGATCAAACCCAGGGCCTCACATATGCCAGACGAGCGCTCTACCTCTGAGCCACAACCCCAGCCCCAGGGGCCTCTTCCTTTACACACACACACACACACACACACACACACACACACACACACGGGACTGAACCCAGGGGTGCTCTACCACTGAGCCACATCCCCAGCTCTTATTATTATTTTTTTATCAAAAGACAGGGTCTCACTAAGTTGCTCAGCTCGTGTGGAACTTGTGATGCTGCTGCCCCAGCCTCCGAAGCAACTGGGATTGAAGGTGTGCACCGCCCAAGCAGCTGGGCCCTGTGCTTGTTCCTTGGCCAGCCTTCCACACAAGATGGAGCCCCCCCCCACTTCTGTCTTCTCGACCTGTGGGGACATCGGGGCCGTGTGCCTGTCAGCCCCATCCTGAGGTGGAGGCGGCCTCTGGGACGACCTTTGGGAGACCATGAGATGGAAGGGAAGTTGAAGACACAGGAACAGGGCTGGGAGCCAGGCACTTCAGGTGCCAAAGAAGCAGGCAGAGTTCTCGTCACCCAGCCACCCCTGTCCAGCCTCTGGATCCTGGGGAACCCTTCAAGGCATTCTGACCTGAGGCCACCTGGCTTCTTGGAGACTTCTCCGGAGACCCCAAGGCCACTCTGAAGGAAGCTGAGCCAGCGGCCTCTCCGGCTTTCCTGAACCCCAGCATACTCTCCTCCCCCCTGGCCTCCCCCTCCGAGGCATTTCCAGAATCAGCCTTGGGAACCCTGGGAAGAGGGTTGACCAGGCCCTGCCCCGATGGCGGCCCTCTCCCTTGGGTCTGAAGTTCCGGGGCTCGTCTTGGGGACTGGAGGCCGGCCCCAGGCAGGCTCCGCTTGGCTCGGGGCTGAGGGAGGAAGTGGGCTTTGTGCTGGGCACCCTCTGGGATCCTGGGCTTCATTTTCCCACCCTGCTTCTCTTGGCAGGAGAGCGCCCAGCTGGAGAAGCCCCCCACCCGCCCAGTGTCCCCTCCTTCCCTGTCCAGCACCATCCATCTCCGTCTCCCCAGAGCAAGGAATGTGACTCCAGGACACTGTGGGGCTTGTTCCCAATCCCCTTCTAGGTCATTTCATTCAGGCTGTCACAGACTCGCCTCCACCTCCCAGGCCGCCGTCTGGTTCTGGCTCTAAAGGCAGAGACGGGAGCCCCCCCTTCCCCCCATTCCTCACGCTTCATTTTGTCCCAACACCATGGAGGAGGCTGCCCGGTGGGGGGTCAAGGAACCCTGGTGTGGGAGCCCGTGGGGGCGGGGGTCCCCTTTCTCCCATCTCTCCAGCCACCCGGGCCAGCCCCTGCTGCTGCACGGACCCAGCGCCATCCGCAGCGTCCTTGTCATTCCCTGGGCCGCAGACCATCCATCCCCTTGCCCGCCCTTCCTGTCCATGCCCCGCAAGCCTCGATTATTGGTGGAATTAGCACCGGGCTTCTTGTTGCCAGTTGCTAATTAAGACCATTAATAAACGCGATTATTAATGCTGCACCAGGCGGCAGCTGCCAGCATCTATCACCGGCACCGTTGGCAAGGTGCTGGGCCCAGGATGGCTCCTGCCTGCCTCCATCTTGGAGGGGTGCATTCACCTCCTGCTCCCTTTGCTGCAGGCCCTGCCAGGTGGGGTCGGTGGATGCAGAGGTTTGGAGAGTGTTTAGCTGAATGAGCTTTCCAGAGAAATGGAGACCTATCCTCCAGAAAGGCCCCAAACCGGAACCAGGGAGGCCAGGTGTGTGTGTGAGAGGGACTGCATCTGCTGCCAGTACCTTTCTTCCCCAGAATGGAAGGTGGTTGGGGACACAGTGTACAGAGGCTCTGGGGAAACCTGGAGCCGTGGCTCACACTGTAATCCCCATGATTCAGGAGGCTGAGGCAGGAGGACTGCGAGTTCTAGGTCAGCCTGGGCAACTCAGACCCTGTCTCAGAATAAAAAATAGAAAGGGCCGGGATGTGGCTCAGTGGTGGAGCACCCCTGGGTTCAGTCCCCGGTACTGGAGAAAAAGAATAAAAAGACTCTCGGGAGAGCCGTGTGGACCCTCATGTGCCCCTTCTGCTCCCAGTGACCACAGCTCTCGGTGCCCTCCTGGCCTGTTTTGTCCCATCAGGTAATACATGAATTTTCCTAGTGGTTTTTCTTACCCCAGGAGCTAGGGGATCATCTAGGTGAGACAATGAGTCATTCTCTGTCAAGGCCTTGGAGATGCATCTGACTAGAACAGCCACTGAGCTCCTACTACTTGTCATGTGGGAAGGAGAATCTCCTCTCTCTCTCTCTCTCTCTCTCTCTCTCTCTCTCTCTCTCTCTCTCTCTCTCACCAGGGATTGAACCCAGGGCACTTAACCACTGAGCAACTTTAGATATTTTATTTAGAGACAGGGTCTCGCTAAGTTGCTGAGGCTGGCTTTGAACTTGCGATCCTCCTGCCTCAGCCTCCCGAGCTGCTGGGATCACAGGTGTGCATCACTTCCTCCAACTGGAAGGAGACTGTCATAAATGAGGCGCAGACATCTCTCCCAGGGACCTGTCTCTGCGCTCCACCGACTGGATCAGGCCCATCTCCTCCGTACGTCTTTTTCCCATTTATGTGACATATATTGGATGAAGTTGTGCACTTATCTGCTCACCCCAGTAGACTATGTGCTCAAGGACAGTGGCCGTGTGTCCCTTACTTCAAACAGCAGAAACCCAGACTGGCTTTGTCGGCACGTCTTTCCTGCCTGTCTTCGGGTGATCCCATCTTCGGATCCCTTCCCTGCTGCATCCTCTCCTCCCCGACCTCTGGCCTCAGGCTACCAAAGCAGGATGGATGGCAAGCGCCCTCTGACCCAGCTGGCCTCACCCAGAAGGGCAAGGGAACCCTAGGACTCTAAGGAGGCCGGACGTGCTGCCTGGCAGGTTTGAGCCTCGGGGTCCTTTCAAGGAGCTGGATGCTCACCTGAGCTTCCCCCCAGGTCCCCCCAGGTCCCCCCAGATCTAGCCTGGCCTCTGACCCTCTCACAACGTCCACTCCCATCCCAGGGTGATCGGGGCAACTCAGGAGAGCCCAGGAAGGGACCCTGCCCACCTGCTCTCCCTCTTCTGTTCGGTCCTCTCCCCTCCCCACCACTTCAACTTCTTGACTTTTCCTGCAGCATTTGAAGGGAGAGTCCCCCAAGACTTTAGTCTTCCCCAACTCAGGGAAAGAGGAAAGGGGGGGGATAGTCCTGGAAACAAACCCTGTGCAGCAACCTTAAAGTAGGAGAGATCAGTGGGAAGGCCTTTAATCCCTTAATCCCTCTCAGATGGGCCTTGAGACGCTAATGATTTTCCTAATTATTCCCTCCCATTTTCCCATCGCTCTATAAGGACTTTCGAGAGGAGCAAAATTCTGAGGGAGCCGGTGTGGGATGAATGGCAGGGTTACCTCCCCCCAAAAAAGGGCCCAGAGTCCAGGCGAGGAGAGGGGGGGAATGGCCAGGAGTGCCCAGCTGGGGGCTTGGACTTCCCCACCACCCACACCCGGGTGCAAGGCGCAAGGGGCCCTGGACAATGGGGCGGTTGGGGGCTGCCTGAGAGGGCCAGGTGTGGGGCTGGGGTCCCCTCTGCGTGAATGGCCCCATTATCCGGCCTAGAGGATGGGAGTTGAGGGTCTCTTTGTGTCCCCCCCCACCAAAAGGCCCCTCCGGGTGATAATCACCCTGGGAGGGAGGAGGAGAGGGTGTGAGGGTCTTTAAAGGGGGCCAGGCCTCCCCAGAGAACAGTTGCCCATTCAGGCCTCTGTCCTTCCCTAGGACCCAGTGGGCCATCCGTGGGAAGCAGGGTGAGGGGTGGCCAGCAAACATGGCGAAGCCCAGGCACGCAGGCCCCTCCCCTCCAGCGTGGCCTGTGGGACTGAGTTCAGAGGTGGCCTTCTCCAGACCACACTCCCTACCCCACTAACCTCTGGCACCCCGAACCTTGTCTTACCTCTCCAGAGGTGGAGTTCCTCGGGGACCAGAGCCGCCTGACAACACCTTGACCCTTGACCCCGCGGCCTTGCCGGCATAAGTGAGTTAACCCCACTTCTCAGGTGAGGAACTGGGAGGTGAGCGATTTCTGGAGGGGAACTCGCCAGTCAGGTGCAGAGCCGAGATTGGAGGCTGATTTCCCAGGCACCAGGCCAGGGTTTTTGGGCTTTTATTTTGTTTGGGTACTGGATTGGATCCAGGGGCCCTTGGCCACTGAGTACATCCTCTTTTCCTTTTTATTTTTAAAATTTTTTGAGACAGGGTCTCACGAAGTTGCACAGGCTGGCCTTGAACTTGGCGATCCTCCTGCCTCAGCCTCCTGGGAGCCGGGATTACAGGACCTCCGCCCAGGTGTAGTCAGGTGTAAGAAGGCGTGCACATGCCGTCATTGCCCTGCCCACAATGCTCACCTCCTAAATGGCCACAGGTTGGCTTGCTGGCCTCCTCTGGCCTTGGCTTAAGTCACGCTCTCCAACCAAGGAGCCGTGGTGTGTGATTTGCTTCGAAATGAGCAGGTGGGGGGAGAGGTGGGAGCAGGGATGAAACAAGACTGGCCGTTGCTGGAGCTAGATGACGGAGGGGTGGGGCTTCGTTATACTATTCTGTTTACCTTGTAACTATTTAAAAATTTCCACACACACAAAAGTTGAACAAAATCCAGCCTTCCCTAAGCACCTCATTTTGAATCCTCGTTCACCACCCCCGGCCTTGAACTCTTTTCCCAGATCGCTCACCGCCATCTGACCTCCTGTGGGTTGAACTTATTTGTCCTGATCCTTGTCAATCTTCCATATAGGTCAGAGGGCGTGAGGTCAGAGGTCATGGGGACTGTTTGTGCAGACGGATGCCCCAGCAGGCGGGGCAGTGCCTGGCACCTCAAAGGCACTCGGTGGGGATTAGCGCGGGCCTTGGTGGCTGAGGGCTCTTGGAGGAGCTGACTGGGAGCCGGGAAGGGGGGGTCTTGTGTTCCTGGCCTCCGGGCCCTTCAGCACCTGGAGCCACAGCCGGAGGGTTCTTCCCAGCACAGCCCCCAGCCTGGGCTAAGCCCCTAAATGTCCCATTACACACCATTCACTTCTCACTTTGTCGGGGCCCATCTACAGCCACTGGGTCCCTTTGTCAGGAGGCCTGGGAGCGCGAGGGGCTATTACCACCAGGCCTCATTATTCCAGCCAGAGCAATAATGAGGTGTCCCTTCCCTGGACTCTCACACTTTGCAGACCCCTCCCATTTAATAACTATAATAATGATCACCATTGATGGGTCTCCGTGCTGCACCAAGCACTTTACATACATTACCTCATTTAATTCCCCCTGGCGGATCTGGGAAAGAACCACTGTTGCTGTCCCCATTTTCCAGACGAAAAAGCTAAGACTGGGCAAGCACAGCTCCTTCTCTCTCAGCTCAGCTGTACAGGCAGGGTGAAGGTAGGATGCAACCATAACCCAGATGGGAGGCTCTAGCTTCAGAGAGGGCAAGTGGCCTGAGGAAGGGCACACAGCAGACTAGCAACCCAGCAGCATGATTCCCTCTGGTGTGGAGAGAGGTGCACATGACAGCTCCTCAGCTCTCCAGGCAAGGGTCGCACAACCCCCTAGCTGTAGTAGGGAGTGACCATCTCTGTCCCTGCCTCACAGGGAAGGTGCTGGCTCAGGGTGCTTTGGTGCCCATGTACACAGAGCTAGTGAGAATCCAGACACTCTGCCTACAGTGCGACTGGATGAGGAGGCGGCAGGGGGAGAGAAGCTGATCCTGAAAGGCTCTGGAAGGACCATAGGACACAGTGACCAGGCCCAGCTGGACAGGGGGATGTGGGGCATAGAGAAAAGAAGGGAACTGGCCAGGCACCGTGGCTCATGCCTGTAATCTCATTGACTCAGGAAGCTGAGGCAGGAGAATTACAAGCCTTGGAAACTTAGGGAGACCCCCGTCTCAAAATAAAAGTTAAAAAGACTGGGGACAGGCCAGCCACCGTGGCTCACGCCTGTCATCCCAGTGACTCGGGAGGCTGAGGCAGGAGGATCTAGAGTTCTAAGCCAGCCTCAGCAACTTAGTGAGGCCCTGTCTCCAAATGAAATATTTTTAAAAAGGGCTGGGGATGTGGCTCCGTGGTAGAGCATCCTGGGTTCAATCTGCAATACAGGAAAGAAAGAAATCCAGTAAAAACCACAACAGTGGGCTACAGAGCACGGGCCTCCCTCCACCTGGGCTTCTCCAGCCCCGTTCCCATCCCAGAGACACACACGTTCCTGTTTTCTCCTGGTTCCTCCCAGAACTACTCTGTCTTAGGGCTTTTGTTTATAAAAATAAACACCCACCCCTCACCAGGCCATCCGTTCCCTTCCTGAACACATGGCCAGCTCACTCTCAGCCACCAGACAAATGTGCTGGCCCTCAGGGAGCCCACGGGAGAGAAGAGGAAGGGTCATGTGAATGAGAAGTCAGCCGGTGAGCAGAAGGGTGGCTCCCACATGGGCAGCAGCATGTGCAAGCGCGCAGAGGTGTGACACCAGAGTGTCACGGAGGTTCATAGAGGACTCTCTCTCTCTCTCTCTCTCTCTCTTGTATTGGAGGTTGAACCCAGGAGCACTCTATCCTGAGCTACATCCCTGACCCTTTTCATTTTTTATTGTGAGACAGGGTCTTTCTAAGTTGCTGAGGCTGGCCTCAAAACTGTGATCCTCCTGCCTTAGCCTCCCAAGTCCCTGGGATTATAGGCGTGTGCCACCATGCCCTGTCACAGTGGGGGGTTTTGCATAAGAGGCAAAGAGGAGGCTTCAGAAACTGGGTGAGGCTGGACTTCCAGAGCCAGAGGTCTTTGGCTGGCAACCTGTATGCTCTTGACCTCGAGCCTGAGGTCTCTGACTCTAGGAAGGGTTTCCCTATCTGCCCTTCCTAGGAGAAGAAAGGGTTTAAGGGGGCCATCCCTGATCCGCAGGACCCCTGGTGTCCACTTAGCTGGTGGCTCGGTGGGCTCTGGGCGCAGGCATTGCCCTCCTCAGTCTTCACTGTGTGGTTGTGAGGGTTAAATAAGTTGATAAAGGGTTAGTACAAAGCTTGGCACATTTTAAATTAATGACAGTTACAATTATTCCAAGGACAATCTTTTTTCTCCCTCTAACTTCCCTGTCTCAGTGTTTCCTTGTCTCTGGGGACCTAAGCAACCCTCTGCAACATTCCTGGCTCCCAGAATTCTTTTGCAGGCCACTGATAACCCCATTAGGCCAGGAGGGGTGGCTCATGCTTGTAATCCCAGTGATTTGGGAGGCTGAGGCAGGAGGATGGCAAGTTGGAGGTCAGCCTCAGCAATTTAGCAAGACCCTGTCTCAAAATAAAAAAATAAAAAAGGGCTGGAGATACAGCTCAGAGTTCAGGCACCCCTGGGTTCAATGCCCAGTACCACAAACAAAACCAATAAAACCTCGACTGGTTGCAACCTTCAACCTTCACCTTGGATTCTCTGGGAGGAGATTAGGAGCAGAACTGCTGGAGTACATGGGCTCAGGAGCTGGGGTGTTCAAGGGAAGAAAGAGGCTCCCCTCTCGGCTCCTCGACCCCGCCTCTTCTCACCCACCTCCCTTAAAAAAAACCCGGCCCACTCATTACAGAGCCCAGCAGCCAGCCCCTGGCTAAAGCCTGGTAAAGGCAGCAATTAGATCATTAGCACCAGCCCTCACCCACCTGCTCGGAGGCGCAAATGTGTTTTAATTACAATCCCTTAATCTCCCTCAGATGGTGGGGCTGGCTCTAGGGCTTTTGCCCTGTACAACCCCTTTCCCTCCCCTCCTCCCCCAATTAAGGGGTCCTCTCTCAGCCCCTTTCCCAGCTAAAGGTCTCTGCCTGGAGGAGTGAGAGCCTGTGCTCTGTCTCTGGCTGTGGAGTGGCCCCAAGTGGCCGTGTTGGTCCACCTGGAAATTTCTCTGCAGATGGAGTTGCAGTCCCATGGGTCCTGTCCCTCCTGGCCTGGGATGCTTAAAGGTCCCTGAAAGGTCCCCCTTGGGCTCCTGTTGTCCTGGGAACCCTCGGAAAGCGGGTCCCCAGGCCCTGTCACAAGGACTTCTGTCTCCCCATCAGCCACGCACCCCGCCTGGCTCAACTGTCTCCTTGGCGTCTCCTGGAAGCCACCAGGTTCTGTGGCAGGTGGCGCTGAGGCCTGGCCCTGAGGCCTGGCCCTGATGGGATGCCTCCTGGTGGCAGCCCTGGGTCAGCCTCCAGTTGACGTTAGCCGAGCCCATTGTCACCCTCCGGCCCCTCGCGCCCGGCCAGGGCCCTGGAACCCCAGACACACCGAGGCCACGTCAGGCCCGCCTCTGTCCCTGAGCTGCCAGCGGGCACAGGCAGGGAGGGACGGGATGACCCAGCATGTGGCCCTGTCTAAAGCTGAGCCTGGATGAAACTCTTTCCTGGGAAAGTTCTGTCACTAATTGACTTGCAAATGTCTTGTTTGTCCCCAGATTCATAATTAGTTCTCAAGATTTCTAGGGCCCCATCCTGGAGGGGCTCTTTTTGGGGGGCAGCCTGTTCCTCTCCCCTCTGCGAGGTCAGCAGGGCCGGGGGTGGGCAGAGCTGGGCACCGATGCCCAGCTGCTGCCCAGCGTTCCCACGGCTCCGGTGCCAGAGTGTGAATGGCGAGGTGCGGGGGCCGCGGGGGCCGAGGGGGCCGGGGCTCCCCGCCATCCTGCAGCCGGGACCATGGCCAAGGCCCCAAGGCTCCAGGAAATGGCAGAGCTGGGGAGCGGGTTATGGCAGCGGCGGGGGCTGGCTGGCACCCCCAGGAAGGAGGATCCAGCCGGTGCTGGGGGCTGGCATGGGCTGAGCCTCCGGCTCGATGAATGAACCAACAAGGGGCCTCTCTTCCCCACAGCTCCCCACAAAGGCCTTGGCTGAGCCTCTGGGTGTGGGGGGCTGGGGGCCACCGGAGGAAGAGGGAAGGCTGTTTTCAAAGACCCCCCACCCCTCGCTCTGTGCTCCTAGGAAGGGCCAAGTAGGGCTTGGGTCTCCTGACTGGGAAGGCAGCTTTCCCAGACTCTGAGTCCTACGTCCCGGTGGATTATCCGTGACCTCCTTCCCACCCTGGTGTCCCCCTCTTGGTTTCTGCTCAACCAGCTGCCTCCGTAGCCTCACCCCAACTCTGCTGAGGATTCTCAGCCCGCTGTAGGCCTGAGACCCAGCCACCATCAACAGCCCCCTCTGGGGCTCCTCTAACCCTGTCGGATGCCCTTCACCTCCTAATAGAACAAGAAAGACTGTTCCGGGGGCCAGACATGGTGGACCCTGCCCTTAATCTCAAGAGGCTGAGGCAGGAGGATCGCAAGTTTGAGGCCAGTCTGAGCAATTTTGCGAGAATCTGTCTCAAAATTAAAAAAATAAAAAAGGACTGGGGATGTGGCTTAGGAGTAAAGTGCCCCTGGGTTCATCCCTGGTACCAAAAAAAAAAAAAAAAAAAAGAGACTTTTCCTGCCAGGTTCAAAGGCACACGCCGGTAATCCCAGCAAACTGGAAGGCTGAGGCTGCAGGATCACAAGGTCAAGGCCAGCCTGGGCCACTTAGGGAGACTGTCTCAAAACAAAAAGGACAGAGGCTGTGGCTCAGTGTGAAGCACCTCTGGGTTCAATCCCCAGCACTAAAACAAAACACAACCAAAAAATAAAATGAAATAAAGGGGAGGACTCTTGCAGTCTCTGCTTGGCAGGAAGGAGAAGGAGAGGAGGAGTCTCCGCTGTGACTCAGTCACACAGGCCAGGGCCAGCACACCGCCTCTTCTAGTCTTCAAACCCCCAAGGGTCATCACCGGAACCCAAAGTCCCCGTAAGGAAGGCACTCTTGAGGCCCCCGGAGGATGCTCGGTTGAGGTTCTTTTCCTTCCTTCTTCCCCAGCCTCCCTTTCCTGTGCCTGGGATGTCTATCACTCTCACCTGGCCCTCTCCCTACTTCATCTCCAGTTGCTTTCCCAGAGCTGGTCTTTTTTTTTTTAGTCAGTCCTTCCTGCAGTCTAACTTTCTGTTGCAGGTGGCCCACCCCCAGATCTGGCCCCTTCCCAGGCCGCCCTACAGCTGGAGCCCTGAGGGAAGGGGAGGAGGTGAGGCTCTATGGTAACCCCGAGAGGAGAATGCCCTCTCTCCTCATCTGCATACAGACAGGCTCATTTGCATACAGACAGGCCTCATCTGCATCTACTCAGTGGGACCCGGGCACATTCCGAAGTGTCCCGCCTGGTTCCTCCCACCCCAGTCCTGGCATCCCCGGGCCGCCCCTCCTGCCCCTGTCTGGTCTGGGTCTTTCTGTTTGCAGAGCCCGTGGCTTCTCCACCTGCTGTGGTCCCCTTTCCTCCCTGGGCTCACAGGAGCCCCTCTGCCCACGCCCCCTGGTGCCCCAGGCCCTTTGTCCAGGAGCCTCACTCCCCAGCAGGAGGCCACTCATGGTGGCAGAGGTCTGCCACCCCCTGCCCAGCACCCCGCCCCCAGCACCCAGAGGGTACACGGGCCAAGAGGGTGGATCCCCAGCTCCGGGCTCCACAGCAAGCCCAGGAGGTGGAGGGAAGCGTCTCCTGCTGACCCTCCCCACGCCCGGGCCCCCTCCTCCTCCACTCACCCCCTTCCCCAGGGACCGACCCCCAGGGGCCACCGTGGGCAAGAATCCCCCATCCCCCAACCGCCAGATGAGGGCTGGGGACCCCGGAAGCATTATCCTGGCCCGGGGAGCCTGGGCCCAGCCCCTGAAGGAGCCCAGGTTTTGAGGGAATGAACGGCCCCCTCCCAGCAGCCGCCCCTGTCCTGGCGGGGGAGCCCGGGGCTTCTGGGGTGTAAACTGGGGGAGTCTGAGATTCTTTCCTCACACCCTCCACCACGCTGAAGACCTCCACCTCTCACCCTCCCCTCCGTGACCCCAGTTTTCTCCACACAGTGAGGGACTGGCTGGACCAGGCAGCTCTCTCTCGGTGGCTTCCCGGAACAGGGCCCAGGTGCCCCGCAGTGTCCTGAGTCTCAGCAGACACAGCTGGCCCGTGGGCAGGGTCCAGGGCTGGAGAAGCGGCAGCCTGTGTGGTGGGTCTGCCTGGAAACGGGGATGTGCCCATGGCTTGGGCGTGTGGACTATTTGGGGGAGAACGTAGGACCAGTGGGTACCTCTTGGGAGAGGCGTGGTGTGCCAGGGACGGAGGTGGGAAGGAGACCTGCTTTCTTTTTTGTTTTCGTTTGTTTGTGGGCACTGGGGATTGAACCCAGGGGTGCTTTACCACCACATTATATCCCCAGCCCTTTTTATTTTTTAATTTTGAGACAGGGTCTCCCTTTATTGCTTAGGGCCTTGCTAAATTGCTGAGGCTGGCCTCGACTTGGCGATCCTCCTGCCTCAGCCTCTTGTGTTGTTCCACCCTGCCTAGCTGACACTTTCCACTGAGTACTGTTACGATTGTGCCATGTGTGTTATCATAGACTTTAAAAAAATATATATTTATTTAGAAAAATTCCAGGACTCAAACTGTAATTCCATGAGGGAGTACAGTTAGATCAGAGGCACATTCCCAATTTCTTGCCGTGTCTCCCGTGGCCCTCTCAGGTCTTGTTATTGCAGAGAAGTCCTGCCTGCTGTCTAACCTGAATTCTTCTTGCCATTCATATCGGTTCCTTCTGTTTCTGCTGAGCATAGACAGAGAGGAAGCAGGAGCAGGTGGCACCATGGGAGAGGGGCGCTGCCGGTCTGTGCACTGCTCAGACCCAGGGGGCATTTCTGAGGAAGGACCCTTTCATGGAGGACATGGGCTGCCCAGTGACCTCCCCCACAGAAACCCCACCCCCATGCTCTGGGTCCTTCAGATGTCCCTCGGTGCCCCTTTGGCTGGGAGCGCCAGCCCATTGCTCAGAGGTGGAAGGGGCCAGATCCTGGGTGGAGCTCTCAGGATCTGGGGCGGTTGGGAGGGGCATGGGGACCGCTGTCAGCCACCCCCCATCCCATTCCCCAGGGGGGATCGCCACCTTCTGCCGCAATGTTCCTTCTGTGGCTGGGTCCCTGTCAGGGGGAGCCCAGTGTCACCCCCTCTTCTTCAGTCCCTCCCCTCCCAACCCGCCCAGGCACATCCACGGCCATGGTCACTGTCAGTCAAAACTCAAGAGTCTTTATTAGACAGGAGACGGGACTTCACCCCAGAGGGCGTGGGAAGCCCAGCTGAGAGGACCCGGGACAAACGGGGTGGGCCTGGACGGGCAGCCTGTGGACAGGGAGCAACGGCCAGCGAAGGCTCCTTCCAGAAGGTTCCAGGTCGATCTCACTCTGCTGCGCTGAGCCTTTGGCCGGGATGGAAGGCTTCTCAGAGGGAACCCAGCCGCCCGGGGAAGGAGGTTCTTAGAGATCTGAAAAGAAAAATTGTCAGAGGGCTGGGCTGGGGCTCAGGGGTGGAGCGCTCGCCTGGCATGTGCGAGGCCCTGGGTTCGATCCTCAGCACCACATACCAACAAGTAAAATAAAGGTCCACCAACAACTAAAAAATATTTTTTAAAAGAATAATAAATACATAAATAAATGATGTAGAACTGAGGCGAGGGCAGAGGGAAACTTGTATGCGTGGCCTTGACAGGGTGCCCCTCCATCAGGAAAGGAGGAGGACAAGGGCCACCCGACAGTGGCTGGAGCCCAGGCGTCTTCTCCAGGTCTCCACACAGGGCAATGGGGGGGGGGGGGAGCTCAGATTCCCACAGTTCCAAAAATCAGGCAGGGACCCCAGGGCTTTCTCGGGGAAGGAAGGCAGGGGGCTTGCTTCCTTGGAGCTCCAGGGCCACTTGGGAGGACTCTGGTGACTTCTCCAGTCCTGTCCTCAACCTGCAGGGACATCTGAGAATCCGCCCGGCTCTGCCTGCCCTGGCCCTCTCCTCTTTTCCGTGTTCAGAACATGATTCTGCAGGAAGCCGGCAGGAGGGCAGGGGACCCAGCCCAGCCCAATGTACTAGTCCTGTGACTCGGGGACAGTGACATCCTTTCTGAAGATCCGACTCCTCCTCTGGACAGTGAGACTAGGACTGCACCGTTTTCAGGGAAGAGACAGACCTTGCAGAGCCAAGTGGGTGCAGAGTCAAGGTCAACCCCCTCCTTCCTGGAGTCAGGGAAGGGGCCCCAGGAAAGACGGAGAATCCGTCGTGGGCACAGTGCTTCCTGTAAGCCAGCAGCTTGGGGAGCCCCTGAAGTTCACCTCACCCGACCTTCGTGTTGGGGCCTGAACCCGGGGCCACACAGGACAGGCAAGGGCTCTCCCACCGAGCCACAGCCTTGGCTCAGAACCTTGAAATCTGAGAAGGGAGCCTGTGGCACACACCTGTCATCCCAGCACCTTCAGAGGCTGAGGCAGGAGGATCCCAAGTTTAAGGCCAGCCTCAGCAACTTAGCAAGGCTCTAAGCAACTTAGCAAGACCCTGTCTCTAAATAGAAAATAAAAAGAGCTGGGGATGTGGCTCTGAGGTAAAGTGCCCTGAGTTCAATCATCCCTGATACCAACACACACACACACACACACACACACACACACACACACACGATGGGACCTCACTACACCCCTGCGTTGCCCAACTCACTCAGGTCAGTGCTCCCCTCTTGCCACCCGGACGCCCCCCAGCTTTTCTTCCTTCCTTTCCAAGGGCCTCGCCAAACTGCCCAGGCTGCCCTAGGACTTGGGATCGCCCCTCCTTGGTGTCCTGAGTGTGAGACCGCGGCCTGCAGCGTACCCGGCTCGCTCCTGGCTTTTCCAGACTCACCTCCCTCCCCGTGCTCCCGCCCCGGCTGCCCCTCCTCCCCCTGCTCCCACTTCTGCCTGGTCCCTAACCGGACCTTGACCACACGGAGGCTTGGGGACAGACGCTGGCCTGGCTCATCGTACTGGAGACACTGATTGGGAAAAGGTAAAGACCGTCTCCCTGACCCTGGGGTCCTCCAGGAGGGCGGGAGGAGTCCCTGACCCCTCTGCCTGACTCCGGGACCCAGCTGGGCCGCGGTCCCCCAGAGTCCCCCAGCCACAGGGGCAAAGCACCCCATCAGGCTCTCTCCCTTCCGTTCCTGGCTCTGGACCCTCAGCCCCTTAGGGAGCCCCACGCCCCCAGGCTGCCTAGATTTGGGGGGACAGCGGGGCTTTCCTGTCAGAGTGTGGATGTGGCCAGGGACAGGGGCTGAGCCCACCCTGAATGAAGCAGGCAGGAGTCCCCGGGAACCGCCTGTCACCCCTCCCAGCCCCAGACAGAGCCAGCCAGGATCTCCTAGCAACTACTGTACAAGGGCTGGGCGAGGGGGCGGCGGCTGGGAGAGTGGGCGGGGGACAATGACATCATAAATTACCCGGCCCCTCCCGGGCGCCCACCCTTCCTGGTGGGAATGGCCTCCTTTCTCTCCCCACCTCTCCCCATTCAGGACTCCCCTCTGCAAAGCTACCCCTGCTCCCCTGCTTGGTGCCCCTGGTCCGTGTCCCTCGAGGTCAAGGTGACTGCTCTCTGCTTTGGGTTGGGCTCCAGAAGGAGGGGCTCTCACCATCCGGGACCCCTCAGGGTCCTTCTAGGGGTCCCCCCAGGGAGGGGAGTGGAGAGTCTCCCGAGGGGCGTCCACTGGAAAGCCTGGAGACTATCTCTGTCCAGTGGTCCTGGATCCTGCCTCTTCTTGGGGTCCTGAGGGGGACCATGGAGGGGGAATTTCAAAACCTTTCAGGGTACTGACTCCTCTCCACAGAAGATTTGAGCCAGGCGCCCCCAGGGATTTGAGGAGGATTCTGACCTCTCACCAAACCAGCTTCCTCGGGGTCCTTTTGCCAGTAGTTGGGGTCCAGAAATATCCATGAAGTGACTAAAGCTAGCTAGATGGCAGTTCCTTTCTTACCTCACAACCATGTTAAGCCAAGGGTCCAAGAACTGGTGTTAAAGCACTATAGATCTGGATTAGACACTAGGAAGAACTTCCCAAGATACGAATCTGTAGGCGGAAATTTTCTGGTTGGAGAGAAGAAAAATCTGTCATAGAGCCAGAACCTCTTGACATCTATCCCATTAACCCTTTCTCAGCACATTGAATAACACACAGGGAGTGTTTAGCATAGAACCTGACACAGAATGAACCTCCACTTTGGCCATAAAAAATCCTGTCTTAAGTAAGGTATGGTGGCCCACACCTCTAATCCCAGAAACTGGGGAGGCTGAGGCAGAAGGATGGCAAGTTTGAAGCCAGCCTGAGCAACTTAGACCCTGTCCCAAAATAAACAATAAAAAGGGCTGGGGATATAGCTCAGAGGCAAAGTGCCCCTGGGTTCAATCCCCAGTTCCAAAAAAACAGCACATACAAAAAATCGTGCATGAATGCGAACTTTTACTGGCTGAACATCAGAGAACAGGGACAAATCTCTGGAGAGCCATCTCCATCCTCCAGGAGCCCCATGGGAAACCCCAGAGAAGAGGTGGCACCCTGAGTGCAAGATGGCCGCCGATTGTCATGGCAACGGCAGAAGGCGTCTGGTTGGCTGTGGGGGCGGTGCTGGGCAGCCAGCTGGTGCCAGATGGACAAGCCCAGCAGAAGGCAGCCTCAGCCGGGTGAAGCTCCTGCCCCATGCCCAGGGCGCTCCCTCCATATGCCAGCCTCAACCTGGTCCTTCCCTCCAGGCCCCCAGGCCCCACTTCTATCTTCGGGGGAGGATGCCAAAACCACTCCGCCTCCGACCATCGCTCCTACAACTAGGAGTGGCCGCTTACAGACAAAGACCCTCCTGCCCCATCTCTCTGGCCCTTGGGCCCGGGGTCTAAATAGATCCAAAGCTAGCTCCCTCCTGGCCATGCTGAGGAGGCATAGAATTGGGGACTTGAGAGGGTCCCAGGTGGCGGGGCTTGGAGGTACCATTCTGAGTGCCTTGATAGAGCGGAGACTCCACCATGGCTGGCTGGTGGTCCCTCTGGAGAACATGGAGTCTGGGGCTGCAGAGGAGGGGCGGGTGGGTTATGGGCAGTCTGGGGCCATGGCTCCACCTACCCTTGTCCATCTCCCAGCTTGCTGGATGGCATTCACACATGGCCAGCAGCATGTTTTTCCTAAGAAGGATGAAAGAAGCTGTGGGAATGGGGTTCACCGCCTTATTGTTAAAAGTGAGTCCCTCTTGAATCAGTCTCAGCTGCTCCAGCCCCAGCCCTCGCAACCTACATCCCATGCCCCCAAACCAGGGAAGCATTCCTGATTTTCCACTTTCTTCCAATGGCCTCTATAACTGTGTCCCTCAGCATTTAGTAATTAACACCCGGCATCTATACACAGTCCCATAAAATGCTCCCATCCCTACCATCCCATTTGATAATGATGGAAGTTCAGGTTCAAATGCATTAGTTGACTTGCCTAAGGTCACCTGGTTGGGAGGTAAGGGAAGCCAGAATTTGTGTTCTGACCAGCCTGTCCCACTCCAGAGACAAAAACCAAAAACTCAGGGTGCAGGGGGGGTGCTGTGGATGCAGCTCATGGTAGAGTACTTGTGTATCATGTGTGAGATCCGGGCTCAATCCCCAGCACCACAAAAACAAAAATAAAACAGCTCCAAACCTCCTCCTTCTGCTGTCCTCCCTGCAGACAGAGCCTCTGTCTAACAGTCTGTGAGCGGCGACAGGCTGCGGTTGCGTCTGCCATCATCCTGCGGCTCCAAGTGCCCTGAATCCAAAAAGGTTTTGAAGGGTCAGGTCCTTCAAGAAGGCCTTGGCAGTTGGGGAGAAGGTCTCTCCACACTGTGGATTATCAGGAAGGGACCCTGGGACGGGGCCAGCGCAGGACTGACTTCCCCTGGGGGAGACAAGAATGTGAAGTTGAAGTGACCTTGGGCTTCATGTTAGGCTCTGGTCAATCCTGTTTGTCCACCGTCTCAGCACAGCTCTCCCTGGAGGGAGCACCCTGGGAGGGGCTGGAAGGGGACCCTGACAGTCCCCCTGCCAGGAAGAGGAGGAGGCTAGATGGGGGTCAGGTCCAAGAGTGTCCCAAGAGGGCACGTATACGTCGTGGAGGAAGGCTGGAGGTGGGGAGGTCTGGCAGGACTGGGAGGTGCAGCTGGGGGAAATGGGGAGGGGGCCGCCTATCCAGGAGAGGCTCTCCACAGCCCCAGAGTGAGCTCCGTTTCTCCCTTCCTGCTCAGACCTGGTTTAAGCCCAAGGCCACCCCTCAGCCCCCCTTCCCTCAGCCCCATTCCACACCAGCCCCGAGCGGCCCCTGGGAACTAAGCCTTTGCACCTGACAGGGCCACGTCCGTGGCCACTCACACAGAGGTCTTTGTGCAAAGGTTGGACTGGGGCTGGGTGGCAGCTGGCCCCCCCTACATTCCACCCTGTGGCCAGCAGCAGCCTCGTCTCTGCCCAGCTGTCCCTTCATCTCCTGTCCCCTTTCTCTTTGAGAGTCCCCTCCCAGCCTTGGCCCTGGACACCTCTTCTGGCTCCTTACTTCCTCCAGGAAGTTCCCAGGATGGGTCTCCCTTCTGTGCCTGGCGCTCAGCCTCCTGTTCTCGCAGCTCTTGACCTCTGGAGCCACTTTTGTCTTCTAAGTAAGAGAGCGTGGAGCAGGCCCGCAATCCCAGGGACCCTGGAGGCTGAGGCAGGAGGATCGTAAGTTTGAGGCCAGCCTGGGCAGCTTAGCAAGACCCTGTCTCGAAATAAAAAATAAAAAGGGTTGGGGGATATAGCTCCTGGGTTCAATCTCCTGTGTAAATAAATAGATAAATAAAGTCAGAGAGGTCAGGCAGAGGCACAAGGTCAGGGCCAGCGTCCCTGCCCCTCTCCAGGCCCACCTCCTGCCCTGACCTGAACATGCTCCTTATGCTGGAAATTCCCAACTTCAGTTTCTCCACATTTCTCCCCAAAGAGCTCCCATAAGCCTAGCTGTCCTCCCCCTCCACCACGTGTGTGTGTGTGTCTATCTGTCTGTCTGTCTGTGATAGAAAGAAAGAGAAGGAAGACGGGGGAGGAGCAGGGAGCTGGGTGCAGTGGCCCATGCCTGTAATCCCACAGGCTCAGGAGGCTGAGGCAGGAGGATCTCGAGTTCAACGCCAGCCTCAGCAGCTTATCGAGGCCCTAAGCAACTCAGTGAGACCCTGTCTCTAAATAAAATATAAAAAAATGGCTGGAGATGTGGCTCAGTGGTTAAGGCCCCTGAATTTAATCCCTGATATAAAAAAAAAAAAGAAAAGAAAAAAATGAGGAGGAGAGAGAGGGGATTGTTAAAGTGGGAAGGAAAGACACAGCCCTTTCTCAGGTGGCTCCTAGGCCTTTTGTAGGTTTTTTCACTTCTCTGGAACCAGCTAAGAGTTAAGTATCTGATGGGTGCTGCGCTCAGTGGGCAGCTAGATGTGGGAGTCCCCTTCCCTGCTCCAAAGTCGCTCCCTCTGCCCAGGATGCCTGGTGCTGTGTGCTGGCTTCTCCAGCATGTGGTTAACCCTAGCCTCCCTGGTGGAGCACACAAGGCTCCTGACAATGGACCTTCTGCTCCCATGTCGACGTCCCTCGTCCCTCGGGCACAGACTGCCTTCCAGGGACAGGCTAATCCCCAACACGCTTCGCTCCTTCCTCCCCTGCAGCCTTCACATGTGCAGCCTACTGTCCACCCCCCACCTCCTCAGACTCCTCAGAGTGACAAACTGCTGCCTGCCTATGTCACTGTGGCACCCTCGGGAAGCCTTCCCTAGCTCTCCAGAGGTGGCCAGAGGCTCCCTCCTCCACACCTCCACGGCACTAGGCGGGTCTTCAGGACAACGCTCCTCCCTGGCCTGTGTCCCCACCAGATGGCTAGTTCCTCAGAGCAGCTTTGTTGTCTACCTTCCCGTTCACACAGCACTCAGCACACAGTAGGCCCTCAATAAATACCTGAGTGCATGAGCTGATGTGGAGCTGATAAAGGAGGAAGCGATGGGTTTTGGTGGGGTCAGGTTGGAACTGGGGCAAGTCCAGGTGTGCTCAGGATTTGAGCAATGCTGCATCTCATCGGGAAGCAGGAGCTTGGGGCAGGACTCGGGCCTGATGCTGATGAGTGGCCCCTGGGAGCAGCCCCTTGTGAGTGTTGGGGGAGGGAGCACCTGCATGCCCCTAGAGGAGATAAGCACACAGGAATTTCCCAGGACTCCGTGCAGCCAAGGTAGGGGCATGTGGCCTTTCCAGTCGGACCTGGGAGCTAATGGTGGGAGCCCCAGGCGGTAGCTAGGAGAGGAACGTGGAGTTCTGGACAGGTCAAGGTTAGGCACCTGGGTGATGGGGGGACCTTCAGAGGATGGTTGAAAGGCAAGAGTAAGTTAAGAGGAAGAAGAAGAGCACAGGGTGCTGGTGGCAGAAGCTTGGGGAGCCCTTCTGGGTGGTGAACGGGTGGATCTAGATGAAGGGACCGGGAGTGAATGATCACGGATGTCACAGAACTGAAGGCCACGGGGAAGACGGAGGGAATCAGCATGGAACTCTCTGTAGAGATGGGGAGGTCCAGCTGGGCGTGGCCCTGGAGAGGGCACACCTTCCCCAGGTAGGAAGACCAGCGCTGGGCTGGGGAGAAGGTGGACAGCGGCTCTCTAAGGCCGAGACCCCGCCCGCCCACACCTCACTGTCCCTGTCCCTGCTGGTGCCCCCAGCTCTGATGCCTCCCACAAGCCTCCAGAGCTCTGGGAGCCCCCTGCCACCTGCTTCATGGCCAACCTCACATCTGTCCAGGGGGCCGCCCTCCCCCGTCTCTCCCTGTCCTCTCTTCCCGAGTTCCACTGGTAAGGAGATTCAACCACATTCTTGGTCAGCCAAGAAGTCCTTCGGAGGGTCCCGGTCTCCCTGGTGTCCACCGGCCAGGGCTGGCTCTCAGCCCACACCTGTCAGAGGCGGCCATTTTACGGGCACCAGCTACCTAAGATGGCGGCCCCCTGCCTCCCTCTGCTTCCGTTCCCACAGCCTTGCCTCCTACCCCGGCCTCTTTCTTTCTGAAGCCTGAACCCAACAAGGTGGGGGGCCAGGCTGGGGAGCCAAGGCCGGAGGAAGCAAGACAAAAAAAGGACAGAAAAGCCGTCCCTTTGGCATCCCTCTTTGGCACTGGAGCCCAGCGCAGAGAGGGAGGGCAGGGAAGAAAGAAAGTAGTGTGAGTTTTTATTTCTGTCCTCTTCCTGCCACCTCCCGGCCCCTCCCCCCACACTTTGATGAAAACAAAACCTCTCCCCTTTTCTCTCTTCTCCACCCCCCCCTTTTTTTTCCCTGGCTTCTACCATGAGCCTCCTGGAATGCAAATGAACTGTATTATGCAAATGTATGCAAATCAGGCTTAACGAGCGGAAGGAGGGGGCAGAATGCCTAATGAGTAATGGCGGAGGGTGCAGATGGAGGGTGTCAGGAATGGCCCCCTCATCTTCCTCCATTCCCACAGCCCGGGGGGTTGGCGGGGAGCAGCAGGGTATTCCTCGCTCCTGGGAAAGAGGAGAAGGTCGCGGCTCTATTGCTTCCGCTGAGAAGGCCCAGGGTGGTCCTGGCTAGAGGTGAAGGGCAGAGGAGTCTGGGGAGAGAGGGGGTTAAGCACAGGGATGGGTGCCCCCTTGCACCACCTTGCCCAGACCCTGAGTGCACCAGCCTCCCCGCCTCTATGGCCTACTGATGCCAGAAACCTCAGCTCCGAGGGCTGAAAAGAGGGTGATACTCATGCACGCCATGGCTTGTGCATCAGAGAGGAGGGTTCCCAAGGGAAGATTCCCAGCCAGACCCAGGTTCTTCCTGGAGGTGGGGGTGAAATCTGTCTCTCTTTGTGCCTGGGGGGGGATGGGGAGTCGGGGGTTGCCATGGCAACATAGCGTCGAACACCCACCTCCCCAACATCCAGCCCCAGAGGACTTAGGAGTTGGGGGGTGGATAATGGATTGACACCCCCTGATGCCCCCGCCACCTGGCACTGCCAGCCGGAGATGGCGGCATCAAATCTGAGAGAATGGTCCCTTTGTCTCCAGGCTCACGGTGTTGGGGGAGCAGGCATGGGCACACAGAAGGGCCTTTCCCAGGCCCCGTTCCAGTTTGCATGACTCCTGCTGGCCTCTGGAGACTCCTTGTGGTCATCCACTGGCCCCTGTGCCCTGGCAGATGGTGGCCTCTTGCCTTTTCTCTCATGGCTTGCCAGCTACTGTGAGGTATGCCTTCCTCTGTCCTGCTCCCCGAGGCCTGCCCTCCAGGTCTCCTCAGCCATCTCGTCCTGGCTCCTGCAAATACCTCACCAGCCCGGGCCTGGATCCTGTCTTCCTTGTGTGGGAGCAACCTGTGAACTCCCCCTACCAGCATTAGTCCTGCTCTGCCCAAGCCAAGCTGGGGACTCCTAGAGAAGATGTCTATCACATATGTAGAAGGGCCAGGCTGAAGGCAGGGGGCTGGGTGACCTGTGACCACACCTCTTCCACTTCCCTGGGATCTGTGAAATGACACAGTGCTGGGGAGAACTGAGGCCCATTCTGGCGTGACCTCTTACATGATCTTTGTTGAATCCTTCCTGAAATCTGACCTTTGTCTTTCCTACGACGACATTCAGACTCCTCCCATGAGGACAGACCCAGGGTCCTGGAGACTGGAAAGCCAACTGCCCTCAGCCTTTGCCTCTCCCGCAGACTCCACATATGACTGCCAACAAGCCCCTCAGATACAAAAATCTGATATAAGGGGGCCCCTCCCCATCCTCCCAAAGTGGGTCTGCAGAGTCTCACTCACCATCCGGGAGCTGTCCGTGGTGCTGGATGCGGTTCTGTCGTCCACAGGGAGGAAAGAGGGCGGGAGGGTGGTGGAGCACCCACCCGCCCCAGGTGAGGAGCTAAAAGGAAGAGAAGCAGAAATATTTGGATACAGTCAGGAAATGGGAAATGGAATCCTGAAGAAAGTCCTCTCTCTGGAGACCTCCACATCACCTCTGCTGCTTTGAGGGAACAAGAGCACAGGAGTCAACACATACCTAAGCCTCCCACCCCTTCATCCCTGATGATTCAAGCGCCCCAGATTAGATCAGCCCTTCTCTGGATGCTTTGGGGAAATCCACAGGGAGATGGAGACAGCGTATTTGCCCTTGGGACAGAGTTCAGGTTGATGTGAAAAACAGAATACAGACCTCTAAATTCCACCCTAGATTCTAAGGCTCCTCGGAGAAATTGAGTAACAAAGATGAGAAAGAGATACGACCTCCTGATAGCATTTTAGATATCAAGAGCTTGAGAGGAATGGCAGGGCAAGGTGTGTGTGTGTGTGCGTGTGTCCCAGGCAGAGAGAGGAGCCTGTATCAGAGATTCTTAACCCAAAGTTGCACATTAAATAATACCGGTGCCCAGGTCTCATTCCCAGGTACTCAGATGCATATTATATATATATTATATCTATCTCCCTGAGGTGACTTAAGTGCATAACCAATCCAGAACTCACTGGTGTAGAAGGAGGCAGAGGTACAGGGGTTAAGCCTGGTCAGCTGGAGGAAGAGACACCCCCCCCCCAGGAAAAAGGGAATGAATAAGGAAGAGAAAGGCACAAGCACATAATCCCTGTCCCCAAGGGCTCCTGGATGGTCCCAGCTTGGCCTAAGGAGCCACGCAGGTGTTGAGCCTGTCCCTTCCCTTCTGTGGAAGCTCAAACCACCCCAAGGTGAAGAGATGCACTGTCTCTCCATCACAGTCCCTCGGTGCCAACAGGCATGGGTGCAGTGACCTGAGGGCGTGCTGCTCCCCTTCACCCAGAGGGTCCCCAGGGAGGCGGCTGTGGAAGGTAAACAGCAACAATGGTCCCTTTCAGTGTCCAGACTCCAACCCTTCAGTCCAATTAGCAGACACAGCAAACAGCAATTCAGCTGCCTTCAGCCGCTGTCATAACAAACTCAGAGCTGCCTTAATGGGGGGATTAGGGCAGTGGGGGGGGGTGTCCTCTAGCCCTGGCAGAGCCTGGGTGGCAAGGAGGGGTTCCCCTTTCCTCTCACCTCTCTTAGCTTCTCATAACCATGCTCTTCCCTCTCCTCAAAAGCCTAAGAATGTTTTTATAGTTTGGGCTCCTCCTTTCCCTCCAGTGATTTTAAAGCATTAACCTAAACTCTCTGTTCTCCTAGGGAGGTTGGCCTCAGGACAAGACCCCAATCTCTGAGGTCCAGATAGCAAGGAAAGGAGGTCGGAAGGTCAGTCTGTCCCCAGGGAGGAAGGTCAGTCTGTCCCCAGGGAGGAAGGTCAGTCTGTCCCCAGAACACTGGGGTGAAAGGGAGGTGAGAAAGTAAATACCAGAGTTCCAACTCCAAAAACTTGGCAGTGCAGACTTCAAGAAGGACTTCCAGATGCAGAAGAGCACAGAGGGACCTAGGCTTCTCTAGTGGGTCCCAAACCCTGGGAATCATGTTGGGAGGGATTGGTCTGGGAGGCAAGGGGAGAGAAGATCATTAGGATCTCTATTTCTCCTCCTCCTCCTCCTCCTCCTCCTCCTCCTCCTTTTTCTTCCTCTTTCTCCTCCTCTTCCTTTCCTTTTTTTTTTCTTCTTTCTTTTTGGAATAAATGGATGATGGGACCCAGAGCTTCATACATGAAGCACTCTCTCCGCCACTGAGCCACTTTCCCAGCCCAAGACAACTTTGTTGATGAAGCATAAAGTCTGCACCCCAATAGGCAGGTCTCTCTTTAGTGTATTAATTTCACCTACTACCTAACTAGTATTTTAATTTTAAAAAGCATATTTAGTAACTCCGGAGTCTAGATTTTTAATGATACGAACTTAGAATTGACACATGCCATATTTATCAACCCACATAAATTGATTTACCAATCATCGAGTGCTTTGACAAATAAGATACATTGAGAAGGAGGAGCCCGGCCAGTGGCCATTCTGCATGTAGACACAGTCTCTTCCCATTAACAGGATTCCCAAGGGCTCTGCCTCCTCTCTTTAGGGTTCCAACACTTCCCACCCAGGTGTCCAGGAGTCCCTCTCTGACTCCCAAAGCTGGAAAAGGAGGAAGGTCCTCACTTTTAAGATCCTTTGTCATAAACATGCCAGAGAGCATGTTCTTTTTACATTGTGAAATCAATCGCATCCTACCAAGTAGTCTTGCCAAACAGAAGCCTTTGACTTTTCTGCAATCTAAGGATTACCCTTTACCCGTGAGAGTCAGTACAGATTATGGGGTTAGTTATACAGAATTCTTCATGTGCTGCATATAACAACAACCTTAAGGGAGCACAGAGGGTGTCGCTCAGTGTAGACTGATGGCTTAGATTGGGTGAGTTCCTGGGTTTGAGCCCTCACGCACACACACCAAATCATTCTTATCTCCATTATCTAAAATTTTTTTTTCAGCATTGCAGATTGAACCCAGGGCGGCTCTACCACTGAGCTACATCCCCAGCCCTTTTTATCTCTTTCTTATTTTGAGACAGGGTCTTGATAAATTGCTCAGGCTCACCTTGAACTTGCAACCCTCCTGCCTCAGCCTCCTAGCCTCCTGAGTTGCTGGGATTACAGGCATGCACCCCTGTGCCAGGCCCATTATCTGAACCAAGACTCAGAGATGTGCATAGCTGGTAAATGATGGCACCTGAGCATGGTCCTTGGTTCAGTCATTTTCTCCTTCTGTTTTCTCTTCCCTAGGCTTCCAGATTATGGTGATTCTCATGACTCCAAGGACCTGTCAGCAAGACCCTTTTGATGCCTGGAACTGAGAAAAAAATTGTGCCCCTGGGGGTGTGGAGGTGTGGGTGATCATGTAAAATTTGAGTCAAATTTCTTAGAGAAAGTTGTCTTTATCTGCTTGGTCTGAGAATTCAATAAGAGAGCATTTTGGATGAAGGGTTGAGGGGGGGGAGAAACAGATCAAGAAATCAGCTTAGAATTTTGTCTTCAGTAAGTTAGGTGGATGTAGTGAGATCTGAAACATCTGGGGTTTTTCCGGGGGAGAGAGAGTGGTAGGGATTGAACCCTAGCAAGCACTACCACTGAGCCACATCCCCGGCCCTTTTTATTTTTTTATTTTAAGACAGTGTCTCCCTAAGTTGCTCAGGCTGGTGTTGAACTTGCAATTCTCCTGCCTCAGCCTCCAAGATCACTGGAATTATAGGTATGTGCCCCTGTGCCAGGTTAGATCTGAGAAATAAAACTGAAAATTCTAGGACACAGGCAGAGGCAAGATAATACAACAGGGGAATTTTCCTAACTGGTAGCTGGTGAGGCTCTCCTGAGCCTCTGAAAGAAAGACTCCCAGTTCTACCAGGTCTCCCACTGAGAAAGAAGGTGCTCTCTGGTATAAAGAAAAGAAAGGTCAGGTTGGGGGTGTGGCTCGGTGGTAGAGTGCTTGCCTAGCATGCAGGAGGACCTGGATTCATTCCTCAGCACCTCAGGAAGAAAAAAAAAAAAGTGCTATGTCCCAGAGTGTCTCTTCCTATAGTGGATTTACCTATACGTAGCCAGGCATCTGTAATCCCGCAAACAAGCTTCCATAGTGACTGTGGAGGTGCACACATCCAACCTCTCACCAGCTCATGAACCAGTTAGTCTCCCACACTCATGAAAAGACACACATGGTTCACAGTCACCCATCACTCTACCTGCAACACCACACATTCACGTCTTGCGCACACACAAGGGAGACACAAACCCTCACCCTCACAACCCTGTGGCCTCTCTTTCTTTTTTCTATGGATGTGCTTAACTTGTAGGGTACGACCCTTCAGTTCCTTTATTCTCCTTTGGAGGTCCTAGAGTTAAATGTGCCCATAAGAGAGACTTTGACAATATAAACCCTTTGTGGATGAGGCTTGGTGGATCCCAAACACATTTCCAACAAGCTGCAAAGTTTTAAAAAGGGTATGGGGCAGGAATGCAGCTCAGTGGTAGAGCACTTGCCTCACATAATTAAGGCCCCGAGTTCAATCCCCAGCATCACGAAAACACGACAACCTCCCCCTCAAGACCCCAACAGTGAAAACCCCCCAAACAGGAAGGCTGTCTTTCTGCCAAGCGCCCAGCCTCGGCTCTGCTTCTACCCTCTCTCGATGCCCCTCCCCTCCTCAACCCAGCCCCATCCCAGTTCCTCTTATTCTCCAATTTTCCCACAGGCGGATTCAGTGTGATTGGGGTTGGAAGCCATTGAGTGACATTAGCAACTCATTTGGGTCTGTGGTTCCTCATCTGTAAAATGGGGACAATAACCCTCGCCAGTGTTGCAAGATCAAAGAAAGGCACACAGTCAGAGCTGGGGTTAGGGATCATTATAGTCCCTGCCTAAAACCTGCTCTTTCTCCCTAATCCAATCTCCACTTCCACCTCCTCCAGAAAACCCAGATTCCAAGTGGCTGAAAAATCAAGAGGTTGATAATCTCTCCATCTTCCAAATCTCTAAAGGGATGAGACATATGCACTCCAGGCTCCCGGAAGCCCAATTTTTTGAGTTTGGATTCTATAATATTTCTCCCACATAATATATAATTGAATCATTATCGTCTAGCTATTAAAAAATCAGGTCCTAGGAGGAAAATTTAAATTCACCCCAGAAACTGGAGTCTGTACAAGATGATTTGCCCATTTTTTCTTGTCCCTATTATACTTTACTGCCTGTGTCCTGGAATGCCAGGCTTTGAGTGTTGCGATGGGGATCAGTAATAAATGCACAGGGGCGACTTCTACCTTTGGCCACAGTTACTTTTATTCTACAAGGTGACTCTAGTTCTTCCTCCTCCTCTCAGCTGCACCTAAATACTCTTGCTTAAAATATTTAGGTCAGGCCAGATAAATGGATTCTTTTAGGAAAGGCCCTGATTAATCTAATTCTTTGCTTTCTCTGGGCAGCATAGATACTAAGCTACACATTCCTTTGTGTTTGAGCTCCTCAGAGCTCCTTGAAGCCATTTATTCTTCTTGGATGTGACTTTCAAAAGTAAGGCTGGGCTGGGAGGAAGCCATAGAATGCCCTGAAAGACCCAGACTCAACCCCTTTGGTCATTAACCACACACACAGTGTGGTGAGAAAATCTTTTTAAGACATCATTCAGATCCTGAGTCCCAAGGAGAAAAGAATATGGAAATGGAGCAGAGGGAGTCTTCTCTCCATTGCCCCCGGAACTCAGGCTGAGCAAAAGAATTTCTAGTCTCTCTGTCCTGGCTGGGCGGGTTTGATTTTTGCTTCTTCTCCTTTGTAAAGCAACACTCCTTCTAGTCACCGGGTCCTAACTCCACCTATTCCACTTTGACGTTCTCAGCTTCCAACCAAGCTAAATAGCCTTATATGGCTTCAGGGACCTGACCAAAGCAAAGACCAGGGTTCTCAGGTGACATCCTACGACCCTCCTCCTCCAGCAATAGCTGCTGGCAGCCTGGGGGAAACTGCTCACCGGGTCCTGCTCCCGGGAGAAGCCTGGTCCAGACGCCCCAGGCATATCCCGCATGGCCCTGCACCTAGATTTCGACTGACTTCTCCCTGGCAGCAGCTCCCTGGCCAGTGAACTCTATCATCCCGTCCCAGGCGGGGACTTCCAAAGGGGACCACACTTGGCTTCTTTACTCCCTCGAACTCAGCGGGGCTGGGGAGGGAGGGCAGAGCATTGTGCCTATCTAAAGTGAAATTCGACGGCAATTCCTACCTGAGCAGACCGGGTTTGGGGGTAGAAAGTCGCCGCGACCAGTGTGGTCTGGTGGCCGTGGTCCTCTTGCAGCCTCCCCGGCTGTCCTTCCTCGAGGCTCTAGCCCTTCGCTCAGGTATCCCCCGCCCGCCCATGAGGTCAGTTCCCTGGGCCCCTCTGCGCAGTGTATGGGGTTATTTTTACTTTCGGTTATCTAGCTTTATGAAGACTCCACACCACTCATACAGCTAGATAACCAAAGATAACAACCAACCCCGCCTCCTGGCTGCGCCGCCGCCTCTTCCACGCAGCCTCCAGGCTGCCGCCGCCGCCGCCGCCTGTACCTCCGCAGCTCCGTGTCGCCCGCCGGTGAGGGTGGGGGGAGGATGCACGCTTGGTGGGGGGGAGGGAGAGAAAGAGAGAGGGGGGAGGGAATGGAGTCCAAGACCAAAAGCGATTCAGACACAGTGATACAGACTAGACGGCTGGAAAAAGCGTAGAAAGGAAGCGATGACCTACGGTGTCGAGGTCCAGGGACTGACCCCCAAAGCTCCCGACGCCCCATTTCCCTCTCTCCCTCTTTCCATCCAGAAGTGGGAGTCCCTCTGGTCCCTGGTCCGGGAGAGAAGGGACTTGCGGGTTTTCGTGCCACCCGGGAAGACGACAGGGACCGATGTAGAGGCCTCCCCCACCTCACCGGGTCTCCATTGCCCTCCTCTGGAAGATGGAGAGCGCATCGGGTAACTAGAGCCTCAGCCTTCCGCGGAGCCCGAGCCTCCGCGTGGGGTGAGAGCCCGGAGCGCAGAGCCACCCAGCCAGGTCTCCAACTCGCAAGGGCGGTGGAAGTGGAGCGCAGCCCGTGCAGAGCCAACAGCTGGATCCAAGCTGCCGACTGAAAGGGTGAGCGGGCAGCGGAGCCCTGGGGGTGAAATCCCGGAGGCGCCGGGAAATCCCGCGACTCAAAGAGGGGGAAGGCTGTGGGGGTGGGGTGGAAGGCGAGCCGGAGACCCCAAGGCGAGTCTTGCAAGGGAAGAAGGAAAGGGCAAAGACACCATCCTGGAAGAGATCACTCGTGTGACGGCGTTGGGGGAGGAAAGCAGAGGGCGGCCGGGCAGGTGAGTCGAGTTCCAGGCCCCGCAGAAAGCCCAGAGAAATGGCTTTGTACAAAGAGGATCAGAAATCACCCAGGGCTGTGAAAATGGCCGGGGGTCTGAGGCGAGGGATGCCCCAGGGGCTGGCAGGGGGTGGTATCGGGAACCGGAATCCACGAGAAGGAGGGTCTGGGAGCCGGGTAGAGGGTGTGGAGCTGCGCCGGCCCCCCCCTCCCGCCCCTCGTGGCGGACGCACAGCACGCTCCACTCCCAGGCGCTCGCCCACGTCCTGCCCCACACCCGCCAGGCCACTTACATGGAGCCCAGGGTGCCCATCCGTGCTCTCCTGCGCAGTCCTGACGGCGGGTCCCCATTCACGGAGCGCCGTGGACCTGGGTCCGGAGTGCCAGGGCTCAGCGGAAGCCAGGGCGGAGGAGCCCGTCCGCCTCTTAGCCTCAGCGGTGCCAAGGCTAGCAGGGTACAGCGGGTCTCACTTCCCCTGCTCCCTCCTCAGCCTCTGCTGCTGCTCTGGCCCGGGCGCGCTCCGGCTCCGGACTTTTCATTCATCCTTTCACACTCCCTCCCCAGGGCAGCCTCTGATTGGTTCTGTCTAGTCTGACGTCACCGCCTCGTTCCCCTGTCGGCCCCTCCCCTCTCCCTTACCAGGTCGGGCCACAGCTCGCAATTGGGGCGTCCCTCCCCCGGAGAATGGTTTGTTGCGGGGGAGTACTACATCTGTGTGCTGATTCTCAGCTTCTTGGTGCCTCACTCACCCGCGAGACCTGCCTGCCATGTCTAATCCATTGCCACTTGTGGTTTTGATCTCCAGCCTCACTCTTTTTGTGGGTCCTACATTTTCCATTTTGGTTGTAGGTATGGGGCTCTAGGACCAACGCGCAAAGACAAAAAAGAGATCCGGTGAAATCCCCTTGAAAAGAACCGGATGACTAGAGGCTCTACCCTCCTCCGCCTCCTCCCATCAGAGTATTCTTTGTGCTTCTCAGGTTCTGATCCTTCCCAAACTGTGATTCTAATATTCAGTATGGACAGGAACCTCTGTCGTGGGTTTTCAACCCCAAACAGTGAGGGAAAGATTCTGGGGCTTTGGAACTCCCGCTGGAAGACACGGGATTCTAAGCGAAGCCAAATCTCCTTTCGGCCTTGGCAGAAATGGGAATATCTCTTGAGCCTATTCACAGCACCGGAGTTCCAGGTAGGGGAGTCTGGGGGTGAAGATCCCCGCTGACTTTAGCCTGGGCAAACCCCCGCAGAATTAGGCCTAGCCGTGGGGGTCCTATTAAGGCTAGGTTTCCCTTTTGGCACCCGTGCACTCTAACCTCAAGTTCTGCTCAGGCCTCCACCACACCAGCTCTAGGGCTTGAGGAGGAACGCCCACAAAGCCTCAGATCCCCTCTTTCCAACCTGGCTCCCCATCTGGCCCAGCGGGACATTCCAGGTTCAACCTGGATTGGAGAATCAGAACCAGATCTTGGCTGGTACACAGCCGCCAACCGGCAAGAGGCCGGCTGCAGAGAGCTTTCTGAACCAGCGAGCCCCTAAGAACCCGGGGATGCCGGCAGGAAGCAGTTTGAATCCCCGCAGTGCACTCCGCCCTTCCACTCACCCTCCTCTAGGGAGCTCTGCTAAGAGACTGGCTCAGATACCTGGAGCCTATTGGTCTGATTCACAGGGGCCAGCTTCTATAACCAGGGATCCTTGAACACTAGGTCACCAGGGGAGTACTCCAAGCACCACTGATTGTAGGTCAGACCTGCTCAGATTGTTTCATCTGAGAGTTGCACGGACCGACCGGAACAAAGCCAAGCCTGAACCCTGTTCTCCGTGGTTAAACACAAACTGATGGACAATGGATTGAACTTGGTGCTTCCTTCAAAGAATGGTGGGTATCTAAATAATCACGACCATTAATGTGGGCAGCAAGACTGTGGGGTCCAAGGAAGACTGAAATGGGAAAAAGTCCAGCAACCCAGAATGGTAGTATGAAGCTGAAGCAAATGGCCTGATTTCCCCAGGGCCTGGGGGTGGGGGGCTGGCACAGCATTTTTTTCTGTCAGCCTCCCCAGGGTCTCAAGGTCCTTACCCAAGGGAAAGGCTTATCTGGAAGCTTCCAGGGCAGTAATACTTCATCCTTCCAGAACTGGGAGCACAAAGTGGACAGGGAGGGTATAAAGAAGGAAACAGAGACAAAGTGTCCATTCCTCACATTGTCTCCTCCTGCCCCCTTACAACTCAGAATGGAGTACACAGGGGGAGCCTTGGGGTTCCCGGGGCCACAGAACAGTTGCAGAAAAAGGAAATGCTTCCCAAATATTCTCACAGACAGACCGACCTACCAGCATGCTGCAATACAATCCCCAAATGCATCTCATTGGGGCTCCAGAGAAACCACAGCCCTTCTGGCCTTTCTTCTCTATGCCCACAACACCCTCAAAGATTTGCCAGCACACCACCTCACACCCCTTCACAGCATGCCTCCTCCTCTGCAGCCATTCCAGCCATTCTAAGTAGGGCCTGCAGTTCTCCAGACACTCTATCAACTCCCCCAACAAGGATCCCCCATTTACCCTCCCATAAAATCCCTCGAGGGCAGGTAAGCAAAACTTTCTCCCTTCCTTCCTCCATCTCTCCAGCACTAGGAGATTGAGGCCAGCTTGTGGAGAAAGAGCCAGTCGTCCAGCTAACTAAAATTGTCCCCCTTTCCTCACCCACCAATTTTCACCAATGTAACCTGTCATCTGTGGCATCAAGCTAATCTCCACCACCTCTTTCCCTGGCTTGGACCTTTCGGATGTATGGAAATAGTCAGCCAGGATTAGTTAAGCTCTCTCCTCTTTCAGCCTCCCCTGGGTTGTGGTTGGAGATGGGAGAGAACAACAAAGCTTTCTTTGCACAGTGGAGACTCCTGTACCTTCATCCCTACTGGCCAAATTCAGACTCAGCTGGACTTCCTCAAAAATCAACATCAAAAGAGAATGGATCCAGGCTCAGTGGCACACACCTGTAATCCCAGTGGCTCAGGAGGCTGAGGCAGGAGGACCACAAGTTCAAAGCCAACCTCAGCAAAATCGCTAAGCAACTCAATGAGACCCTGCCTCTAAATAAAATACAAAATAGGGCTGGGGATGTGGCTCACTGGCCGAGTGTCCCTGAATTCAATCCCTGGTAGTCCCCTGCCCTGCCAAAAAAAGGACAATGGATACATTTAGCTAACTCCTGAAAATATGTACATCAAAATTCCCCCAAGTAGCAATATCCTCCTGCCTCTTACTATGGCTTTGAGTTCTATAGAGGTAGTTCAATCCAAACAGGGTCCAGATTAAGGAATTGACAACCCTCCCCCCAAAGAAAATGGAGCTTGGTTTAAATTGCCCTGGCATCATCCACTTGGAACCCCACTTCTTTCCAGTTTGGGTTTGGTTTTATCTGGGTGTACTGGACAGCCCCACCTCCCACTGCTCCTGTGCAGAGATGCAAACTAGTGGATCATCAGCTGTCTTTATTCCAATGGGGACAGCGCTATTAACCAGGAAAGAAGCAGAAAAGTCCCCACTGCCACCTTAACTGGGATTGGATTGTACCCTGGGCCATGTTGTACCAGTTTCAAAAAAGAAACTACTTTGAAGGTGGCAAAGCAAACAGCCTCCTTAAGGACAGAGACAGTTTCTGACTTAGGCATCCTATAGGAGGAGACAAAGCAGGCAAACTTTCAGCAGAGTAGGCCAAAAAACTTAGTGGAGGACCAGGCATGGTGGTACACACCTGTATTCCCAGCAACTTGGGAGGCTGAGGCAGGAGGATCAAGAGTTCATTCCGCCTCAGCAGATTAGGGAGGCCCTAAGCAACTCAGCAAGCCCCTGTATTTAAGTAAAGTATTTTAAAAAGGGCTGGGTATATGGTTCAGTGGTTAAGTGCCCTGGGTTCAATCCCCAGTGGTTAAAAAACAAAAAACCGCTTAATGGAGGAGCAGTAATTGATAAACCAGTAAAGGTGTGTGGGTCCCTGTGTCTGCAAGTCTGGGCTTGCCATCATGTGGTCATGTGCACCATGGTGGATGCTGGTGTGTCAGTGAGGGTATTGATCAGTTGTGTTCTGTGGAATTAGTGTATGGTGTGGGGGAGAGGGCACTGTGTCCATCATGCTGTGTGTTCGTGACTAGTGACTATTCTGCAGTTCTTTGACCAGGGAAGACCCTTCTACTGATAAGATATGGCAGACTTGCCTAAGGCTAACAGCTGGAGCAAAATAGGGGCTTTAGGTGCCGTTTCAGGTTGGCCCACCAGTCCCCGTCTCCCTAGGCAGGCCTCAGCTGGAGCAGAGCCTCTGCTCCTAGTGCAGAGCACAGTCTGCTGGAGTGTTCTGTGGAACAACGGTCGGTCTGTGAACCACACCCTGAGTCCTTCCAGGGACATTCTGGGGGACTCTAGAGAGAGCACCCCAGATCCCTGTGCTGATGAGCCCGCCTTCTGGGCCAGCGCCTATCCCCACCCCCAGCCCCTAGCTGGCCACCTATTGTCTGTGTGCCCGGAGAAGCCCATGTAGAGAAAAACATGGCCTGAATTATGCTTTCTGGATGCAGCTTTTGGACAGATCTTTATAATCCGGGTCCCAAAATACATTTGGCAGTAAACCACTCTCTTGAAATATTCAGGCAATTAAATAAAAAGCATATTTTTTTGTTTCAATTACCAGGTTAATTTGCCTTGAAGATAAAGATGAAGACTGTATTTGAGGGTAGGTGTGTACACATATTTATTTCTGTCTATTAAGTGCACGTTATTATGAACATTATCATGTACTTTTCTTTTGCTGTAGAATATTTACATTGTTTGCGGGATCATGGGATCATGCCAAATAGCATTGGCAATTAAAAAATGCTGAGGCTGTGTGAAAAAAAAAATATGTACACATATATATGTCTGGGCATATGAACCTATAAGCTTAGAATGCGTGGAGTCAAAATATGGAGGATTTCGCCCGAGGAATACCACCCTCCTCTCCACAACAGTGTTTTTTTTTTTTTTTTTTTTTTTTCCTTCCTTCTCCAGCTGTGGAAAGGCCAGCCTGGAAATTCCTCAGGCCTGTCTGAGCACGGCCTCCCTGGCTGGCTCCAGTTCTGTCCTTGAGCCTACACACTGGCTTACTTGCCTGAGAGCCCTATGTTATTGGGGAGGTGAGAAAAAAGATGGCAGAGATGGTGAAGGATTGACTGGGACATCCAGATGGGGCCTTTCTACATACAAGACACTCAGCCATCAGCTAATGGCCTCCGCAAGGGGTACCAGCAGGTATGTGCAAGAGTACTGTGCAAGTATGTGTACTGCACATACTCAGACCTAGTACAATGGCAAAGACTCCCAGCAGAATCACCTCCTGAGGCTCACAGGTGCATGCTGGGAACACACACCCACTCATTGTTGCTTAAGCTCCCATGGCCCCATTCACCCCACCTCACACTCCTCTCCTTTCTTAATTCAGTCTGACTTTTCTTACTGTCATCCATGAACATCCTCCCCAACCAATCACCTCCCCCAGACCAGCTGGCCTCCATCTCTGCACTCCTGAGCCTATGGGAGAAGGGGAATCGAGTCTCCTATGTCTCCAGTGCCTTTCCTTTCAGTCACAGAACTGAATGCAAGGTGGCAGCCAGCAACTTGTTCCATTTCCATTATCATTCAGCACATAGATCTTACTGCAGAGAATCTCAAAAGAGTTCAGGAGTGGGGTGGAGAGATGCGGGAGAAAAACTGGTGGTACAGGGTCAGCTTCCCCACCCCAGCCCACCCCACCATCAAACAACAAGAAAATAAATACCCCAGAAGCCAAAGGTGGCCACCAGAAACAGATCAGGCTGCTGCTTCTCGGATGCCCAGCTCCTGTCAAAGGAGAGAACACAAAGGTTAAAGTCCACTGGGCAGCACCAGTCCCTTCCCCTAGTAGCCCCCAGGCTCCCTGCCACTCTCCTCCAGCCCTCTGTGGCCAGCACCTCAGCACCCACGTTTCCCTTTTCACTCGCCAGGGCTCTAGGCTGCCCTGGGGGGTGGAGAAAAGAGAAAAGCCTACAAATGGACGGAGGGTGCTCCAACTCCATCTTGCCTGGGTGACGCTCACCCTGCCTCTCCTCACGATCTCCTGGGCTCCGTGGAAGTTCTTCAGGCCCAGGGGTTTGAACTGAGCCCCTGGGGGTCTCTGACTCTGACATAAAGAAGTAATCCTCTGCCCAAAGGACACAGCTCCTCACAGATCCCTGATGCCCAGCCTGCCAGAGAGCACCCTTAGGATAAAAGGGAGGATCTGGGATTAGAGATGTATTCGTGTCTGTCTAGATCTAATGACACTATAAACTGTAAAGTACTGTGCACACTTAAGATATTCTCATTCACATAATCTCTCTGGTTTTCTCTACCCTTCTCCGTCGGTACTTACCCACCTGTCTGTCTATGTATCTCTCTCAGGGTCCACAAAGACATCCTGTAGCTATCAATTCCTCCCCTCTCTTTTTTACATACACAAATGGTGTGAATACAGTCCAGTTATTTATTATTATTTGGGTATGGAACTCAGTCCATCCTGTATAGTCTTCTCTTCCCAGTATTTTGTTTTTGTGTTAAATTAGGGTTTGGGGTAATCACATGTATAGCAGAGCTAGCCTAGCTCCTAAAATACCAGGAGTGGATTTACGTGTACCTGGGTGTGTTGGGGTAAGCTGATAAATTCTTCTATCTCAAATTCAATTCCTCAACTAATTTTTTCCTTCTTTTTTTAACTCAGAAGATAACCTGCCTACATGCAGAGGAAGTTGGGGGTGGATAAAAGGTACTGTGGAACAGGAATAAGCTTAAATCCAAGCCTGATTTCTAGGAGGGGTGCTTTGAATGCCTCTCCCCAGTTCTCATACCCACAAATCCTCACTTGAACCCTCTCGGAACCGGCAGCCCATCCATTTTAGAAAAGGAGGTATCAGTCTGAAACTGTTAGCTTCACACCAAAGACGGGCCACCCCACCCCATGCTGATTTGCTGACCTGCCAAAAAACAGGCACAAGGACAGGCAGCTGGGGGACCTCTGGCTCCTTCTTCCACTGTCAGTGAAGGTTCTGGGGTCCCTGGGGCCATTGGATCTCTCCTCACTGACCTCTGCCCTCCCATGTGGCCACAAGGCACACACAATGCTCAGGGGAACCTGGTGATAAGGAACACAGCCCAGCGCACACGGCATACAGCCGGCTGGCAGCCTCGGCCTCTCCCAGCACTCTGGCCTCTGGGGCACCAGGCATGGTTGGCTCTGTTCTGACTTCCCCTGCCCCACAATGATCCCAGCCTGTGTCCCAGAAAGAACAGTAGGTGGGGACTAGGCTCAGGATAGTGCCATCTTTCTATATCCCTAATCCTCCTTTTAATAACACCAAAAAGACAAGACACCTCCATTCAATGGATCTGCGGGGGGTTTGAAGTGGGTTCTCCCCACTTCTAGAACCCGAGCATCTGTCCCCAAACCTTGCTTGCCTTTGAGCTACTCTCAGCCCCTTTCCTACCTGCCAGCTCAGAGGAATGGGGCAGGTGAAGAAGGGGAATGAAATCAATCTCAATCTAAAATGAATCTAAATCTAAAAAAATATTTTTTTTTCCCAATTCTGGTTTCTGCCTTCCTGGAAACCGGGCTCCTTTTCCTCCCCCACCTCCAAGTCCCCCGGACTTTTTCTTCCCCTGAAACCTGCAGTCTCTGGGGCAGAGAAGAATACGAGCCAGGGGCGAGAAAAGAAGGTCAGGAGTCCACACACAGAACCATTTTTCTCTTCCCTCCCGTCTGCACTACAATCTTCCTGCCTCTGCTCTGCTGCGTGCGAGCATTAAGATGTTGGCCATGTCTGGTGGAGAAAAGGGAGGGGCGGATTAATAGGATCAGTAGCACCGTGACCCTAAAGTCCCCCCCAATCCCATTGACAAACTTAGTGAGCTGTCTGGGCTGGCAGGGGCTGGGGGAAGGAGGGGGACCAAGAGGCGCTCTGGGCGGTTGGGAAGGACCACTGCCTTTAGCTCAGTGATGGATACCCAGGAAGCCGGGAGGTGAAACCCCACTCTCCAACTCCTCCTCCGCTCACATGCCTTGTCCCTTCTGGGCACCCCCTGAATCTTTCATCAGCCTTTTCTTCCTGTGATGGTTGCACCAGACTCCATTAGCCAGGAGGCAAAGTAGGAAGCTTATGGTGCCTTGACTCAGCTGAGGGGCTCCTTGCCACCCCCAGTCCAGATGTCTGAGGGAGCTGGGATCCTCTCTGGACCCCAGTGGCCACTTACCCTGCTTCTGTGAAGAGGAGAGGCTGCACGGGTGGCCCCTGCGGCTGGACTGCCCGTCTCCCCCCTGCTCCCAGCCTCTTGTGGAGTGGAGGATGCAGCTCCCGGTGACGTAGCATCTGTCTATCCATTCAGGAATTTCGCTTGCCTCTCTCTCTTTCTTTTTCTTGCTGCTCTCCCTGGAAAGGCAGCAAAAAGGGGGTGCTGCCCCTAGCTGGAGACACCGTCACCACCAAAATAACAGCCCATTCTCATGGAGCCCCCCCTTCTCCCCTTTCATGCCCGAGTGAGAAGGGGGTCTTTGTCATGTGCGCTGTTTCCCTCACCTCCCTCTGGTGCCTTTTCTAACCTGAAGAAGGAAGAAGGGGCTAAGGGACGCTATTGTTCCTCCAGGCCACCCTTGTCCCCAAAGGAAACAAGAGAAAGGGGTGTGACAGAAGTACCCCTATCCCTGGGTGCTTCCAAGTTTTCATTTGCTTTTGAACTTGAGAGAGTGATTCCATGACGTGAGGCTGTGGGGTGGGGAGCAGAGTTGGTAACGAGTCCTAGAAAGAGGGCACAGTTAGCCACTTGGAGGTTTGGGGTGTCCCAGCGCCCCCTTTCCAAAGCTCCCCCGGGCCCCTAACACTGTCAGCTGAATTAATGGAAAACCCAGATCGTGGCTGTGAAGGGGGGAGTGACAATTGGAAGGTGAAGGCCGAGAGCTGGAGGGGGGACGGCCAGCACTTGGAAGTCTAGACAGAACAGGAGGGGTGGGACCAGAGGCTCCAGTGAGAGATAAATTATCCTGCTCTCCGAGGAGGGAGAGCGATTTGGGGGTTGGTTTCCAGGGCTGGGGTCCCGATGTTTGGTGGAAGCTGGGGGCCCAGAATGGTACAATGGTCGGGTCTCTTTTCTCTCTCTCACCCCCACCTCAACCCCTCCCTCTTTCTCCCTCCCACTCTTCCTGGCCTGCATGGGAACTCGGTCTGAGCTCGACGTGACAGACAGCAGGCCTGCATGCTAATGAAGTTTGTCTCAAGTTCATTGTCAAAGCCCCCCCTTCCCCACGGCCCCCTCCCCTTCTCTCTCATACACAAATCTCCCTCCAACTTTTGTCCCACAGACCTGGAGGCCACTTGAGTCTCCGCTGGCTCCCCTCTCTCACCCTCCCCCACTGCTTTCAGTCTCCCCTCTCCTCACTACCTCCCTCAACTGGGGGGCAGGATGGGGGGGCCTCTCTTCTCCCTAGTGCCTTCGCAGGCACCTTCTGGCCCAGCCATCCCTAAGCTCCAATTGAGGGCTTCTGAGGACCGAGGTCAGAGTCTGCGGACCTGGACCTTCTTTCCGCAACTCAAAGTAAGGAGGCTCTAGAGGGAGAGAGAAGGCGACAGACTCCCCCACTCAAAGTTCCCTGCCCCCCAATTCTCAGCTCTGTCCAGCCCCAGTCCCCCCATTCCAGCCCCGCTTCGCCCTCCCCCCATTCTTCCCATTATGATCATTTTGCTCTCTCCTTGATTACATCTGCTTCACTAGCTCAGAAATAAAGATCCTTTGAGACTAATTTTGCACCCCCCCAGCTCCCCACCCCTGCCCTCCCCCTTCCCTGTAGACCAGGGCTCCTGTTAGCCCCTTTCTCACCGGCTGGAAGACATTGAGTTCCTTGTCTAGGGAGCTGGGGGGTTGGTGGGAGGGGGTGCCAGTGGAATGGGGGGGGGTCTCTCCAACTCTGGGACGTGTCCAGCAATCCAAACCTGTCCTTCTTTTGTTCCTACAAATCTCTTCATACTGTCACTACCCTCTGGAGTCTGCCTTTCTCCCAGTAAGCAGGGGCTAGGGGAGGAAGGGGAGGAGGACCCTGAACTCACCCCACCCCTCAATTCCAGGGAAAGGAGGGAGGAGGAGAAAAGGGGGGAAATTTAAATTCCCCCCTCATTAGCCAGAAAGGAAGCAAAAGGGGATAATTATAATTAAAAGCAGACAGCTGTGGATTGCATCTTTTATGTTCCTCTGAGCCTCCTCCCCGCTTCTGCCACCATCACCCAAAAAACCCGCACACCCCCTGTGCATCTTGCCCTGGTTTCCTGCGGAGCGGAGCAGGGTGCAAGCTAGGAGGCTGAGATAGATTTTAGGCAAGGCGAATCCACTTCCTCTTTCCTGACAGCACTTTCTGAAACATCTCAATAGGCCGAAGATGTGGGGGCCTTCCTCTTCCCTCTCCCCGAGAGAACCCGTACCCCCATAGTGGGGGCCTGTGGGGGGTGGGGGCACTCAGGTGGTAACAACTCATTCAATAATTTGGGGAACATGTTTGATCTTCTTAAAAATAGCCATCCCGTTCACAATGAAATGAATAGGAAGAATTCCTACAACTGGAATGTTTTCCTAGTGCTCCTCCCTTGGAATCGCCTGCACCCACCAGGAGGACAGCGGAAGAGAGAAGCCAGGATCCATAAGGCAGTGTGTGTGGCAACAAAGAGAAGCTACCACAAATGCACGCAGATACATACATATGCTGGGTAATTTGTGGGGTGGTGTTGCTGGGCCTAGCTTCTCTATCCTATGTATTTATAGAACTTGATCATAGGCCAGAACAGCAGGATAATTATAGCATTATTAGCATATATGCAAATCAGGCAACCTATATACGCTGAATGGAGGCAGATTATTATTTATTTCTCTCCCCCTTTCTCCTTCCCTGGTACCAGCTCTGGCTCCTCCGAGCTGCACACCAGCAATTATCTGACATTATAAGAGGGGGTTGTAGCCCTGGGGGAGGGGGCTGAGGGGAGTAGGACAGGGAAAAAAAAACCCACGGGCGGGTGGCAGGCAGGCGGCGTTTTTATCTCATTTTACTCAATGTTATTCTGGGAAGAGCGGGGAGGGGCTCAGTGAGAAGCCTTTGAATTAACAAAGGGGGAGGGGGTGTTATGGAGAGACAGGGACCTGAAAACAGAGACAGATGAAGCCAGAAAAGCTGCGAAGCAAAGACAGAGACCAGGGAGACAGGACCACCGTTCCCGGGGAGCGGGGGAGCCGGGGACAGAGGAGTCGCAAATTCACACGGAGCCAGGCACAAAGACTCCAGATCTGGCGTGAAAACAAGGATCTGTTGATGTGGGGGGTGGAAGGATGAGCTGATCAGGGTCACTGGGCTGGGGGCCAGCAGGGGCACCCAGACCTTCCCAGCCCCCAGACCTAGAGGCTGAGGCACCTCCACGTTAGCAAACCCTCTCCCTTGTTCCACCACCTAAAAAATGGTCAGGAAACCCCAAGCCACGGCTTTTGGCGAATTCCTTCATTCTAACTAGTACCTGAGCACAAACTCAAGGCCCTAGAGCCCCTTCTCTTCCCCAGGGGATGGTACAGAGTCCGTCCTGGACTCTCTGGTGGGATCTCTCTGGACACCTTAGCCTCTAAGGAGTCCTCCCTGGGCCCTTGTCTTGTCCCTACTCTTCAGGAATTATACCAGATACATGGATGGGAAGCTGGACACTTTGCAGGATTCATTGGTCCCCTCCCCATATCCCCCCATCTTTCCTTCTCAGGACTTGCTCTACCGGGTTGCTGCGTTCCCCTGCCTCTGCCTCACTGGGTAGAATTCTGCTGGCCCCAGAGTAGCTACAGGATTCCACAGCTCCATTCTGATCTTGCCTCTACCCTGCTCACAAGAAGTCTCCAACTGGATTAGGGGAGTATTTCTGTCTGGCTCACCCCAAAGCCTTTTTTATGTTCCTAGAGATACCTGCATCTGTGTTTCAAATGTCTCCAAGTTCCTGTTTGTGATGTTGCTATCTCTGCCTAAAAAAAAAAAAAAAAAAAAAAAAAAAAAAAAAAAAAAGCTTTGTGCACTGGAGGCAAACTCCAAAGAAGGTAATATTGGGGAGAAGGAGGGTTTTTTTAAACCAAGGGAGGTCCAAAGGTCTTGAGGCTTGTGTTAGAATGAAGAAGATATGTGCCAGAGGTGGTAGTGCACACCTGTAATCCCAGTGACTCTGGAGGCTGAGACAGGAGGATCACAAGTCAGCCTCAGCAACTAAGTAAGGCCCTAAGCAATTTAATGAGACCCTGTCTCAAAATATAAAGTAAAAAGGGCTAGGGATGAAACTCAGTGGTAAAGCATCTCTGCATTCAAATCCTAGTATCAAGAATAGAAAAAGGAAAAGAAAAGAAGAAATGTTCCTGAAAGAAATGAATACAGAAACAGATAACCCATCAGGCAGAGCCAAAAGACTAGGAGGAAACAACTTCAAGGCTGTACTTAGACTTGTACCTCAAAAATGGAATACACACACACACACACACACACACACACACCAGCAAACCAGAGGGGCTTTAGAGCCAATAATTTCTGAATCTATGATGTGCATTTATATTTATATTTGTTCCTGGATCCAGTTGTTTCTCATTCTTTGTGGCTCTATACTACAGAATAGTGTGAGAGCTGAAGAGGCAGAGAAAGATGGACAGACTGAGCAGCGAGAAACTAAGAGAGGCAGAGACTGAGACCCACAGACCGACCTACAAAAGGCACTGAGAGGCACCTCAAACCTGATCATGGATAGAGCAGACCCAGGGGCCAAGCTTTCAGTTTTCTTTTCCAACTTAGAGACCTGGAATATGGCCCTCACTCCTGCCTGTTTCCACCCCAGGCTCAGCCCAGAAATTGGGGAGTAGATGTGTAACTTTACCAGGCACATTCCTCTGCACTAGTAATGGACTGGGGTCGTTAGGACAATCAATGGATTCTTCCCTGGGCTGCGCCATATACAGAGCTCTCCTGGGCAGCCTGACATTCTGAGGTGGGGAGTCACCAGCACTTCTTTCTTGGTCTTTGCATTTTTTTTTTACTTTTGTAGTTTTACTGTACAGTAACTAAGTGCCAAGTCTATGGGGCTCTGTGTGTGCACACAAATATGTCTCTCTTTCCTATAGAATTCATCTCTGTAGCAATCCAGTCGGACACCTGTAAATGCACATTGCCAGGCTTGATTGTCAGGACATCTCTGTGTGTGGAGCAGGTCCACATGTGCCTGTGTACAGATTTGTGTTTTTATCCAGTGTGGGCTGGGTGACTGATAACTTTCTAGAGACAGGCTCTGTCTTTGGCCAGGTGTATCTGACTACCACTTTCACAGCTGCTATGGAAGCTATCTCTCAGACTTCTATAGATGAAGCTCCAACAGCCCTTTGCTCTTTTACCCCCCGAAAACAGCCCAAATCCCTTCCCTAAGTGGCTTGATTATATAACATATATACAGGGTTCTCCCATAAACCAACCTCACTGCAGAGCTGCCATAGCTTCGGTCACCTGTTCCCTGGAAAGGTGACCAGATCTAGCCACAGAGGCATGGCTATCACGCCAGCTTGATAATACCTACGAGCTGGAAATAGATTTCCTACTTTACATCTTTCTGAGTGTATATTGGTACATATATTTGTACTTACTTTACTTTTATTCCTAGAATCATATACATCGTTTTGTTTTCAGATAAGTAACAGTCTACACAGGCACCTGGCCAAACACTAGCACTGTGGTGATACATGTGGGATGGAATCCATACTGGCACGCGAATGGCTTCCTGCTTGGTGCTGTTGCAACACGGTGCCATTTCTTGGTACCGTAACTGTTTCTGTCTGCTTCACATAGGGTTCTCTAGGTCTGATGCTCATTTCTGGGGCTCTGGCTCTGGGATTTTGCTTACATCCCTGAACTAAGCAAGCAGCTAGTGTTGGAGCCCCTGCAACCTCAGTCCTCAGATACATGGATAGTGAATCTGGGTGGGTGTTTATGGGTGCTAGGCTACTTGCTGACTTTGCTGCTGAAAATAGGCAGGGCCCTTTCCCGCTGCCAGGGTTTTCTCCCAAGAACCACTTCGATGGTTTGAGTTAGCCATTGAAATCTCCCTGGGCCGCTGAGTGTGTGCAAGTAGGTTCATGTTTTCGGTGCAAAGTCTATCAGCAGTGTGCCATCATGTGTGCGCCAGGTTGCTATATATGCACCACGATCGATCGTGTGTATGTCCACAGTCTGTACATGTAGTTTGGGGCTTCCTGTGTTACCTTTGCTGGTCTCCGGCGTGTTTGTCAGTGTGTGTTGTGTGTACACGCTTGAGTTACCTGTGAGGCTCCCAGTTAACTCAGTGCACTTGGTGGGCTTGTGGACGATGACCTGCAGGTCCCTGAGTCCCACTGGGCATCAGCCTGGGGTTTCTTTGTGCAAAGTGCGGATCTGGCCCTCTGCCTGCCCCTGAGCCAGGCCGAAGCCACGGTGGAGCACGCCACGCCAGCACGGCCCCCTGCCCGCGTCCCTGCCGGGTCTCTCGCCGGCGGCAGCGACTGCGACTGCGGCAGGCTCCCGCTTTCAGCAAAGTCCACGCTCCGCCGCGGCGTGGACCCGGCGTGGACCCGCTAGGAGGCCCCGAGGGGACTAGGAGTAGAAGAGCGAGGTGTGGAGGACACTCGCTCATTTGCTCTCTCGCCGCGGTCACCCGCTGCGGACGCTGCCCGCGGGGAGAACCCCACGGCTGAGGGCGCAGGGGAGAGGAACCGAAACGGGGGGGGGGACGAGCCCGAACCCAGGAGAAGTGAGCAGAAAAGGAGGAAGAGACCCGATTTCCAAAAGAAAGACAGAAAACCCAAGTCCACTTGAAAAGGCAGAAAATGTTAAATCAAAAGGGACCCAACAATAACGCCGAGTGACATAAGAAAGCAAATAGAGCCAAGAGGTTAAGGGTGTGAACTCGCTGATGGGAAGGAAGGGCGAGGAGGCGGAGTGGGGGAAGAAGGTCCTAGACGGGGCGACTGGGCTTTGGGCAGCTTCGGTCTCGGCGTCGCCGCTGGGTGGCCCAAGCCCGGGTTCCGGGCTTCTTCGCCCGCCGCCCGCTCCCTGGACCCGGCTCCAGCGAAGCGTCCCGCCGCCGACCTGCTGCCCGCACCCGCCTCCAGCAGCGGGAGACCCAGGGCTGGACCCGGAGAGCCACCTCCGCTCCCCGCGTCACTCCGCCGCCGCGGCCACCCCGGGGAGGTGAAGCCCAGAGGGACGCTCCAAGCCGCCACCTCTCAGGGTCAGTTCTCCCTGGGGTTCGAGTTGTTGGCCGCTGGGCCCGTGTAGACGCTGTGACGGGGCTGGTGGCGCCGAGCGGAGTCTCGGGTCAGCCGGGGCTGGTGGGGAGCGTTGGGGGTGGGGGCGGGCTGCAGATCGCGTCCCCTCTGCCGGGTCACAGCGCAGGACCCCAGCCCGGCGGGAAGGGACGGCTCCTCTCGGCGCTCCAACTGCACGCGGCAAGTGGCCGCGGTGGTGCGGGGCCGGGGGCTGAGTCAGGAATAACCGGAGAAGCCGGGGCGAGAGAAGAAGCTGGCAGCGGGCAGGAGGGAGATGTGGGGGTGGGGATAAGAAATTGAGGGGGCTAAGAGAGGAAGAGAGGCTCGAGAGGAAAAGCAGAAGGGAAAAGAGAGGGGACCCAGGGCGGTGGACGGCGCAGCGGGTCCCCTCCTGGAGTTGGCCCAGAGGGGCCAACAGCTCCCCTCCCCCGCGCTGCTGCTGGGACCTGCCCGAGTTCCCTTTTCTTCCCAGGCTGCCAAACGGTGCCCTTGGACGCCACGTCCCCAGTGGCCTGGTAGGGTCCAGACAGAAAGATTTAGCAACGTGCAGACCCCACCGACCCCTAGCTGTTGGCAGGCAAAGGGGACTTGAGGGACTGCGGGGCAGTGAGAATCTGCAACGTTGTGGGGCACAGAGACCCACCCAGCAAGCCCAGCACCTCCAGATTCAGGCACCCACGAGCTGCTTCGGGGATCCCGTCCAGGGAGACTCTGGCCTGGTCCAGAGCTCACCCATCTTAATAAGCCCGGACTGACTTGAGTGTCGGGGAATCAAATCATCGGGAGTCGTTTTTACTCCCAAAAACCTGAACGGACATCTCCTGCCCCTCTCCCATTTGTGGACTGGTGGGTTAAAAGGCTGCTAAGACAGACTTGGCGGCTCTGACCGCAAACTTCCCCCACCCCTTTTCTTCTTCATATAAAGCAGGTCTGAGGCTGGAGTTCCCAAAGTCCTTTCAGTTAAAAAAAAAAAAAATAGAACTAGTAAGGAAGTGGACTCCACTCAGTCCAAATGAGAACAACCTGGATTTGGAGGCCAGTCAACCTCATCCCAGAACATTTTGGAGCTCATCAGTACACATATTGAGTACTAGTTGGTGTCTGGGTGTGGGTCATCGGCTGAGGAGTGGGCAGCTCCTGCCCAGGAGGGTGGGAGAACAAGAAGGGCTTGTTCTTCATCAGGAGGGCCCCTGCCAGAGATGGATAACCTGCCCCGGTGCTCTGGTGGCAGAGGACCACTAAAGGCCAGACATCTTGGGGGAGGGTGCAGGTGTGGGAATGTGCACAATCAGAGGGCACTGCCACGTCTTCACTGCCTATAGGACTCTAAGCCAGTTCCCTAACCTCTCTGTAACTTCTTTAGAACAGGAATAAGGGGGGAAAAGGGAAACTATCTCCCTGGGTGCTGCTAAGAACTCAGTGAATTCATGCACCCAGTCCCTGCCTTCATGGCTCTTCATAGACACTCTGGAAATTGTAGCTGTTCTTCCAATTCAGGAATGTCTTGTGGATGTTTGGGTTCTCCTGTTTGGGGTGGGGAGAGTGAAGGGTGGGGTGAATGACTGTTGCTTGCTGCCTCTGCACTCTTACCTTTTGAGTCAAATTCCCCCTGGTCCATTCACCAATAATCAGTTCCCTTTTTTTAAAAATAGTTAAAGTTAGTACATTCAAAAGTGTTGGAATTTTTCTTTATTTCTTTTCTTTTCTTTTCCTTCAATGCTGGGAATGGAACCCATGGCTTCCTGCATGCTAGGCAAGTGCTGTACCACTGAGTTACACCCCTAGCCCAAAAGCGTTGGAATTCCTATTTGAAATGGAATAATTTGTTTGTACTGCCATTCTGTCTCCCCACACACCACTTTCCTTACGTGTGGATTTTCAGAGACTTACAGAGATTCTGTGTATGGAACAATGCACATTTCAATGTTTTGGTTTTTAATACCGCAAGGTAAACCTATAAATGTGATACAATTCCAATCCGATACCTATTAAGGGGTGGTTGTAAAAATAAAGTTTGGGAAGTGACTTAAATGTTAAAAGGAATGAAGAAAATATTGTGTAATAAAGGATTTATCCAAATTTACACTTGTATTTATCCACATGAATAGATCTCACTGTATGATGTTGAATGAAGTGGTTAAAAATTGAGATAAATAACGCTATCCCATTGATTCAGGTTGTAAACATGAAATATATACAACATTCATAGTGTGTTTGCATGTTTTGGGGAAAGACAGGGAGAGTCAAAGCAAGGAAATTGTGTGTGTGTGTGTGTGTGTGTGTGTACTTACATATGACCAGAGGATGCACAGGCAGAAGAAAAATAGTAGGTTGGAGAAGAGGAAAAAAACACTGACTCAGAGTCAAAAAAGGTAAATTTCAGCCCTAACTCTGTCACTCACCGAACTGGTTGACTTTAGGCAAATCACCAACCCTCGCTGAACCTGTCTTCTAATCTTTGGAATGTTCTCGCCAAATCCAAATGAAAGTCTGCCCATCAGAGTTTCTTTATGAACCGCAAGGTGCCATGTAAGACTCCACATAAGCTCCTCTGAGCCAAGCCACATCAGTGCCTCCAACTGCAGCACACCGGCACTGAGGAGTCCTCCCCTTGCCCAAGCCCAGTGGCCAGCGTCCTCTCCTTAGAGAGGATCCTGGGCCTGGAGGCGCTTGGGCTCCTGGGGATGAGGTGAGTGCAGAGAGTGGAGGCTTTTACCTTCCCTTTCACACTTCTTCCTTCTCCCCAATCCCTCCTCCCCACCCCACGGTAGCACTCTGCTCCCCGTCCTTGAAGTACCGGGAGGCCTGGCTCGATTGCCGAAGGGTGGAGATTGCAGGGGGCCAAACAGAATTTGGATTCTAAGAATTTTCGGACCTTCCAAGCAAGAGACTCAATAACATCTCTCCCTGGAGAGGCCAGGACACCCTGGGAATGGAAAGGGTGACTGCTGGGGTACGGTGGTGAAGACACCCCAGCACATCCCCGAGTGGGGTCAGGGAAGAGGAGAAAATTGAGGCCCTGAGATGGCCCCGGGAGGATTTTCCTTTCTGCGCTCTCAGAGGAGAGAGGCTTGCCTCGCACGGCTAACGAACCTCTTCCCAAATTCTCTGTGCGGGGATTCGGCTGCTCCCAGAGGGGGGTCCTTTCTAACAAGGTGCCCCCGGGCCCTGCCCCTCCCTCCCCAGGAGCCTGAGCCGCCAAAGGTTCCCGGAATATAATGGATCATTTTCCAATTTACCAGGGTCTTAGAGATTACGCCGCTAATCCCATCAAAGACCATCTGCTTACATTGTCCCTCCTGAGCCAAAATAAATAGATCCTTTACTCCCTCCACTTCAGCTCCTCTGGGGTATTGTAGCAGGAGAAAGTTCGACAAGGCCCGTCCCGTTCCCCCCTCCCCCCTGCTGCTCGCTGGACAGAAAGGGAGAAAGCAAACTCAGCTTGTCTGAGGTGTGAAACGTCACTTAGGTTCCTGACCCGCATTCTTCTCGGGAGCCTGCGACGATGGGAATCGGGGAGAGAGGCGGGCCCGGGGCTCTGGGGGTCTCTCAGGATCAGCCCCCTGTGGAGGTGTGGGACAGGCTGTCCTGTGCCCCATCATCCTGCTGTCTCTGCCCTGAGGCCACCTTGGCCCCAGCCCCCTTTTTTTATTTTTGGTCCCCTTTCTAGTCTTTAGATTCTCCCACCTGTGACTGTTGGGAAATCATTACGGAAACCTAACTCTCAGGCCTCCCTTGGCAGGGCTGTGGGAAAGAGGACCCAAAAATCCACGTAAACACTCATTTGATTTCATCTGAAAGTCATTTATTCTATGAGCTTTTCCCGCTTGTTCTCTTCTGTGTTATTAATCTATGGCGGCAGAAAGAAGTTTCCTAAGAGGGGCAGGGAGGGTGGGACAGGGAGTGCTCCTCGCCCAGGGTCTCACGGGACATCCACAGCCAGAGCAGGAGTGGGGGCCCGCACCTCTGCTTGGGGAATTAGATCATGCATGTTGTGTATGATTACAAGGTGACAACTGCTACGGAAAATAAATGAAATATAGCCGGGTGCTGTGTAATCCCAGTGACTCAGAAGCATGGGGATTGACAGTTTGAGGTCAGGCTGGGAAACTTAGTGAGACCCTGTCTCAAAATAAAAAATAAAAAGGGGCTCAGTGGCGGAATGCCCCTGGGTTCAAACCCCAGTCCTGGAAAGAAAGAAAGAGAAGGAGAGGGAGGGAGGAGACAGAGAGAGGAAGGAAGGAAGGAAGGAAGGAAGGAAGGAAGGAAGGAAGGAAGGAAGGAAGGAAGGAAGGAAGGAAAAGGGAGAAGGAATGAGGGTGCGGCTTCACTGAGGAGGCGGCAGTGAAGCGGAGCCTAGAGAAGGTCAGAGGGCACTCCCAGCCCTCTCTGTCCTTCAAACCTCAATGTTGGCATCTTAGCAACTTTCCAACCTGCTCCAGAACCTGCAGGGGCTGCAGACAACCTGTCTAATCCTTTACAGGACAATGTGCAGAGGCAGGTCCCTCCAACTCTGCCAAATGACCGCCTGTTTGGGGTGACTGCCCCAGACACAACTGGTCCCCAGAAAGGGTGACAGAAACATGGGAGTCAGGAGGGACTATCTCAGTGTGAATGGACCCCAGCCTGGGCTCCTCACGATAAGTGATCCTGGGTATGGCTCCTTCCCTCTCTCACTGCCCATTCCCTCATCTGTAAAATAGGAATCATGCCCACCTCATAGGACTGCTGTTATGAGATGATACATGGTTCCTGGTGCACCGGACAAGACACTGTGCGAGATGACAGGGAGCCAGCCCTCAAATCCTAGAGAAGGACCAGTCATGGTCCCAGCGACTTGGGAGGCTGAGGCAGGAGGATTGAAAGTTCAAGGACAGCCTCAGAACTTAGTGAGAACCTAAGCAACTTAGCAACACCCTGCCTCAAAATAAAAGTTAAAAAGGGCTGGAGATGTGGCTCAGTGGTCAAGCATCCTTAGGTTCATTCTGTTAGCCCCACCCACCCCCCAAAAAAAAGAAATCATAGAGAAGGTGGGAAGGATTGGTTTAAGAAATTTAACAAGAACATGTAAAGGTTTGCATTTAGAAACAAAAGACAAAAATTTCCCAGTTACTAGGTTTGTTCATTTGACAAATGTTTGCTGGCTGTCCCTTTGTGCAAGGCAGTTAAGTGTCATAAAGAAGAAAGGGGCATATGTCCTGATTTAAAGAGTGAAAACAAGGACACAAATTACTGCTCAGGAAATAGAAATAGAAATTCTATGGGAAGAGAGAGATCAATTTCAGTTGGGATAATGTGGAATCAGGAATGGGTTTCATCAAGGAGGTGGCCTGAACTGAGTGGCCACTGAAGAACCAAGAAATTCCAAACATGAGGAGTACAGGAGAAGGCAAAAACCGTGAGGACCCATGCTTGGTGATAACTCAGATCCAAAAGCCCTGGACATCTCGGGACCATCAGCTCATCAGGAGACCTTGATAGGAGGTGACTGGCCAGGGTGGTCCTTGTGGTCCTTGGCTCTATGAGGGGGAGAATCTCCTCCAGACTCAGAAAAGTGATGAATGTTGCTGACTTCAGACTGGCTCCATCTGAAGTGAGATGCTGGCACAGAAGAGAGCTCAGAGCAAAGGACAAGCCCGACCCTGAGGGGGCCCTGCCCTGCTGAGAGACGTAGTGACCATGGCAGTCACACCACCTCTCTTAATATCATTTTCCTTATCAGCAAAACAAGGATGCTGGGGCTGGGGATGTGGCTCAAGCGGCAGTGTGCTCGCTTGGAATGCGTGCAGCCGGGGTTCGGGTTCGATTCTCAGCACCACATACAAACAAAGATGTTGTGTCCGCCGAAAACTAAAAAATAAATAAATAAAAGTTTATTTTATTTTTTTTCTCTTTCTTTTTTTTTAATCTTTATTTTTTAGTTCTCGGCAGACACAACATCTTTGTTGGTATGTGGTGCTGAGGATCGAACCCGGGCCGCACGCATGCCAGGCGAGCGCGCTACCGCTTGAGCCACATCCCCAGCCCCATAAATAAAAATTAAAAAATAAAACAAGGATGCTGTTTATTGTATGGGGTTTGCAATGAGGGTTGTGAGATGACATGAAAATACAGACATACTAAAGTGCCTGACCTGTGGGTGAGATGCTTAAAGTAAATTTTTGTGTGTATGGTCCTGGGGATTGACCTCAGGTGTGATCTGCTGCTGAGCTACATCCCCAGGCCTTTTTAATTTTGAGACAGGGTCTTGCTAAGTTGCCCAGACTGGCCTGGAACTTGGGATCCTCAGTTTCCCAAGTTGTTGGCATGATGGCACCCAGCTAAAATGATTCTTAAAAGAGAAGTCTTCCTAAGTGGGGAATTGTGGTGGGGGGGAACTGATTATGGAGACCTGGCATCTGTCCTTAAGATACTGATCCTTGATGGACCATTTGTGTAAGAGAGGCCGATTTACTTGATGATTCAGAAGAACCTGTGACTAGAGGTGAGAAGGAGGACTGGATGCTGCTTAGAGCCTTTGCTTAACATGTGGGGCCCTGGGTCCCATCCCCAGCACCACACACACACACACACACACACACACACACACACACACACATCTTTATAGAAATGAGAATGAGGTAGGGCAAGAAGAAAAACAAACTGTCAGAAAAGACTAAATACAATGTTTGGTCATGAATCACCACCCATCAAAGATACAAAAGGAATTTCTGTTCAGAATAGGTGATTGAAAACCATAAGCTATACTGGGCACAGGGACACACACCCACAATCCCAGCATCCTGGAGGCTGAGACAGGAGGATCATGAGTTTGAGTCCAGCTTCAGCAATTTACTGAGACCCTGTTTCTAAATAAATGAATGCATAAATAAAAAATAAAAATAAAAATGGCCGGAGATGTGGCTCAGTGGCAAAAGCCCCTCCAGGTTCAATCCCCAGTACCCCCTCCCAAAAATAAAGGATGGATAGAAAGAAGCACTGTGTCAAAATTCTCTGAAACTATAAACTAATGCATGTAGTTGTAAATGGCAATGATGATCACTGACATTGATTGAATATTCTGTTTCAAGACCTTCACATGCATTATTATAAAGTGCTGCAGGAGTTCAGGGAAAGGAGAGACTCATACTCACCCCTTCCTCACCATGGAGTGATGTCTGGAGGAAGCAAGAACAAAAATCACAACCCACAGCAGAGAAAGGGGTCAGATCTGCGTTCTATTGTGCTGAAGGAAAGTAGGAGGGCATCGGGGGCTGGAGACATAGCTCAGTTGGTAGAGTGCTTGCCTTGCATGCACAGGGCCCTGGGTTAAATCCCCAGCACCACCAAAAAATAAATAAATAAATAAAAATAAAAAGAAGAATAAATAAAGTGGGAGGGCATCACTGGGCAGAGCAACAGTGGAATGAAAGGGGTACAGGGTACAGGAGGGGCTGGGGCCGTAGCTCAGTGCCCAGCACCACATAAAAAAATAAAATAATAAACAAAGATATTGTGTGTCCCTCTACAACTAAAAAAAATTGCTTAAAAAAGAAAATGGTACAGGAAGGGGGATTTTTGTCTTAGAGAGACTAAACGAAGAAATTGATCAGGGTCTGAGATGACCTGAGGCAGGTATGAATGACGGTATCATTGTTTGTTTAAAAAACAAAGAAAAAAGAAAAGAAAAAGAAAGCTCTGTCACCAATTCTTTCCCCCATCCGTCTATATTGGGGAAGGATTCCTACTTAAATGCTCCCCAATTCAGATTGCTCATAGAATTCTTCCAGTTTCCCCCTTTCTTATGCCCTTTCGAGAGCCGGAGAATTCCAATTCCTGGATCAATCTAAAAACCAACCCTAGGCATATGTGTTTAGCCCTCTCTCCTCCCGGTTTTCCTCTTTTCTGCCTGCTTCAGTGTCTTTAGCATTGGGAAAACTGTCATCACTTGAAAGACGATAGTAGAAAGAGAAGCGGTCCTCGGGTCAGTGGAAGGCAGAGGAGGTGCTCCTAGCTAGGGCAGCCCCTTGTCAAGGCCAGGGAGGTCCTGGGCGCTCTCTCTCTCTCTCTCTCTCTCTCTTTTTGCCTTGTGCTGCCACCTAGTGTCCGTAGACTTTAAAACACCCTACTCTAGGGAGGAACCTTATTCATTCACATTGACTGATTCTTTCCTTTATTACAGATTCATTCCATCTTTCAGCAAATATATATTGAGCCCTCCCTCTGGTCAGCTACGGTTTCTCGTGACTGCATGGATCCACTTGGTTCTAGAAGTCCCTGCGGTTGTGCTGTTCTAGACAGTTACCTCGCTGAGGTCCTTTCTCTGTGAGAGGAGCCCTCAGCTGGTCTCCTCTCAATGTTCCAGGTAAACGAAATTCCAAATTCTCTTGCTGTGGCTCACACTCATCCTCTTTTGTTGGCAGAAACTGTGGGATCCCTTCCCCACAATGCATTTCCAGCCTGAGGCTGGGCTGGGGGGAGTGTAGTGTCCATTGAGAAGCGAATGGGCTGTTTGATCAAAAGAAGAGACTGGAAATACAGAAGTAGAAAATTCTATGTGTGTGCCAGGAGGAGGGGGAGACAGGAAGATGGCTGTAGTGTCATCAGGAGACAGAACATTGCAGTTTACTTCAGAGGACAGATGTAGCCAAGAGATTGAAGCTGGCTTTTTCCTGCCCAAGTCGGGTGCTGATTGTGGCACAAATGCGCCTCCTGGTGGCCACTGCAGGCAATGTCCTCCTGGGCTTGGGTACGGAGGAAGAGGACGGGAGAAATGGCTGGGATGCTGCCGGGGTAAGGAAAGACACTGGGAAGCAGCATCACTGAATCTGTACTGATGAGGGTCTCCAGAAAAGCAGTCTCAGGTCCCTAAGACTTCAAAGCACGGAACATTGTCTGGCATGGAGGCACGCGCCTGTAATCCCAGCAACTTGGGAGGCTGAGGCAGGGAGAATTACAGGTTTGAGGCCAGCCTCAGCGATTTAGCAAGGCCCTAAGCAATTTAGCACTGTTTCAAAACAAAAAAAATAAAAAGGGCTGGGATGTGGATCAGGATGAGTTCGATCCCCAGTACCAAAACAGCAAGAAAATCCTGACCACTGCTTCTCTTTACCTAACACAGACTGGAATCGATGATGTTAAGGTAGGCAAGGCTTGCCAGCCATGATGGTGCATCCTACAGGATGCAGATACTCGGCAGGCTGAGGCAGGAGGATCATAAATTCAAGGCCAGCCTCAGCAACTTAGTGCCTGTCTCAAAGTAAATAAAAATGGCTTGGGATGTAGCTCAGTGGTAGAGTGCTTGCCTAGCACACGCAAGACCCTGGGTTCAATCCCCCAAATGAAAAGAAAAAAAGAGGGGAGCAATAGTAAACATAAAGACTCAGAGAAGGGGCTGGGGATGTGGCTCAAGCGGTAGCGCACTCGCCTGGCATGCGTGCGGCCTGGGTTCGATCCTCAGCACCATGTACAAAGATGTTGTGTCCACCGAAAACTAAAAAAAAATAAATATGAAAAAATTCTCTCTCTCCTCCCTCTCTTTAAAAAAAAAAAAATCCCCTTTAAAAAAAAAAAAAAAGACTCAGAGAAAAGGAAGCACAGGGCATGTCAAAGACCAGGTGCTCGGCTAGATAAAATACAGGGTTCATAAAAGGACACTAGCGGGATGATAGGTGGTTTGGTTTGGTTTGGTTTGCAGTGTGCTGGGAATTGAACCCAGGGCCTCACACACGCTAGGCAAGTGCTCTACCTCTTAGCTTCATCCCCAGCCCCAGGCTGGTATTAGAAATATGGTGAGCACTGGTAGAAGGTAAGGTGGAAGGAGCACCTTGGATGACAAATTAAAGGGTTAGAACCAGCTGGGCATGGTGGCACACACCTGTAATCCCAGCTGCTCAGGAGGCTGAGGCAGGAGGATTGAGAATTCAAAGCCAGCCTCAGTAACTTAGTGAGGCCCTAAGCAAGTCAGTGAGTCCCTGTTTCTAGATAAAATATACAAAATAGGGCTGGGGATGTGGCTCAGTGGTCCAGTGCCCCTGAGTTCTATCCCTGGTACAAAAAAAAAAAAAAAAAAAAGAAGGTTAGAACCTCATTCAGTAACGGGGCGGGGGGGGGGGGAGGCGTTTAGGATTTTTATTCGCAAAGAGTGATGTTTAAAACTATGCTTTAGAATGAAATGTGTCAGTGATAGTTGAGAAGTTTGCTAATTTACACACAGAAGGATAGTGAGGCTGAGCCAAGGAGCTGGTCGTAGCAGGTAAAGGGGGAACAGATGTAGCAAATATGCAAAAATATAGGGGACCTGGAAACTGATTCCCAGAAGCAGGAAGGGATTCTGTGGTCAAACACCACACAGAGGCCTGAGCATTGACTAGCCAGGCTTACTAAATACTCTTTTTTTAAAAAAAAAAGAGAGAGTGAGAGAACTTTTTTTTTTAATATTTATATTTTAGTTTTCGGCGGACACAACATCCTTGTTTGTACATGGTGCTGAGAATTGAACCTGGGCCGCACGCATGCCAGGCGAGTGCGCTACCACTTGAGCCACATCCCTAGCCCCCCCTTTTTTTTTGTACTAGGGATTGAACCCAAGGGTGCTTAACCACTGAGCCACACATATCTCCAGTCCTTTTTTATATTTTATTTTGAGACAGGGTCTTACTGAGTTACTTAGGGCCTTGATAAATTGCTGGGCTAACCTTGAACTCTCAATCCTCCTGCCTCAGTCTCCTGAGCTGCTGGGATTACGGGCATGTGCCACCACCACCCTGGCTCCTTATTTTTCTCTTTTCTTTGTATCTCCCTCATCTCCACTTGCAAAGATGATGGAGCCCAGGGACACTCTACCACGAGCTACATCCCCAGCCCTTTTAATTTTGGACAGGATGTTGCTAAATTGCACGGACTGCCCTCAAATTTGCCATCCTCCTGCCTCAGCCTCCCAAGTAGCTGGGATTACAGGCAGGCAGGCAGAGTGCTGCATGTGCCCGAGCTCAGTAATAGGGCATCCTGGGTTCAATCCCCAGTACTGCAAAAAATAACAACAATAATAATTGCATGCATTTGTGAGTTAAAGTGTGAATATTGGCTTTAACATGTTGATGGCGATGACATTGACTGAAATAGGAAATAGTGGGAGAAGCAGATTTTTCTTTTTGTGTGTATGTGGGTGGGGCAGTTGGTTAACAAATTCACAAGTTTAGGAATTGTGGGATTTGAGAAACCACATCCAGTTTGAGCTGTCTGGCAGGCATTATATAATTTGGGTCTGAAATCAGGAGAGAGGGCCTATGAATCGTGAAAGCCACAGAAGTAGATAAGAGGACCTAAACAGAGAGCAGAGACAAGCACAGAGACACCAACATGCAGAGGACAAGCCAGGTGTGGTGGTGCACCTGCAACCCCAGCCACTCTGAAGGCTGAGGCAGCAGGGGTTGCAAGCTTGTGCCCAGCCAGGGCAACTCAGCGAGACCCTGCCTCAAACTTTTAAAATAAAAGAGCTAGGGGTGGAGTACAGTTCAGTGGGAGAGCACCCCTGGGTTCAATCTTCAGGGACACCCAGTAAATAAATAAATACACAAAACTAATGTGAACTGTAAGATGAAATGAAAGAGGAAGATATTCCATTACAATCACACTTCAGCATGTGCAATTTGAGAGTAGAAAGAGCTCCTCTTTCCTATGATCCGTTATAGAACAGTGAACCAAAAAACGTGGTCTAGAAATGTGTATATCTGTTTACCTGCACAGAGTTTTAAAATAATTGATTGCCAACACTTAGAAACCATGAAATTTCAAACAAATGTGGATTTCCAGCTTCTTAAAAATTGGAAAATGTAGCTGGACACGGTGGCACATGTCTGTTATCCCAGCAATTCAAGTGGCTGTGGCAGGAGGATCACAAGTTCAAAGCCAGCCTCAGCAAAAGTAAGGTGCTAAGCAACTCTGTGAGACCCTGTCTCTAAGTAAAATACAAAATAGGGCTGGGGATGTGGCTCAGTGGTTGAGTGCCCGAGTTCAATTCCTGGTACCGCCCCCCCAAAAAATAAATTGAAAATGTGGCCACATTCACAATGGTAATGTGAGCCAGCTGACTTCTTTAGATGGGCCATGGCCACTCCAGGTCCATGACTTAGTCTCCAATGCTGACCTCAGGCCACTTCGATCATTATTATGTTATCATATTATCTGCTTACTCATCTAGGCATTTGGGTCTGTCTCTATTGCTTTTTTTTTTTTGGGGGGGGGTCCTGGGAATTAAACTCAGGAGTTATTTACCACTGAGCTACATCCCCAGGCTTTTTTATTTTTTACTTTGAAACAAGATCTCACTAAGTAGCCCAGGCTGGCTTCAAACTTGCAATCCTCCTGCCTCAGCCTCTGGAATTGTCACTCTTCCTGTTATTACTCTCAGATCTTTCTATGTTGCTTTCAGTGTCTTCTTGTATTGAATAACTGGACTTGTACTCTCAATCTTCTACACAGTTTATTATTGAGTTTACACAAAATTACTTCCAACTCAGTATTATAAAATCATCAAATGTTGGAGTTGGAAGAGAATTTAGGGATCAGATAGTTCAATCTTCTCAGTTTATAGAATACACTGGATAACAGAATCCTGCAACTTTAGTTTTTTTTGTTTTTTTTTTTTTTTGGTGTATGTGTGTGTTTGTGTGTGCGTGTGTGTGTGTGTGTGTGTGTGTATCGGAAATTTTGTTTGGTGGCTCTTGGGGGGTAGAAGGGTACAAGTCATGCAAATAAACATTTTTTATACATCAGGGGAAATTCATGATTCTTAAATATTACTACCTACAATTTTTGTTAAAACCATAGAACTTTAGAGATTAATGGACTAAATTGAGAAATCAGAATGTTGAGCCGGGCCAGTTGCTCAGGGAGGGCTTCGCTACATTGCTGGGTCTGCCCTACATTGCTGGGCCTGTTTCGTGCTGAGTATTCTAAGGGAATATAAACTTGAAAATGGCAAGATATGTGTTCTACAGGAATTCATGAGGTGGGTGTGACATACACACCCAGATATAACCTTTTAAATCTTAAGTGCCATCACCCCCACTAGACACAAGCAGGGAGGCAGAGTCGTCATGGGACTGGGGAACTGGGCAGCCAGGTTCCAGGCTGCTGCACGGTGACTCACAGTGTCCTGGGACTCCACTCGGCTTCACAACCCATCTGGAGGAGTTTTGTGCAACAATCCAGGGAAAATGGATCTAAGCTTAGTATAACGTGAAACATCAGCGCTCACGCGTTGGCCCTGCACAAAGATCCAAGCCCAGGGCTCCTCGGCCGTTAGGGACGGTCTTGTTGCCCGAGGGCAGGAACCGAAATCCACCGTTTTTCTAGATCTCCCAGGCAGCGCCCGGTCCGGATGCAGTGATGACGGAGACGACGGATCTGGGAAAACTGAATCCAAGATCCCGGGTTCTAACTCCCCCTCGTGAGCAAAGAGTTGGAGGCACTTGGAGCAGCGCATGCGCGCCTCGTCCCCCAAGCCCTGGGGAGACGCAGCCCAAATTGGTTTGCCCCGCTCGGGTTTTTCCCACACGGGAACTTGATCTTTTGTGTACGCATGCGTCCTATCCGGGCTTCGGTTGGTTACTGCTCCCGTCCGTCATTGAAAGAGCCAATAGAGAGAGCCCGAAGAGCACTTCCCGCCCAGCAGAGGAATGTTTGGGGTCTTTGTCCACAGGCACGCCTACTCGGGGAGTAGTTCGGGGGTCTGTCTTGGCGGCTTTGGGGAGGGGCGCTGGGCCACGCTGCAGTACCGCTACCCCGTTGGCTACGTCCTGGCGGGGAGACGAGGCGACAGAGAGGGGACCGGTGGAAAGGGCCAGAGCAGCCCTTAGAACAGTGCCCGAAGGCCAGCGGCCAGCCGTTGATTAAACACCTCTGGGGCCCGGGGTGCCGCGACTGCGGTGACCTCTGCCGTCTGGGCGGCTTACAGGGTAGGGAAGGCTAGTGAGACGAGTGACGGTCGCACGCCTTCCACCTCCTCGCCGCGCTTTCGCCTTAGATGGAAATTCTCTTTCCAACCCCGGAACCGCTCTGTCGTCCCGCCCGGCCCTGGCTGGCAGGGCAGGGATTGGGCGGCACGAGCGGCACCAGCCTCCTCGGCACCGGGCGTGGTGACGGGTCTCCGCGGGGCCCGGCGGGCGCGTGACCAGCCCGTAGGCGTGCCCTCTCCCCCACCCGCTGGGGCTGGCGTCGCAGTCACCAGCTTTTTATTGGGCACGTGGCGGATGATGCGTCGTCAAAAGGAGTGATTGTGGGCGGCCACCCTAGACCGAACCGCCCGAGCGAGGTCCCTCCAAGCCGTAAACTCTGGGAAGTGAGCACAAGGGGCGGGGTAAATCCAACTCAATCCAACTGCGAGCACTAAATCCTGGACCCCTGGGTTTGTGTGCACCTACCTAGCAAGGAAGTGAGCGAGGCTTGGGGAAAAGGGGCGGGCGAGAACTGTCGGAACGACCTCCTTCTGCCTTGGGGACTCTGTTTACCAACTGTGAAACAGGGCAGGGGAATGAATGTGCTGCTGGGCTGGGCAGTGAAACAGTGATTTAAAAACTGCAAACAGATACAGCGAAGGAGGGTATTGACTCCAGTGGGAGCCACTTTGAAGCTGGGGTGGGGTCACCTTATGTCCTTTTCATATCCGCTCTTCCTGAAACAAGTTTCCACAATCACAAGGCTGGAAAAGTTACTCAGCCCATGGGACTTAGGGGTGAGTCAGAAGAACATAAGCTACAAAGAACTGGTCTGGCCTTCTTGGCTGGAACAGTCACATACAACCCTTTGCTTCCTGCAGCCCATTAGGGGTAGAAGCCCGGTGGTGCTAATTCTTCAATAGACTAACAGGTGAGCCCAGGAAACTGGGACCTTCTGTTGTATTCTGTCTGGCATTTCTTCAGGATCTGGTCCTGTAGCTGCAAAGTAGAGAAGAAGCTGCAAAAAGTTACCACACCTTTGAACATATTTTTAAAAAGAATCATGCAAGTTTGTAAGTATTTCATGCAAAGTACACTTTCACATGCATTATCTCATTTTAGCCTTGCTGAACACATACTGTGTGCCAGGCACTGAGCCAGATACAAATGGGTCAGATAGTGCATTTTTAGCGGGGTGGAGGATACTGGGGATTGAACTCAGGGGCACTCCACCACTGAGCCACATCCCCAGCCCGATTTTGTATTTTGAGTTGCTTAGTGCCTTGCAGTTGCTGAGGCACTCTACCAACTGAGCTATATCCCCAGCGTGAAATCTGCATTTTTAAAAGGAGCTTTCAGACCAGTTGTAGAGAAAAAATAGAAGCTAGCACTTACATTTCCAGGTAGAACAAAATAGGTGCTATAAAGAAGGGGCAAAGCTGCCAGATGTGGTGGGGCACATCTATAATCCCAGCAATTTGGGAGGCTGAGGGAGGAGGACCACAAGTACAAAGCCGGACTCAGCAACTTAGGCCCTAAGCAACTCAGCAAGACCCTGTCTCTAAATAAAAAGACAGAAAGGGCTAGGGATGTGGCTCAGTGATTGAGTACTCCTGGGTTTAGCCCCTAATACCAAAAAAGAGAACAACACACACACAAATGAAGGGACACAGTGAACCCATCTTTATTTCATCAATTTGGTCAAGAGAACCTAATGTTAAGGTTATATTAATATTATAAGGTAGCCAGGAATGGTGGTGTGTGCCTGTAATCCCAGCTGCTTGGGAGGATGAGACAGGTGATTCACCAGCTCCCGGCGAGCCTGGGCAACTTAGTGAGACCTTGTGTCAAAATAAAAAGGGCTGGGAATGTAGCTCAGTGGTAGAGCTCCCCTGGGCTCAATCACTAGCACCGTAAAAAAAAAAAAAAAAAAAAAAAAAAAAAAAAAAAGCAGGGGCTGTGTGCAGTGGCACACACCTGAGGCTGAGGCAGGAAGATGGAGAGTTCAAAGCGGAGCCTCAACAATTTAGTGAGACCCTAAGCAACTCTGTGAGACCCTGTCTCTAAATTAAATGCAAACAAGAGCTGGGGGTGGCTAGGTGGTTAAGCACTCCTGGGTTTAATCTCTGGTGCCCTCCCCCCAAAAAAGAAAGAGCAGGTGTTGTGCATATTCCTAAGACACCTCATTGTAGAAATGATAGGGAAATTTAAAAACAAATAGGGGTGATAGAGCTCATAGACCTCATGTATTTGACTAGTAGCAATAGTAAGTATCTGTTTCTTAATTATGTACTAAATTCCTCTTCTCGCCACCCTTGTGTCCTTGTTTAGGCTCTTCTTTCCACTTGTATGGGATCCTAATTGGGCCACTTGGCTCTGATGTTGCATTGCTTCTGGTTGATTTTCAACATTACTGCCATATGGATCTTTTACTGGCAGGAGCTTTATAAAATGCAAATCTAACCAAGTTCCTCCTTTACTTAAAGTCTGTACCTAGCCTGGGCATGGTAAGCATATCATAATCTCAGATTCAGGAAGCGAAGGCAGAAGGATCACAAGTTCGAGGCCAGCCTCAACAACTTAGTAAGACCATGTCTCAAAAAATAAAAGAGGGCTGGGAGAACAGCCCAGTAGAAGAGCACCCTTGGGTTAAATCCCCAGTACACGCACACACACACACACACGTGCTGGGCGTGCCGGAGATGGAACCCAGGGCTTCCCACACACTAGGTAAGCACTCTACTACTGAGCTACATCTCCAGGTTCTCTGCCTAAGATCTTTTGGTGACCAACATCTCCAGGATGGAGCTCAAGTCTTGGCAATCAAGGCCTCCATGATGAATAAGGCTCTGGCTGCCTCCTCAGCTTCCCAGGCTATTCCTTTGCCCTGCACCTCAGCACTTGTGTCCCCTTTCCCATCCTCACTCCATGGTGACCTGCTGTTCCCACTGTACGGAATGCCTTCTCTATCCTCATTTGCCTAGGAAATTTCTACAGTTCTTCAAATTCCAGCTCAAGTGCTTCCTGTAAGAAGATTCTCTGATCTCACCAGTTTGAATTGGGGTACGCTGCGCCTCTCATCTCAAGCCTACTTGTGGTTGGTTCACTTGTCTCCTGTCCCCACCACAGGTAAGTGTCTTGTCCTCTGTACCACAGTGTCTACCGGTGCCTCACACAGAGTTGGTGTTCAGTAAATGGTATCTTTCAGACAGAAGGATGGCCCAAGTAAACACATAAGGAATGGGGTCTGGTCTGCCTAGAGTCCAAGAATGTACAGGACAAGCAGAGATAAAGGCTGCAAGAGGATTTGGGTTGGCTTTTTCTCCCCTACTTTTTAAAAATACTGGGAATTGCAACTGGGTGCTTTACCACTGAGCTATAGTCCTTGTTTAATTTTTTTTGGGGGGGTACCTGGGATTGAACTCAGGGGCACTCGACCACTGAGCCACATCCCCAGCCCTGTTTTCTATTTTATTAGACACAGGGTCTCACTGAGTTGCTTAGTGCCTCGCTAAATTGCTGAGGCTGGCTTTGAACTTGTGATCCTCTTGCCTCTGCCTCCCGAGCCGCTGGGGTTACAGGCCTGCGCCACTGCAGCCCAGCACGTTTTTGGTTTTTTAACCCAGGGCTTTGTGCATGCAAGGCAAGCACTCTACCAACTGAGCTACCTTCCCAGCCCATTTAATTTTTATTTTGAGACAGGATTTCATTAAGTTGCTGAGGCTGCCCTCGAACTTGGGATCCTCCTGCCTCAGCCTCCTGAGTGGTTGGGATTACAGGCCTGCACCACCATCCCTGCTCTGCATTGGCTCTTTGAAGGCCTTGGGAACCAGAGAATCTGCATCTTATATGATGAGCAGTTGAGAATCGCTAGGTGTTAGATGATCAGAACAGGGCAGAAGATGGGAAGATGGACCGGAGGACAGGCTGGGGTTGGAAGCAGACAGCTGTTAGCTCTGTGGTACAGAAACAGCAGCCAGAGAGATGGTGACTAGCGAAGGCCACGCAGCTGTAAGTGGCCGAAGTAGGAGCTGAACTGTGCCAAGTCTGGAGATCTGTAGGCCACTCCACAAGGAAGGCACGGTTGGTAGCTGGGCTTCAGGCTGTCCATGAGGCAGAAGGGTGCCACCTTTGTCTGACAGGGAGTTTGTCTGCACACACAGTGCTGCCCTGTCTGTGACTTAGCACACTTATTTTCTATTCACACAGAGTCCTCCCTGGCGTGGAACAACACCTTAAGGCCACTTAGCAATCCAGGCCGCTTTGATCTTGTTGCACTCCACATTTCCAATGACAGGGAAAGAGCACTTAGAGAACCAGGTGCCAACTGCATTTCTTTTTGTTTGTTTGTTTGTTTTGTTTTTCTGTTTGGTGCTGGGGATTTAACCCAAGAGCACTTTACCACTGAGCTACATCCCCAGCTCTTTTTAGTTTTTTGAGACAGGGTTTCACTAAGTTGCTTAGGGCCTGCTAAATTGATGATGCTGGCCTCTACTTGCAATCCTCCTGCCTCAGCCTCCCAAACCACTGGGATTACAGGCACCAAGGCACCCAGCTGACAGCTGTGCTTCAGAAGCGACACATATATTACAGTTCGCTGTCCAGACTAGTCCAGACACAGGGACTGAGAATGCAGGAAGAAAAGAATAGGCATACCTCATGAGGAAAGGAATACTGCTACACCTGTGGGAAAGGAACGGCAGGCCGCAGAGGCTGAGGTCCAAAGAGGAGATGCACAGAACAGAAGGGTTTTGCTCAGGGTTTGGATGTTAGGTCAGGACTGTTCTGGTCACCTTAGAGGAAGACCTCTCTCCATGGACATGGGTGAGCCGGGTTGTGCCAGGGAGTCCTTGTCTGTAGCCATGTGTGGTGAAGCCTGGGAACTAAAGAGCAGAGGAGATGACTCTCTTGAATGGCAGCTGGCTGAGGCCTCGGTTCCTTGCCACATGGGCCTCTCCAGAGGGCGGTCCCACAACATGGCATCTGGCTTCCTCCAAGGCAAATGATGAAAGAGACCCAAGTAGGAGCCATGACTTAGCCCTGGCAGTCACATGCTTCACTCCCACCGCCTTTCACTGGCCGCATAGGATGACCACGATGAGTGTGGGAGGGGGCCAGAGAGGTGTGAATACCAGGCGGGGAGGCGGAGGTCATCTTGGAAGCTGCTTCCAGAAGCTGGCCTAGAGGACACTTCCTGCTTGGTTTTTGTTGTCCCTCTGTCCTGCTGACGAGATCATGAGGTAATGACAGGGCTCAGCACAGACGGAGGCATTTTGCAGATGAGGAAACCCAAGCCACAAAGGCACTCCTGTGTCTTGCCTGACTCCCGTGTGCGCGGGCGGAAGCCTGAATTTTCGGCCCCCACGTCCCTGAGCATGTGCTGTGATCTGTGAGGTTCTGCCCTGGACCCCGATGCCAGCACCCAGCACAGGTGGGGGGCGGCAGTAAGCCAAGCGCAACACACTGCCCCCCAGTCCCACCTCCAGCCCCGGCACGGCACAGCTGTGGTGAGGGGGCACGGCAGAGGGCGCTAGGTGGGGGGCCCTTTAGGACCCGTGAGAAGAAGGAGTGTTTCCCTGGCACTGTCAAGGTCCTTCCCACGTTGAGCCAAGAGCAGAGGGCCCTGCGGGGGGAGGCTGCGGCTACAAGGTGGACCACACCTGGGCCGCGCCTGTGGCCAGACAGGTTTCGGCAGAGGAGTCAGTCAGCAGTCAGAGGGCTGGACTGGCCTCGGGTGGCTTGGTTTCTCTGATGTCCCAGGGTCCCTCCTGAAGCTTCCTTCGAGCTAGACAACCTGTCCCCCATCCTGGGGCTGCCTCCTCCTGGCAGAGCACCTGGAGCACATCCTCCAGGGACACCGGGAAGTGCTCCCCCCCACCCCCACCATCCTCCGCCATGGGTGAAGCTCGGGCCTTGAACCCTGGCAGGGCTGCCCCAGCCCTTCCCCCTCGGCCGCACCAAAGAAAGCAAAGCCCAAGACGGAGTATCAGAAACGTGTATTCTTTTTCTTTTAATAGTAAACCTCTTTACAACAAATATAGTGAAAGAGTTTTCAAACAAAACTCATAAGAATCTCGAGGACTTCTGTCTTTTCTTATTGTGTAGAATACTAAGAAAGCATCACCGTACAGCACGAAAGAAATATCCAAAACAAACCAACAGCCGCACACTTGGACTCGCCTGCCCGGCCCGGAAGGAGCCCCAGGAGTGTGGGTGATTGTCGGGTTTGGGGGTGGGTCACCTCCATGACCGGTCTCCCCTCCCTTCCTCCCTCTCAACTGGGACAGAATGAGGAAGAGGATCCGGACTGCCAAGGATCAGCTCCCAGCCCCCTACAGATCCCAGGGCTTCTAACTGCTGCAGGGCAGAGGGGGCGGGAGTTCCCAGGCTCTGTCCCTCTCTGCAAGAGCCTATCCCCCCACCCCAGGGGATTCCAAAGAGTCAGTTAAAAATATATAGATAGATATTTCTAGATACACTTTTACATCATTTGTCTCTCCAAACAAATAAATAATTAGCAAGAGAAGGTGCATTACTTCCTTCCTGTCCGAGGTGAGGAGGGCGGGCGGGACGGGATCAGTCTCCTGCACTGAGTGCGCTGTCAGGGAGGGGAAAGGCTGTTCCACTGAGGTGTGGGGGCGGTCCTCTTGCCCACTGTCCCTGAAAACTGTGGGAGACCTGGGAAGGGGAGGGCCTTGGATGACTCCAGTGGTTACTTTGGCAAGTGCCCGGTTTTTCAGAGGGAGTGGGTGGAGGCAAATTTGGCTTGTGAAAGGAAGAAAAGGTCCCGCTTGAGGTCTGGGTTCCCAGGGACCCATATATCTGGCCAGCCAGGAGCCCCTGTCCCCAAGAGAACTTGGGGGTATTGAATTATGGAAATGTCACATATTCACTCACAGCCCACCCACTACTGCCAAGGACAGAGAAGAAAGGACACACACACATCCGCACGTGGTAATCAAAATCCAGCTTGGCCTTCCGAGGCGGAGGGCAAAACTGGTTAAATATTGCACCGTGAACTGCAGGGGCCTCACCCCAGCCCGCACTGAATGGTGGCCAAGCTTGACCTAGAAAGGTGGGCAGACTGATGATGGTAGGAATAGCCTGAGAAGAGAAGGTCATTCGACATTTATTGAGCACCTATCATTCACCCATTCAGCATTTACTGAGTGCCTACTGTGTGCCAGGCATGGGCAAGGCTCTGGAGCACATGTATACATGACTATACCTAGCTTCTTTTGAGGCCCTGACCGAGGTTCCTTGATTCTTGCAACACCCTCTGGGAACCTTCGGGTGGTGGGGGGCGGCTGGGGGGACTGGATGTGCCACATCCTTGTGGTCAGCAGGCGGGGTGAAGCTGTGGGTCAGGAGGGATCACTGCTTGGCTGGGAGAGAGCTGGGGGGGGGGGGAGAACCGGAGCTGTGCTCTGAAAGCGGGCATTCCCTGAAGGGAGCCGTGTGTCAAGGTGGGGACTGAGTGGAGGCGCAGGCTCCGGAGGGAACCTGGGAGAGGTAGGCGCAGGGAGAAGCGAAGGGGCGGCTGCCCAATCCCAGAGCGGAGGACAGAGCCGTGGAAGAGGGAGTGAGGGTCCCAGAGCCAGAAGCCAGGGCAGCCACCTGTCCCACTGTGAACACAGCCAGCGCAGACACAGGGACACCCTGCACTCCGTCACACAAAAGGCCACCCACACAGTCACGCACCCCCACACAAACACAAAGGTGCACTCAGACACAAACACCAGATGCCCTCAAGAACACTCAGGTCACGCGTGGTCACGCACACCTCTCTGCTACTGGTTCCTTCCTGTGTCAAGTGTGGGAATACTGCAGAGGCTGGGTCACAGGGGGGCAAAGAGGGTCACCTACCACAAAACTGGGCCTGGTCTAAGGCTACTCTCCAACCGGAGGAAACCCCAAGGGACCTGGGCTTTCCAGGAGTGAGGCGGCACCCCTGAGGGCAGGTGGTGGGGGACACGCCAGGCTGCCCCTCCAGGCTGAGCTCTGATCCAGCCCTAGGTCACGGGACCCCATGCTCTAAGTGCCCTGGGCTCCTTGCCACCGCCCCACCGAGGAGGCAGTGGAGCAGGGCCACCCGGGAGGGGACGGGAGGGGACGGGAGAGGAGGGAGCAAGAACAACAGCAGAAGAATCTCGCCTGTACAGTACGGGCCTTTGAGTCGTTATTATTACAATATACTTTGACAAAAATAGAATCTCATTTCATATCAATACAACAACAAAAACAACAACAACAAAACAGTTTCCTGGACTGTTACACCGCTAACGTTTCCAAAGGTTGCTATTTACAATTACAGTAGCCAAGAGGGACTGTGGGACAGGCCTGGAGGTGGTGGGACAAGGAGGTAGCGAGACAATGAGGGTGCCAAGAGCAGGGGGTGAGGAGGGCGGGGGGCCCAGGAGGGATCGGGAGGACCCCTCTAGATGGAACCCATCTGTAGGGACCTCCCACCCCTTGGGCCATCCCAGTGTCCACTCCTTGGGAAGCGTGCAAGGCAGAGGAAGTCCCCTCCCCATACCTGCCCTCAGGCACCCCGGGGAAGCCCAGGGCCCCACTCTGCCCAGCCCTGGAGCCACCTCCCTAAAGGTCCTCTCCCCAGGTCTCCCTGCACACCGAGGCCAGCTGGACAGGGCTGGGTCAACAGAGGGACGGGGAGCTATTGCACTGTTTATCTTAGAGGAAAAAGCCGGGGGAGGGAAAGGGCCCCCCTTTGCCCTCTGCCCAGCCCTTCGGCCCTCCTCTCATGGTTCGGTCTCTCTCTTCAAATGTGCTTCCAGAGAGGCCACCTCTACCCCGTCCCCGCCCAGGTTCCCAGGCAGCCTTCCCAGCCCAGAAGCTCGGCCGCCACCCACGACCTTGGGGTGCAGCACACAAGAGTCAAAAGGGGGTCGTGTATGTCGGTTATTTCGGGGCCAGGCTTGGGCCCCGTGTACCCAGAGCTGTGGGGCAGCCAGCAGAGCGCCCCTGCCTCTCCCGCTGCTCCCACGCACACCAGCAGCCCCCGGCCTCCAGCCTGCTGTGGGGTTTTGCTGTATGGTAGTTTTTTGGTTCTTTCCCTCTGTCTGGGGCATGGCATGGGGGGCCCCTCCAAATGCAGGGCTCGGCACCTGTCCTTTCCCAAAGGCCTACTGGGCCCCCCTTCCTGCAGCATATGTGTACAACGTGCAAAGTGTCCCCCCCTTCCCGCAAAAAAAAGAGCCCCCGCCAGTGAAAATGGTGGGGGCGAGAAAGAAGGGACGAGAGCATCCCTCTCTCCAAAGCCAGAATCCAAATTAAAAAAAATATAATAATAATAATAATAATAATATAATAATTATACACAAATGTAACCGTCAACAGGACACAGGAGCACAGAAAGGAAGTGGGGGTCGAGCGGGAGGAGCCCAGGGCAGGGGTGGGCGGTGAGATTGTCAACTCTTCATCGGGGAGGCTGAGGAGGGGAGTGGGAATCGTCACTTTAATGTCTGCGGAGAGAGGAGATAGAGAAGGGGTGTGAGGGTGGCCAGCTGCGGGTGCATCCCACGCCCCTCTCCCCGGGCCAGGACTGGGGCGGCCGGCTGTGGGGGCGTAGAGCAGAGGTCTGACGCTGGGGGGCTGGGCTTCAGCGAGGAGAAGGGCTGTTGGTGCGCCCCAAAGGGCCGGTGGCGGCTCCGGCCACAAGGCCTCTCCAGTGGGAGAGCCAACAGTGGGGGCATGTGGGGCGTCTCCTGGCAGACAGTGCAGGAGGAGGGACGAGGCTACAGTACCCAGGTGTCCAGCCGCATCCTCTTCACGGCTGAGCCCTCGGCCTCAGGCTCAGGGGCCGGGCGCAGCAGGCCCAGCGTGGGCCCGAAGTCCCCCCGTCCGTCGTCCCGGTCCCCTGTCTCATAGGATCCCCCGGCTGGGCTGCTGAGACCGTCACCAGGCTCAGGGCGGGCGGCCGGGAACACAGCTGGAGGGGGAGGCGCGGGGCTGCGCTCGCGGCTCGGGGACACGGGCTCGGACTTGATGCTGATGTGCGGGTGGGTGGTGACCGTGAGGGCAGCACCCACATGGGGCAAGGGGCTGCCCGGGCTGGAGGCAGGAAATGGGCATGGGGTGGGGGGGGCCAGAAACAGAAGGGTAAGTGACAGGCAAGTGAGAAGACAAAGAGCAGAGAGAGAATGGGGGCGGGAGAAGAGGGAGAGGGGACGGCAGCCAGCGACAGAAAATGAAGGGGGGGAGACAAAACAGGCCACTTTAGTTCTCATCCTGTCACCTTCTGCAGCCTGGGGCTGGCTGGGGGACAGGGCCCAGAGGGAGTCTCCTGGGCCGGTACAAGGTACCCAACAGAGCTTCACGGGAGACCCACGGGGGACAGGCGGCCCTCTGCAGGACCCCCTCTCCCTCCCCTCACCCCCAGGCACCCAGGTCTCGGGAGGACTCACATGAGGTTGCCGAGAGACACGGGGACCAGGTGGGGCTGCTGCTGAGGTGGCTGCGGCTGCTGGGGCTGCTGCGGCGGGGGCTGCGGCTGCGGGGGCTGCGGGGGCTGCGGGGGCTGCGGCTGCGGGGGCTGCGGGGGCTGCTGTGGCTGTTGCCAGGCGGTGACGTTGCCTAGCGACAGCCCCCCAGGCGAGCTGAAGGCCGGGAGGGAGGAGAGTTCTGCGCTGGTCAACTGGTAATCTGCAGGGGGGAGGCAGAGGGTCAGGACGGGAGCTGAGGGGCCAGCGCCAAGGGTTCAGAGAGGCACTCAGAGAAACGCAGTCATAATAACAGGAGGAGCTTTAAAAAAAAATAGGCTGAAAAGACGGGTGGTTTTTAAAATAGTGTTGAAAATTTTTTTAAAGAAAAATTCTGTGTAGGTATCACTTCTGTGATGACAATGATAAAAAAGAGAAGCCAAGGGGAGCAAAGGGGAGCAGGGAAGGTCCAACTGTGTCTGTCGTCACCTGTCTGACTCTCCAGCTGCCTTTCTGAGGCAGTGGGGACCCACAGGGAACCCTAGGCACATGAGGCCCAGCAAGCAAATGTACCACCATGCCCGCTTCTGCTCAGCCCCAGGAGTCTGCGATCTGTAGAGACCTCCACCATCACACGGGCCTGGGCCCGCACTGCACCCACAGACGCGAAAGGTGCACTTTGGCTCCCAGTCCTCGCACCCGGGGGCAGGGCCTCGGACACCGGGTCAGGCCAAGGCTGCACCTCGGGGCACTGGTTTTCTGAAACGTCTAGCTTGATCAGTGAAGACACTGATGTTTGCTCTGCCACAGAACAAACACAACCATGAAGTGCCCCACGATTTACATGGCACAGCGATGTTTCCCGTTGCATCCTGTTCGGACAGTTTAGAAAATGTCTTCCCTGAGGACCACAAAGATGCCAAACTGTTACAGGGGAGGGCAGGCTGGGGGTTGGAGGCGGGGCGTGCCCCCCAGTCAGCCTGAACTACAGCCTTCTGCTGGGAGTCCTAGGCCATCTGCTCCGGCCACATTCATACAGAGAAGATGGTGTCACCTCTGCAACACTGGTAGGAGGCCAACCTTCCTGGCTATCTCCACTTACAGGCCCTGCGACCTTGGGCAGATGACTTCCTGTCTGCCTATGAACGGGAGGCAGTAATCGACCCAGAGTAAGCACATAGCATCTGCTGTGAGGACCAGAGAGGTTTTTTTTTTGGGGGGGTGGGGGTGGGAGGAGGGTATTCAGGATCCAACCCTGAGGCACTTAACCACTGAGCCATATCCCCAGCCCTTTCTATATTTTTATTTACAGACAGAGTCTTGCTAAATTGCTTAGGGCCTCATTAAATTCCTGAGGCTGGCTTTGAACTTGCAATCTTCCCGCCTTGGCCTCCAGAGCACTGAGATCTCAGGCAAGCGGCACCATGACCTGCAGGACCAGAGGGTGGCCACTCAGGAGGCACACAGGAGTGTCTTGACACCTGGTGGGTGTTCCAAAGATCACCTACTATTACTTTACAAATGAGGCAACTGTATGTAGCCTGAGACCTGAGGTACTGGCCCAGTGGCAGAGTTCAGGCAAGACCCCAGGACTTTCTATGATCTCTGAACCTCATCCAGAGGTGGTCCATGCTTGTTCCTAACACTGGCCACAGTTTTGAGATGCCTGTATTTAGAAAGCAAACAAAGGCAAAAATGGGCTTCGGGACTGACTGGATTTTTCTAGCCCTTGGTTCACGAACCCTTGCAGGAAGTCCCTCAGTGAGTAAATGATAAGAGACCCAACTCAGTGCTGCCCTACCCCACAGACTCCGGCCCTGTCTACTGGGAGGCTCAGCTCCCAGCCACCAGGCAGTGCTTGGCCCGCTCAAAGAGCCACCACAGTCAAACCTCTGTAGTCAGCGTCAACAAGGGACCAGGCCCACCTCTTGCCCCAGACAACACCAAGATCACCCCCAGCGCAACCTGAACCAGAGCCAGGATTGTAAACAGTGACAAGGGAACAGCATGTGCTCCGTGGGTCCTTGTTTACGCGCCTAGGGTCTCCTGGATACACCTGACACCTCAGCCGAGCTGGCTTAGCTGCTCTGCACCAAGAGGCCGAGGAAGAGGAGGTGGGGACCCAGTGCACGTTCCTGAGAGCCAAGGGCAGGGTGGAACCTGCCTTTCCCACAGTGACCAACAAGAGTTCACAAGACTGGCCTGCTAAATGCCTGTCCCAGGTCTCGACAACCAACTGCCCTCTTGCTTCACAAGACTGCGGGAACGGTGACCACAGGCAACCACTTCGGCGGGATTCCTAACAATGGCCTTGGCTTCCGAAAAGCTCCTGGGCTTCCCTCTGCCACCTGCTCCCCGCCGCTCTGCCTTCAAGGAGCCAGCTCTGCTTGGTGGCCTCAGTCCCGGTGCACCAGGAGCAAGCCTCCCCACCCATGCTCCCAGAGATGAGACTGGCCTAAAGGTGACACCTCAAAGCTGTGGAAGTGGGCATGTGCGCAGCTGCATGGGCAAAGGACAGGGCTGACAGACACCTGGAGTGAACTCCCATCCCTTCACGCTAGAGACCGAGCCAAGGGTACCACCGAGTCCTCCCCGAACAGGGTCAGGTTAAGTTGCCCAGTCTGGCCTTGAACCTGTGATCCTCCTGCCTCAGCTTTCTTAGTTGCTAGGGTTATAGGCATGTGCCACCACAACTGGCCAGTATTCTACGTTTTTATTTGCATGGTGATGCACACCTATAATCCCAGCAACTCAGGAGGCTGAGTCAGGAGGATGGTGAGTTCAAAGCCAGCCTCAGCAACTTAGTGAGGCCCTAATAAAAATACAACTCAGTGAGACTCTAATAAAATACAAAAAAGGGCTGGGGTGTGGCTCAGTGGTTCAGTGCTCCTGGGTTCAAATCCCTGTACCAAATCAATCAAGCAACCATAATTAAACGAGGTCTCCCCCAGATCAACAGCTTTCCTCAGACTGTGGCTTCCCTGGCTTATTTATTTATTTATTTTTGGTACTGGATGAACCCAGGGTGCTTTACCACTGAGCTACACCTCTGGCTCTTTTAATTTATTTCTTTAATATTTTATTTTTAGTTGTAGTTGGACACCACACCTTTATTATTATTTTTTTAAATTTTTATGTGGTGCTTGAGGATGGAACCCAGGGCCTTGCGCGTGCTAGATGAGTGCTGTACTGCTGAGTCACAACCGCAGCCCCTTTTAATTTATTTTCTAATCTTGAGATCTTCTTGTCTCAGCCTCTCGAGTGACTAGAATTACAGGCGTGTGCTACAACCCCTGGCTCCCAGCACAGCTATGTTCCTTCTCTGGTCACTCGTCTGTTCCAAGGCCAAGTGCACACAGTAACATGGACACTCACCTGTGTTGTAGGCGGTGGGCATGGAAGAGAAGGGGAGGCCCTGGCTGAGCAAACTTGGTGTTGCCACGGAGACCACTGGGGTGGTGAGCGAGTGGGTAGACTGGGAGACCCCGAGGCGCTGGGCATTGTTCTGCAGGAGAAAATGTCTGTCAGGAGGTGCCAGACGGGTGGGCTGCCTTAGGCTGACTTTGGAGGCCAAGGTCAAGGTGGGGCCTCAGCATGGAGGACCCGGAGGTACCCCAACACGAGTTGGTGCAATCACAGAGACACTGAGACCCCTGGAGAAGAACGTGCACAAGTGGCTTCACTCTCACCCACACATGCGAAGAGGAAGAGGAGGCCCCAACACTGGCCCTGTGGCCGAGACCCCAACACCGGCCCAGGGTCCTAGGGCAAAGTGACAGGAGCAGTGAGACAAAAGCCATCGCACTGCAGCACCCGCCCTGGGGAGGGTGTCGGCATCAGGGAGGGAAGCGCGGCCTGGTGTGGCGTGTGCCTGCGTGTACCACACACGTGTGGGGCTGTCTGCCGTCTGCCGCTGAGTCACTTGTTTATTCCAACTCCACACTGGGGCCGGAACTGCCGCTGTGCTGGCCGCCAGAGCCTGCCCGCCTTTTCCAGTCTCTGGCCTCCCGTCAGGGAGCTGGGAGGAGGAGCCCCAGTCCCACTCCTGGCCACGAGCGAGCATGCACGTGTGTAAGAGTGTGGCCGTGCATGTCTGTGTGCAGCCCACTAGGCTTCAGCTTCCCCTAGAAAACCGATGTCACTGTCCACTGGCATCCCCCACAGGGTCCCTGTCCTGGGTTCCAAGAACGCTGTGGGGACCACGCAGAGTAGAGGGCTAGGGGATCCTAGGGCCTAACCAGGCGTCGGGGTTGGGGCCTCTGGGGCCTGAGGGTGGCCTCACTCCACTGTGCAGAGACACGCGTGTGTGCGCGTCGTCTGATGCAGCACCACACCTGCATACACACGCACAGGTCCACCCACGTGCACAACTGCCCCTCACCCCACCCCGTTCGCCTCAGTTGCCAGGTGGGCACTGAGCACTGCAAAAACCACACCCACACCACACACTGAACACACAGGGAAAGGACAAGACACAGGCGCTCCATGCTGGGACCCAGAGGAGTGGGCTGACCCAGAATTCAAAGCACCGCCAAAGTCTCATGGCCTCACTTACCAGATCTAAATGGTCCTCAGTCTGGGAGCAGAAATAAAACCAAAGGGACGGTTCAGTCTCTGGTCTCTCCCCTCTCCCACACCCCCCACCCACCTCCCTGCCTAACGGCAGGCGCTGGCCAGCCCAGGAGGACAGAGCTCTGTCCCAGCCTCCACCAGCTCGGACACCCCTCGCCATCTAGTCGGCAACCTCCTGCTACACGCGAGACCCTCTCCCCATCACAGAACCTTCTCTCCCACCCCCCGTCCTTTCTACTGCCTATTTACCCTGGCACCTCTATGCTCCAACCTCTTAAATGGTCCTCAGGGAAGAAAGAGCTCACAAAAAGCCATGCATACGTGATCTCTCTTGGGAAGTCCTACCTCCTGGCCAACCTTTCTCTCTCCTGCTACAGCTCCGCTCTCTCCCTCCTCCCAGCCTCCCACTTCCAGCCCAGACACCCACTTACCAAGTGATGCATTAACCCCTTTCCTCCCTGGGAAGTGATGACCCGCAGGTCAGGCTTGCGGCTGGGGGCTCCAAGCTGGGCGCTATGGGTGGGCGGCGGTGGAGACTTGGCAGGGATAACCTTGTTTAGGCTATTGCCATTGGCCACAGGGAGGAGGCCAGGGGAAGCCCGAGCACTGACATAGCCGTTCCCTGGAGGAGTGAGGAGGTGAGGGTGAAGGGCAGGCAGGCCGGCCCCGTGGTCCTCTCTTCCCCGCGCCAGGACCCCTCCCGCCAGGACCCCTCCCAGTCATGCCAAGCTGCCTGTGTCCCCACCACTTTCCCAGAAGAAGAGGACATCTTGCTCCTCAATCACTGGGTTCCCTTCCTGCCTCCAGGCCACATGTGACAGGGCTGGCGTGGGGGCACCAAGGACACGCCAGGAAAGCGACCACTGCTACTGTCCTGCGACAGCCGAGACCCCACAGCTCCGCCTCTCCCTGCAGCTCTCTCCTGTCATCTCCAAAGGCCCCCCAACCTGCCCCGACAGGACCCACGGGGCCGGGGGACAGGTGGCGACGTGGGATCCAGGCCTCTGTGGAGCCTGGTCACCAGGGCTGACCACCAACCATTTGGGCTGCTCTCTGCTGTGTGCTGGGGACTCTGAGACTTGGACTGGAACAGGACAAGCTGCCCATGCCTTGGGGGAAACAGGCCATTCACTGGCGGTGACGGTGTTGCTGGGCCCTGAGGGACTGATGGCATAGCACCACCAGTTAGACTGGTAACTACCCTTCCCGTTTGCTCCCCTCCACAATGGGCATACTATCTCATTTAATTCTCACATTAACCCTGAAAGACAGGTGTCCTGAGCACGGGAGAGAGGGCTGTATGTAATGGCTTGTGGGGCCACAAAGTTGGTGGGAGGCCAAGCAGGGTTTTCACCTGCTTCCCACACACTGGACCCCAGGGCCAGTGGGTACAGCTATCCCCTCAAAGTCTGTGGGAACTTCTCTGGTCCTCTCCTTGGACAGGGAGGGGTACTGACCCAGCTTCCTGACCCCATACGTGATTATTGCCAAGAGGGAGCCGACGCCAAGCTCAGGGACTCTGGGGTTCTGGGATGTACCAGTGAGTGCAAGCAGAAATGCCACCTTGCTCTGTCCCCTAAGAGCATGCTGTTGCCCTCAAAGTGTACTGCTGCCTCCGTCCCAACTCCCGGATCACTCTGAGAATGGCAGGAATGTCAGGGTGACGTCAATGGTGACATTAGAAGTCACAGTCACCCAGCTGGACAAAGACACAAGACAGGAGGGCCTATGGGCTGCTGGGGGTGGGACAGCCTTTCCTCTGTGGCTACAAGTACATCTAACATGTGGACCCTGTGTGATCGAGCACACGTGTGTGCGAGTCTCTGCCTGCTGCTCCTCCAGGCACGGCCAGGCCACCCGGTCCTCAGGTCCCAGGCAGACACCTCTAGTCCACGGGGAAGACCTGGATTTTCTGCTCCAACTAGAAACGCTGGTTCTCACAGCCTGCCCGCACTCCCTGGCTCTGCGTCTCTGCTGGCCGTCCACCCCACTGCCACAGACGCCAAAATCCAGCAGCAGAAACATCCTCCCGCTCTCATCCCCTTCAGGGACTCCACCATCCTGTGGTGTTCCTCCCCTAATCTAGGTCCCTCCTGGACACTGAGCAAGCATCAGGCCTCCACATGCCAAGTAGGGCAGTGGTACTCACCCACGGGGCTGGGGCAGGCTCCGTTAGCAGTGCTGAGGTCTCCCCCGAGCATGGCCCCTGGGGAATGAAGCAGAACCAGGTGAGCTGGCAGCACTCCCCGGGCAGGGGGCTCCCGGGGACTGACCAAAGGGGGCTGACCAAAGGGGGCTGTTGAGGAGTGCTGGACCCTGGGCCCGGGATGCTGTGGTAGGTACAGGGCAGGCCTGCTTTTGAAGCTGGGATCCCAGAGTCCCCCGTGCAGCTCATTCGCACCTCCTCCTGCCCCCACCCGTCGGCTCACCTGCACTGGCCGGCCGCTGGGGCAGGCCTGGAGACACGCTGTTCCTCTGTAGTGCTGGCTGCTGGGGGGACAAGAGCCGCGGGTCTGTGAGGGATGACGTCACCAGGGAAGGGGTGACCAGGGAGCCGCTGGGGTTGCTGAACTGCAGTGAGCTCTGATTGGACACGGGCACCGTGACAGGCATGGCAAAGTTGGGGGCCGGGACAGCTGACTAGACAGAAAAACGAGGGGCAGGGTCAGACCAGGTCAGCACCTTTCCCCAGACCCACTCCGCCTGGGAGGACAGGCAAGGGTCTCCTGAGCTCTGGGCTGTGCACCCTTGGGTCAGCGTCTCCAGCTCTCTGCCCCCGGCCGTCCTGAGGTCCTGCCTACCACTCCTACTAAGGCAGAGGGTGGTGGGAGTGCTCTGAGATCCAGCTCTGGCCCAGAGAATGAAACTACGGTTCTGTTCCCTGCAGACGGACCAGGGACACCCCTAGTGGAGGCAGGTTAGTCCTCAGCCAGGCAGATCACACGGGAGGAGGTTAGCTGCCCTGGGTACAGACCCAGGTTCACACACGCAGCCCGTCCAGGCCTGGGCCACGGTCCCAACCTGCTTCTCCTGCAGTCACTCACCACCCAGCCTACTGCAGAGGGGTCCACCCTCTCAGCGCCTGCCCCTTTAGCACTTCTGCTGCCCTAAACACCGCTGAGTGCCTTGGGTGGGGGCCGCGGAGCAGCCCCAGGGTGTTCATCCCAAGACGCCTGGACAACAAGCCCCCTGCAATGTCCTGTCCCTCAAGGACTTCGTGTCATCTACATGTTTCTTGCTGGCAAGGGGGATGCTCCATGCCCCTCTGGCTCATGCTCCATCTGAGATGAGTCTCAGCACAGGTCACGGGGTTATCCTGACCAAGGTCGCAGGGTCCTCAGTGGTCACTGCTATCCCCAGCATGGCTCGGAGCAGAACACCCATCAGAGGCAGCCGAGGGCCGCGCGAAGCCACACCATGCACCACAGGGAGGCCCTCCATGCGACTACTCACGGCCAGTCTATAACTCTGCATCATTTTATCAAACTCCTCGTCTATCTTTTTATATTTCTCCTCCGTCTGGGGGGTCAGGGCAAACACCTCGTCCACCTCAGGGCTTTCACACTCCCTGTGCTTCTTGTGCAGCGCCTGGGGGGAAGGGGCCGGAGGGGGGACCGACAGAGAGAGAGTGAGTGGGGCTCACCCCGTAGCGCCGGAAGAGCCCGTCCAGCTCCTCGCTGGCGCGCCGGTACTTGTCCTCCAGCAGGGGGCTCTGTTCCAGCGAGTCCTCCCCGTCGGGCTCTGGGCTATCGCAGCCGTTGAAGCCCTTCTTCCTCAGGGTCTGTAACCGCACCACTAGGTCAGCGGGTGAGGGTCCTCCGGGCCTCCAGCCCTCCCTAGGAGCCTTCAGGGGCCCCAAGATCCCTGCTCACCCAGCCTCCTTTCTCAGGGTGCCCAGCGCCACCCAGGCCCCCGCCTCCCCATGCCTCCACCCCATGGCATCCCTCCACCCCGTGCCCCCAGGCCCATGTGAAGACCTACAGCAGGGGGCGGCTGCAGAGCACAGGGACCACGTGGGGGCGCCTGACCCGGGAAGTGTATGTGGCCAGCACTGTGCTTCCAGAGCCCCATGTGGGCAGACTCAGGGGAGATGGCTGAGGGGCTAGTGGCCTGGGTCAGCCCTGTCTGGTGAGGCCTGGCCAGAGGGCACTGAGAGCTTCCTAGGGGAAGGTGAAGTCAGGGGACCCTGCCCATCCCAACCCAGGCTCTGCTCAGAAGAGAGGAGAGAGAAATCAGGTAGGGTCAGAGAGGGAGAAGGCGAGACTCAGGAGAGCCAAGAGGGGACAGCAGGCCCAGGAACTGGATCCACCACAGCGACCTGAGCAAAGAGGAAGCACCTGCCGTGACCCAAGGCTGCCCTCTCCGTGCTCAAAATGCCTTTGTGGACACTTGCCTTGTTTCTAAAGTGAATGTAAAGTTCATGTTGTAGTCTAAAATCTGTCTTCTCTAATGTAAAAAAAGAGAATTCCCCTCAATCTCTGAATCTGAGGGATTTTGAGGCCTATGGCTTCCTGGGCGCCCTCCTCTTCAGCCCAAGTCTGCACCCCACGGTGCATACCCAGTGTGAGACCTGAAGCTGGGCTGCTTCGTGCCGTCCACACAGCACCCTCCAAAGCAGGCTCTGGCCCCATTTTGTGGAGGGGGACACCATGGTTCAGGGAGGCCAAGCCACCTGCCCGAGGCCACATGGCCAAGAAAGGGCAAAGCTGAGTTTGAAAGCTTGTATCCTCCAACAGTTCACAAGGTCAGCTCTCTTTGAAAAAGAGAAAGAACCACAGGGGCCCACTAAGGGACAGTGACAGAAAAGGAAAGAAACAAAGGGGGAGACAAAAATTAATGAGTAAGGGAGTCAGATGCAGGAACCGACCACAAGATGGAAAAAAGGGACAGGGACAGAGAGAGAGCACAAGAGAAGGCAGCAGCGAGAAGTCCTGTCGTGCTGGCCGCAGGAAGGGACTCCCAGGAGCGCGGTGGGCAGCGCACCTGACAGCCCGGGCCCAGGCGCTGGCCATCCACCTGGACTTCCCCTCCTCCTTCCCGGGGCCGGGTTTGTGTGACAGGATGTGGGTTAACGCGTGTGTGCAGACTGAGGGGCTCTGGGGCGGCACCGCGCGTGTGCGCAAGGACACAGGCTGCGGGCGGTGCCCGCCACAGGCCCACCTCAATGATGTCGGCGTTGGTGCGGCTCTCGTGCGGCTCATTGTACTCGGTGTACTTGAGCAGCACCTTGTCCATGTCGGTGCTGGCGTACTGGAACAGCTTGTTGGAGTGGTTGAAGATGATGAGGGCGATCTCGCAGTCGCACAGGACGCTCAGCTCGTACGCCTTCTTCATCAGCCCGAACTTCCGCTTGGTGAACGTCACCTGGAGGAGAGCAGCTGGTGTCCAGGGCTGGCTCAGTCCAGGAAGCCCTGCCTATGAGCTGGACACAGCCACTGCCCTCGGAGCTCCCATTTTCAGGAAGACACAGGAGTTCCTAGTCTGAGGAAAACAGTTACCTGGCCAGCGTGTGGCCAAGATGGAGTCGCAGCCTCGGTACCACAGGGGAGAAGGTTAGAGGCCAGGCCTCTACCCCTCTGTGCTAGGGACTAGGGAGAGGTCTCAGGGAAAAGCAGAGGGCTCCTAGGATAAGAGGAGGGAAAGGATTCATTCTGGGGTTTGGAAGTGTCCAGGTGTGGCCTGAAGCCTGCATATGGCGCCCGGGTGGGGACACAGGTCCATCTGGTTAAAGCAGAGCCTGCCCTCCTGGGGCACAAGGTTCCCGGAGCTGCAGGGAGGTGGGGGCTGCTCTTCTCCTGACTCAGCCCACCCCTCTGTCCAGAGCTCTTCCTCTCCCAGAAGCCCCCCATCAAAGATTGGGGAGGACGTGGAGCGGGGGCCAGCTCCCGGTCCTCACCTACTCTGGGGCTCCAGGACTTCCTCACCTGCCGGTTCCGCTCATCAGTGATTCGCTGAATCTGAATCTTTTTCCTCCCCATCTTCTCTGGAGGTCCTCAGTGCTAGGGAGGGAGAGGCTGCTGGGTGGCGGGTCTCGGCACCCCTCACACTGTGCTCATGAACGTCTGGGACCAGCTCAGTTCATGGTCAGCAGGACACCTTCCGCACAGCCTCCTGGGAGGAGAGTCACAAGAGCACTGTCAGGCCCCAACTCTCAGCCATGCGCTCCTTGAGGACGTGAACCAGGCTTACAGCACCCCTGCAAGAGGCTGGCATCGTCTCCTCCCCGTCCTCAAAATGAGGCCATGCTGGCTACCTGTGGCAATGGTCTGCCAGACCAGGCACAGGCTGGGACTCACACCGGGCCCAGGACTCTGGTCCAGGCTCTTCTGCATGGTCATGTTGCCCTGAGGCTCTAGGTCAGACAGAGGACATGGAGCGCGTACCTGCTCAGGGTCTGGATCTTAGAGAACACCAGTATCTCCCTCTGCTTTCCAGAGCCTGCCTTGCTCCCCAGAGACCCCCTGGCCCAGAAGAACAGTTCACCTTCTGGAGTCTTGGGAGGGGACACTTGCCCAGGCCAGCAAGCATGATGTGCCTCATGCCAGGATGGGATGTCTCTGGTACCCCTGATTCAAGAACATACTAGAACAGGTCTACAGCAGTGTTCCTACACCAGCTCATGGAACCCCAAGTCCTGGGGTCCCACCACCACCTGCCTTCAGCCAGAACGCCCCTACGACAGTCTGACTTATTCAGCAGACCTGCACCTGAAACCTTTGTTTGGAGAAAGAGTTTTGCTGCTTAAACCTACCAACCACTACTCCTCATAAGAGGTCAGCAGAAAAAGAAATTTTAAAAAAATTTGTTTGGCCAGGCGCAGTGGCCCACGCCTGTAATCCCAGCTGCTCAGGAGGATGGCGAGTTCAAAGCCAGCCTCAGCAACCCGCAAGGCACTAAGCAACTCAGTGAGACCCCGTCTCCCAATCAAATAAAAAGCAGGGCTGGGGATGTGGCTCAGTGGTCGAGTGCCCCTAAGTTCAATCCCTGGTACCCCCCCAAAAAATCTGTTTTTTGGCAGTGCTGGGGGTGAAACCCAGGCTTTAGGCCTCCTAGGCAAGTGTTCTTGCCCCTGGCCAAGACCCCAGTGAATCTTTTCTATGAAGGGTCAAACAAACATCTCGGTTTTGCAGGCCACATGATGTGTCTAGAACAACTCCCATTCCGCCTGCCGCGTGAGCACCTGAGGGAACGCTGAAGCAGGTGGGGGTGAGCAACAAAACTGCACGAGAGAAGGGGAGACCCGAGTTCCGCAGGCCCTGGTCTCTGCTGTGCGCTGCCCAGCGGCCCTGAGTGGCCCAGCAGACACCGGGCCCCGGCGCCCCACTCCTCACTAACTCCCACTGCCGGGACTCCAGCCCCAGGACTCCGGTGCCCCTGCTTCTCGATGGGACCCGGTAAATCTCTGCTTTCTAGGCCGTGGTGGAGTGGGCTTCAGGGAAGGGGAGGGCAGCAAGGCCCCGGGTTCCTGGCCCAGCCTGGCGAGGGAAGGACGCTCCCAGTCCTCCTGCACCCACCATCCTTCTCTCCTGCCCTCCGGTCTCCCTCTGACCACCCTGTGTTCATGAGCAGGCGCTGGCTGAGATGTGATCTCTGGCAGGCTATGGCCAGTTCTGTCCCCTCCTCCACAGTGGGAGAACCCTCTCTTTGTTCTCATGATCCTCCAAAAAGCCACTCATGCAGTATCTCTAGCACTCACCACGATGTCAATGTTACACTCTGTGCTTCTGATTCATGCCTGGCTTCCCTGAGACTGAAGCTTCCTGAGGGCAGGAACTACATCTGTCCTTTTCATTACTCTAGACCCTGTAAGGAGCTCAGGAAACACCTACAAAAAGACAAGACTGTCTCATCGTCATGGCCCTTTGAGAAGTCCTTCTTGCAGTCTAACCTCCATTAGTCCTGCTGCAATTTGAGCTCCTCTCACTCTGTGCAGCTTGAACTTGTCCCTCTCCTGACTGCCCTTGAAGCTCGTTTGTTTGGACACCACCCACCTTCCAAATACCCCTGCCACCTCAGTCCTCCACTCTCCCCACCCTAGGATTGGCTGGTGCAGCGGGTGAGACTCTAAAGTCTTCTAAGGAGCAGCCCTGAGCACATGGAGATGGAGAGGATGGGGTTGCTCAGGCAACTGTTGCCTGGCAACCAGCTCCCTGGCTGATCTCCTACACCCCCCCACCCCCGCCTCATGCTGGGGGAGCTGGGATGTGAGAGGGATCAGGACTGAAAAGGCAGAGAAGCCACAGAGACCCAAGGAGCATCCTCTGATAGAGGGAAGTCAGGGTTCAACAAGACTAGGCCCCATCTAGCCCACTCCCTCCAAGGCAGCTCAGAGCACTTTTTATAATTCCACACATCCCACAGCCCTTTCCCCACTGCTGCTCCCCCTCTGTGCCAACACTGCCAGAGGAGAAGATGTCCCTGCCTTGGGCAGTCCTTCCTCCTATCTAACCACAAGGCCTCCTACAAAGCAGGCTCAGCCTGTACTAACCTCGTTCCCCTTCACTGCAGGTTCTCTGAAAGCCCTGGGGCAAGAACATGAACTCAACCAAGACTTTGAAAGAGGGTGGCTGGGGCCTACATGAGCTCAAAGGACCCTAAACTGACCCCAGCTAAGGTGTGGAGGCCTAACCTGCCCAAGCTTCCCTCCTACCCCATTAGGAAAATTTTAATGAACACCTGGACCTCCTTAATTAGCCCTCTGCCTAATTACCTAGCCAACTGCCAGCAGCCAGAGGCCCGGGCATCTGTCCCCCAGATGTGAGCTCTCCTCCCGGCCTGGGCTGGCCCACTCCTCTTCCCCTCCAGGAAGCCATGGCCCCTGGCTGCCCTGCTCTCACCCTTTCTCCTTCACTCTGGGCAGCCCTGGGCTTGGGAGGCCAGGTTGGGCAGGGTGGCCTTCCTGCTCTGAGGCCCAGGGCCTGCTCCATTCTGACCTCAGGCCACAGCTGAGACTCCTTTGGCTGGCCTCATCCTTGTCATAGAAGTGCCCCTTCAAGGCTCTGGCTGCCTGATTCTGACTCACCAACTCGATGGACAGGGCAGGGCAGGGCAGGGCTGGCATGGTGGACCTCCTGGGTGGGGTGGCCCTTCCTGATGGAGATGGAGGAGGAACACAGGGGAGAGGACTGTGGGGCTGGCCCCGGATTGTGAGGGAAGGACAGCTACAGAGGGGCCCTGCACACAGGGAAGAGGTGGCAAGGCAGGAGCCCAACGGACAAGGCGGGCAGTTGAAGGGACCCGAAATCAGCGGAGACCCCACAGACAGCAGCCATTTTCCCAAGCTGGGCTAAAGACCCAATAGGAACTGTGGTTACGTTTATATGCAAATGAGGGACACTGCAAGGTACAGCACGGGCCTGGTCTGGAGGGGACATGGAGAAGCAGCAGGCCCTGCCTCCCAGTGACACCTCTTGGTACCTGAGCAATATTCAAACCATTCTCGGGTTTCAGAATGATGCTATCTCGGTGGTTCCTGTGTGAGGTGGCCGGGGCCTGCGGTCAGGGCAGCCCCCCTCGGAGTTGCAGCTCCGGCAGGGCTGAGCAGGGCTGTCCTCAGGGAGGGCCCGAGGGCTCCTTTCCCATGGCCACCTTCCTCCTTCCTGGCTGTCAGGGGAGTGCCTCCCTCTCTTCTCCCTGGACCGTCCATCCCGGCTGGCCCTCTGTCCCGGGGGCTCAGAGGACCTGGGGGTGCAGGCCCAGTGGAGCACATGCCAGAGAGGCTGGGCAGCGCCCCTTCACAGAGCACCGGGCCTCAACCTGCGCTCATTAGGCGGCCTGTCCCTCCCTCGCAGGCTGCTGGGGGCTGGGAACGGAGCTGGAGGGGCAGGCAGGAGGCGGGAGACAGCTGTCACCCCTCCGCCCGCCCCTTCCCTGTGGCTGGGCTGCAGGGCATGAAATAAGCAGCAGGGCTGGGGGAGGGGTGACAACCCAATCCACCTGTCACCCCCCCAGTCAGGCGGCCTCCAGCAGCCTGCTCACTAACGAGGGAGGAGCATGGGGGAGGCGGGGGTGAAGAGGGGGACAGACGCACAGACACAGGAAAGGAGCCTGAGCAGCAGCAGCAGCAGGCCCGGAGGCAGAGTGGGCCGCGGTGGAGGGCTGGCCAGGGCCGGCCAGGGAGCAGGGGCGGGCGCAGAGCTTCGGAGTGGGAGGAGTCAGGCCAAGCACTGCCGCCGCTCAGACTCTGGTCCCTGGGCACCAGGCAGCGGGCACCCTCCCTGCCCTCTGAGAACTTGCAGTCCCGCCAAGAGGTAGACCAGGGCGGGGCGGGGCGCCTGGGCAAGGGAAAGCAGAGGCCAGGGGCCCTGGGGCCCTGGCTGGGGCCCAGACGCAGCCCTGGGAAGGACTGTCTGCGCTCTGCCCATCTCCCAAGGGCAGGCGGGTCCTGAGGAGGCAGAGGGAGCACCCACCCGGGACCAGCTGTCCAACTCCAGCCCCCAGGGAGCGACCCCAGACCCAAGCCCTGGTAGCCACTCCCGCTGGGCCTCAGCCGGCCTCCCCAGAGCCTGAGCACCCTGGGAGGCGGCGCAGGGCGCGTGACTCCCCAGCCCAGGCCAGAGGCTGCGGGGCACCTTCCCATGGTGCACTAAGGAAGGGGGCACGTCCCTCGGAAGCCTGAGGAAGGCAGAGCCCGAGGTCCCCCCACACAGCCCGATTCTCACGCCCCCGCACAGCCTGCCCCCCACCCCTGCTCCCGGCCCTCCCTCCGCTCCTTCTCTCCCCCCCTCCGCAGGCTGTTCTCCCCCCAGTTTTTCTAGGATCGCAGCCCAGGGCAGGGCCCCAGCCCCACCCTCAAACTTCGGTCAGACAGGCTTCTACCCAAAGACCTGGTTCCCACCATCTTCCCTTCCTCAGGGACTCCCTCCCCCGCCCAGCAGCCTCAGGGCTGGGCAGGGGCTATTTTTAGCCTGGGCACTGAGCTAATTTTAACTCACCGACTGGGGACCTGGGGGCGGGCTGAAAGGGGGCAGTCCAAGAAAGCTGGGCCTGGGGCAGGGGAGTCTCAAGACCCAGGCACCTGCACCTCGGCGCTAGGGACAGGAACTGACCCGAGGAGCGCTGGGTGGGGAGCGCGGGCAGCCCTCCCGCAGCTTCCGCTGGACAACTCTCCATGCTCCACCCCAGGCTTCCCACCCTCTCCTCCCCAGAAAGTCTCCTGGGATGGGGTCATCCTGTTCTCTGCCCAGGAGATGCCTCTCCACTGAGGGTCTGTCTCCTGAGCCTCCTCCACTGCTTCCCCACCCCAGCTTGTCCTTCCTGTAGTCTAGCTCTCATCCTTCCTGTGCTGCAGGGGGCTGTGCGCCTCCCTATGGAGGCAGCAGCTCTAGCACCTCCCACCCTAGCTCTGACCTCCCCTGGGGACCTCTGGGCTGGTTCCCACCTATCCCTCCCCCCACCCCCACCCCAGAAAGTTCCTAGAAACCCCAGACTGACCTCAGGAAGTATTTGGGGGCAACAGGAGATGGAGTCCTGAGGTGGGGTGATGAACAGTCCAGGGAAACGTGGGGACTCTGGGCTGGGCTTTTAGTCTCTGCTCTGGCTCCAACTTACCCTGTGACCTTGAGCCAGTGAATGGGCTGCACCCTACTGACCAGGAGCCTGGACAGGTAGAGTGTATGAGGCACCCGGTGCCGTTCCAGGCCAGACATTCTGTCCCTGTGCTCTTTGGAGAGGCCCAAGAGGAAGGGGGAGTCAGGACTGTGTGCATCTACAGAGGAACAGCCCAAGAGGTGGCCCAGTCGGTCCTCCAGCTGGGGGGGAGGCAATCTGGAGGCCGGAGAAGGCGCGTTCTAAAGGGGAGCCCCTCCACCAGCTGCAAAGCACCACAAAGGCTCACATTGGGCCAAGGCAAGTACCAGGTGGGACACACAGGCCACCACAGTCCCCTCACACATCTGGACCGCCTATCAGACCCAGAGCTTGGGGCCCCCCAGGGTCACTGTCGTGGTCTGGCCCAAGGTCACTGTCAAGTCACTGGTGGGGCCGGTTCTGAAACTCGAGGTGCTCCTTGGGCCCCACCCAGCAGGCCTGGCCTGACTCACTGGCGCTCATTTGCATGGGATTTGCATAGTGCCTCTGACCTCATTCCTTCAGATCCCACTTCCCACCCCAGGACTCCCACGGCACCCGGAGACCCCAGCCCAGTGTCCCGGCCCCTCAGACCCCTGGTTCCATCTTTTCCCCCTGAGAGCACTGCTGAATGTAAACACCCCCGGCAACAGTGGACAGCTTTAGTCCAGCTGGGTCCCCTCCATCCAGGTCCAGGCAGGGATGGGCTGAGGTCAGGAGGAAGGGGGGGTCTGCCAAGGCTCCCAGGATGAGGTCCAGCGGCTGCCCACTGCCCTGCTTCCTGGGGACTCTCCAGGGCAAGAGCCCCAATCCCCTCAGGGCCATGGCTGGGCATGAGTGGCAAGGCAGGGAGCTGTCCTCTACTCCTGTCTCCATGCCCATTTCTAGGACCCACCCCAGAGTGCAGAATGAAGGATGTGGCCGGGGACAGTAAGACAGACACCAGACTACAAAGGGGACCTCTGAGGGCTGAGTCCCTAGATTCAAAGTAGCCTTGGGGCTCAAAACTGCTTGTCAGAAGGTACCCAATCCAGCATGGGCAGCTGGTGACATTTGGGAGGGCAAGGAGGCCCCAGCATTGAACTCCTACCAATGAGAGCTGGCAGACAACCAGTCCCCTACCTACCTTGAAGTCCAACCTCCATCTGTCCAGTTACAGTATCTATACTTCTAGCCATACTCTCAGAAACAAGGAAGCCCAGCAGAGGTCTCCTAGCCTGGGAAGTCCTTCCTGCTATCTAACCACCATCCTTCCCACAGTAGCCAACCCTTCCACTGCAACCCAAGCCCATTTCAGTCATCTAAACAAGCGTGGTGGACAGGGGCCCCTGGCCATCAGAAGCCTCAGTTGAGGAGAGGTGGGGCGGTTGGGACGGTTAGTGTGTCACCTTCCACCTCCCCACCCTACTTCCCCCTGGGGTCTTAAGAGACAGAAGTGAAAGTGGCAGCTGGGGCTTTGGGGGCGGGTCAGCTTGAGAGCCGTTGGGATGAGCATAAGGCCACCAGTGCTGGGTTTGGGCTACCTACCCCTGAAGTGGGTAGACTGCTAGTTGGACAAGGGGAGGAACTTCCCATGAAAATGAGAGCAGGGAGTAATGATGATCCCTGGCCAAAGGAATAAGTGGAGAAGCAGGCAGCAGTTCCAGAAAGCCGCTTGGTCCCCTTATTTAAAACAGCAAGACCCTCTTCTCATCCACAGGACAGAGGCGGGGCTGCTCTGCCGAGGCACAGGAGAGCCGGGCCCTCAATCTGGACACCACGGGTGCTTGGGGAAAGGGAGGCGGAGGGTCAGAATGTGACACCCACACCTACGACAAGGGACAGGGGACTGGGACCGAAAGAGGCCAATCCAATCAGAGAGAGCAAATCCTCCTAGAGACATCATGACCTCGAGAAGCCACCAAGGATTTAAAGGGGCCGCCTGGGGCAGTGGCTGGGTCTCCTTCTCACTGGAGGACAGTCCTCTAAGCCCCTGGCAGGGAGGGAGGGTGGCCGCCAGGCAGCTCCTACAGGATTAGCTCGCTGCTCTCAGGAAAGGTGCCAGGTGAGGCTGAGATGTGCAGCCGGACAGAGGGGCCTCGCAGGCAAGGCTAGGCAGACCCATGTCCCCAGACCTGGCGTCTCACCCTTTCACAAGGACGCTGTGCAAAGTCCCATGGAACTTCGCCAGTAAGGACCTCTGCCTACCACGCTCTCCCTGCCATTTCTACCATCTGGAGCTTGCCTTGCTCTGAGGGGGAAGTCCTGCCTGTTGTCAACTCTCAATCTCTCTGCTAGGCTTTACAACTAGGGCCCCACCCCCGGGAACAGGTGAAGGGTTCCTCTCTCCCCTGCCCTCAGTTCCCCACCCTCCGCTGACAGGTGGGAGAGACAAGAGAGAGCAGCTGGGCCAGGAGGCCTGTCCCCAGCCAGCCTGCGCCCCAGGGCCTGCCACACAAGGGGTCGATGTGGAGGAGTGAGCACAGATCAGGGTTGGGGGCAGGAGGGGGTGCAGAGGTCGGGAGAAGGGTGCAGGAGAGGGCTGAAGCACAGCTTTGCCGTGGGACCAGGCCTGGCCCTCCCACGGCACTCTGGCCCAACACACAGCGCACCTGCCCTACGCGGAGGGCTGGAAGCCCAAGGTCACCCCAGCCCCTGCTCCATCTCCTTGCCTCCTATCGCTGGATCCAAACGGAGCGGGAAGACGGAGCGGGAAGATGGCAGGGGACGCCGCTTCTCCTCCACCTCGCCCAGCCTCCAGTGGGCCCGTCTCCCCTCCGGCCTGAGGACCTGGGTCCCGGCTCTGTCCTCATGGGCCTCCCCCAGGCACTTGCTGGCGAGGAGACCACGGGGAACAGCACCGTCAACCAGGAGCAGGGGCGCCTTCTGAGCCATGGAGGCAGCTGGTGGGAAGGCAGACCCCTGGGCTCCAAGCCTGCCCAGGGCCCAGCTGAGCCCTGAGCCGGCACATCCCCCCAAAGCCTCCCTGGCCCCTTCCAGGACACCAGACGCTGGCATCGAGCAGCCTTGGCAGACAAGTCCTGGGTCAGGCGGTGCCACTTGCTGAGCAGCCCCACACGTCTTCTCATGGAACCCCTCTCCTTCCCACGGGGGGCAAACAGCGTCACCTCCTTTAACAGACATGAAGATCAACTTGGAGATGGGCAGGGACTCGCCCAGGGGCATCAGGGACAAGGGGAACAGGAGGGCTGCCTGCAGGCACAGTGTGCCCCTGCACACAGGACTGAGGGGAGGGAGCACTCTCTGTGGGAGCTCCTGGCCCTGGGACAGGCCCAGCTCTTAGGGGGTCCAGGCCTCCCACTCTAGCCCCCTCCCCCACCTCACGCAGAAGCCCAAGAGGACACTCATGGACACCCAGGATGGGGCCGCGTGTCATCTGCTCCTGACCCCTTGCTCTGGGGGCTTTCATCCAGACACCCAAACCCAAAGGCAGCCCCTCCTCGGGATCCAGGCATCCCCCTCCCTCAGGGTGTCAGGACTCTTAGAGGCTGGACTTAGTCCCCTTCCCACAGCCTCCTGGCCTTCTTCCCACGGCCCCTCCCGCAGGACAGGAGCCTTCCTTCAACCTCAGTCAGAGCCCCCAGCCCCAGGGACAGCATTGTCACTTAGATCTCTGAGGCTCAGTTTTCCAGATTCTAAAAAAAATAGTGTGGGGACAAACAGTCTCCAGACGTTCCCATGCCCAGCACAGAGCTCGGCACACAGTGACAGAGTTCTGGTTTTGGTGAAGGACACATCCTAGAAGACTGGGTGAGTGGGGCATGGCTGAGGGCAGCTCCCCGACAGGGCGAGTAAAAGCCCCCTGACCTGGCGTCCCTGTCTGCGGTGGCCAGCTCAGGGAGTGGCCAGAGCGCACAGCCAGAGGCACCTCGCCAAGGCCAGGGCCTGCTGGGAGGGCAAGTTTAAATGAGTAAATATGGTCCCGCCTGGGTGTAGCCTGCCACAGGGAGCCCTGGACAGGTCCCTCCCCTCCTGGCCCACAGCAAGAGGGCGGTCAGACAGCAGCACCAGGGCCAGACAGCCATCAAGGCCTGTGCAGAGTCAAGGGAGCACTCCCCGGCCTCCACGCGGCCAGCAGTGGTCTGCAACATGGCTGGGCTCCCTGGAGGGCAGGCGGTGGCCTCCACCTGGGGAAAGGCCAGACATGGAAGGCCTCGGGGTCACTCAGGCCGGGGTCTGCCCCCAGTGCCCGAGAGCGCCCAAGAACCTGATGCCTCCGAATGGCTTCCCTCTTTAGGGCGGGTGAACAGGGAGGGCGACAGAGCCTGTGACTGACACCAAGACACCCAGATGTCCCATCACCAAAAGGCAAGACTCCAGTGCACCTGGCAAGCTGAGGCCCCCAGAGGGTGACTTACCCAAGGACACAAGGCCAGTGTGAGGGGCGGAGACCAGTGCGCCAGGGCCAAGGAGAGGGCCAGGTGGGGGAGGGACGGAAGCCAGCCAGGGCGCCTGGACTCACAGCGGGCTCTTTACTGTGCAGACGGGTCTCTCGCCTGCCCATCTGTGGTCTAACCTCAATCCCTCCTGCTCTCTCGCTCTGCCCTTGGTCCTCTGGCCTCTGGTCCCTCACCCTGGCCCCGCTCTCCAATCCTTTAATCATCTTTGCCACTCGCCACCCCCTCCTCCGCGGCCACTGCAGCTGCTCTGAGGGTGTCTACACCTTCACCATGTGCCATCAAGTGCTGTGGCCCCCCATGGCGCAGGGCCTGGGTCCTCCTGGTCCTCCGCACTGCACCAAACCGGCACCAGACTCTCCCAGCCCTGCTGAGGGAGGGGTCCAAGCCTACCCTCCTGCAGCTGCAGGACAGACTCCTCTCAACACTCTTGGTCCTAGGCAGTGGAGAGAAGAGAAAATAAATACTCCAGGAGCCAAACAGCACCAACCCACTGGGCCAAAGGTCAAGGCCTTTTAGCAGAGCCACAGGAGGAGAAAATGCTTTGCGATCCCCTCCTTTCCCAGGCCAAAGTAAAAGCCACCATCTCTTCCAAACCTAGCTTCACTGGGAAGTTCTCCCTGGAGTCTGAGCTTGGTCCTGCCTGCTGTAGTTACAGACAGATAGGGCAATGTGAACACAACACAGCCAGACACCCAACTTCTAGAATGGAGCTCTTAGGACCTAACACCACCCTCTCCCCCATGAGTAAGTCACCAAACTGGGACAGAAGGACAGAAGGTTGGCCAGACTCCGGCCCCATGACTAGCTCATAAAAGCCACCAGCGATTACAGTGATGCTAAGGCTGTGCTGCCCACCATGAGCCACGACGGCCTCCTTCCCTCTTCCCTGTACAGGGAGGTGACTGCCTCAAGCCAGCTGGCCGCGGACAGCCTGCAGAGTCCCAGCCATGGACCTGGGGGGTGGGAGGACCTGCCACCACAGTGCCACAGGCCCACGCCAACCCTGATGATGGGTTCGCCTGGGTCCTCATCCCACTTACAGAGCCCGGGCAGACGCAGGTGCGCCGCGTCCATGGGGAAGACCTTTGCCGGCCCCCCACTGGCTCCTGACTTCAGGAAGGCCACCTGTCTGCATGGAAGGGCAGACAAGCAGGGCTGGCTCAGACACAACCAGGGAAACGCGGGTCGCACCCACCTGTCCCCATACCCCTCCCCCACTGAGGCCCACAGGTGGTCGGCAAAGTGGCCACAGGGCCCCCACCAGGCTGGGGTAAGTGCTCAGACTCTGGACCCGATGCTGGCCAGGGAGGATGAAAGGCCCAGCTGGCCAGGAAGAGAAGGTGGACAGCACGGGCAGAGATCCAGGTGTCCGAGGGCAGGAGGACCAGGGACACCCGTGGCAGAGGCACCTTTCCAGGGCAAGATCAGAAGAGGGTGGGAAGGGCACTAATCCCAAAGCCTCCCCTCCCAGTCCCGGAGGGGGGGGGCCGAGGGCACCCCCTCAGACTCCTTACCGCTGCTCCTCCAGCCCCCAACCTGGGGTGTCCCCCCACCTTCTCCTCCCCATCCTACCTCCCAGGAAAGACCCAGGGAAGATTTAAAAAAAAAAAAAAGCCCTGCTGGAGAGAGATTATATAACAGCAGCCAGAAAGACGATCACATCGCGGCCTATGAGAGCCAGGAGCTCCGAGGGGCAGAGCAGGGCAGCGGAGGCCTCCAGCCCAGGGCCACCAGCCCCAGAGTGGGGTGGACAGCAGGCAGCACCTGCCACCCTCCTAGACCTCCACCACTGTTTTAGACGCTGGTTTACAGCAGACACAAGTTCCAGCCCAATCCCCATGCCCATCCCCCCACATAAGGGTTAAGATGCTTTCTGACTGGGTCCTGATTCTCCCCAACCACCACCTCCAAGTGCATGGCTGCTGTGTCTTCCTTCCCAGTCTCTATTTACTTTGAAGCTGAGCCTGAAAGAGTGGAGGGACTAAAGCTCTGACACAGATTTTGCTGTGTGATCTCAGGTAAAAAGCTCAACCTCTCAGGTTGCTACAGTAGAGCAAATAAAACTCCTCCTTTCCCCAGAAGAACCCCCTTACAAGTGTATACACACACACATGCAGACTTGTACAGTGTTTGCTGGAGGGACAAGGGAGTCACAACAAAGAGAATGTGACCACTGAGACCCAAATGCCATGCTGGGGCAAGCCAGGAAAAAGCTATACCCAAGCTCCACTGTCCCTGAATTGCTCCATATAAAAAGGTCCTTAGCCCCTCCCACACTGATCCCACCCCACCCCCATCTCCTGCCCACCACCAGGAAACCACAGGAAGGAAATTCATTCCCAGGCAAGCTGTGGGAGCTGGGACAGCCAGGCTAAGTCCTGGGGCCCATGTGACCTGGTGGCCACAAGCAGGTGGACATCTGTGAACACTGACATGTGCCTCTTCAATGCCTTCCTTAGCTACTAAGACCTCCCCCTTGGGGGCTCGGAGGAGAGTGGGGGGTGGACACCTTCCTAATTCCAATAGGCCCAATCTCATGCTGGCTCAGGCTCCCCTCCTATCTCCAGGCCAGAGCAGCCCAAGGTCACCGCCCCAGACGGCAAACTTCCCATACTCCAGGCTGGCCCCTGAATTGCAGGGACACCCACCAAGAGGATGGGAGGAGGGGTGACTAAGATCCACCCCCAAAGAAACTAGCCTCTGAGGAAAACTCAAATGGGGGAGGCGCAGAGAAGGGGGATACAGGATGCGCCCACCGTACCCTCCCCCAACCCCCAACTGCACGCGGTAGGGGAGGCACAGAGCCTCCCACTTCGAAGGGCAAGTCTGGGGTAACCAAGTCAGTGGCTCCAAGTGTGCCCAGACCCCGGACTCCTCCTTTCTTGAGGAGACCTGGAAGGGCTGCTAAGAGGTCAGCGGGAACCATTAGGGGGACAGATGCCTTCCCTGGACCCCTGTTCAACTCGGGCTGATGGGAAGGGGGCTCGCACCGCGGTGGGAAAGTGAGCGCATCCCGCTGCCCTCAGCGCTCCCTCGCGAGCCCCCACTCCCTGGGCAGACCCCACTCCCCGCAGCTCGGCCTGCCAGAGGTGGAGGGGAACTGGAGGACTCTGGCCCAGATGTGGACCAGCTGCAAACTTCTGGCCAGGGGCTTCTCCAGCTGGGGCAGCGGACAAGCCAGGTCAGGGACTCGGAGAGGAGCTAGGAGGTCCCAAAGAGGGAGCTGCGTGCCCACCTCCGGGGCCACTCGGCGTCCCGACTCCACCGGCCCGGGCACGCGGGCCCCGGGACACACTCACGCCCCAACCCACCCCGGTGTCATCTGAACAACACCCCCCCCCCGCTTCCCAAACAGCTGCGGCTCCCGCCCCCGCCCTCCCGCGGCCCTCCCGGGCCCCTCGGCACCATTCGGGCCAGGAGGAGGGAACAGGCGGCGCGAGGAGGAGAGGGAGGGAGGGGGGCCGGCTGTTAAAATGTCAGTCGCTCCCGGCTGTCACCGGAGACCCCTCGGAGGAAGGCGCCCCTTGGCCGGCCGCTGGGAGGCCGGCGCGACCCCAACCCGCCGGGCCCGCCCGCGCCCCCGACACCCCAGGGAATGACAGCCCACCCCGCGGGGCCCGCAGCCGACTCCCTAACACAAACAGCCCCGGGCCCCCGCCAGCGCCACGCGACGACGCGGCGTTTCCCGCGCGCGCCCGGCAGCCCGGGGGCTACCCTAGCCCACCCTCGGGGGACGGGCCAGACCACCCTCCGCCCGGGCCGGGACCGGGTGGGGGAGGGGGCCCCTTAAAGTGGCAGGCGTATTATTTTTCTCTACTCACCAGCCCCTGAGGGAAACGGGGTGTCACGGCAGGGAAGGGGGTAACCCTCGCCCCTGGTCCGGGGGATCTTCAACACCGGGAAGCCGCAGCTCCGGGCGGGAGGAATAATAAATGAGGCCGGCGTCCGCGCGGGCCCTGGGCGGCGCCGGGGGGCCTGGGCCCCCGTCGTACGCGCGGGGGCGGGCAGGCGGACGTCGGGCAAGCTGGGGACCGGGGCCGAGCGCCCGAGCCGCCTCGACAGTTGTTGATATTTTGCTTCCTTCCTCCTTTCAGGCTCCAAAGGTAACTCCTCCAGCCCCCGGGAGTCGAGGCCGACGTAGGCACAGCTCAGCCTAGCTTGAGGGGTGGGAGCAACGGCGGTGACGGACAGGCGGAGGAGCCAATGGGAGGAAACGTGGGGGCGGAGGGGCGGGGCCGGGGAGGGCGGTCCCGGGGCGCGGCCCCGCCCCTCGCTTCCCTCGGGCCGGCCGGGCCCGGCTGGGCCGGCCCCCACCCCTCCGCCCTCCCAAGCTAGGCTGCGGCGCCGGGAGCGGCAGATCCCTCCGCCTGCGGGGAGGGAGGGAGGAAGGGACTGAGCGAGGCCAAGTGGGAGGCGAGACCCAGAGGCCTTTAAAGGGATCGGCCCGCGCCCATGGTGCCCCTCGGAGCTCGCCGGACGGCCGCCTGGCGCTGCCGCCGCCACGCGCTCAAGGAGGTCCTTCTCGGGGAGGCTGTGCGCGCAACATGCACTCTCTCACCCGCACACTCGCTCCAGGAGCCCCAGGAGGGCTGGGAGGTGGGAGTCTAGGTGGAGAAATTAAGGGGCGGCTGTAAGTGGTGAAAAGACTCCTTCTCCCTCACTTAACGGGTGACAAAGCTCCACTTAAAGGACCACGTTCTTTCCTTGGGGAGGGGGGTTACCTGAGGAGCTCTGTTGCTCCCTCTACCTGTGACAGGCCCCCTCCCCTCCCTGGGCCTGGCTCGGCTGACGCCCAGCAATTTAAAGCGACAGCTCATAGTTCTCGGGTGACCTAATCTTTAGTGCCTGGCGGCCCCAGCGCACTTACTGCCGAGGGGGCAATTTAAAGGGGCGGGACCCTAACCACCACCACCACTACCCCTCACCACCCCACCCCGCCTCACAGGAAACATCCAGAAGCATCTTATTAAAGAAGCAATAGTAGCTCTTAAAAAAAAAAAAAAATTAAATTCCTGGTTGCCTTAGGGTGTGGTGAATTTTGAAGTGCCTTACCACAGGAGTGTGGTACCATCCTCTGCCCATCGGGCTTGCTGTCCAACATTCCTGTTATTTCCAAGTCCTGCTGCTTTCTACCTGGAGCTTGCGGAAATGATGGAATCTGGCATAGATCTCAACTGAATCTTGCAGAACAGAAGGGCACTCAGTTCTTCACACACCCTGATTTCTATCAGGCTGAGTCTGATTTATAGGACAAAGACTCAATTCTGGGTTAGTGCTGAGAGACCGATATATACAGAGAGGCAGCTGGACCTGGTGGTTAGAAACATCAACTTAGCAATCAATCTGCTTTGGTTCAAGTTCTTACCCCACCTTTTATTAACTGTGAACACAGGCACATTGTTTAACTCTCCTTAAGATCCTCATGGGGGAAAAGAAGATGGTGATAAGTTAGTACCTAACTCAAATTTGGTGTGAAGATTAAATTAGTTCATGTAAGCAGATTGCCTAGTACAGGTGCTTCACACTGCATTATGACAACTCAGACTTTTGTGCCAAGGGCTGGTCTGAAAAGACCCCTTTTAGTCCACATGAGCCTCATCTGTTCTACCAGCAGATTGAAGGCTTATACCTCCTCAGACAGGAAGCCACACTCCTATTTCCTTGGCCTCGGTTTCCAACCTTTCTACCTGACTCCTTCCTCAGGAAACCTGATTTATACAGTGTACCACTTTGTCCCCAAATGAGGAGCTTCTCAGTTCCCCATCGGTATGGGAGATGGGGCCTCCAGCCCCAGAGGTGTCCGTCCTCTCTGCCAGGCAGCGCTAGCATGCCCCCCAAACTTCAGGGTAGGCAGGGGGAGCCCATTTGCCCCTTCCCCAAGGACTTGGAGAAGAACAGCGCCTTGAGGCTGTGGCAGTAGCAGGATGAGAAAGTGCCCCCCCACACAAGTGGGGAACCTCCCCTCACTTGTGGCCTCTATTTTTAGTGCTTCCCCAGGCTCTAGCTGGAGAAACCGTTTAGTCATCAGGGTGTTTATTTTCCGGCTGTTTCCGACGTCGGGAAAGCAGAATGTTGAGACTGGAGAGATCCAGGGCTGCTGGAAAAGACTTCTTAGGAACAGGCATGGGAACACAGCCTTCGGACCATCGGGTCCCACACCACAGAGGGGGGAAAATCCAGAATGGGCAGGGGGCACCCAGGCCCCCAAGAGACCAAGACAGCTAAGTTCTCAACCTGCCTCCAGTTTGGAGGCTCTCCAAGGCAGAGAACCCTCTGGCCCCCGCTCCACTTGGAGGATTCTCTCCAAAACATAAGCAGTTCCGGGACAAATTCTTTCCCAGGACTGATTCCCAGAAACCCCCTCCCCAACCTCCACTAGATCTGCATGGGCGAGCCTCCCGCCAAGCACAGCTCCAGCCAATCTCCAGCCTGAGGCAGGTCTGCCAGGGCTTTGATTGGCTGGCTGGTCCTCCCAGTCTTGGAATGTTGGGTCCTTAACAAAGGAATGAGGAAGGAAGGTGAGTCACCTGGGGAGGGTATTAAAGGGCCAGCAGCCTGAGGGACAAGGGAAGAGAGGACAGAGTTGGAGTGATGGAATGTCCCACACCCTGAGATGCTGACAGGGTAATTCAAGGAGAACATAGTAGGAAATGCTGATGCTACAAGTGGGACAGCATTTAGACTGTAGGGAAACCTTCATGAGAGAAGATATAATAATAAACATGAAGTCTTGATTTCCATGGTGGAGGGAGTAATGCTGCTGGAAGTTAAATGGAAATAAGAACTTCCTTAAAGTGACTACACAATCTTTTTTTTTTTTTTAATATCTTTTAGACATTGATGGACCTTTGTTTTGTTCATCTACTTATACATGGTGCTGAGAATCAAACCCAGTGCCTCACACATGCTAGACAAGCGCTCTACCACTGAGCCCCAGCCCCAGCTCCCAAATAATCTTTTTCTTCTGGCCCTTGACCTCACATCCCGGAATCCTCTGGGTAGAAAAGGACTGACCGAGCTCAGATGCTGGGGGCTCATTTTTCCTCCCTCACCTCTGACTGACTACCTATTTTTTTTCTAGTGAAAAGTCACCTAATTAGGGGCCCAAAACCGCAGTACGGTCCCCTAGAAGTCAGACACTAGGAGGCTCACCAAAGTCCTACAAAGAATACACTGTATAAACTCCTTTCTACAGTATCATCTTCCTAAGTTTAATGGCAAAGAGAAATCTACAATCCTTTTATTCACCCTTTCTCATGCTTCCCTAATCCGACTTCATTTGGAAAGGGTCTTCCTCATCCTCTTCTCCTTCAGGGCTGTCTCTCTATCTGTCTGTTGTTCCATAACACAGGGAAGCCATTAATGCCAATCCAAGCTTTAACCTCTCTGGCTGCCTGGCTGGTCTCATCTTCCCCATGGCCATCTGGACAATCTCCAACTCGCCATCTCCATCGACCTCATCTCTCCTATTCAGCTGATCATTCTTTGTTTTTTGGGTGAGGGTGATCGTAGCAAAGGCCCCCCATCTCTCCCACGTGACACCTTGCTTGCAAAGGGAAGGACTCTCAGCAAATAGTTCTGTGCATATACTCTCTGCGTGGACTTGTGTATCATCCCATGTCTGCTTGTAGAGTGCTCTCTACCCTATAGGTCTCTCTTCAGTACACACCACAGCCTGATGACATTTTTGGTTTCCAGTTTACACTTCTGACCAGATCCTGAGCTCCTTGAAGGCAGGACACTCAACTTTGGGTGTTCAGGGCTTGGCTGGGATAATGTAGCATGCGTGTTCAGCAAATGTGTGACACGAATCTGTTTGGATGAGCGTGTAGCTCTGTACCTGAGTTAAGAATTGTCAAACTTTACTGAACATCTCTATTTGTCTATTGATAACTGTGCCAGCCCAGGGATGGGGATCTGGTCAGGGCTCCCTGTAAGTTCCACTTCAGGTCACAGTTGGGGGAAGGGAAGGCAAAGTCACTCAGAGAGCTGTCCAAGGCTGTACTGGCAGAGCAGTGTCCCAAGCTCAGTGTCAGGGCGCCTAGGGCCAGACCTGGGGCAAAGGGCAGAGGCCCCACCCTGGAGCTGAAGGGGGCAGGGAAGGGGTGCCAAAGCCGGGTCTCGGTCAGTGCATCCCCCCCACATGAGCTCCCTGCCCCCCGGCTGGGCAGGATGTGGTGGCAGCTGCAGGAGGGTGGGCAGGATGTGGGGGTGGGGGCAGCTGAAACGCAGCCTGACATTCGTCTCCCCAGCTCCTCCCTCCTTCTCTCTTGCCCCCCCCATCCGCCCCCTCCTGGTCACGTGCTCCCAGCCTGGGCACCGGCGGACTATTTCCCCCTTCCCGCGGAAGGACATAATTGATATCGTAAACTCAAGTCGTCACCGACTTCAGCTGTACCACGCCTTTTTCTTGCCTCATATCTCTGGACCGAAAGTTTGCGGAACACTCATTTCTTTAAAGCCCCCATCACTAATCCTGGAGTGGCTCCTTTAAATGCAAATGAACCGCCCTCTCTTTCGTCTCCCCCCCACCCCCATCCTAACTTCGCTCCTCGTGCCCAGACTCCACCAGCTGCCATTGACGTCACGCGTGCGTCAGCGTCGCCAGCCCAACCAGACGGCACGTGGGGGGAAGAAGGTAGTCTTAAAGGGCCACCGGCCTGCAAAGTTACTGCTATGAAATTTGGCCTTGGAAAGGAGGAATGAAATGGGATGTGGGGAAATATATTGGAGTAGGAGGAAATTTAGGGTAGACTTTAGGAAGCACTTCCCACAGTAGGAGGGTGGGGTTTGTTGTGTGTGTGTTGGTATTGAACCAGGGCCTCCTGCAGGCTAAATCTTTTCTACCACTGAGCTACATCCACAGCCCCAGGAGAGTGTATTCCCAGCCAGCTCTTTCCTTTACATTCTCCAAAAGATGATTGGGTATTTGCACTTGGATAAGAAACCCAGAAGCAAGGGGAGCAGAATAACTTTGAGGGAAAGGAAGCTTGGCTTTAAGACTCTTGATTTCAGTTTTTTCCCTGTCCAGCTCTGCATGTCCCCCCAAGTACAAAGAGTTCGTTTTCTTCTGTCCCCAGCACTAAGAACAGAGCACATAGTAGGTATTCGATTTAAGTGTTTGTAGAATGAGTTAATTAATCCTTTGAGTCCAGTGCAAAGCCAGGCTTCCCCTGATTGCCCACCCAGCAGAGAGTAACACACACATACACTCAGCTAAAGACAGTCTCACTGTTGTGAACATTTACTGCATTTAATGAACCTGTCTTTTCTTCATGCCATAGAGACCACCCAGGGCAGTGGTTAACAGCACAGAACTTGGAATCATAAATTTGGGTTTCAACTCCATTTCCATTGTTTACTAGTTGAGTGACTTTGGATCCACCTCCTCATCTTATAATAATTGATGTGTGGGGCCAGTGTTACCTAGATCGTAGACTTGCTGTAAACATTAAATGGAACACTTTCTGTGAAGTTCTTGTGGGGCACCTATTGCACAGCAAGCACTCAGGAAATGGTGAGAATAGGTTTTAAGAAGGCCATCTCCCACCGGGGAGAGTGATGCACCCCTGCAATCCCAGCAACTCAAGAGGCTGTAGCAGAAAGATCACAAGTCAAGGCCAGCCTCAGCAACTTAGCCGGTGTCTAAGCAACTTAGAAGAAGATCCTGTCTCAAAATTAAAAGCCCCCCTACCCCCACTGGGCATGGAGGCTGTTTTTAAGCACCCCTGTGCTCAATCCCCAGCACAAAAAAAAAAAAAAAAAAAACACCCAAAAGGTGATTTCTCCCACTGAACTGTGCGATTTTTGAGAGCAAGGCCATGACATACTAATTTATTCCAGCACCAAGCACAATGTGGGGCTTATAAGTGGTGCTCTAAAACATTTATTTTCTCATACTGGGAATTGAATCCAGAGACACTCCACTTCTGAGCTACATCCCCAACCTTTTTAAATATTTTTGAGACACAGGGTTTTGCTAAATCGCCCAGGCTGACCTCGTGATTCCCTGCCTCAGCCTCCTGGTAACGGGGATTACAGGTGTGATTCACCCCTAAAACTTTTGTTGCATGAATAAAATGAATGAATGAACTATATCAGTATTTCCTGAAATCTGACCTCCAAACCCACCCCCTGATATTGTGGAGAAAACATGACAGATTTCTTTCTTCCCTCTCCCGTGACCCCTCTGTGTCTAGGTTTTAAAGGAATTTCAAGGTAGGAATAAGATAGATGTCTGTAGTTGAATAAAAGTAATGGCCGGGAGCAGTGGTGCAAGCCTATAATCCCAGCTACTTGGGAGGCTGAGGCAGGAGGATTGCAAGTTTAAGGCTAGCCTGGGCAACTCAGCAAGATACTATCTTAAAATAAAAAATAAAAGGGCTGGAGATGTGGCTCAGAGGTTAAGCGCCCATGGATTCAATCCCCAGTACCCAAAAGAAAAAAAATAAAAGTACTGAAGCCAGGCGTGGTGGCGGCACGCCTGTAATCCCAGCACCTCTGGAGGCTGAGACAGGAGGATTGTAAATTCAAAGCCAGCTTCAGCAACAGTGAGGCACTAAGCAACTCAGGGAGACCCTATCTCTAAATAAATACAAAATAGGGCTGGGGATGTGGCTTAGTGAACAAGTGCCCCTGAGCTCAATCCCTGGTACCAAAAATAAAGTAATATAAATAAAAGTATTGGAGAACCAGCAGCAAGTAAGACCTGGCGGGCAGAGGAGTGCTCACCTCTCCCAGTTCCAGCACAGCTTCTGAAACCTGTCCCTGGAAACCCTCGCTGGGCTTCTGCCAGGGACGGGACACTGTTGCCCAGATACTAACCCACCTTTGGCCTTTTCTTCTCTGGAGCCCTACCCAACCTTCCCCCACGCCCCAGCCAATTCCTCCCTCTCCCTAGCTCTCCCCCACTCCCCACCCAGCCTCCATTCCCTCTGAGGCTCCCCAGTGGGCATAACTGGGGGAGGGGATACGACCTCCTATCACCTGATTCCAGCTCCTTGGCCATGGGAGCAGTGGCCCCGTCCTCCTGGTTCAGCCTGTCTTGCAGCTGCTTATCGATCTGATTGTAAATATCTTTCACCATCTCAGAAGTAGAAGACCTGACAGACAACAGAAGGCACTTCCTGCCAGGGAGCAGCTAGGCTCAGAAGGCAGCTAGAGCCCTCTCTTCCTTGGGAGGAAGAAGTGGCAGGACCCTCCTCTGGCAGAGAGAGCAACTCTGTCAACCCAAGAAAGCTTAGGGGTGCGGGTGGGTTTCCCCCACAGGAATCTCCCGGCAGCCTTGATGCTGGCCCCGCCCTCTGCAGGGGTGGGGTGACACCCAGGAGCACTGTGTTCCAGAAAACCCCAAAATAACCCGCCCTGGCTGTCCGGCTGCTATTTCTGTCCATCTTGTTTAATTATTCAAACCCAAGTCTGGGGAGGGGACTATAAAAAGCTCTCCTGCTTGGGGACCCAGGAGGGCTGGGAGACTGGCCAGGTTGCAACAGCAGCAGACCAGAGTTTGGGTGAGGTCACTTGGTCCAGCCTCCTGGCCAAAAGTTCCTTCTGCCTGGTTCGCCTGCTTCCTCAGCTGGAAGGCGGTTTCCAGCGCCCCCTCCCCGAGCTCCCCCATGTTCCCATTTCCGCCTCCTTCCAGCTCTGTCCTGCCTGCAGCTGGGCTTCCCTCCATCCCCCTTTACTCTGGAAAGATTGTTTCTTAGCTCTCCCTCTGCTGACGTGGTCTCTGGCCCTGGCTTCTTAACCCCCAGATGATACTCTCAGACCTCAGCATCCCTAACTGAGCCAGGTGGGGTGGCAGAGGATAAGTCAAGTGGGTGCCACGACAGAGAAATGGAGGCCATTCCTTGGGGGTTCCTCACTATCCAGTGCTGGTGGAGATCAGTGGTCTCGGTGGGTGATTCCTGGCTGTCACAGGTGCTGAGCCCCTCCGGAGCTCCTCTTGGGGACTCTGCATCCTCAGTAGCTGCAGGGTCAGAGGTCAGGCTGTGGGAGGTCCATTCATTCTTTTCTGGGCCTAGGGCTCTTCTGGTTGGCCCAAAGTCCCGTGTCCATTTCCACTGAAGCACGCACGAAGCAGAACTCCGGGGGGCTGTCTTCTGTGACTTGTCCTGCCACAGGCCTTTCCACCAAAGAGGGGAAAGGGTGTTGTGGGTGGTTGCCCTGGTGACAGGGGGTTGCCACCGTGACTGGCCCTTGGAGGTGGGCACTCAGGGGACTTCTGTTAGTGAAGATACTGGCAGCGACACAGTGTGACTCAAAGACATGCAAGAGGGGCTAGAGCAGCCAGAGACCCCAGGGACACACACGAGGATGAGAGGTTACAGTATGGACCAAGGGACAAGGGGCAGCAAAAGTGACACTTGATCCCAACTGAGAGACCCAGGGCACAGAGAGGGCAGACACCTGAGAGCCCTGCCTTGAAGGGGTATCAAGCAATCTGACAGAAGCTGAGAAAGGGGACACAGCAGGACTTCCCAAGAGTCAGAATGGTGCTCAGTGGTGGCAATGGCAGTTCCCACAAAGTCTAGCCTTGCTGTCCCCACAGCACTGCTACCAGAGCTCCCCAGAAGGTGGCTGAGATGTGGGGAAGAGGGGCGCTGTTGCTAAGGAACAAGAGGCTGCGTCCCTGGAGGGCCTGGAGGAGGCCCTGACGCTGCTGGAACCGGGGATACCGGAGACAGAAAAGGAGCTGGGTGGGGAAGCTCAGGGCTCCGGCTCCCTGCCTCCCTGACAGGCGCAGGAGGGGTGCAGCCCAGGCTGAGGAAGCTGTGAGTGTGGGTCCCACTCCCGGATGCTGGGATTGAGTGTGAACCCTCTGGGCGAGGCAGGGTGGGGGCGGGGCAGGAAACTCTTAAACCTGGCTCCCAGGACCAGTCTTGTAGGAAAAGGGGGAGGACTTGGTCTGTCTGCTGAAAGGTGGGGAACTCAGCAGAAATGCAAAGGCCAAGGGCGAAACTTGGGAGAGGACAGAATGCAAGCTCGTTGGAATTTGCATCAGCCTTCCAGTCACAGAGGCTTGGAGGACCCTACCAGGGGAGGCCACGTGGCAGCAGGGGATCTCACCTGCCCAGTGACCTTCCCACTGCAGTTTATTTTTTTATTTTTTTGAATTTTTTTTTAGTTGTTGATAGACCTTTATTTTATTTATTTATTTGTATGTGGTGCTGAGGATGGAACCCAGTACCTCACACGTGCTAGGCAAATGCCCTACCACTGAGTCACAATCCAGGCCCCATTTCATTATTTTTATTCTCTCACTTATTTTTATTTTATTTTTGTTATTTACTTATTTAGTTTTTTTTTTTTTTATATCAGGGATTGAACTCAGGGGCACTCCACCACTGAGCCACATCCTCAGCCCTATTTTGTATTTTATTTAGAGACAGGTCTCACTGAGTTGCTCAGTGCCTCACTATTGCTGAGGCTGGCTTTGAACTTTTGATCCTCCTGTCTCAGCCTCCCTAGCTGCTGGGATTACAGGCGTGCACAGCTGTGCCCGGTCTTTTTCCCATTTTTTATTGGTATGTTGTAGTTGTGCATATTGGTGGGATTTGTTCCCACGTGCACACAGTATAACAATGTGATTTGGCCAGTATCACTCCCAGCATCCCCCTCCCTCTCCGCCTCTCTTGGTGCCTTTCCTACTGACCTCTCCCTTGGGTTTTTAGGAGATCCACCCTGACCTTTTGCTTTCCTCCTTCCTCTCTAGCTTACACATATGAAAGAGAACATCACAGGACCCTTGACCTTCTGAGTTGGACTTATTTTGCTTAACATGATGGTCTCTAGTTCCATCCATTCTCCTGCAAATGCCATAATTTCCTTTTTCTTTATGGCTGAGTAAAACTCCATTGTGTATATAGACCACATTTGTTTGATCCACTCATCTGTTGAAGGGCACCTAAGCTGGTTCCACTGTTTGTAATCATGGCTATGCCTGTGTCACTGGAGTAGGATGACTTTAATTCTTCAGGGTAAATACAGAGAAGTAGTAAAACTGGGTCATGTGGCAGTTCCATGCCTAGTCTTTGAGGAGCCTCCAGACTGATTTTCACAGTGGCTGTACTAATTTGCAGTCCCACCAACAGTGTAAAAGTGTTCCTTCTCCTCCACACACATCCTCTCCGGCAGTTATTACTATTTGTATTCTTTTTAAAAATATTTTTAGTTGACAATGGACCTTTATTTACTTATAGACCTTTCTTTCTTTCTTTCTTTGCAGTGCTGAGAATCGAATCCAGTTCCTCACACATTCTAGGCCAGCGCTCTACCACTGAGCCCCAGCCCCAGCCCTATTATTTGTTTTTTTTGTTTTTTTTTAACTGTTTTTTTTTTTTTTAAGAGAGAGTGAGAGAGGAGAGAGTGAGAGAGGAGAGAGAGAGAGAGAGAGAATTTTTAATATTTATTTTTAGTTCTCGGCGGACACAACATCTTTGTTGGTATGTGGTGCTGAGGATCGAACCCGGGCCGCACGCATGCCAGGCGAGCGCGCTACCGCTTGAGCCACATCCCCAGCCCCCAGCCCTATTATTTGTATTCTTGATGGCTGCCATTCTGACTGCTGTGAGAAGAAATCTCAGTTTTGACTTGCATTTCCCTAACTGCTAATGATGTTGAACATTTTTTTTTCACATTTTAATTTTTTTTTTTTAGTTGTAGATGGACACAATATATTTATTTATTTATTTATATGTGGTGGGGCTGGGGATGTGGCTCAAGCGGTAGGGCGCTCGCCTGGCATGCGTGCGGCCCGGGTTCGATCCTCAGCACCACATACAAACAAAGATGTTGTGTCCGCCGATAACTAAAAATAAATAAATATTAAAATTCTCTCTCTCTCTCTCTCTCTCTCTCTCTCTCTTTAAAAAAAAAAATTATTTATATGTGGTGCTGTGATTCCAACCCAGTGCCTCATGCATGTAAGGCAAGTGGTCCACCACGGAGCTAACCCCAGTCCCTTCTTTTCACATATTTGTTGCTCATTTGTATTTCTTCTTTTGAGAAGTGTCTGTTTAGTTCGTTTACCCACTTATTAATTGGGTTATTTGATTTTGGGATGTAAAGTTTTTTGAGCTCTTCATATATTCTAGATATTAATCCTCTGTCAGAAGAGTAGTTAACAAAGATTTTTCTCCCATTATGTAGATTCTCTCTTCACATTCTTAATTGTTTCCTTTGCTGCGTGCCTTATTTTTGTTTTGAGACAAGGTCTTGCCAAGTTGTTGAGATTGGCCTCAAACTTGTGATCCTCCGGCCTCAGCTTCAGAAATCACTGGGATTATAGGTGGGAGCCAGCACACCCAGCTTTATTTTATTTTATTTTATTTTTTAATTGCTGCATGCAGGATGTCGATAGGAATCCACTTGACTGGACAACAGGAGGAAATTTTAGGGGTCCATAGGGAACCATCAGGCTAGACTCTCCTTTGAGCCCTGTCACCCACCTCCCTGCATCTTGAAGCAGATCTGGGGACCTGTAACATGAAGAGCAGCTCAGTCCTTTACCTGGTGTTGACACAGGGCCATCGCCACTCTTCGTGTCTCTCCCTCTATTGGGTCAGACCCCGGCCAGAAGAGAACCCTTTGCTTCAACAGGCACTGTGAACGGCTGGCCCGGTGCTGGGGCACCCACAGCCAGTCCCTCTGTGGCAGTCTGCTGGCTGGCTGCGGGCGGCTCCGTCATCAGACATCGAGTACATGTCATACATACGGGTTAACAGCTTCTTGCTGACCGTCCTGGCATGGTCCCCAAATTCTGCAGGGAACAGGGTGTGCTTCAGCCCCATGAGGCTAAGAAGCCAGCCCCGCAGCTGGATAGCTGAGGAAGGAGAAGGGAGCCAGAGGCCTCATTCATTCGAGACCCCCAAGGAAGAGAAAAGGCTGGGGCTAAAAAGGGTGCGCGTTTATTTTCATTCCTGCTCTATGCCACCACGCTGGCACCATAGGCACCATTCATACAGGACCTCACCTGGCAAAATGATCTGTTTTTTTTTTTTTTGGTACCAGGGATTGAACTCAGGGGCACTCAACCACTGAGCCACATCCCCAGCCCTGTTTTTTTTGTTTGTTTGTTTGTTTGTTTGTTTGTTTGTTTTGAGAGAGAGAGAGAGAGAGAGAATTTTTAATATTTATTTTTTAGTTTTCAGTGGACACAACATCTTTGTTTGTATGTGGTGCTGAGGATCGAACCCGGGCCACACGCATGCCAGGCGAGCGCGCTACCGCTTGAGCCACATCCCCAGCCCCCCCCAGCCCTGTTTTGCATTTTATTTAGAGACAGGGTCTCACTGAGTTGGGTCTCACTGAGTTGCTTAGCGCCTCGCCCTTGCTGAGGCTGGATTTGAACTCACTCTCCTCCTGCCTCATCCTTCCAAGCCGCTGGGATTACAGGTGTGTGCCACCAAGTCCAGTTGATCTTCGTTTTACAGAAGATGAGACCAAAGGTCAGAGAGGTTAAGGAGCATGTTCATGTTCACCTAGCAAAGAAATGGCTGTGGGATGCTAACCCAGGACTGCCTGGGCCAGGCCAAGGGTCAAGGGAGAAAACAGCTTGGGTCTCACCACTACTGGGAAGAAGAACACTGACTCCATGCCCCTAAGGACACTGTGGGGCACAGGACTCCACATGCCAGGGAAACCGGAAGGAAAACCCTAAAGGGTAGTTAGACAGTGCCCTCATCCGTTTGACCTTGAAGGTGCTCCTAAGGACAAAAATTGCACTGAAACCCATGTGGTCACGCAGCGGCCTCTGAGTTGGTCCGATTTAGAGAAGGCTGGGAAATAAGCCTGGGTCAGACAGACCTGAGATCCAGTCCCAGCTCAGTTATTTCTAGTGGTGATGTGACCTTGGGTGAGTCACTGAACCTCTCTGAGCCTTGTTTCCTCGGTGATAATGTGAGAGCTACTCATAAAATGCTACAGAGATTACAGCAGATAATGGAAACAATGTACAATGCGCTGTGTTGCTTTGCAGTACCAATTACCCTGTCCTTCCATCCCCTGCAGAGAGAGAAAATATGTAGCCAAGGGCAAGTTCAAGAAAGGTGCATGGGCCTGGTGCGGGTGGTGCACGCCTGGCCCACGCCTGTCATCCCAGTGGCTCGGGAGGCTGAGACAGGGAGATCGCGAGTTCAAAGCCAGCCTCAGCAGCTACAAAGTGCTAAGCAACTCCGTGAGATCCTGTCTCTAAATAAAACACAAAATAGGGCTGGGGATGTGGCTCAGTGGTCGAGTGCCCCTGAGTTCAATCCCCGGTACCAAAAACAAAGAAGGGTGCAGGAGGCTGGGGTTGTGGCTCATAACTCCCCACTCCTATATTCTTCCTGTTTATCTCCTAAAACAGATGTTGAGAGTGGGAATAAGAACCTAAGTCCTGGAAGGTGAGAATGGAATCTGCCGCCCCATTTGTTCAATGACTTCCTATCTTCATCCTGTGAAGTTCACCAGAGGCACCAAAGGGATGCACACAGATGGTTGAGGTGGCACTGTCCCCGGCGAGCGAGGAGTTTTGGAGAAGAGAAGTGCCAAAAGACTGGAGGTGGAGAGAGGCCGTTCCAATCTTTAAGAAGGGGGAAAGAAGCTGGGCGCGTTGGCCTACAACTGTGATCCCAGCGACTTTGGAGGCTGAGCGGGGAGGATTGTAAGTTTGAGGCTCACCTCAGACATTTAGTGAGATCTTATCTCAAAATAAAAATAAATAAACAAAAGGGGCGGGGATGTGGTGAATGGTAAAGCCCCCCTGGGTTCCATCCCGAATACCCAAAAAGAAAAGAGGAGGGGCATTTTCAGAACTCCAGGCTCTACTCTTCACAACCGTTTTGGAAGGTTGGAGAAGAAAGGATTATTAGGAGCTAGTTGGGTTTTGCTGATCCCTGGAAGGTGGACAGAAATGTAGAGAATCACCACCTCAGTCGGTATCCACCTGTCCCAGCTTACATTCTGACTAGAGTCACAGAGTAGCTGAAGGTACATGGAAACTATTCCTGGCCCCTAGAAGCGCTTTTAAAGGTGCCACCGAAAGCTACAGGCTTCTTTGAGAACCTCTCCTTCCAGGCGGGGTAGGGGTCTGTCCCTTTTGCCCCGTGGCTCCATTGACTTGCTTTGCACAGTGGGATTCCAAGTTCCCTTTTTGAAGTGCCAGGCCCCAGCCACGCACATCTGAAGATCATCTGTGCTATGTTATGAAACATCTGTGCTGTGGAATGCCACACAGTCGTGCAGAGCACAGAGTGGATCTGAGCTTGCTGACACAGAACAGCTGGAGGCACACTGTTCAGTGGAACCAGCAAATCTCAGCAGAGTACATTTAAGAGCAGGCCACCTATGCAAATAAGCACGTATGAGCACATGCATATTAATTATCTGTCCACACTCAGTGACCATGCAGCGATCATGATGTTTTTTAAAAAAATTTAGTTATAGATGGACAAAATACTTTTATTGTATTTATTCTTTATTTGTTTACTTCTATGTGGTGCTGAGGATGGAACCCAGTGCCTCACACGTGCTAGGCAAGCGCTCTACCACCAAGCTACAACCCAGCCCTAATAATCATTATTATGGTGGGGATGGACTGGACTTAGCTGGATGATTGTCTCTCGGGCTCCATACTGTTGCAGTCTGATGGGGTTTGGGTGATAAGTCTTCCCAAAGTTGTCTTTGCAAGCCTGGTACCTGGGCTGAGCACATTCTAGCAGGTGGAGTCTGGGACAGCTATGATCCTTTTCTCTCTCTCGTTTCTTCCTGTGGTCTCCCCGGCATGGGTACTTCAAGGGAGTCACACTCCTTACAAGGGGGTTTAGGGACTCAAAAAGCATATAGCCTGACTGGGCATGTTGACACACTGCTATCATCCCAGCTATTTGGGAGGCTGAGGCAGGGGGATCACAAGTTTGAGGCCAGCCTCAGCAACTTACTATAGTTCTCGCAACTTAGTGAGGTCCTGTCTCAACATAAAAAAAACAAAAAGGGCCGGGGATATAGCTCCAGTGGTTAAGTACCCCTGAGTTCAATCCCTAGTACCGCTGCCCCCCAAAATAAATAAAATTTTAAAAAAGGGTTGGGAGTGTAGCTCAGTGGTAGAGAGTTTATCTAGCATGCATGAGGTCCTAGGTTTAATCCCCAGAACCATAAAATAAAAGGGGTTGGGTGGGGTGGGATGTATCTGAGTGGTAGTACTGGGGTGCGGGGGAGCATATTGCCTGAGAGAAAACCAAGGGGACCAAGTCTGTTTCCTGCTGCTAGAAGCACAGTATTGCAAGTCTGGGGAATTCATGAGTAACCACAGCAGAGGCTTATTTTCACTGACAGTTACGGAGGTCCAAGGTTGAAGGGCCACACTGGATTATGACTTCCTTGCTGGCAGAGTCCCAGGGTGGCACAAGGCTTCACATGGCAAGTGACAGGGAGGTTACGTATCTGTGTATGTGCTCCCTCTTTTTTTGTGTGGTACAGTCGGATGGAACCCAGGGTTTCATGCCAGGCAAGCCCTCTACCACTGAGCTACATCCCCAGCCCTTCTTATTTATTTTTGATTTTTTTTTTTTAATTTTGAGGCAGGATCTCACTAAGTTGCACACGCTGCTTTTATAGTCTTTTGCTTTGTTTATAGTACTGGGCATTGAACCTAGGGTTGCTTAACCACTGAGCCCCAAGCCCAGCCCTTTTTATATTTTTATTTTTATATTTTTATTTATTTGCTTAAATTGCTGAGGGCCTCCCTACATTGCTGAGGCTGGCTTTGAACTTGACTTGCGATCCTCCTGCCTCAGCCTCCTGAGTTGCCGGGATGATAGGTGTGCACAATTGTGCCCTACTCTCTCAGAGTTGCTCCTCTGTTTGCAGATGACAGGGTCTTTATAGCACGATGGTAGAATTCCAAGAGCAAATGGCCCAAAAGGACCAGGAAGAAGCCATTTTGCTTTTTTCATTTGGATTTATAAATTGCACAAATTCACCTTTACTGTAGTTAGAGGCCCACCCACATTCAGGCGGAGAGGACATAGATGTCACCTCTGAATGGGTGACATAGAGGGGCATAGGGGATGGCAGATTTTGTTGTGGCCACCTTGGAAAATACAACCTGCTACATTCGTTATCAAAGACATGAAAACTTCTTCTGGAATGAACGGCTGACTCAGTTGTAACCCAGGGGTAAGAGCCAAGTCCTTCCATACAGGCCAGATGGGCTGAGTGTGCTGCAGGATAACCACCCCCCACGTATCAGGAGTTTAACATCATAAGGGTCGTCTCAGAACCAGGCTAGTGGCTGTCTCTCCAGGGTGCTACGGAGCTGGTGACTCAGCTCCTGATTCACGTCACACACAGGTTAGCAGGAGATGCTCCAGAGAGTCACTCAGGGCTCCAGGCTGATTGGAATCTCTACTCTCTGGGTGCACAAATACCATGTCAGGGAGAGATCAGAGAATCACATATGGGATTTTTATGGCCTTGAGCCTGGGAGGTGACATAACTCATATTTCCCGCCACATTTCATGGTCCCAAACTAGTCACAACTGCAAGGGGGCTGGGAAGGTTGCAGAGTAACTGGAGGTTTTAAGTGAGTGTTTGGTGGCTCTGCCCCATGTGACCTACCTGCCCTCCTACCCTACCTCTCAGGCTTCCCTGCAGATGCCCACAGACCTTGTCATCTCCTTCAAGTCAGAGCTATAATATTGCCTGTCAACGAAGTCTCTCCTGATCACTCTCCTTTTTTTGTGGTGCTGGGGATCAAACCCAGGGCCTCATCCATGCTAAGACAAGTGCTGTGGGGCTGGGGATGTGGCTCAAGCCGTAGCGCGCTCGCCTGGCATGCGTGCAGCCCGGGTTCGATCCTCAGCACCACATACAAACAACGATGTTGTGTCCGCCGATAACTAAAAAATAAATATTAAAAATTCTCTCTCTCTCCCCTCTCTCTCCTCTCTCACTCTCTCTTTAAAAAAAAAAAAAAAAATACTTGCTGCTGGCAAGGGTGTGGTAAGACTGACGCTTTGGTCCCTGGTAGTGGGATTATAAATTGAAGCAATCCATTTTTTAAATAAACTTTGTTGTAATTTTAGATTTCCAGAAAAGTTGCAAAGATAGCACAAAGGGCTCCTGTGTGTTCCTCATTGAATTTCTCTAGGGGTAACATCGCGTGTCACTGTGGTCCATTGGTGACAACTAAGAAGCCAGTAGGAACATTTTTTTTTTTTTTTACTATGAACCAAACTCCAAAATATGTTTGATTTCACCAATTTTCCCATTCATATCCTCTTTGTCTGTCAGGATCCAACCCAGGGTACCACACTTCATCTGCCAGTACATATTTTTGTGTGTTGGCATGTTCATGCTCCGTGTGGGCAGAGGGGCCCTCATGCTAGTGGAAAGGCAACCGAGGGGTTTCACAAACACAGCAAGGACTGATCTGTGCTGATTTGTGGCAAACTCCCTCTGGGTTTCTCTAACTTTGGTCCCAGTGGTGTGCACAGGCTACTGTATGCATTCCTCCAGCGCCCAGTACTGACGTGCCACCTCAGGCCGAAGAGAGGGAGCAAGTGGACACCAGGCAGTGGCTTCTCACCAAAAACCTATTCATGGCCAGGCGCGGTGGGTGCCCCAAGTTCAATCCTGGGTACCAAAAGACAAAACCAAAAGCTGTTCACAGCGGGTGGGGAAAACAAAAGCAGCTTTGACTGACTCCCCTCAGGGGTTCCACTTTGCTACTTTTTATGGACCTTTAAAGGAGAGAAAGTAACTCCCCAGAGAACTGCTGCGCTCTTACGCAGTGGTAACTCCAGCCGGTTGGGAGGTTGAGGCAGGAGGAGCACAAGTTCAAGGTCAGCCTCAGCTACTTGGCCAGACCCTGCCTCAGAATAGGAAATAAAAATGACTGGGATGGAACTCAGTGGTAAAGTACCCCTGGGTTCAATCTCCAGTATCTCACACACACACACACACACAACAGACACACATACACCACACACATACACAACACACATACCACACAAAACACACAACACATGCACACACACCACACACCACACACACATACACAATACACAACACACATACACACCACACACACACATACCACACACACCACACACAACACACACACATACACAACACACATACCACACACAACACACAACACATACACACACCACATACCACACACACACCACACACACAACACAACATACAACACACACACCACACACAAACACAACACACACACAACACACACATATACACAACACACACACCCCACATAGACACCACACACACATACACAACACACGTACCACACACGCCACACACAACACACAATACACACACCACATACCACACACACACCACAACATACAACACACACACACCACACACAAACAACACACACACAACACACACATATACACAACACACACACCCACATAGACACCACACACACATACACAACACACGTACCACACACGCCACACACACCAGACAACACATACACACACACCATATACCACACACACACCTCACACACATGCTCAACACACAACACACATACACAACACACACATACCACACACACAACATACCACATACAACACACACACACCACACACCACACACACCACACACACATATACAACACACATACCACACACAACACATACCACACACACATACACAACACACACAAAGCACAACACACACACCACACACATACACAACACACAAAACACACAACACACAACACATACACACACAACACATACCACACACACACCACACACACACCACATACTACACACAACACACACAACACACAATATTCCACACACACATACACACACACCACACATCATATACAACACACACAATACACACAACACACAACACATACCCCACACATATTCCACACCTACACACACACAAACACACACCACATACAACACACAAACACACAAACACACACCACATACAACACACACAACACATACACAACACACAACACACACCACACACACCACATACAACACACACAACACACATCCCACACATATTCCACACACACATACACAAAACACACACCACACACCACATACAACACACAACACACCCCACACACAACACACACAACACACATCCCACATATATTCCACACACACATACACACATTACGCACACCACACACACATACACACACAAAACACACACCACACACCACATACAACACACACAACACACACATCACACATCCCACACATATTCCACACATACACACACCACAGGCACACACCACAAACACACACACACAAACAGACATACACACAACACACACAACACACACCCCACATACCTCCCACACACACCACATACTACATACACAGACCACACAACACACACAACACACACAACACATACTACACACGCCACACACACATCACACACACCACATACTACACACCACACACACACACACACACACACACGCACACACCACACACCCGACCACCCAAAAAATCTCCTGAATTTCTGTTTCTCTTTCTTTCTGTTAATTGGTACAGGTTTTCTAAACAGAACTCATGTTAAAAGACCTCTTTTAAGTGCATGTACTTTGACCCAGCAACTTCCCTTCTGGAAATAAATAAATAAACAAATTTTGGTACCAGGGAATCAAACCTGGGATGCTTAACCACTGAGCTACATTCCCCAGCCCTTTCTATTTTTTGAGACAGGGTCTTGCTAAATTTCTTAGGGCCTAAGTTGCTGAAGCTGGTCTTGAACTTGCCATCCTCCTGCCTCAGCCTCCTGAGTTGCTGGGATTACAGGCGTGCATCACCACACTTGGCTAGAAATTTATAAATAATGAACCTCCAGAGGTGTATCTTGTTGGTAGAGTGGGTGCTTAGCATGTGCAAGATCCTGGACTCAGTCCCCAGTACCCCCACCCACACCAGCATATGTATAATAGTAAAAATGAAAAACCACCATCTGATCTGTAGAAATGTTAAAAGCATTAAATATATGGGCTATAGAGCTGGGGATGTGGCTCAAGCGGTAGCGCGCTTGCCTGGCATGCGTTCGGCCCGGGTTCGATCCTCAGCACCACATACAAACAAAGATGTTGTGTCCGCCCAAAACTAAAATAAATATTAAAAAATTCTCTCTCTCTTTAAAAAAAAACTGTATTCTTATAAAAAATAAATATATATAAATAATTTAAATATTATTAAATAATAAAAAATAAATATATATATGGGCTATATACTATTGGCATTTATAATGTTTTTGGAGGAATTTTGAAGATACAGGAGAGTTTTTTTCATGGCTAAGTGAATAGAGCACAATCTAAAATTGCATATGCAATATGATCTCTGCAACTTGACTCAGTCCAGTTTACTTACCTTTTTTTTGTTGTTGTTACCGGAGATTGAACCCAGGGGTACTGAGCCACATCCCCAGCCCTTTTTCATATTTTATTTAGAGACAGGGTCTTGCTGAGTTGCTTAGGGCCTCACTAAATTGCTGAGGCTGTCTTTGAACTTGTAATCCTCCTGCCTCAGCCTCCTAATCGGCTGGGATTACAGGTGTATGCCATCATGCCCTGCTGTTATTTACTTATGTTTTTATTGTGAATTGGCAAATTTGTATATTTCTGTCTAGTTTAATTCCACAGAGCCAGTGCCTTCCTATGTCACATTACTAAAATACGCCTGCTAAAGCGTAGAGAAGAATGCATTTACAATTTTTTTTTCCAGTTAGGCACTGTGACACACACCTGTAATCCCAGCAACTTTGGAGGCTGAGGCAGGAGGATCAAAAATTCAGTTCAGCAACCTACTGAAACCCTGTCTTTGAACAAAAATTAAAATGGTTGGGGATGTAGCTTGGGGTAGAGTACTCCTGGGTTCAACTCCCAGGGCTTGCGAAAACAATAAAACACAAAACAAACACTAAAATACACCTGCTAGAGCGTAGAGAAGGAAACAAAAAATCCAATCTGTTAGGTATTGATACTTTTATGAAATATAAAACAAATGAGTTACTAGAAAAATGAAATTAAAAAGACAAGCCTCGATTTTTTCTCCCTATTATCAGGCATGGAATTATTAGTGGTTTATTGTAAGTTTCTGAATGCTTGTCCTCAGTTTCTGCTTTATCTGGTTGCAGACTAGTAACAGCTTGTGAAGTTCACTGCAGTGGGCTTTACGCTGCTCTAGAGTGTAGGGACAAGGGACAAGCCATCCTCCACAGGGCCCAGATCTCAGTTGTTTCCTCCTTCTCCTCCTCCTCTCCCTCCCTCTCCACTTCCTCCTCCTCCTCCTCCTCCTCCTCCTCCTCCTTCTGGAACCCAGGGCCTTGCACATGCTAGGAAGTGCTCTACCACGAAGCGACGTGCACCCCCAGCGCACACCTGAGTCTAGAGACGATTTCTGTATGGGCTTTCCTTTTCTAAAAGTAATATAAGCTCATTTTAATAACAGCCTGGAAAGAGACTTCCTTCATCGCTCCTCCCCTAAGGTGACACCACTGCCAAATGGCCTCTGCATCAATCCAGACAATAGATGGCACTGACAGCTTTGCACCTCAGCACACAGTCTAGTTTATCATTCGAGGTGACTGCACGATGTTCCATTGTGTGGCTGCCCTACTAAGTGCTTTACCATTGCAAACAATGCTGCAATAAATACTCCGGAGCTCTTTGCCAAAATATCCAGATAGATACACAAGAAAATTTCTAGAAATTTCCTAAGTGCTGGACATGTGCACTTTCATTTTTTTAAATGAAAGCTTTGCTGGTCATGGAGGTGCATGCTTGTAATCCCAGTGACTTGGGAGGCTGAGGCAAGAGGATAGCAAGTTCAAGGCCAGACTGGGCAACTTGTTTTTTTGGCGGAAGTGAGGGGCTACTGAGGAATGAACTAAGGGGCACTCAACCACTGAGCCACATCCCCAGCCCTTTTTTTTTTTTTGTATTTATTTAGAGACAGGGTCACACTGAGTTACTTAGGGCTTCGCTGCTGCTGAGGCTGGCTTTGAACTCGTGATCCTCCTGCCTCAGCCTTCCTAGCTGCTGGGATTACAGGCCTGCGCCACCATGCTGGGCTCAGACTAGGCAACTTTGTGAGAACCTGTCTGAAAATAAAAAATAAAAAGGTACTGGGGTTGTGGCTCAGTGGTAGAGCACTGGCCTTGCATGTGTGAGGCACTAGGTTTGATCCTCAGCACCACATTAAAAAAAAATAAACAGAAAATAAACAAAGTAAAGTTATACAAAAAAACCCGAGGGCTGAGGATGCAGGTCAGTGGCAGAGTGCTAGCCTAGCAGATGTGAGGCCCTCCCTTGGTTCGATAACCCAGCACCACACAAAGAAAGCTTCATGGAAATATAATCCCTATACCATAACATTGAGCTTTTAAAAGAATGTGATTGAGTGGCTTTTACTATATTCTTGAATTGTGCAACCACATTTTTTTCCTTTGGAATGGAAATTGACCCAGGGGTGTTTTACCACTGAGCTACATCCCCAACCTTTTTACTTATTTGTTTTATTAGAACTCTATAGTTGTATGTAGTAGTTGGGTTCATCCTGACAATTTATTTTTTTATTTTGAGACATTACCATGTCTAACTCTGCCATGAACATTTGTGTGCAGATTATTGTGTGGACATATACTTTTAATTTTCCTGGGTACATATAGGAGTGGAATTGCTGGGTCATATGGTAACTATTAAATATTTGAAGAAATTGCCAAATTATTTATCAGTTGGGGCTCACCCAGCTCACAACCCATCTAGCAGCGTAAGAGAGTTGTAATTTCTCCACATCCTCACCAAGATTCATTCTTGTCTGTTTATTTTAGCCACCCTAGCGGAGGTGAAGTGGTATTTCATAGTGATTTTGATTTGCATTTCCCTAGTGATGTTGTTGGGCATCTTTTCATGTGCTCATTGGCCATTGTATACCTTCTTTGGAGAAATGTCTATTCAAATCCTTCGCCCATTTCTGTTTTTCTTTTTTGTATCACATCCCTAATCGTTTTTGTTTTGAGACAGTTTCTTGCTAAGTTGCTTAGGGCCTTGCTAAATTGCTGAGGCTGGTCTCAAATTCATAATCCTCCTGCCTAAGCCTCCCAAATCACTAGGATTGAAGGAGTCTACCACCACGCCTGGCTTGGGTTGTCTTTTTAAAAAATTTTATTTATTTCAGTTGTTGATGGACCTTTATTTTTTATTTATATGTGGTGCTGAGAATCGAACCCAGTGCCTCGAGGCTAGCGCTCTACCACTGAGCCACAACCGCAGCCCTTGAGTTATCTTTTTATTGAGTTGTGAAAGTTCTTTATATTTTGTAGAGGTGAGTCTGTTGTCAGACATGTGACTTGCAAATACTTTCTCCTATTCAGAGTCCTTTTCTTTATCCTGAAGGTGTCCTTTGTAGCATCAGCTTTTAACTTGTGTTTTTAGTGTTCTAGCTAAGAAACCATCGTCTAACTCAAAGTCAGGAAAATTTATAATTATGCTCTCTTCAAGGAGTCTTATAGTTTCAGCTCTTACATTTAGTTCGCTGATCGTTCTGAGTTAATTTTTGTATGTGGTGTGAGGTAGGGCTCCAACCTTATTCTCTTCTGTGTGGCTCTCCAGTTCTCCCAGCGCCATTTGTTGGAGACTACTCTTTCCCCATGGAACCGTATCAGCACTTTGCACTTACATTTTTGATATTGCCAAATTGTCCTCCAAAGAGGTTGTCTGGGTGTATATTCTCACCTAAAGGAGCCTACATCTCTGGCCATGAAAGGTCAGCAAGAACATTGATGAACCTGATGAGCATACGGGGACCATCCCCAGGGTGGAACAGCATGGGGTGGGCTAGAGAGAAAGTGACATCAGCAGGGGGTGGTGGCGCACACCTGAGATCCCAGCTACTCAGGAGCCTGAGGCAGGATGATCAAAAGATGGAGACCAGTCTCAGCAACTTGGTGAAACCCTGTGCCAAAATAAAATTTTAAAAAGGGTTGGGGGTAGCTCAGTGGTCAAGCACTTACCTAGCAAGTACAAGGTCCTGCGGTCAATCCCCTGTTCCTCGCATACATACACGGGGTGACAGAGAGGGTGGGTTGAAGATGATGAAAATGTTCCTCAGAAAAGGGAAAAAAGTGGGGGAATCTGAACTCTGAGCAGAAGGGCCTGAGCTTACAACCTGTCCTGCTCTTTACCAGCTAAGCAGCCACAGGCAATTAGCTCTCCAGCCCTCTGAACCTCAGTCTCATCATCTGTTGCACCGAGATGGTGACTGCTTACTTTTGTAGGGTTGTTCTGAGTAGGAAACACACATAAATAGCCCAGCCCATGACAGGCCCTCAATAGCAGTGGCTCTTGGGACATTTCTATATGTGGTATATGTGGCTGCGCTCCTGTGACTGTGGGGGGCATCACCGTGGGGTGGTGTTGGAGCCATTTGGTGAGTGTGAGATTTTTAATGATGACTGAGCACGGGTAGAAGCTAGGATCCACTGGTATGTGTCACTGTCACCCAGAGCAAGGCAGTACTTGAAATCTTTGCTGTGACATGTTGGGGGGGGGGAGAGGCTGTGACTGAGATTGAGTGTGACAGCAAGGCAGATCCTGAGTGACAGAACGGAATAAAGTGGAGAGAGGCAGGCTGCGCCAGGCAAGCGTGGGTGCCCAATAGGGGCTGTGGGGAGTTCAGATGTCAGGGCAGGTGTCGTGTGTGTGTGTGTGTGTGTGTGTGTGTGTGTGTGTGTGTGTGCGCGTGCATGCGCCCCTCCTCGCTTCCCGAATGCAGGGGAGAGAGAAAGGGCGCTTTTCCAGCAGAAAGGGGATCTTGGTCACAGCATAGGACCTGCAGTACCCAAAGAGTGTGGCTCAGGCACCTTTGGTATTGTCACTCAAGGCCCAGGAAAGGGACCTGCTGGAACTGTGGGCACAGTGTGTGGGAAGAGCCTGGGCAGGTTTCTTCTCCGAGCTTTAGTCTTCTGAGTGGCCAAAAACACAGAATCGAAACCTAAGCATTCCTTCCTCTTCTTTGTCCCCGTGGGAGGGAAGAGAGGGACAAGTGCCACATCTCATTAAGCCTTTGCGAGCTCAGGCAGGCAGAGGGGCCCACACCCGAGGCAGGAGGGGGCTGGGGGAGCGGAGCCCAGAACTTGAGGCCTACTCTGCAGGAAATGAAATAAGGGGTTAACAACAGATGTGAGGCTGACAGCTGCTTTTATTAAGAAGAAATCAGAAGGGCAACAGGGACAGGAAGTTGGGAGAGGTGGGGTGGACAGAGAGTGGCAGAGTGAGCCTGCAGATCTGTAGAACCTGAGGAGACAGCTGTAAGGCATAAGAGTCCTGAGGGTGGGAGGGAAAAGTGAGACAGCTCTTTGTACCGTAGGAAGCTGAGATAACGAGATTTTAAACACCAGCAGGAACCCTACTGCCCTGACCCAAGGTGACTGCAACACCAGGTGGAAAGATCAGCATGGATATTAGTTTGAACAGGGCAAATGAGAACTCTTTCTTTGAGCTCAAGAAGATGAAAGAATTAAAATTGTGATTAAGGCTGTACGCTGGCTTGGAGCAGAAGGATGGGAGAGAAAATAAATACCCCAGGGACCCACATATAAACAGACCATAAACATGGCGAGGCTTGAGGGTCATGGAAGGCCACCTTGCCCATCCTGCCCCAGAGGACAACGGTGCCACATGGGCACCCATAAACACTGCATTCCCTGGTCCCTGCGGGGGTGTGGGCGAGGGGTCGGAACGTGTGCTGTGGTGTTGAGCCGCAGCGTGGCCGGGCTAGGGCAGGACCAGCCCCTGCTGATGGAGTGGGAGGCAGGGTATGGAGCCCGGCCCAGGTTTTGGGGGTCTGCAGAGAGAAGGCAGGGAGAGGGGAAATCAGGCTGCTGGGACAGTGCTTGTAATATTGGGGTGACCCCGGGAGGCAGTGGCAGACCCAAGAGCAGCAGCCTTCCCAGGAAAGGTAGAAGCCCTAGGCTCATCCCCCGCTGGCTGGGGAATCACGGGTTGGTCCTGTGTGGTAAGAGCCACGCAGCCAGACCCAGAGGCCAGGCCACTTCCGCCATAAGAAGCAATACTGTGTGGCCAGGGAGGCGGACTCTGGCAACGGGACTGGGGGAGAGTCCCTGAGCCTTGCCCCGTCCTGAGCTCTGGGCATGTCTGCGGGGACCGTGGCAGGTTAGTGTCGAGGAAAGACGTCCAGCAAGGTGAGGGCGTCTGGCGTGGACCCACTGCCTCCATCACTTCCGCAGGAACTTCTTGTTGAGGAGGAAGATGAGAAGGTTGACGTTGACCTTGGCCTTGTTGAAGAGCTTCAGGACAGCCACGCCCTCATACTGGAGCTGCAGGAGGTCCTAGGAAGCGGTGGGCAGGGCAGGGCAGGGCGGCTGAGGGCTTCTGGCTGCGGCCCAGGCAGCCTTCCCTCGCCACAGGTGGCCCTGGCTGAATGCCACTGAGACAGGGCCCTGAAAACCCACTTCACAAACAGGGCAGCCAAGGCCCAGAGGGGTGCGGTCACTGGGCAGGTCACTGGGCAGAGCAGGGTTGAAATCAGTCTTTTCACTCAAAAGGCAAAACGGCAGAGCAGAAAGATCTGGATTTAAAACCCCTGTTTCCCTGAACACGGGCTCTGACTTAGGCTGGCTTCCTGACCTTTGAGCCCCAGGGACTGTAAACCAGGGATGACGCCTCAGAGCAGCAGAGGGGACTAAATGAGGTACATGTGATAGGGCTTCTGACACCACCAGCCACTCCACTGTCCCCGTGGGTAGTGCTGGGGTCTGTGTCAGGGCAGCAGACCTCCCGCTGATCGGTGGAGAGCCAAGCTGAAGTCATGAGGCCTAGGGAAGTTGGGTGGCCATCCTCTTGAGGCCAGCACCTAAAGCCCACCACTGGGTGTCCTGAGGGTCATGGAGTGTCCCCTCACCTGATAGTGAAGCTGGAATCGTTCCATGTCCACACCCAGGAACTTGGCGTTGACTTCAAACATTCCTGCCTCATCTCCAGGGGTGATGTCAAAGATGACATTTCTGAAGCTATCGGGAACAGAATTCAAAACAGGGACCCATGGCCTCTTTCCAGAGCTACAACCTGGCTCTTGCTGCTTCTCTTCCTAGGTGACAGTGTGCGACATCCAGAGCCCAGTCTTCCTGTCTGTCTCCCTGGGTGGGTGGAGTGGGGGGAGGGTGGAGCAGGGGCAGGGTGGGCTGGGGGCAGCTCTGTCTTCTCCCAGTTCTGCATCTGCTCACAGGTTATCTGTCCTGCTGATCCTGCCTGGTGTCCTTGCTTCTGAAACCATTCCCAGCACCCTGAGTCCATCCAGAACCGTCCTACACCACGTTCACGGTCCTGACTCTGGGTGCCCTGCCTGCACCGTCACGCAAGCGGCTCCTTCAAGGCAGGGACCACGCTCCTCCTTCCCTTCTACCCCCTGCTACCCTGTGCCCTGCCCAGAGCCGTCCCCAACAGGGGACAGGAAGGGCTGACATCCTGCCTTCCAAACACACATACTGAGAGGTGGGGAGATCTTCGATTTCCAGCAGGACGCCCTTCTCCAGGAGCTGGGCAGCAGTGTAATGAAGAGATGGCTGCTTCCTCCCCTTCCTGGAGCTCCTGATGAAAAGAAGGGCCCAAAGAACTCATCCAACAAGCTCTCCAGCACCACAGACCCTTGTTCCCCGGGATGCAGGAAGGAAACGAGGCCCGAGGAAGGTGCCTCACTCAGGGTGGGAGACAAAGGAGGGGGCTGCTGTGCTGAGATTCCCAGCTCCAAACTGGGAGAGACGGGCAGAGGGGGGCGTGGGCAGGGTAGCGGTCACAGGTAACTTCCAAGTGCAGGGCGGCAGCACCTACTTGTTGCTGGGGGCCAGGTGGTCCAGGCAGGCCCGGATGTACTGGCTGTAGTAGTCGCCCTGCTCCTCGTAGAAGGCCGTCTTCGTGCTCAGGGCCTGGAACGTGGCCCGAAGCTTCACCAGCTCTGCCTTCCGCCGCTGCCGGTGCCTGCGCTGGTTGCGGATGTCCTGGAGTTTGGGACCGAGGGAGGGGGGTCAGCTGGCCCTTCCCCCCTGGGGTCTGACAGGCCGCGAAACACTCACTGGAGGATGTTAGGAAGAGCAGGAAGAGGCAGATTTCCACTGTTTTTCCTAGGAGGACCATCTCGAGGATACCATCCCAGGCCCTTAAGGCATTCGCGACTCTGACTGGTTTCCAGGCCCCTCATTTCTTAGTAAAAGAACTGGAAGAACATCCCCTTCCCTGGCTAAATTTAGAAAGTTTTCTTTGAAAAGAACCCTGTCCTTCCTCTGGCAGGTGACAATCTTGGGTAGCATTCACCAGGGACAGGCCTGCCCATGGACCCCTCATGTCAGTGTGCAGGTACCTGGTACAGGTGTGTGCAAGCATTCGCACGCACATACACAGGTGCCTGCGTGCAGATACCCAGAACTCAGACCCAGGTCATTACCTTTGCCAGCTCATCCACCAGTCCCTGATAGCCATCGCAGGCACTGACCAGCCCCAGGCCTTCTAGTCTACGCAGATTCCGCAGGACACGCCGCTGCTTCTCTGCCAGGGGCAGGAGGGAGTGAGCCGTTAAGGAGCGGTGTCGACGCAGAGGCTCGGGGGTCTGGGCTTCACAGGCCTGGCGTCGGCTCATTAGACGCTTGTGGGCTGCTTCCTAGGGGCAGAGATGCTGGATGGGGCGCCATTCTTCCCCCCAACCAGGACAGGCCAGGGACCCCAGCAACCCAGGGAAAGCACCCCCCAGAGCCTAGCTTTTGGGGGGAATAGTGGTGGGAAAGGGCCTAGCAGTGGAAAACATCAGAGTGTGACATCCTGACACTTGGTGTGACACACGGACAGGCCTCGTGGACTGCCACAGGATGGAGAGGCCCCCAGGAGAACCAGACAGAGGCTGCAGCATAAAACATCTGGATGGACATGGCTGTGACTTCCCAACCATGGAGCTCTGTGCCGCTCAGGGTGCGGGGGCACCTCCCTCCCTGCTCTACTTGAGGACCTGCCTCTACTGCCCTCACCCCTTTTCCTCTGGGGAGCCCAGCTTCGTCTTTACTCCAGCTGGCCCCAGCCCCCACCCACTTCCCACCTTCTCCTGCCTGCAGCCGTCATTTGGGGAGCAAAACCCTTCTGCACTCTTCCAAGTACCTCTTGGAATGCCCCCTGCGGCCCCAGCACAGCAGACCCCCAGGAAAGCTCATTTCAGCGTGGGGAGTGGGAGGGACATGGCCCCCCCCACCTGGCAATCTGAGGTACCCCGAGGCAAGGCTGCCCCTCAGCCTGCTTGGGGTGGGGGGCAGATGCTTGGCCCTCGGAGCCCTGTCACGGGCAGGCTGGGCACCTGGCCACTCACCTGCTCTCCGGTAGCTGAGAGGGACAGGATCTCCTTGAGGGAGTCCCCAGGGTGGAACTGTATGATATCGGCCAACATCTGCTTGGTGCTGTGGAGGGAAGGAGTGGTGGAAGGGAGTGGAGAGGCAGGACAGGGTCTGGACCAGAGGGTGGGCGTACCCTGCCCCATATCACAGCTGCCTGGGGCCCTGGGGGGGGTAAGGAGAGAGTGAGGGCTGGGGGGGGAAGGGTGTGGCCAAGGACACCTCTCCCTCAGAGCGTCTCCCTCGGAGTCCTTCGGCTGAGGGACACATCCTCCTAGCAGCCCTGGTGTGCCTTCTGCAGCGCTCTCAGGGTACCTGGAACCTCCTTCTCCTGGTGGCCGTGTTCTCCCCAGCCCACCCTACTGTGCGCTCTGATGAGGACCAAGCACAGGCCTTGCTGGCTTGTATCTGAGCAAATAAGTGAATGGAAGCAGCTGCCTCGTTGGCCAGGAGACTATCTGGTTGCCTGGCTCCTCTTCTGCCCAGGTGACTGGCCCAGTCCTGCTGGGGTCCTTTTATTACATTTTCTTTTCTTTCTCTCTCTTTCTCACTCTTGCAGCAGTGGGGTGAAGAAGAAAAGCCCCACGCCCCATCCTTATTATCACAGGAATGGGAATGAGAACGTGAGCTCCCTCACCCACGGCCTGTGGGACTTTGGAGGAGTCTCCTACCGACTGAGTTCCTTGCTTAGCTATGAAGAGGGAAACCACCACCCATAGCTTGTCCTAAACGCTGACATTAAAAAGAATTTGGCTGGGCACAGCGGGGCCTGCCTGCAATCCCAGCAACTCAGGAGGCTAAGGCAGGCAAATCACAAGTTCAAGGCCAGCCTCAGCAACTTAGTGAGACCCTGACTTGGATGTAGCTAAGTGGTAGAGTATCCCTGGATTTAATCCCCAGTACCACCCACGAAAAATTTTCTAATTACAAAAATTGTATAGATAGCACAATATTCAAACTCTGATTGTTGTCCATATCTTTTTTTTTTTTTTTCAGGGGGGTTGGAGGTAGGTACTGGAGATTGAACCTAGGGGCATTCTATATCCCCAACCCTTTCTTTATTTTAAGTTATGGTCTTTTTTTTTTTTTTTTGTATCAGAGATTGAACCCAAGGGAGCTTAACCACTGAGCCACATCTCCAGCCCTTTTTATTTTTTACTTTGAGACAGAGTCTCCCTAAGTTGCTTAGAGCCTCACTAAGTTCCGAGGCTGGCTTTGAACTTGTGATCCTCCAGGCCACTATGATTACCGGCATGCTCCACCTTTCCCAACTAAGGCAACGTCTTATTTAAGTTTATAGGATTTGCTTAAACCTTTCTTTTTCCCTTTTTTTTTGTGTGTGGTGCTGGAGATCAAACCCAGGGCCTTGTGTAAACTAGCAGGCACTGTACCAAGGACTGATTTATTACATTTTCTTTTCTTTCTCTCTCTTTTAATTTTCTTTTTGAGACAAGAGCTTGGTAACTTATTCAGGCTGAACTTGGGCTTATGATCCTCCTGCCTCAGCCTCACGAGCAGCTGGGGTGACAGGCTTGGCTGTCGCCCATTTCTGAACCGTCCTTTTCTTCAGCCATAACCCGAGCACAAAGTTAAGGTGGCAGAGGGCTGAGATGGAAGCAAGGGGAGTTCAAGCTGAGCTTCAGGGAGCACCTCCTACAGGCTCAGGGGCCAACAGGAAAGCGGAGCCACAGTATGGGGCACAAGGCCAGGGAGGGTCTCAGGGGGGCAGGGGCCACCACACCCACCTTAGAAGCAGGCTCTGGGCCTTGGTGTCGTCAGCCTCTGCCTCAAGCCCTTCGAATTTGTTGGCGAGTGTCAGGGACACTTCGAGCTTGCTCAGATCCACGTGCCCATCTGCAGCTACGTTCCCCCCTGGGTGGATTGAGGAACAAGAGGGACAGTGCTCAGATTGGGTCCCAGCACCAGGCTCCCCCATGGTTCCACACGATACCCTCGACCTGAGCGCCATGGAAGGACCTTGCGTTGCTGGTGATGCTCCCCACACCTCAGCCCTGGGGGCCAGAGCGGGGGCTGGGCCGTCCCCCCCACAGCCTGGTGCCCCTGCTCAACCCCAACCCCTTCGTTCCGTCCTCTACCCTTGGAGACATCTTCCTCTCACTCCTCAGCCTAAAATTCCTCCTTATCAGAGAAACCTTCTGGGACCCCCGAAAGGCCCTGTCCCTCCACGTCTCTTGCACATGACTGAACTGGCCATCGACATAATGGGAGTGGGTCCCTCTGGGATCTGTCCACTCTCTCCAGGTCAGTCTGCAGGCCCGTGTCCACCTCAGGACAAGGAAGCGAGGGAGGGAGACATCACCAGCTGCTGGCACGCACCCCAGGCTAAGCAGACATGCCCACGTGCCCTCCCACTGCCCCTTCCTGTCCTTCCCTCTTGGCAGGTCCCAGCTGCCGGGGGGGGGGGGGGGGCACGCACCGATGAGGTCAGGGATGGTGGGCAGCTCCCCAAGGTCCTCTAGGAGCTGGTGCAGGGGGTCCTGGTGGTCAGGAGCGACCCAGTCCTGGTGCTCCAGCAGCAGCTGCGGCGGAGGAAGGACAGAAGCTGCAGGGACCCAGCAAGGCCTTCCTTCTGGGACCATCCTGCCCACCGTGGGCTTCCAATCCCCTCCCCACCTAGCCGGTATCCTTCTGTCCCGGCCCCTCACCCTGTGTGTGTTGACCAGCTCCCCGACCGTGATGTACACCATGGGCTTGGCCACAGCCACCATGTCTGAGTACTCATCCATCGCAAAGCGCTCCTCTGGCTCTGGCACCTGGCAGGCTCTGCAGATGAACTTCCTGTCCCCAGAGGGAGGGCAAGTGAGATGGGGAGGGCTGGCATCCCCACCGTGTTCTGTCCCCGTCATTCCTTCCCTGACCCTCTCTAGCGACCGCTGGGACCACTTCTGACTCTCCAGTCTCAGCTTCTGCCCTGGCTCTGTCCCAGTGTCCCACTCAAACCAACCTCCTCTAACACAGCCCTCCCCTCTCCCCTGGGCAGCCCTCCCGCCGCCTGGCCCCCGCCTGGTCACCACGCCTCTCACCCCTGTGCCTCCCTCCCTCATGCTCTCCACAGGGGAGAAGTGGGCCACGGACCGTGGGAATGGAGAGAAAGGACAGAGGGCGATGGGATGCCAGGACCAGACCTGAACTTGAGGTGTGTCTCCTCCAGGTAGTCATTCAGCACCTGCAGGTGCCGGCTCTCCCCAGAGAAGGCCTTGCCAGCTGCCGCGTGCTGCAGGAGCTGGGCTATGGCCCCCAGCGCATGGCGCTGGGGGGCGGCCAGGGCACCGCCCGCTGCCAGGGCCACGATGTCAAAAGCGTCAGGAGCCACCACAGCAGGGTTCAGGAAGCGGTAGTACAGCAGGTTCCCCACCACCTAAGGGCAGAGGACACTTTCCCAGAAACGCCCAGAGGCCACCCTCACAGCTACCCCTCTATATTCCCAGCTCTCGTAGCTAGAAGGGACCACTTGGGCCAACCCCTTACTTGGCAGAGAAGAAACCAGACCCAGAGCAGGTGGGCAATTTGCTCAAGGTCATGCATCAAACTTGAGCAGGAGGCGTGTCTAGAACCCAAGAAGCCACGGTTCACAGTGGGGAGCATATTTCCTCCTTAGATTTTACAGCACAGGGTTCTCTGTCCCTTTGCCTATCGGGAGTACGGTGCCAGCAGGGCTCAGGAGGGGGAGGGGGAGATGACACTTGCCTTATAGACCTCAGTCTCTGTGGCATCGGGGAACTTCTCTGCCAGGGTTGTCTTCAGAACTTTGGCCACATACCGCATCCCATAGCTGGGGAAAAGCAGTAGGTCTGCCGGTTCTGCCATCCCTAGCCAGAGCGTGGCCTGGCTGGCTGGCTGCTTCTGCCTTCCCAGCCTCACCAAAGCTGAGCCCGATCCCTGTCCCTCCACTTCCATAGGCAGGCCCCTGCGGCCATCCTCCAACACCTCTGAGCCTTGTCAGAGACAGGGCCTGGTCAGCTACTAAAGCTCTCCCACTGCCTCCAACACGGCTGGAGAGTCTCTTCTTTGAGACTCCCGGCTCCTCTGCAGAATACCCAGGTCACCTATCCCCGGCCTTCCCCAGGGAGGCTTTAACCTACCCCTTGGGTATCCGGCATTCATAGACACAACACTGGCCCAAGACAACCCGGGAGGCTCTATTTTTTTAAATATTTTTTTTTTTAGTTGTTGATGGACCTTTATTTTATTCATTTATTTATACGTGGTGCTGAGAATCGAACCCAGTGCCTCACGCGTGCTAGGCGAGTGCTCTACCACTGAGCCACGACCCAGCCCCAGAGGCAGCCAATCTTGTCAGGGATCTTAGGAGCTGTGAGAGGCCTGTCTGGGCCGAGGCAGGGCCTGCTGGGGCTGGGGCAGGGCCTGCCCAAGGAGGTCAATGAACGGGAGTGGACACTCCGGTCCGACTGCTCACCAGCCGGAGACTTCAGGCCCTTTCCTTTCCCTCTGAGGGTGTGTTCTCTGGTCTGGAAAGTGGCAATGACCACTCTTGTCCTTTCTAGCTTATTTTAATTTTTTAAAATTTTTTGGTACTGGGGATTGAACCTAGGGGCAACAACCCCACCCATTCTTTATACTAAATTTTAAGAAGGGAAAAACTATAAGGTGCTTTACTGTTTCGAAGTATTTCTTCTGTTTGACTTTGTGGATCAAAGAGTTCCATTTGATCCCCATTTGCTCAGACAGTAATGTCCCCATCATCATCTCAGGTTCCCTGCTCTGGCTCCCGTGACCTCCAATGGGACAGACCCGCCGCTGAATTCCACCCTGGCAGTGGCTCCCGGCCCGCTCGGGCACCTCCAGCCTCACTCCCCTCTCTGGCTTCCTCCCTCGGGCTGTCGTCCAGTTCTGCCCTCCCCTGATGGCTGCCCTGGGCATCCAGTGCCCAGCCTGCAGCACAGCAGTCCTACTTACGGAATTTGGTCCACAGAAGAAACGATGGCCACGAGGAACTTGTCAGTCACGGCAAGGAGGTTGCGCAGGGAGATGTCCAGCCTTCTCTGGACCTCGGGGTGGCTCAAGGCCTGCTCGGGGGTGACGTCATAGGGGAGACGGCTGTGGGCAGAGAGACCAGGTAAAGCCAGAGCCCCTCCTGCTGCCTCTCTCCCGCAATCTCTCTCCCAACACCAGGGTTTCACACTGACTTGCTAAGGACTCGGGGAGGTTTACAGAACTGTGTGGCAGGGGAGGAAGAGTTAGCGTACCCACGGGAGGCTGGAGAGTGTGGGAAGGAATGGAGAACCTAGAATTTGTGTCAAGACTCCTAAGGGAACCAGAGGAAATAAGGGGACTGCCCATCGAGGTGTGTCTGTGTGTGTATGGAACTTGGGATTAAAGTCAGGGGCACTTTACCACTGAGCTACATCCCCAGCCCTTTTTATTTTTTATTTTGAGACAGGGTCTTGCTAAGTTGCTAAGGCTAGCCTTGAACTTGTGATCCTCCTGCCTCAGCCTCCCAAGTTGCTGGGATGACAGGTGTGCGCCATTGTACCCCGCCCCATCAAATAGTCTTTGGCACTTGGGACAACAGGGAAAGTTGGGGACTTGTATTTCCCTCACTTATAGCCTCCTATGCCATCCAGAGCAGCCATTGGGATTTCCAGATCTCCTCACTGGATCCATTTCCTAGCACCTGTGAAATTGAGCAATGCCCCCAACCTACAAGGATAACCTATTACTTCCATGTTCTCATTTGCTTATTTATCTGTAAATCTGAATATTCATATGATCCCCTATCAATAAGAAGTCTACATCCTAACTCCACAGCTATGAGGCACACTAGCATAGTCATGTGTGCCCACTCTATGTTGAGCCCACCGGTGTCAATCACCAGAACGGGTCTGAAAGGCTACCTTATTTACTCCTATAGGGGTGGTGTCATATTTGCATGAATCAGCATGCTCATCCGTATGTCACCTTCAAACACACCCAGGCTTCCCCAGTGAGGTCCAGCTGAAGCTGATCAGAGAGAGCTCTCCTCTGCCCATCTGCTCACCTGCGCTGCCCCGTCTGGGCCTCAGTCTGGTTGATCCAGCTCTTGTAGATGTGGATGGGGTCTGTGTGGATGCTAAGCCCTTTGTCCTCCAGCACATCCTGGATAACCTTGCCCAGGATCTCCCGCAGGGCGCTCTGTCCCCGCTCATTACGGTAGAATCTCACCACCAGCCTCACCACCGTTGGGTTGCCTGTCACTATGTCCTGGGGCTGTTCCACCTTTGACCTGTGGTTCAAAAGATCAGTGCAGCTGGTCTCCGCTCTGTGTAGGACAGATAGTTGCTTTTTCTTTTTGGGATTTTGGTTCCTGGAAGCCTGCTCTGGTGTCTCTTTTTTTTTTTTTGGTGCTGGGGATTGAACCCAGGGGTGTTTTACCACCAAGCTACATCCTTTTTATTTTTTATTTCCAGATAGGGTCTCGCTAAGTTGCTCAAACTTGCAATCCTCCTGCCTCGGCCTCTTGAGTCACTAGGATTACAGGCATGCACCACCATGCCCAGATAGTGTCTTTATCTTAAGAAATGACCTGTTATCTCGGTTTCATCCTTTTTGTTAATATGTCAGCCCATGTTGGCCCACTGTGCTACCCGGAAATGCCCTACAGTCCTTCCACGGAGGCAGAGAAGACTGGGCTTCTGCTGCCAGTCTACCCTGCACCTCAACAAGCCATCATCTTATGTGGTTTTTCGGTACCAGGATTGAACCCAGGGACTCTCAAGCCACATCCCCAGCCCGATTTTATATTTTACTTAGAGACAGGGTCTCCTTGAGTTGCTTAGGGCTTCATTAAATTACTGAGGCTGGCTTTGAACTCGTGATCCTCCTACCTCAGCCTCCCAGATACTGAGATTACAGGTGTGCGCCACCGTGCCCAGAGGAGCCGTCACCTTGTGAGGGAGTCCCAGGGCATCACCTCTGAGCCCACCCTTTCCCCTCCTCTGCATCTGGAGTACCCACTTGATTTCCTCCTGCAACGCAGTCTTGAACAGCTGGAGCAGCAGGTAGGCCTCCCGGCGGTTGGAGGCGTAATTGTACAAGCTGAAAATCACTGCCTCCATGAACTTGGTGGTCCTATTCTGTGGCATCTGAAAGATCAGCTTGGCCAGGTAGATGGGTTGAGTCTGCAAACAGTTGGGGAGACAGGAAGGGCTGATATGGAACCCAGATTAGAGAAAGTAGTCTCACCTTCTTAGGAAGCAGACAGTCTCTCCCCCAGGGATGGGGCATTAGGATTATGGGAAAGGATACCTTGCAAGGGGGAAAAGACACAGAAAAGGTCTTGGGCCCTGAGGGGGTGGTAGAGACTTCTTCCAAAGTCCTCTGCTCACCTGGAGCAGGTAGAAGAGGTGCTGGTAAGCTTCTAGTTTCTGCCGTTTCTCTTTGCTCAGCGACTTTAATCCCTTCTGCTTGTCCAGAACCATCATATCTGACAGCTGCTCCTTATTCTTCTTGGTCAGCTTCTTGCAGTGGGAGACCACTTCCTGCAGGCGCAGGAGAGCAGGCAATGCGACCAGCCCAGGCCAGCACCGCGCACGGAACATATGGTCTAGAATCAGCACCTGGACGGGCCAGGGCTCTCTGCTGTTCAGGGAACAGGCGTGAGCCAGGAAAGAGCAGCGGTTCTGGGGCGAGGGAGGGCCCCTCCTACTGCCCAGACTCCATCTGGCACCTCTGCTTTCACAGGAGTGAGTCCCCAAAGAGGACCCGGCTGCCAGGCTGGAGGCATTGTGTCTACTTGTGTTTTGCTTTCTTTCTCTCTTTCTTTTCTTTTTTTCCCCCTTCAAGACTGGGGATTGAACCCAGGGACACTTTACCACTGAGCTACATTCCCAGCCCTTATTTATGTATATTTATTTATTAATTTTTTTTTAGTTGTAGATGGACACAATACCTTAAGTCAATTAATTAATTACAAATTTTTTTTAGTTGTCGATGGTCATTTAAAAAATGTATTTATATGCAGTGCTGAGAATCAAACCCAGTGCCTCCCACATGCTAGGCAAGGGCTCCACCACTGAGCCCCAGCCCAGTCCTATTTATTTATTTTTAATTATTACTATTATTATTGTTAATTTGGTACTGGGGATTGAAGCCAGGGCTGTTAACCACTGAGTCACATCCCCAGCCCTTTATATTTTTTTATCTTTTATTTTAAAACAGGATCTCACTAAGTTGCTTGGGGCCTTGCTAAGTTGCTGAGGCTGGCTTTGAACTTGTGATACTCCTGCCTCAGCCTCCTGAGCCACTGGGGTTACAGGTGTGCACCACTGCACCTGGCCCCCTTTTTTGTTTTTTATTTTGAGGCAGGGTGTCTCCAAAGTTGTCCAGGGCTGGCCTCAAACTTGCAATCCTCCTGCCTCAGTTTCCCTAGGGGTTGGGATTACAAGTGTGTGCCACTGTGCCCAGTTTGCTATTATTTCGTATTAGACTGTTATGCAAATTTGAGGGAAATATCACAGTGTCACTACCATCTTCTCACTGCATGTTTGTATGTCCGTTAACAGTTTCAGTAAGAAGTTTCCATATTTACCTTCACATGTGGCCTGAGGGTGGGGCGGTAAACACTCTTATTATTTCAGTTTCCTAAATAGGAAACAGGCTTAGAGGTGAAATGACCACCCACAGCTCTTCACTAGCAGGCAGCAGAGCCGGACATTCCAATTCCACCTCCCCTATTCTTGCCCACATCCCTAGCCAATGGCTCACTGCAAGGCCAGAGGACCACTGGAACAGGACTCAGGCTTTAGTGAAAAAATCCACACATTTTGAAAAGATTTCATCAGCAACCAGAGACTGGCCAACATGCCCTCCCCAGAGGCAGCTGGATTTGGCGGTGGGGGTGTGGCTGAGGGCCCCTCACCTGTAGGGTGATCCGGTTCTTCACCAGCAGGCCGATCTTGATGTCCATGAGGTTGAGGTCCTGCTCCAGCTGCTGATTGGAGCGGATCTTTCTGACCACCTCTTCCTGCAGCTTCAGCAGCTCGGCCTCGGCTGAGAAGTCCTGCTGGCTTTGGTTGAGGAGGTGGGCAAACCTGCGCACCACACTGAGCGGGGGGTGGGCTGCGTGCACTGCCGGAGGGCAGAGGTGTGGGGTCAGAGGCCTCCCCCAGCCTCTCTCCACTCCAGTCAGCTCACCCTCAGGCCCCTCTGTTGACCTCTGTTCGAGGCCACAGGCCCTGAACTTCAGATCCGCTCTAACTGGCTCTGTCTCCCGGCCAGGCCTGTCCCTGGGCTCCTTGTCTTACAGTTGGGGTGGACAGGGAGCTGTTCTTCTGCCCTGATGTGCTCCTTGCCCTCTGTAGGTGACCTGCCACACCACAGCCAGAGCCCAACTCCCTCGGGTTTCCTTGGGGGCCTCCTCCCATCCATCCCCCTCTTACTGGGTTGAGCTGCTTCTCCTCGCACTGACCAGCCTCCTCCTGGCCCCGCTGCCTGGCACAGAGCTCTTGTGGGGAGGGTCTGTGCATGCAGGGGAGCCCAAGAGATGGGGTGGTTGACGTGTTCCATAATACGGGGAGGTCAGAGAAAGACAGAGAAAAGGTGGGAGGAGAGGAGGAGCAACAGAAGAGGAAGAAGAGGAAGCAGCAGCCTCTGAGCCGCCAAGCCACCAATGCATACAACGTCCAATATAGGATGGACGTCATGATAAGGGCTTTGGTTTTTCTTTTTCTTTTTTTGGGGGGGAGGGGTACTGGGGATTGAGCCCAGGGGCGCTTAACCATGGAGCCAGACCTTAACATCCCCAGCCCTTTATATTTTATTAGAGGCAGGGTCTCACTGAGTTGTTTAGGGCCTCACTAAATTGCTGAGGCTGGCTTTGAACTCATGATTCTCCTGCCTCAGCCTCCCGAGTTGCTGGGATTACAGGGATGCGCCACAGTGTTCTAAGTGTTTTAAAATCACTCCACGAGGTCCAGACACCATAACCATCCATCTTACTGATGACCTTACGAGATGGGTGTCACCATCTCTACCGTGTAAAGGAGGAAAGTGAGGCAATAAAGAGGTTAGGTATCTTGTCTGAGCCACACAACTAGCAAGTGGCAGAGCTCTGGGCAGAGTCTGGGGGCTGAAGAAGTTGGCAAACAAGACCGGGAAGAACAAATTTTTCTAGAAAAATTAAGAACTGAAAAGATAAAGGACGGTCTTGTGTTAGTGCAACAGCCAGGCTGGGAGAGGTGGGCAGGGAAGGAAGCTGGCTGCCTTGGAGATGCCCGAGGCCCCTGAAGGGCAGGAAGGGGGAAAGAGGACTGAGGAGTGAGGGAGGGGACTCTAGATGGCACGTTCAACCTGAAGCCCAAGAGTGCATAGCCTCCAGCCAGAGAGGCAGGGGGCTGTAGGACCGGGGCCAGAGGTAAACACGGAGATGACACTAGTCAATTCCACAGAAAAGAAAGGCACCTCAAGGCTAGGCTTCTGGATTTGAGGGACGGGGCCAAGAGCAGCAGAGAAGGGTGTTCTTGGGAAATAAAGGGCAGGAAGATGACGCCCCCTCCAGTGCTTTCCAAGTTCCCCTGCGTGGTACAAAGACTGCCCGCCTTGCTAAGGCCTCATGTGTGGGGGCCACAAAGTGAGGTGGCAGAGTCACGGGCCAGGGAAGCGACAGAGTTGGAGAAAGTGGGAGCCGCAGGGAGAGGAGGGGAATCTTGTCGTTTTGGTCTGCTGTGGTAGATACGCCGGAAGCAGAGAGGACCTGGCGAGAGGCCCTTTGCCTGCAACGGGCTGTTACTGTGTCACCACCCCCGCTCCACACTCCTGCACGGGCAACTTGTGAATGCCTGTCCCCTAACTGCTGTGCACCCCAAGAAGGACCACCTAGACCTGCCTGGCTCTGGGGTCTTATGTCCCCATCAAGAGGGGAAGGGTAGGCCGGGCAGCTCACCTAACATCCTGTAGTCATCCCGGGCTTTCCTGGCTCGGAAAAATGCCTGGATCTTCACAACGGAGTCAACCTGCCGTGAACACAGACAGCAACAAGGTGGCTGGCTGTCCTTGCTCTGGTCTCATGGGCAAAGGTTGGACTAGGGGCCAGGGGACCAGGGTGACACTCACATTCTTCTGGAAGTAGTGCAGGCGCCTCAGGTATTGCCTCCGAGCTGCACACATCCGGGCCCAGGCCTGGATCTGGGAGGAGACTCTGCCTCAGAGCCCAAGGCTAGAGACCCACCCACAGACCCAGGCCAACCCAGCCAACTCCAGAGGTCACAGGGTTGCGAGAGGACTACAGAATTGTTCTCAGAGCGTCCCTCAAAATTCAGAAACCCACCAAGCCACAATACCTACCTTGACTATGGCATCCAGGTTTGCTTTAAAATACTGCAACTGTTCCAGGTAAATTTTGCGCTGTCTATAACCCCGCCAGTGAGCCTGCAGAGCAGAAGAGAAAAGGAGGTAACCACAGCAGGTGTCCTCTGGCTCAAGAGACCTGCAGGAATGGCCTGTCCTAGGGTTTGCAGAGAGGGTGAGGAGAAAGGGAGGAAGGGAAACTGGTCCTGTTTTCAAAGAACTTCCCACTTTATGGGGAAGACTGAATGGTTACACGTAGCCAACCATGTCTCCTGCACACTGCCTGGCCCCAGAGGACACAGATGCAGACACACAGACACCACCCCTCCACACTAACACCCACTCATGGAAACTCAACTGCAAGAAACAGGTCTAAGAGATGATCTATTAATAGAGCAAACACCTACTCACCAACTTCACCAAAGCATCCACCATATCCCCCCAAAATACACTCAAGACACCCATATGCAGACCACCCACACCCTATCACACACTCCCTCCCTCACACGCACAGAAAGTGGGTAGAGAACATTCTGGAGCAACATGCAGCTGCGGATGGGAAGCATGTACAGGCACAGAGCCGTGTGTCCATCTCCACCAGCGGCCACCTGGGCAGCAGGTTCCTATTGTTCTGATAAGTCACACTTTTCTCTATAATGACACCATCCAGCAGTGGACCCCAGCTCTCAGCAAATCTTCCCGCCAAGGTTCCTGAATAGCTGTCAGTCTGTTGGCCTCTCTGGGGCTGGTCTGCTGCAAAGGATCTACCTGACCAACTCCTCCCCAAGCCACACCCCATCTCCTCTCTCAAATGCAAACCTCACAGCCCTCCTGTTTCAGTCTTTCCCAGGAACCTCTTCCTTTCACCCCAGGCTTGGGTGAGATCAACCTTTCTGAAGTACCACTTGGATAGCACTCGGACACAAGTTCCCGACCCTCTGGCCCCACCCCCCACCTGACTTTCCACTGGTCTTTGACCATCTTAAGGATGCCGGCCACAGCGGACATTTCACGCCTTATGAGGTTCTGACCTTGAACCTTTATTTGTGCCCACCCCCAGCCCCAGCTCTACCTCTACACACTGAAATTCTTCCTGTCTTTTAGGCCAGTGCCAAGCATTTCCCATTGTGCAAGCCTAGGTGGTCCTCTACCACTGACACTGCTGTGGCTTCACCCAGTTGTCCCCCCATCCTGCCTAAAGCCACTTCTCCTGGATAGGTTTCTTCCTCAGGCTACTCAGTCCCTGTTAAGCTAGGATGAAAGAGAGGCAGCCTGGCCCCCCACCAGCGGTCCATGTTGGAGCCCAGAGGCCAGCAAACCCCTGCCTGCCCTCTGTACTCCCCCGCCCACTTCAGCCTCTGCTGATGTACCCAGTGGAAAGCACGGTAGGGACAGGCAGAGGGTTCTTCTCTCTTTGCTTTTTTTTTTTTTTTTAATATTTATTTTTTAGTTCTTGGCGGACACAACATCTTTGTTGGTATGTGGTACTGAGGATCGAACCCGGGCTGCACGCACACCAGGCGAGCGCGCTACTGCTGGAGCCACATCCCCAGCCCCTCTCTTTGCTTTTATTTTTTTCTTTTTTGGTACTAAAGATTAAATTCAGGGGCACTTAACCTCTGAGCTACATCCCCAGCCCCTTTTATTTTTTATTTTAAACAGGGTCTTGCTAAGTTGCTGAGGCTGGCCTTGAACTTGTGATCCTCCTGCCTCAGTCTCCTGCATCGTTGGGATTATAGGTGTGCACCACTGCACCCAGCCTTTTTCTTTTTTAATTTGGGGACAGGGTCTCACAAAATTGCTAAGACTGGCCTCGAACTTGCAATCTTTCTGCTTCAGCCTTCCAAGTTGCTGGGATTTCAGGAGTGTGCCACCATACTTGGCACCAGAGGGTTTCTCTCTCTGCTCAGTCCCTACCCAGCCCCAACAAAGCACTTCCTTAATAATCTGCCTCCTGGGCTGGGGCATGGCTCAGTAGCAGAGAATCTGCCTCAGATAAGCCAGGCCCCAAGTTGGATTCCCAGCACCACAAAATGACCCAAAACGACCAAAAGACACACGATTCCTAATCTGGACTAGTCAGAATTCAGAACCCTGGTTGGGTTCCAGCTGGATCAGGTTTCAGGAAAGACTGAAATCTTAGCATGCCCAGTCAGTCTCATCTTTGAGGCTGGAGGGCAAGTGGCCTGAGGGTCTCAGCTACCTCTCTGATCCAGGACCCCACAGTTCTAGAATGAGAGACAAATGCCCCTGGCACACAAACACGCACACCATCCCCGTCTCCTCTCCCACTGCCGTGTGGCTCTTCATCTCCAGGTGTGAAATCCTAGCCTCGGCTCAGGAGGGGAGTCCCCATGATTCAGGCACTACCTGAAATTCCACAAGCTCTGTACTGAGCTGAGGGACCAGTGCCCTAATCACAACATCTCCTAACAGCAACCACTAATGGAGCCACTAAGCCTTCCATGTGATTTCCTACTTACTCCCCATCGTCAACAGAGGAGGCGAGTACCCTCATTATCAACGAGAAAACTGACTGCCGGAAGGGTAAGGGGCACAGACGGTATCTTTGACCTGGAAGGGGTAGGTCAAGGAGGCAAACTCTGGCCTCTGACTTCAAAGCCCGAGCTCTCAGTTCCTGCCCTGCAGGCCCGAGGTCATAATCGAGGGCCATCTGCCAGTCTCAGGCTCACATGTGTCTCTCTTGGTATTTCTGCTGTTGTCTTTGTATCCTGACTGTCACAACATCTAACGTTGCCTGCAGTTCCTGCGAGGGGAGAGATGTGACCACTCACTGGGTCTCAAGCCCATCTCCCGTGCTTGCCGTGTGGCGTGCTTTGCAGATGCGGGGCCTTCAGAGGCACTAAATAGATCAAGCTAACATCCCCATGCAGTCCTCCAGATATCCCTGCCTGGAAGGTCTCCCTTATTCCCGGCTTGCACAGTGCCCCCAGCTATCCTCCCAGCTGGCCAGGTGCGTGAGGGCCAGCCTCAGAGGCCACACTGGACCACCCAGAGGGTGGACGAACCCGAAGGGCTGGCTGGATGCAGAGGAAAGGCGGAAGGCTCCCCTGTCCCCAGGCACAGTCCAGCCCTCTCACCTCCTCACACCCCCTTTTCTCGTGAGGACATCCCCCTGGTGTCTGACTAAATCACACCTCACTCTTCCTTTGGGGAGGCTAAAAAGCACCCCTTCCGTTCTCTGGACAGTGACGAAGAGGCCAATAACCAGGTCACGTCATGTTCCTGCCTGCTTGCAGGCACTGCTCATAAACACTGAACGTCACTCACTGAACCCTGTAACAACCCTACCATCATCTCTTATTTTTCTGGGAGTAAACAGGCAGAGAGAGTGACTTTGAAGGTCACACAGTTAACAGGGGCAGGGCCGGCTTCCAACTTCAGTCGTCCCTTCCAGGCTCTGTGCTCCACTGCCACCGTCTACAGGCCCAGGACCTCCCAATCCCCGCGGTCAGGAGGAAGGGGAGCGATCCCCCTACAGCTCAGGTCAGCCTGGGCCCAGGACACTTAGAAAGCCGGAGATGCACCTGGATCTTGATGACGGCTGGGACCCAGGTCCTCAGAAAGTGTGCACGCTCAGCAAACTTCTGGCGGACCAGGAAGCCACGGAGGCGGGCCTGCAGCTGGACGATGAAGCCGACGTTGGCCTTCCAGAGCTGCTGGCGGTCATGGGCAGCAGTGACTTTGGTGATGGCCGACTGTGGAGGCAGGAGAGAAAGCCTAAGTCCTCTGACGGGTAGGAGCCTCTCCTTTAGGGTAACCCCGTCCGTGACCCCTTGCCCTGGAAGGGTCCCTGCCCACCTGGATCTCTTCACGACTCAGGTGGGAGGTGTGGAGGTGGCCGTTGAGGGGTTTCTCCCAGGTCCCCTGGAAGGTCTTCAGGTGGAAGTAGTAGGCAGTGCCATCCCGCATGTCATGTTGAACCCAGAAAGCTGTGTCCCCTGAGCAGGAGCCAAGGAAGCAGACAAGGTTTGAGAAGGCACGAGTTGGCCGGGGTAGCCAGAGAAGCCGAGGGCCAGCGGGGCCATTACCTGCACGCCTCTTCTTGGCCACGGCACCCTCCAGGGCCTGCTGGTAGCCATCGGCACAGTCAGGAACCACTCCTCGGAGGGCCACGGCAGGGTTCCGCAACACCCGCTCTGTCTGGGCCGCCTTGCCCTCCTTGATGGCCTGGTTGATGGCAGCCACACCGAGGGCCACTGACAGGCACAGGAGAGAGCAGTCAGTCCTGCCCTCCAAGTCCCTCCCACAGGCCCTGTCCTACCTAGTGGGGCAGGACTCAAAAGAGAAGGACAGGGCTGGGGCTGGGGCTCAGTGGTGGAGCGCTTGCCTGGCAGGTGTGAGGCACTGGGTTCGATCCTCAGCACCACATAAATATAAAATAAAATTAAAAAAAAATAGAAGGCCATGAGGTCACCCTATCTGATGGAGATGGGGATATCCCAGGATGGACAGACAGTCATGAGGAGCAACAGCGGGTGCTGTGCTTGAAGGAGGAGCTGGCTGTGCGGGAGGCTCCTGAGGAAGCAAGTGGGCCAGGCAGGCAGGCGCTCAGGGGAAGCAAAATTGGCTCATTCCAAGGTCAAAGGCAGGATATGGGCAAGGAATTCTGGGAGAGTTTCTTAGAAGAAGAGAGTACAGAAGTGGGAAGGGCTAATGCGCACCTGCCCTCCAGTCCCCACAGACCCTGAAAACCGGCCCCCTGAGCACCCCCAGCACACCAGGGTCTGCCTGCCCCAATCCTGCCCATTCCCCTCCAACTCCAGCCAACCTTTCTTCTCCTCCCCAGGATCAACATTCTCTAGCCAAGCCAGAGCTCATTGTTGGAAGCAAACTCAACCGACCAGCAGAAACGGGGTGGATTTTGGGCCACCCCATGATCTTATAGGCTCATGTTGCAGGGAAAGCGCCCACAGGAGGGCAAAGCAGGAAGCAGTGGTGGGCTAGGCTGTTCATTCCTAAGAATTTCCTGCCCTGCTGCTTGCCAGGAAATCCACCCTGTGGTGCAGGCAGCAAGCCTCCTGTTCTGCCTCCTCTCAGAAGCTGGAGGGAGAGGCGGGGTGGGGTGTGGGGGTGCTGGGTGGCTGCTTATCTGGGATGCTGCCGAGTCCCTGTGTTCTCCCCTGCCCTCCCAGTGCCCCTGCTCAGCCGGTTTACTTCTCTGAGCTGTGCTTGTGTCCTGGTTGGCTCTGACCACTCCCTGGCGGATCTCCTCCAGCCACAGCACAGCTCCAGGATCACCTGTCACCTGGAAAATTGAGAGAGACAGAAAAAAGATAAGACTCTAAGCTGACCTCTCCAGGTTCCCAGGCTAAGGAGCCAGGGAGAACCAAATTGCAGGCAGACACCAGGAGCCCAGGGATGACAAACTTCATTCCCTTCTTTCCTACGCAGGCATGGCCTTGTGGCTCCCTGGGACTGCCACCAGGCACCCAGGCACAGAAGGCTTTTTTTCTTTTTTTGTGTGTGTGATACTAGGGACTGAATCTGGGGGTGCTTAACCACTGAACAACACCCCCAGCCCTTTTTGTTTTTTTATTTTGAGGCAGGGTCTTGCTAGGTTGCTTTCAGCCTTGCTAAACTACTGAGGCTGGCTTTGAACTCACGATCCTCCTGCCTAATCTAATCCTAGTGGCTTAGCTTCCTGAGCCACTAGGATTACAGGCGTGTGCCATTGCACTCAACTTCAGAAGGCTCTTTTTCTATCCAGGCTGTCCCAAGCACTGATTCCACTTGTCCATGGGTCTCTACCTGCCTATCTTCTCATACCCTCAATATAGTTTTTTAATTTTTTCCTCAGGACTAGGAACTGAACCTGTGTGCACTCCACCATTGAGTTGCATTCCCAAGGTCTTGCTAAATTGCCCAGGCTGGTCTTGAACTTGTGATCCTCCTGCCTCAGTGACCAGAGTAGCTAGGATTACAGGTGTGCACCACTCCAACCAACATCTCAGTCTCTACCACCTTCCCAATAGCTCCATTCCCTGCCCTGTGTCTCAGCCCTGCCTAGGGACAGCCCACTCTGGAGTCTCCACCTACCAGCCCCCACCCCCACTTCTCAACACCTCAATTCACACCTTCTCAGGCTGGTCCTGGCCCCAACCTTTACCTACTCCTTACTGTTCTTGCTCCACAGGCCTCAATCCGACAAATTCCACAAGGTAGAAGGAAGATTAGGTGAGACCACAGGACAACACAGCCTGTGCCTGTGACAGTGTCAGTCTGACACCCAACCCTAGGTTTTGCTCCCTCCCAACTCTCCTCATAAGTAGCAGACGTTGGAAACTAACATTTTCTTAATAAATATGTGCCAGGCGCAGAGAGAGTGGGGGGGAGGGGAGGGGAGGGAGAAAGGGAGAGAGAAAGAGAGAAAGAAGGATCCTATTATCAGTACTAGGGATTGAACCCGAGTGCTCCACCACTGAGCTGTATCCCCAGCCCTTTTTTATTTTGAGACAGGGTCTCACTAAGTTGCCCAGGCTGGCCTAGAATTTGATTCCCCTGCCTCAGTCGTCCAAGTCACTGAGATTACAGGAGTGTGCCACTGTGTCCTGCTGAAGTACTTTTTTTTTTTTTGGTACCAGGGATTGAACTCAGGGGCACTTGGCCCCTGAGCCACATCCCCAGCCCTATTTTGTATTTTATTTAGAGACAGGATCTCTCTGAGTTGCTTAGTGCTTTGTAGAGAGCCACAGCTGAGTCAGGATGGCGCCTGGCATGTTGCCAGAAGGAGTGGTTGAGAGGTGATACCAGTGAGCCATTAAGATGATGATAATTAAGTTAAGCTGTGTATAATTGCTGTGACTGGATGATGCTGGATTCAAACAGGCTGTCTATTCAGTTGTATGTAGACCCCTGCAGCCTCCAGCTACTTGCCGCTACTTTTGAGTTCTCCTGGAGTTCCCCGTTGAGTTCCCTGAGTTCCCGTGACCTCCCGATTTGGTGCCCAGCCAGACTGCGACATTTGGTCCCCTGTATGGGTAGGTGCCGCAGTCTGGCTGGGCACAAAATAACTGAGCCACCACGAGGCACTTGTAGGTTCAAACAGGAACTACTTTATTGCCCGAACTCTCACTGGCATTCCACGCGCACTCCCCAGGAACTCTCCCTGCCCTCAACAGGGCTCGGAACTCAACGGGAACTAAAAAGTAGCAGGCGCCCGAGACAGCAGGCCTGTGCTCTTCCCAGCTGTCCAGTGCCCTGGCAATTGGAACCATGCTTCCCCCGTGAGATCTGAATTCTGCCTGTGCCCCACACCTTGGCGTGTGGCCATCAGGATGGAGCTCTACCTGGGTGCATGCTGGGCATAGCTGTACCCACAGGGCTGTTCCTCCTGCTCTGGTGACCCACCCGGCCAGCCCTAACCTCACCTGGGCCTTCTGCCTCTTGGCTGCCACAAGGAGGAGATGATACCGAGGAGCAACAGGAAGGCTGACATCTTCCAGGCCAGCAGCAGGAAGCAGCAGGGCAGACAGGGTCTTCTCAGAGCTGCCCTGATCCAGAGCCTCATTGATAAGACTGACTGCAAGGACCTCTGAGAAAGAGAGACCTAGATGGGCAGAGGCCCCAGAACTGTGGCCGAGGGAAGGGACTGCCTTAGTGAGACCGCCTTCCCCCTGGCCTGGACTATACTCACGATCGGTCTCTTCTTGGACCTGGGCGTTGACCTGGCTCACGGTGGCCTGCAGGTCATTCCAGCTCAGGAAGGTCCCATCTACTCCACGTCCCTGTCGCAGTTTCATCAAGGCATCAAAGTACCTGGCAGCAGGGAGAGGGGAGCGAGGTGAGTGGTGTGTGCACTGTCACCCAGAGTCAGGAGACGTTTGAGCCAGTTCCTCTTATGGCCTCGGGACAGCACACTCTCTGGGCTCACCCTCACCCCTGCCTCCGCCTCAGGCAGTTCTTTCTAAGGCTTCTCTGCAGGTTTCTCCCGATCTCTAAATAGGCACATCCTAATTTTTTGTCTGTGGAACTCTTCTCCCTGAATTCTCACCCCTAACCTCAGGACTTAAATGCTAATGACTCCCAAGGCACACCTCCAGCTGCCAGATATCCAGCAGCCTCTTCAGAACCTCCACCAGAGTGTACAAGGAGCACCTGGGCCAGGCACAGTGGCGCACGCCTGTAATCCTGGTGCCCTGGGAGGCTGGGGCAGAAGGATGGGAATTCGAAGCAGCTTCAGACATTTAGCAAGGCCCTAAGCAACTTGGTGAGACCCTGTCTCTTAATACAATACAAAATAGGGCTGGGGCTGCGGCTCAGTGGTTAAGCACCCTGGGTTCAATCCCTGATACAAACAACAACAAAAACGCAGACACCCCTCAGCTCACATCTGGACTCCCGATTCCCCATTACACTGTGTCCCAAGGTCTCTTCCTTGCCCCAAACCCTGGAGTCAACCTGACTCCACTCCCTGTCACATCCCACATCACTCCACCCCCAACCCTGCCACTTCTGCTTTCAAAACAGCCACAAGCTGACGCTTCTCTCCACCCTCACTGCTGCTGCCCTGGGCCACAGCCCATCACTAGTGTCTGGATTACTCTAATAGCTCCTACCAGGTCTTCCTGCCATCGATCCTCAGCCCAGCAGCCAGAACGACCCTGCTAAAGTAGGTCAAGCTGTCTCCCTCCTTGCTCACTTGGAGTAAAATCCAGAGGCCTCCATGGTCTGGCCTCTGCTACCCCATCTTCACCTCCCACTCCTCTCCCTGCCTCAGGTCACCCTGCTACCCGGGCTTCGGGCTTCCTCATGTTCTGTTTTCACTTTTTGTGGCCCCAGGGATGGGATCAAACCAGGGCCTTGCACATGCTAAGCACCTGCTTGGCAGTTGAGCTAACAGCCCAGTCCTTCCTGGTGTCCTCTGAATGCACCCAGAATATTTCTTTCTTAGGCCTCTGTCTCATTAGGCCCTTTAGGTCCCTCTTGGATGACCCCCCATGCAGAAGGTCATCTGAAATCGCACAGTGGGAACAGGAAGCCCGCCCCTCCCGTGCGCCTGCCCTCGGCTTTCCTGGCTTCCACTCTGGTAATCACCCTTTTCCTGCTCTCTCACGGAGGTCTGAGGAGAGCGGCACCTAGAATAGTACCTGGCCTATGGGTAGCTACTCAAACATTTGCTGTGAAAGAATCCGTCAGTGGAGACAAGGGGAACGAACTCACCCACACTGGAGAACAGGCCCAGAGCTGTGAACAGACCCAGAGGGCGCCTGGGCCCAGGATGGAGCATCCCGCTAAAGGCTGATCTCCAGCACAACTCTTAGTCTCATCCGTATTCCCTCCATCCCCGGCTCCCACAGGGCGGAACCTTTCTCACCGCTGAGCATTTGCTCCTTCCACCTCCGCCAGGCCAGTGGCAGGATCCGCCAGACTGCTCCAGAAGCCACAGGCATCCCTGGCCTCCAGGGCCCTGTTGATCAGGACCACGGCCGACAGCATCTCCACAGCCACGAAGAGCTCCTCCTGGCAGAGCTCCTGCAATGGGAGGGAGGGTGGTTCCCAACGGGGAGCCAGGCCCCTGGGGGAATCCTGCTGACCTGCCCAGGGTCCTACCATTCCCTAGACTATGCTCAAAGCCCGGGGTCTGGATTCACTCACTGACAACAATTGTACTCAAAACCTGGGGATGCTTACTCTGTGCAACTAGAAGCACTTCACACATAGCACCATTTAATTTTCATAACAAGCCAATGAGGCGAGTATCATGAAGAGTCCCATCTCACAGCCAAGCCCGTGGCCAATAATGTCTGTTGAACCCAACTGCAGATTCCAGAGCGCAGACCTAAGCAGTGGACTCTGCCAGAGACCTTCTAGTCTCTACTTCACGTCAGTCCTGCTCTGGGCTGATAGCATGAGCAAGGCTCTGGTCTTCATCCTCAGTACCAGGGGAAAAGAGAACTGCGCTAGGCCAGAGATGGGGGCAGAGGGGCACCTCCACCCTGTGCTGCGCATGGCAAGGCCCTGGACCCAGTTCTCTGCCCAGTTCTCATCCGCCTCCTCTTCAAATATTTGCTGATGCTATTCTCTCTGTCTGAGCACCCTTCCTGCTTTCTATAAATAGAACAGTGCAAATAACAACAAATAGTAAAGATAGCCAGAACCTCCTTACCAGGCCCTCTCTCTAAGCACCTGTTAACTCACTGAATCCTTATGACAATCCAATGAGTAGATATATGATTGTTGCCCCCTGTCTTTTTTATTATTATTATTATTATCATTGGTAGTTGTAGAGACAATGCCTTTATTTGTTTATTTCTAAGTGGTGCCGAGGATCGAACCTGGCGCCTCATGCATGCTAGGCAAGCGCTAAGGATTGAACCCAGAGGGCGCTTACCCAAGAAGCCACATCCCCAGCCCTTTTTTATATATATATATTTTTTTTAGAGATAGGGTCTCACTGAGTTGCCTAGGGTCTCACTAAGTTGCCTAGGATCTCACTAAGTTGCCTAGGGTCTCACTAAGTTGTTGAGGCTGACTTTGAACTCACAATCCTCCTGCCTCGGCCTCCTGAGCTGCTGGGATTACAGGCATGAGACGCCATGCTTGGCTTATTGTTCCCTTTTTTTCACAAAACAGTGATGGGTGGAGAGGGTGAACGACTTGCCCAATGTCACACAGCTAAGGACTAGCAGACGTAAACTGGGGCCTCTGAAGTCCCTAACCTCGCTCGCTCTGGTTTACCTCTTGGTACTCATTTCACGCTTCCTTGTTCTAAGGGGATTCGAAGGTGGTGACTGCTCCTCCTGAAGGCGCAGCTTGTGCCAGGGTAGCCGCCCTGCAAATGCCTGCTGTGGGTGGACGATTCTCCTGTCTCCGGAAGCCTTCCCAGGGCCCGGGCTCTGCTGCCTCACCCCCTGCTCTGAAGCCTTCTTGCAGCTACGTCTGCTCTCCCTTCCTGTCTCTGTCTGAACCCACAGGGGTTTTATAACTCCCCCATAGACAGGGAGTCCCTGAGCGAGGTCCCATCATCTCACTGTCAGAGAAGCTGGACGGACTGGACTGAGGTGAACGTGGAGTTGTTGAGAGCATGTGCTTCAGGACACATTCCACCTCGCATTCACTCCCAGCATTGCTAGTTGCACAAGTTACTTTGCATTTCGGTTTCCTTACCTCTAAAATGGAAATACTCCTCCTTACCCAGTGGGGTCCCCTTAAGGACTAAGTGAGTGCGGAGCAGGGTTTGCTCAGGGGCGTTGGCTGGGTAATGCTCAGGAAAGCAAAAGTGACAGCACTTTCCCTGGCCTATCTCGTGCCAGCATCTCGGAGAATGGACTGCCCTGGTCCCTCTGCCTGCAGCCCCTGGCCCTGCCCTTCTGGGCTTACCCCCTGCTGCTGTTGCTGGAGCACTGCCAGCTCCTGCTGGTACACAGTGGCGGCAAAGGGATACACTGGAGGCAGCTGAGCTTCGGGGCACATCAGCTCCCGCACAGTGTCAGTGGCCACTCCCCTCTGGATGGCTTTGTTGACCCGCCTCACAGCCTGGAGCACTGCAGGGGAGGAAAGCAAGAGGATGCCCAGGCTCAGCCTTCCCTGCCCCAGTTCTCCTGGCTAACTGGGCTCTGCGGGGGACCTCTGAGGGGTAATGGCCTTGTAACCGCTCTAGAAAGCCATTCATTCTTCAGGCTCAAAACGTGTTTCTAAATGTTCAGGAGGAAAAGGGGCTGGGTTGCTTTAAGAAGAGGCTCCTGAAGAAGCAATCTGTCAGGCCTGGAAGTAGAGTAGCTCAGCAAGAACAGGAGTGGCTGTCAAGGCAGAGGTGAGCTCCTAAGGTAGTGAGCACAAGATTGACAGGTGGCTACGAAGCGTAACTAAGAGAAGCTTAGTCAAGGGGCTCCAGGGACCAAACCTTGGTGACAGCGCAGAGGAGTATGGAACCAGCTCCAACAGGCGGGAATAAACTCGAAGGGGGCCATGGTGCATTTGAGTAGTTTCAGTTTACAAACTCTGGGCAGATGTGGACCCTGGCATCAAGGAGCACAACAGCCTCCTGAGGAGAAATACGGCTACAAAAATACCCTTGGAGCACTGCTGTCAAGGCCAGGTGAGAAGTACGCCCCCAGTCCCCAGGGAAGGCTGCAGCAGCAGGGGAGGAGGGATTCTGGCTGGGAGGGAGCAGCGAGGCCTCACGGAGGAAAACCATGTCTTTGAGACAGCTCTAAGAGGTGTCTCCGTCTGCTCCTGACAGGTGAAAATGTGGGAGAGATGCAATCCAGAGGACCAGAGGCCTGGTGCCGGGAAAGGCTAGGGGCATCGGGAGCAGGTCCTCGGCTCAGCAGAGCGCGATGGAATGCGGACAGAAGAGGTGGGGAAGAATTCTGGAAAGGTCTTATCTGCCAGGCCAAGGAGATAGGACCAAAGTGGAGGATAAATAATGAAAGAACCCACGAAGATCTGAAGATGTTCAACAAGGGAGAGGAGATCTGATCTGTGCTCGAGATTCCTCTGGCAACAGCCAGCGGGAATGTTCCAGCCACGCAGATAAGGCAAGCAGCTAGCCAGGAGTGACCTGGGGGCTACTGCGAGCTGGCGTTGGAAAGCTGCTAGGCATAGGTAAATGGCTACCAAGCAACCTCAGAACCTGACAGCAAGTCACACCGAGTCAAGCAATCGTGACCGATCTAGTGTCTGCAGGCCACGGTAGCCGGCCTGAGCATCCCTCTCTTCACTCTGGCTAGACAGACTGACCTCTTGGAGGGAAATCATGACTCATTCACATTCTTTGAATAAGGAATTATATTCGTAAGTAATTTTTTAAAGGAAACTGAGCTAGAATATGAGTTTCTTCTCTCACCTGGGAAATCACTACATTTCATAAGCCAAAGAAATTCAAGCAGGTTGACACTTGTCAAAATCATAGGTGAAGTGCCCGGATGGAAACTGCATGCCCAGGAGTCCAGGCCAGTGTAGCACTGACAAGGCACTATCTCTAAGGCCCTGATTAACTTATCTGTAGTGTCCCTCCAGCCAGCCAGCCAGGAATGGGAGCAGAGTATGTGAGGGGGAAAGTCCCTTGCTGGGCTGGGACACTGGGCAGTCGTAAGCCTTGCTCAATACAGAACCCAGGAAGGGATGGGATGCTTTTCTAAGGGGTTGGGAGCCACCCAGTCTGGGCCTCGGCCTGGGGAGGACTTACTGGCTTGCTCCTGATCACCCTTGGTGTTGGCTGCAGCCACAGCAGCCTGAACTTCCTCTTTTTCCAGAAGCTCCACCAGGCCCAGCTCCTGAAAGACGGAAGAGATCCAGTAAAAGAAAAGTCTCCAGGACCAGGGACATGCTTCAGGAGTGGCCAGCAAGAGCTCCAAGGTCCACCAACCCACCCTCCCCCAGTCCTACCTCACTCGCCTTTAGGCAAAATAACCTGGTCAACCCATCCCTATTAACCCATATATATATATATATATATATATATATATATATATATATTTTTTTTTTTTTTTTTTTTTTTCTTTTCTGGTACTGAAAATTGATCCCAGGACCTCACACATGCTAGGCAAGTGCTCTGCCACTAAGCTACATTCCCAGCCCTTTCTATTTACTTATCTTATTATTATTAATTTTTTTTTTTTTTTTGGCATTGGGGATTGAACCTAGGTGCATTCTGCCTCTCAGTTATACCCCCATCTCTTAAAAAAATTTTTTTTGTGTTTTTGAGACAAGGTTTTCCTAAGTTGCCTAGGTTGGCCTTGGACTTGTGATCCTCCTGCCTCAGCTTCTGGAGTTGCTTGGATTACAAGTGTCCTCCATGAACCCTTGGGTACTTTAACACTGAGTCATAGCCCCAGCCATTTTTAAAATTTTGAGACAGGGTCTCACAAAGTTACTCAGACTGGCCTCAAACTTGCAATTCTCAAGTTTGAGGAATTGAGGAATTCTTGAGGAAGCTGCCTCAGCTTCCTGAATCATTGGGATTATGGGTATCACTGCATCTGACACCCAGTCCTTTATATTTTTAAAATACTTTTAGATGTCGATGAATCTTTTATTTTATTCATCTATTTATATGTGGTGCTGAGGATTGAACCCAATGCCTCACACATGCTAGGCAAGCGCTCTGCCACTGAGCCACAACCCCAGCCCTCCCTTTTATTTTATTTTGAGACAGTCTTGCTAAGTTTTTGAGAATGATCTGGAACTTGTGATCCTCCTGCCTCAGTCTCTCAAGCAGCTGGGATTACAGGTGTGCACTATGACACCCAGGCAATTAACCCATCGTTAACTTTTCTTACCAAGAACTTGAAGCAACAACCTAGACAACACAAATGTCCACAGTGTCAGAGAGAAAGTCCGCAGCACTGAAAACAAGACTAAGTTGAGGTCTCAGTTCAGCAATGGGGGAGTCTGCCAATTAGACGGCTCCTGGGTCCCTCCCAGTTAGTCTGAGGGACTGTCAGATAGTAGAAGCTGGTTAGTCTCATGCACTAGGCTTTGGGGTGACTGAACCATCTAAGCAGTTGATCACATCCTGCTGAATACAAAGAACTAACAGTGGAGACGCTGAGAAGAGCCCTCTCCTACCTCGCAGGAAGAGTGTCAGGTAATAGGGCCTCACCTGTGCTTTCTGCTCCCTGTCTGAGCTCAGCTGTTCCAGGTAACAGTCAGCAAAGTCTCTTCTCACCCCTTGCAGGGCCAGGGCAGGGTCCTGAAGGGCCTCTAGCAAGGCTTCAGGGCTCTGTCTTTCCAGGGCTTCATCAATGACTTCTAGAGCCCCACGGACTGATAAAGACCAAGACTCCACGATGATTAGTGTGAGACAGCCCATCTCTTACAGCCCAGCCCAGCCCTGGGAATCTGCTTCTTCCTACAGGCCCAGAATTACCTCCACCCTTGCCCCCTGGGTTCCAGGGCCCATTTGGTCCAGCCCCAATTCTTCAGCTTGGTCTTCACAGCCTTTCCATCTTACCATCCTGGACCCTGAGGATATTCTAACCCTAACTGGAAAATGCCCACCCATCTTGCCCTTCCTGCCCTAATCTCCTTCATCTTTACCCCATTCCCTTCTCCAAGGGACCCCAGGTCCAACTGCCCCCCTGCACCAGGAGCTGAAAGTTCTGCCCCTTTGTCTCTGCTCCCTCCTTGGGCCTTCAACCAAACAGAAACTTCCCTGGAGGGACCACTTCTCCTCCGGACACTGATGGCTAGAAAGCAGAGCAGCACTCCTCAGACCTAGATTTCCCGGAGGTAACAGCTGGCCCAAGTGGGGCCCAAGGGCTTCCTGGCCGGAGAAGGCATCCCTCAGCCTTTCAGTGCAAAGGCTCACCCTTCAGCCCCTCCAGCCCCTCCAGGCCCGCCTCTTACCATTGACATGGTTGATGTTGCCCTGGATTTCAGCCTGGGTTAGGTAGTAGTCATAGATGTCCTGGTTTTCCCTGTCATCCTGCAAAAACCACATTGAGTGGGACTCCTAGGAAGACCAATGGAGTCTTCTTTTCCTCCCTCCCTGTCTACACTGATTTCTTCTTCTGTAGACCTTCCCAAGACCAAAGGTCAGTCCACTCCTAAGGACTCTGGGGATGGTGTGGGGTCGAACCCCTGACCCTGACACAGTTAAACCAGACCCACCTTTGGAATCTCCAGTCTAATCTCATCCTGTCCCCCATTCCAGAGCCGCTCAGGCTTCCCCTGGAGACCACGCCGCCAGAGCCTTTTCTCCAGTTGACTCTTCTGAATTCACACCCTTCTCCCATGTTCCTCTCCATTTCTCTAAGATACTCTAGTTACAGTTTCTCTAAGAAGCAGCTTCGGGACTTAGAGACGGGACCCAGGTGTCCTGTTCCACTTGAGACTTCCCAAGCCACTCACTTTGGCTCTGCCCTCCCCTGTGGTCCTTACGTGGTTCCTGGCATTGGCAGCCTTCTCCACCTTGGCCAGAGCCAACATTTCCTGGTAGATGGCTGCCAGAGGCTCTCGAAGATTCCCCAGAAGGGCACTGGGATTCTGCAGGGCAGCCAGGGTGTCCTGGACCACCCCTCGCTCCACTGCCTCATTGATGGCAAGGACAGCTGCGTGGACTGGGCGGAGACACGGGAACAGGTCAGAAGGCCAGGAAAAATGCCAGGCCAGAGCCCAACCAGTTGTGGGCCACTCTACGTCACCCCTGTTTCATCCCCAGAAGCCAGGTAACTGACCACCCACGCCTATGGACGTCAGAGAACAGAGCCGGGCACTGTGAGGCCTGGAGTCCTCCCACGTTCACTGGGCCGACTCCCAGCAGGGCAGAGCCCAGGCCCCACCTGCAGCCTCATCCACAGAGAGCTCATTGGCCAGGATGCCCCCGATCTTGCTGAAGGCAGGCAGCTGGAGGCCATATTTGGCCAGTTCAGAGGCCATGTTGCTGAGTTCCTCGGCTGGAAAGAGACCACAGGTGCCCTTGGTCAGGCCAGGCCTCCCCAGGCCTTGGCCAGATGGTGATGTCTGGGAAGGAGCTGGGCTCACCTGTGAACTTCACTTTCCCGTAGAGATCATGGATCTGAGGGGCCAATCCTAGCTGGAAGAGGAAGAGACTGGGGAAGAACGGAAGGCGTTGGGGCCTGTTCATTTCAGTGCTCTGCCTACAGTGAGTTTGTGGGGACACTGTGGGGACCAGAAGGCCACTCAACGCCTGCCCTCAAGTCACCCCCAATTCACAGGGAGAAATGTCATCCATCAGCCCAAAGCAAGTGCTACAGAAGGTCAGCAAGATGCTGTGGGAGGTCCGGGGGACTGGGAAGGCTCCGCAAAGGGTACACTGCAGTAGGAGGTCACAGGATGGAGACGGAGGACAGGAAGGGCTCAGCAAGCCCAGGAATGGAGGCACAAAGGACAGGGGAAGGCAGGAAGAGATGGCATGGTGACCACAGGAACTGGTCTGTGGTTTAGTTAAATGACAGCCTTTGCCATTCACACTCAGTGGCTTGCATGTGATGCTCTGGATGGGTCCTATTCTGATTCCTTTATACCCCAGTCACAAGCTGAAGGATCCACCCCAACTGCTCTTTCTCACATAAATGTCACATAAATCTCAACTTACCCTGGTGAGTCTAACTTTCTGGAGAGGTGCTTTCTGTGGTCTACCCTCCCTCCTTCCTATTGTGTTTCTTGACAATTGTTGGTTACATCTACCCAGAGGAACCTGGGTGACAGAATTTGGGATCTCTCACCTAAGAGCATGAATGCAGTAGATCACCCGGGGCATGTTCTTCTTGTCATAGATGTCTGTGGTCTCCGGGAAGAAGGTCTAGAGGGGAAACCAGCCAGTTATCACCACTGAGGACCTTTGAGCAGCACCAGGCATGTACAGAGGAGCGGAGCAACTGGGTCTTCCTCTCCAACCCGAGGTGTGTCCCCTATGCCTGAGGCTTCTACGTCAGTCTCCTTAGTCATTTCTAGGCAGTTCAATATAAATGAAAGGCAGCCAGGCACGGTGGTGCACGCCTAGAATCCCGCTGCTCAGAAGGCTGAGGCAAGAGGATCGTGAGTTCAAAGCCAGCCTCAGCAACTTAGCAAGGCCCTATGCAACTCAGTGAGACTCTGCCTCTAAATAAATATAAAAAAGGACTGGGGATGTGGCTCAGTGGCTAAGTGCCGCTGGGCTTAATCCCCAGTACCAAAAAATAATAATAAAAGAACGGCACTGGGGACACACTAAGCCAAGACAGCCACAGACACTCAGTCACAGGGTGCCCGGTTTAACTCAACCCCAGATGATGCTATCAAGGCCACAGGACACAAACCCTATCTTCCAGGAAAAGCAGGCCCCAGTCACTTATAGCCACAATAAGCCTATGCTTGTGCCCCTCACCTTAGATTCCCACCAGAAAGGCGATATGCTGGGGGGCTGGCCATGTTCCCTTGGGGAGCCCAACAAGGCATGCGTTGCCAGGGAGCACAAAGACATCAGGGTATGTCATCCCTGTCTCCAAGTCAGAGGCCCTGATCAGTGATGGCCCCTTTAAGAACTGGGTCACCCCAGGCATGTCTTCTCTGGTGACTATAATGAGACCTAACCTCAATACATCTTGGTTACATGTAGGCTTAGGATAAAGGACCAAATCTAGAGACTTAATGCCAGACCCACTGAAGGCACACGCCCTCCATCGCTTCTGCCTCCCGTCAAAAACCAAAAAAGGGGGCTGGGGATATGGCTCAAGCAGTAGCGCGCTCGCCTGGCATGCGTGCGGCCCGGGTTCGATCCTCAGCACCACATACAAACAAGGATGTTGTGTCCGCCGAGAACTAAAAAATAAATATTAAAAATTCTCTCTCTCTCTCTCTCTATCTTAAAAAAGGGGGGGGGGCATCTTTCTTCACTACTGTTTCCCTTCTACAGGGAAGGAAAACAAAATGCAAAAGAACCACACCTTAGAGAATCCTATCATGCCTTGTAGTTCTTTACAAAGAGGATTTGCACTGAGCATGGGATCCCATCAGAAGATAAAACAGGGCAGGGTTCTTTATCCATTTCAAAGTTGAGAAACAAATTGAGATTCACAGAGTAAAGGAACATGCAGCAGGCACCCAGCGAGGGTCTTGGGCCTAGGAGTCCAACTTGAAGCCCACCACCTAAGGATGTCCCTACTCCACTGGAATTCTCATGGAGAGATGGCTGGCTGACATAAGCATATCTGTGGGGTGACACAGGGGCCCACTGCAGAATGGCAGCTGCAACTCAGGCCAGAAGACCTTCACCTCATTTCATCCATAGGGAAGTGGAACAGAGACTAAGGAACTCAGTTCAAAGACACATAGCCCCAAGGAATTGTTCTCTTAGAGTCATTTAGAAGATACATGAAGATGGGAGCCCAGGAAGATAAAGCTTATGGAGCTAGGGGTCGGAGGGGGGGACTGATGAAGGTAAAGATGAACAACAATCTTTTTGTTTGTTTGTTTGCGGTGCTGGGGATGGAACCAGGGCTTCATGCATGCTAGACAAGCATCCTGCCACTGAGCTCCCACCCAGAGCCCGAGCATGGGAAACCATCTTGAGGCCCAGTGTTACCGAAGGCAGACCAACGTGGGCAATGGCCGACAGCCAAAAGTTGATGTTGTCTGTGTGGCGGAAATGCAAGCCCGTTGCCTGAAAGGGAAGGGAAGAGAGAAGAATTTATTTCCACAGTTGTCAGTGCTCCTTATGGGCAGAGAGCAGACCACAGCTTAGAGAGTCAAGAGGAAAGGGTGGGGAAAGCCGGAGGACCCCACCCTGTGGATTTCCCATCCTCCCAGGACAGAGGAACACGACAGAGAAGCCACCAGGAATGGATGATCCACTTGGACAGCTGGAATTGACGGCACAGGGGTGGGGCTAACAATCCAGCAAAGGGGAGTCTGGAGCTGAGAGGAGGTTTGAGCTGGCTACAGCATGGAGAAGAAGTGCATGCCCAGGAAGAACTCAGGTGGCAAAGCCCACAAGTCACCGTGTGAAGCCTGTGGGCAGAGGAGTCTGCAAGCAGTTCTAATCTCAGGGTCATCATTTTCTTTTTAACTTTGCTGTGCTGGGAATGAACACCAGGACCTTGCACATGCTACCCAAGTGCTCTGTCCCTGAGCTCCATCCCTGAGCTCCATCCCAAGCCCTTCAGGACCATCTTAAAACACACCTAGCAAGTGTCCTTGCTGCTAAAAATGATCCATGCCCACTTGACAGAGAGACACTGATTAATACCTGTTGTCCCAGTGCAATGATTAATAGCATCCTCTTTCATCATTTAAAGTATCCAGATTTGGACAATAGATTATATGGGCACTCTACCCTCACAGCTGCAAGGAGACCGGGTAGCTTGAGAGGAGGAAAGTAGAGAGTGCTCGCCTGGTACCGCAGCTGCTCCACGTCGTAGATCTTCTTCAGGGGAACCACAGAGGGCGCAAAACAGTGGCCCAGCTTAGCCAGCAACACTCCGTTACGGAGGCTCTCCTCCAGCTGCACCGGGGAAGGAAGTTCCTCCTTCAGGCAGGCCTCCATCCAGCTAGGAGCAGGAAAGCAGAGAGCCTTCTCACCCGCTCTGGTGGGCCATGCTCGTTTATACCAACGGCAGGACCTGTCCTCCCTCCCACACCCTTCCCCTTCTGCCCCGTTGCCTGACTGATCCCACCTTCTTCCAAGCTGCCCCAAATACCTGGACAAGCCAACCCTCAGCCTCAGTGACCCCAGAAAATCCTCCCTCAGGGATCCTGCAGCTGCCCATCTTCAGTGAGGCTTAAACAGACTTTGCTCTCGTCTGCCTGGCTGCGTAACAATCTACTGAACCAAGGTGAATCTGCTTCTTCTTCCATATTGCATTGTTCCCTGGGAAGCTGGTGCAGAAAGCTCATGTTTGCTCATGTTTGGGTGCAGAAAGCTCATGTTATGTGGCTCATAACTCAGCTTTGGCCAGGCGCAGTGGTGTACGCCTGTAATCCCAGTCTTTGGAGGCTGAGGCAGGAGGACCACAAATTCAAGGCCAGCTTCGGCAACTCAATGAGACCCTATCTCAAAATAAAAAATAAAAAGGACTGGGGCTTTAGATCACTGGTACAGCACTTTGGGTTCAATCTCTAGTACTCCCTCCCCACCCTCACACACAAAAGGACTGTTGGTTAAAAGGAAAGAATTAGATGTTTATCCTGCTCCTCCTCCTGGATAAATTGGATGGTAGAATAACCAAATAGTCCCAAGATGATGAGGGAAAGTTTTGTTTGGTCTTGTTTGAGCAGATTTTCAGCTGATTAATGAAGAAGACATAACAGAATTAGAAAACAGTTACTTTGCATTTCCAATAAAATAATAGATTCTGGTGGGTCAACCATGGAGGAAACCATTAGAAAGGTAATGGTGAGTTTTATGAAGTAAAGAAAAGGCTATAACCTGAGCTCCCAGATCACACTAACATCCCTAAAAGTGGGACAAGCAGACACTGTTCCTCCTATGAGATGTGAGGTGAAACACACCACCACCCATGAAGTCTACTTGTCAAAAAAATGTTGAACCTGAATCTAATCAAGCCTTTAGAACCAACATCCTTTTATAGGAAATTTGGGGTTTAGAGGAACAAGTTGAATGACACAAGGAAGCAAATAAAGTCAGAATGTAGGATGTTCTATAGGAAAAGTGATCCAGTTTCTTAAACAAGTCAATGACATAAAAACGGAAAACGGGGAGGTGAGCTGCTCTAGATTAAAGAAGACTGAAGAGGTAAGTGTAATACGAGAGCTTCTCTAGAACCTTATTTGAATGAGTCGAAGGGAAAAAACTAGTTGTCTTTTTCAACAATCAGGACAATCTGAAAATGGCCTGGGCATTGATCTTCCAGGGACTGACAGATAATTTAGTTGGGTATTATAATGGCGCTGAGGTTATGTAAGCAAATGTCCACAGGTTTGGGAGATATGCATTGAAGTATGAAAGGGATTAAAAAGATGTAATGTCTGGGGTTTGCCTTAAAGAAACAGAACATGCTGACCCACGCAAGTGGTCCCAGCAACTTGGGAGATTAAGGCAAAAGGCAAGTTCAAGTCTAGCCTGGGCAACTTAGTGAGAATGTCCCAAATAAAAAATAAAAAAGGGCTGGGAGAGTAGATCAATGGTAAAGCACCCCTGAGTCAACCCCTACTACCAAAATAACCCCCTCAAGAGAGAAGATGCTATTTTAGCTTGCCCTTTCCCACAGAACAGACCTTCATCCTGTTGCATTTGCTTTGGGAGCAGGTGCCTGGGGGTGGGGGAGTGGGAAAGGAGACCAGGAGTCCATCTTGCTGGGCCTCACTCACCGCTTGGCTTCTTCCAGCCGACACAGGTACTGATAGGCCACATTCTGCCTCCTCTGGTTATCCATCTCCTCAGCTGTGAGGCGTTCGTCTGCGGAGGGAAGAAGGTCCAGTGAAGGCCTCAGCACTGAAGCTTTAACAGACTTCCCGAGGCAGCCCTGCTCAGAGTCCTGATACATCCCCATTCCTCTTCCAGGACAGCCTTTACCGGGGGCCTCCTATGCCAGAGGCGTTTCTTCCTTTGCCTCTGTAGACATCTTCCTGTCCTCCTCCTCCTTCCCTCCATCTTGCCCAAGCAGGGCTGTCTAGAACCTTCCTTGGCTGAGAATTTCACTCCATAATTTATTCCTAATTAGCCTCTGAGTTCTCCAAGAGGGTGACCTATGCCATCCTCGTCAGGTGCTCTCTCAAAGGCTCAATTAACAGAACCACCCAGGATTCATCAATCAACAGCCACTCATTCATTCAATACCTCCTTCTGACCAGGCCCTGGGCACTAGTGGATTCTACTCTTCTTCTTCTTTTTTTTTTTTTAATATTTATTTTTTAGGTGTACTTGGACACAATGCCTTTATTTATTTATTTGGTGCTGAGGATGGAACCCAGGGCCTTGCACGTGCTAGGCGAGCGCTCTACCACTGAGCTACAACCCCAGCCCCTTCTTCTTTTTTCTTTTTAATGGTGCTGGGGATCAAACCCAGGGCTTCATGCATGCTAGGCAAGTATTCTACCACTGAGCTATGTTCCTAGCCCCCAGAACTTTACTTTTTCTTTTATATATATATATATATATATTTTTTTTTTAGTTGTAGGTGGACACAATATCTTTATTTTATTTATTTATATGTGGTGCTGAGTATTACAGAAATAAATAAACAAGCAAACAGAAAGAAGAAAAGGTGGTCCAGCAGTGAGAACCACACCACTCACTTGGGATTAAGTGGAAGGGCAAAGAGAATTTTTGTAAACCACAAAGGTACTTTAGCTATTCTTTTGTTATAGGTCATCGAGGAGCAAAATAACTTTCAAGTTAAATAAAATGCAGACAGCATTCTGAATTTAAACTTGAGAAGTGGAAATGCCTTAAATGATATTGTCCTCCTGCGTGAACTTAGCCTCAGCCTCCATTTAAGCTCTGCCTCCTCCTCTCCCCCAACTCTATATTCTAGGCCTGGGTTCAATCCTCAGCGCCACATACAAATAAAGATGTTGTGTCCATCGAAAACTAAAAAAATAAATAATAAAAAATTCTCTCTCAAAAAAAATTAATAAAATTAAAAGAAATTTATATATATATATTTCTCTTTAGGGAAGACAATTCAAAATCAAACACAAAGGGTGAGAGAAAGCGAAACACACCCACCAGAAGGATAAACAGAGAGATCCTAGAGAGTCAGAGTTTGGTGATTCTGTCTTTGACTCAGCATTTAATGTCATTCTCACTCCTGATCCTATTTCCTCATATTGCATATCCAGCAATATGGTTTGGGAGAGGGCAGGACAGTAGCAGTTATGAACTGGCAGTTATGAAAGCTCACACACACACACACACACACACACACATCTCCAAATACAGATTTGAAAGTACTGGCCAACCACAGGAAATCCATCAGTTCCTCTGAGGGGGTGTACAAGGAACAAGTGTTGGCTGTTGAGCATGGAAAATAAAACAGTAAGTGGGTGACATCACCTCAGAGTTATGAACTGAGGACTGAAGGACTTTGCACACACACAACACTCTCTCTCTCTCTCTCTCACTCTCACTCTCTCTCTCTTTCTCTCAATCCTAATGGAGAAGTAGGGGGTGAAGGAAGAGCTAGCAGGTTTTGCCTGTCATTCCGACGATCTGACGGAGACCTGCCCTCCCTTCCTTCCAACCCATCTCGGTCCCTAGTGCAGTGTCTTGGAAGTGAGGCTCAGGACCACCGGCCTCCACCACCTGGGTGGGGTGCTCCTTATAAACGCTGACTACGGGCTCCAACCCAGATCTACAGAGCGGGAACTCCGGGGTGGAACTTGGGAATCTGCACTCTATCAAGCCTCTCGGGCCATTCGGGCACCTGAGGGACACTGTCTCAAAGCCCAAGGGCTTCCCAGGTTCCCCAGGAGTCCCGTTCCTCGGCGGCGCTGGGCAAGGCCGTCGGTCATCAGCAACAGCTGAGTTTTTCAGGAGCCTAGGCCACTGCAGTTCTGCCGCCCTGCAGTCCCACGGTTCGGGGATGAGAAGGTTCTGGAAAGCTCCGGCAGCGGGGGGCGTTTCGCACCGGCCAGGTCCCCCGCCGCTCGCCCCGCAAGCCCGGCGAAGCCCCCGAGCCACCCAGCCCGCCATGGTCACGACCCCACAGCAGCAGCCCCCCGGACCCTCAGGGACCCTCTCAGCACTCACAGGCCGCCCGGCCCCGGCCCGCTCCTCTCCCCTCCATGTTCCTCCTTCTTCCAGGTTTGAATCTCCCGCCGCTGGGCCACCGCCCCTCTCCGTCGCCACCCTGGGAAGGACACTTCCGGTGTCCGCCGCGGGAGACCCTGGGATTTGTAGTCCTCGGCCGCGGAGACCGGCGGCCCAGGTGGGGAGGATGCGGGCCACCTGAGGCGGCGCTCTCCTGCCTCGCGGTTCCCCCAGGCTCCTTCGTTGCCCCTAGCCTCGCCTCTGTCCTTCCTCCGTAGTGTTCCCGTTACCGGCCCCGTTTCCCATTGTTTTCTTGGGTCTCGCTAGCTTGCGGGCCTACTAGGTGCTGTGCACTAAAGCAGGTGGTGGAGCAGCGATGGATGATGCAGTGAAAGCTGGAGCTGAGTTTGCTGTTCTAGGACGGACAGCCAGACAGCCGTGTCGTTAGATACATTAGGGTCAGCGACACACAGGAGGGAGGCAGTCCTTGCAGTGAAGGGCTGGGCAGTCTTCCTTTTGGAGGTTGACAGCTGATGTGGGTTGAAAAGTGAAAGCGAATTTATCAGATTGAAGGAGAGAGGCATTCGGGTCAGCGGAAACAGCTTGTTCAAAAAGTGATTTGGAGAAGCCTGAGGGGTGGTTCTTGCCTGTAACCCCAGCCTCAGCAATTTAGAGAGGCCCTAAGCAACTCAGTGAGACCCTGTCTCTAAATAAAATACAAAAGAGGGCTGGGGATGTGGGTCTATGGTCGAGTGCCCCCGAGTTCAATCCCCGGTTTTTTGGTTTTTGTTTTTAAGTGATTTGGAGAAATAAAACCAAATTCAGCTTCAGGGGAGGACAAAGTTCAGCCAGGGAGAGGCAGGATGGGATCTCTGAGGTCAAGCCAGGTCCCACACAACCATGGTGTCATGCTAAGGTGTTGGGATGGGGTCTGGTTAGCAGTTATCAGTCAGGGAGCCCTTTAGACCTAGATCAGGACCCGATTTACAATTTAGAAAGAGTCCTCTTATAGCAGGGGCTTGGAGGAAGATGTTGCTAAGGACAGAGACCAACGGGGGACTAATGCAGTAGCCCTGATGAAAGATAATAAAGACCTGAACTAATAAAAGAGAACTATAACAATAATTATGCTGAAAAATATTTTTGGCATGTTTTTTGATGGGGTCCCTCATCTTGTATTTTTCCTATCTCCACTCAAGTAACCAGGCCATCTATGCTCACTGAATCAGGGGAGACGTGTGAATGGGCAGAAAACAGAAAGCATCCAAACCTACAGCCTTCAGAGGAACAGAGAAGATTCCGTGCTGAGGCAATACTCAGAAAAGTAAGATTTGAAGACAGTGAGTATTCCCCTGAAGACGTGAGGGGGTCATTCCCCTTGCCTCTTGCCAGCTGGGGGAAGTAGAGAGAGTCCAGGTGCCCGGGGGCTCCTGGTGATAGGAGTTCCATATTCCACTTCCTGGGGAGGCTGGGAAGGCTTCCAGTAGTACTGGACCCTGAGACGAAGAGTTTCAGAAGCTAGGCAGATACACCCTTAGACAGCTGTGCAGAAATTCCCTAACCAATAAGAAGTCAAGTTCCCTCCTCTTCTGCTTGGTGAAGGTCTGGGCCTGAAAGGGTCAGCAGGATAAGAAGGAGGGTGGTGTCAGTGGACACCTTTGTGAACAGATGGCTGAGGACCAGATGGGCCTCCCCTCTCAAGACTTGGTAGCACATATCATCATATCATCTCCTCTTGGGCCCCACCCTGGGAGAAAGAAGAGAGCAAACCCCCAAACTGACTCACATTGCTTCCACAATCCCAGCAGAATTGGGGCAAGAAACAGAGACGAGTAGAGATGTATTTCTTGTACACCAAAGTTATATACCAACACATGACGTCAATATGTATTGAGTGCTTATATTCCAGATGCTTTATTTAACATCATAAGAACCATCTTACTTAATCTTCACAATGTAGATGATAAACTGAGGCTCTACACAGCTAATAATTGGTAGATGCCGCAGTCTGGCTGGGCACAAAATAATGGAGCCACCACGAGGCACTTGTAGGTTCAAACAGGAACTCCTTTATTGCCCAACTCCCGAGAACGCCACCCACGCGGCCCTCCCAGGAACACCACACACCAACCGGAACTCTCTCCACCGGAACCTCACCAACCAACAGGAACTCTTCAGGAATCCGGGCGAGAGCTCAACCAGAACTCAATGGGAACTCAACTGGGCATGCGGGCGCTGGAGGCAGCAGGAGCTGCCCTATTGCCAGACAGCAGGGGTCCATATACAACTGAATAGACAGCCTGTTTCAATCCAGCATCATCCAGTCATAGCAATTATACACAGCTTAACTTAATTAACATCATCTTAATGGCTCGCTGGCGTCACCTCTCAACCACTCCTCTGGTAGTATGCCAGGCGCCATTCCGACTCGGCTGTGGCTCTCTACAGGTAGAGCCAAGATTTAAATTGGATAGTCCCCTTCCAAGTTTAAGTTCTTAGCCACTATATACAGTTTCACCTCCAAGGTCATAGTCATGCAACTGTGGAAAAGAATATACACTGGACATGAATTTCAAAGGTAAAACCATTAACCAGGTGAGGAGGTACATACTTGTAATGTCAGCAATTTAGGAGGTTGAAACAGGAGGATTGCAAGTTGGAGACTGGCCTCAGCAATTTAGGGACACCCTCTTTGAGGAACTTAGTGAGACCCTATCTCAAAATTTTAAAAAAGGACTGGAGAGCCTGTAATCCCAGTGGCTCTGGAGTCTGAGACAAGAGGATTGCAGGTTTGAAGCCAACCTCAGCAACTTAGTGAGGCTGTAAGCGCTTCTGTCTCAAAAAATAAAAAGGGCTGAGGATGTAAGTCAGTGGTAAAATGCCCCTGGGTTGAATCCCCAGTACCCACTCCCCACCCCACTAACAAAAGAAAAAGAAAGAAAGGTGCAATCATTGGGCTAAGAATCAAAGAAGGAGCTGAGGTTTTCTTCTGGGTTTCTACTAGTAACACTATGAACATGAAGAAACACGAGTTTCATTTGGACAAGTTAAGTCTACAGAAATTATTGACTTATCAGTGGTGTCAAAATCAAAGGAGTGGATGAAATGTTCTTGAAAGAGGGCAAAGGACAGAGTTTGGGGAAAACTAGCTTAGGAGGTGGAAAGAGAAATTGTCAGCGAAGGAAAGACAGAGCCAGGACACATGGGTCATGGAAAGTAAATGGAGAGGTGCAAGGATGTGGTAGATACAGCGTGAAACCAAACAAGGAAATTATTCAGAAGCCATGTGCTTCTGTAATCCCACATCTGTAAGCCCAGCAGCTCAGGAGGCTGAGGCAGGAGGATCACAAGTCCAAAGCCAGCCTCAGCACAATTTAGCAAGGCTCTAAGCAACTTAGCAAGACTCTGTCTCTAAATAACATAAAACAGGCTGTGGATGTAGCTTGGCACTTGTACAAAAAAAAAAAAAAAAATTTCAGAAATGGTCGCTGGATCATTGGAAGGTCATTGGAACCTTGGTGAGAGCAGTTTGGGTCCTTTCCCTCACCACAAATCATCCTATCTGTCCTTAAGGAAGGCTGCTGATTGAAGGACCGACTGAGCTACGTATTTAACCCGGGGCTAGACTGTGGTAGGGTCCTGAAGGCCTAGAGGAGCCTGCCGTGGGCAAGGGCACCCTCTAGGATGTCTGGCAGGATGCCTGCCCACAGCCAGCACTCAGCAGAGGCTGCAGGGCAAACGCAGGTGAGCCCAACAACTTCCTTATAGGTTCGTTTCTGGCAAAGAACTCTCTACTTAAAAGAAGCCTTTCTCTAGGTAAATGAGGACATGTGCTTTCTGATTCAGGCCACCCTTGGAGAGTTGGGTCATTAGGTCCCTGTGGTCCTGGGGCCTGCTGTCCTCTCATTAAGCAGAACCTGGAGGTTGCAGATCAGTGGAGCTAGGAAAAAGAGTTTGGGGGCAGGGAGATCTTCTGATCTTCAGGCCTTTTCTGACCATCAACCTTTTTCACCCTGTTCCCAAATGTGAGACTACCACACAGAGGCACAGTTTGTCAGAGTGTGTGTGTCTGTGAAAGGATTCACCTCCAGAACAGCCCAAGCCCATTAAAGCTTGTAATCACAGCATGGCGAAGGGGCTGGGGCTAATTATCTTGAACCAGAAAACCTGGGGTCTAATCCCAGCTACATGACTGCTCTGGGCCCTGTTTGAAGTCACATCTTCTTTCTGAGCCTCAGCCATGTTGCCTGTGCAGGGAAGGGATGGGAGAGATGAGCTCTAGAGTTTTAATTAGTAACCAGCCCTATGAGGCTGTGATACTTTCCTTGAAGGAAGGGACTTGCGGTGGGGGTGTTTGCAGGGATGGGGGACAGGAAGGGGAATAGACCTCTGGTGTCTGTGTCTCAGCACCATCAGGGCATAGCACTAACATAGGCCACCTGAGCTGTCACTCAATTCCCTGGGAGTGGAGGGCGGTACCCCGTTGTCTGGTAACCCTGGGGGCTCCGAGCTTAGAGCTAGGGGAAGTAACCCAAGCCAGAGGAACCATTCCAGAAAGCCAGCTGCAGAGAGAAACCCAACAGGTAAGGCGTTCTGCAGCAGGGCACCCAGACTGGGTGGGGATGGCCAGGAACACCCCAGGGTCGAGGATCTTGGAAAGTCAGGAGGTCTGGGTCTGTTTTTGTTTGTTTTTGATATTGGAGATTGAACTCTTTGGTACTGGAGATTGATGCTTTACCCCCACGCTATTTCCTTAGTCCTTTTAATTCTGAGACAGGGTCTTAACTAAGTTTCTGGGTCTGGCCTCGAACTTCCAATATTCCTGCCTCAGCCTCCTGAGGTCCTGGAATTACAGGCTTGTGCCACTGCGCCCAGCCAAAGAGACTGTATTTAAAAAGAGAACGCCTCACTTCTGCCAGCCCTTCCTAAAAAAAGATGGAGACAGGGGAGAAAATAGGAGGGGCCAAGAGCCCAACACCTGGGTCTTTTCCACTCCTTTTCCTGTGTCCTAGGAAAGAGTTCAGGAATGGGCTTTGCATTTGTTTCAACAGGAAAAATACTAATAGGATACACATGTGGATGAGATGAATGTATTGGGGTTGAAGAGAACTCTGGGGACTAGAGCAGGATATTGGGGGACAGAAACCGACAAGCAGGTAGAAGGCAGAGACAGGGAGAGAGAAGCCCCCCCTGAGGAAGGGAGGATGTAGGAGATCTGGAGACAGAATTGCTCTTCTGGAGGTTGGCTCCTTGCCCATTCAGTAGCCTGTTCAGCTTTGGGCCCCCAATGCCTCTTATGGCTCCTGACCACAACAGGAGCTCACTGACCTCAACTACATCTTGGATTCGACAGCAGGAGCCTAGATTATGACTGGGCAAGTGTATGTGCAGGTATAGTGTGACGAGGTGTCGGAGCAGGGGTCCTGTGTTTCTTGTTCTTTCTTTGTTCATTCCATAAACTTTAAAAGTTTTTTTTGCATAAACTGTTTTTTTTTTTTTTTTTTTGGTGGTGGGGAGTACCAGGGATTGAACTCAGGGGCACCTGACCACTGGGCCACATCCCAAGCCCCATTTTGAATTTTATTTAGAGACAGGGTCTCCCTGAGTTGCTTAGCACCTGACCTTTGCTGAGGCTGGCTTTGAACTCGAGATCCTCCTGTCTCAGCCTCCTGAGCCGCTGGGATTACAGGCGGGCACCACTGTGCCTGGCTTGCATAAACTTTTTTATTGTGGTAAAGTAGATATAATATAAAATTTGTTTTAACCTTAAAAAATTTTTTTGTGTGTGTGTTGGGGATTGAACCCAGGGCCTTATGCATGCTAGGCAAGTACCCTGCCACTAGCTACACCCCCATTTTCATTAAAAGAAAATTTTGAGGCCAGAAGAGGTGGCAGTACTAGGTATTGAACCCAATGGTGCTCTATCACTGAGCTATGACCCTAACCCCTTTTTATTATTATTTTGAGACAGGATCTCACTAAATTTCCCAGGCTGGCCTCCAACTTGTAATGCTCTTGCCTCAGCCTCCCAAGTAGCTGGGATTACCGACTTGCACCTCTATGCCCAGTTATTCTCACCATTTTTTTTCCTTATCTTTTTTTCTTTTTTCCTTGATAAGTTGCTAAGTCTGGCCTTGAACTTGCTGTCCTCCTGCCTCAGCCTCCTGAGCTACTGGGATTACAGGCTTTTATGTGTCCACTTTGGTGGCACTGAGTACACTCACACTATATACCCATCACCAGCAGCCGTCCCTAGATCTCATTCATTAAGTTTATTAAGAATCTATTCTGTGCCTTCAAGTTGCTCCAAATCTAATGAGAGAGACAGACAAGAAAGTTAGCATCTCCAAACCAGTGAAATAAATACCGTAAAAGACACAGGCATAAGGGGCTGTAGGACCACATAAGTCTCCAGTCGGTGGCAGGGAAGGGGACTTTCTGAAAGAAAAAATAAGAATCCTGAGAGCTGAAGGAGAGCTAAGAACAAGACCTCAGAATCGGTGTCAATCTGCAGCACAATGGGACAGATGACATGAGGTGAGATGTCAGAGGGAGACCCTGGAACCTGTGGGTTCCCCTGGACAGGGGCAGAGTTGGATTGCCCTTTAGGGATCCTGTTGGGGAAGCCAGGGTGGATGTACTGACCCTCTGTTCCCCACTGTCAGCCCAATGTCTCCCCCCAGTCCTGAGGATATCCCCCAGGAGCCAGAGCCCTCGAGTGACAAGAAGAAAAGAAAGTGGCTACAGCAAGAGCCCATTATCCAGGCCCTCACCAGGGCTGGCCACCGGGCTCTGCAAGCCGGTCAGAACCACGAGGCCTTGAGCAGCTTCCAGAAGGCTTTCCTCCTGGCCTGTGAGGCCCCACGAACCAGAAACACCCCTGTGCTTCGGGCCTGTGCCCTCAACCTGGGGGCTGCCTATGTGGAGACTGGGGACCCAGCCAGAGGCCTTGAGCTGCTCCTTGGAGCCCAACCTGAGGAGAAGGCACAGGGCACGTGTCATGGTGACCAGTGTTTCAACGTGGCTTTGGCTTACCATGCCCTGGGTGACCTGCCACAAGCCTTGAACTGGTACCACAAGGCCCTGAGTCATTACCAGCCACAGGGTGACCAGGGGGAAGCCCAAGCAAAGATGGGAGCCTGCTACCAAGCCCTGGGACAGCCCGCGAGAGCAGCCCAGTGCCTGAAGGAAGCAAGCCAAGCCTACGCCAAAGCAGGCCAGCCTCGGGCTGCAGCCCTGGCACTGGGGGCTGCGGCGGGGTGTATGCTCAAGAGTGGGCGGCACGGGGTGGGCGAGGTGGTGCAGGCGCTGGAGGGGAGCCGGAGGCTGGCCAAGAGGAGCACCAAGCAGGGGCTGCTGGGTGAGGCCTTGGGGAGGGAAGATGTGGGGTCTGGGGCAACACCAAGCTGATGCTACTGTGAGGTCGGGGAAGGGGCTAGTGGACGGTCGTACCTGCAGGCCCTAGACGTGACTGCTCTGTCTGTGTCCTCCAGGACAGCTCTATAACGATCTAGGCCTGGGCTACTCCCAGCTCCAGCTGTTCCCTCTGGCCGTGGAGACCTTCCTCCAGGCCCTGTCCCTGTGCCAGAGGCCAGGAGAGCAGGCCACTGTGCTAAGGAACCTGGGGATGGCCCACAATGCCCTTGGCAACTATCAGGAAGCCCAGCAGTTTCACCAGAAGGCTGCTGACCTCCATGGTGAGTGCAGGGGCTGGGGAATGAGACTGGGGCTCAAGGAGTAAGGGGGGGGCTTCAGTGGGGCCCAGGACTCAAGGTAGATGACCTTTGCAAGGTCGTTGGGCCTGGAAGCCGAGAGTGAGGAGGAGAGGGCTGAGAGTACAGGAAATGGGATAGCCAGATGGGACAGAGGGTTGCGGCCCCAGGAGCTGGGGCCCCATGTTGCAAAGGCAGCGATGGACACAGGGAAGGGCACTGGTTGGGATAAGAGGCCCGGGGCGGAGCCCAGCCCTTCCTCTGACTGAGTGTGTGAGCTCTCCTTCTGAGCTTCCGTTTCCACCCATATAAAATGGAGCTATTAAGGTCTGCTTTGCCAGGCAAGGAGGTTCATGCCTGTAATCCCAGCCAGTCAGAGGCTGAGACAGGAGGACTACAAGTTCAAGGCCAGCCTGGGCCACTTAGTGTGACCCTGTCTTAAAATAAAAAATAAAAAGGACTGGGGAATGCAGCTCAGTGACAAAGTACTTCTGGGTTCCCTCCTCGATACCTAAAAGTAAAAAATTTAAATTAAGGTTTTTTTTTTTTTTTTTTTTTTTTTTTTTTTAAAGAGAGCGTGAGAGAGGAGAGAGAGAGAGAGAGAGAGAGAATTTTTAATATTTATTTTTTAGTTCTCGGCGGACACAACATCTTTGTTGGTATGTGGTGCTGAGGATCGAACCCGGGCCGCACGCATGCCAGGCGAGCGCGCTATCGCTTGAGCCACATCCCCAGCCCCTTAAATTAAGTTTAAAGGGCTGGGGATGTGACTCAGTGGTAAAGAGCCCCTGGGTTCAATCCCCAGGACTACAAAAAAAAAAAAAACAAAAAAACAAAAACCCAAACCAACCAAAACATGTGCCTTGCCTACCTCACGAGGTTGGTGCATGGTAAAACAAGCCAGGGTGGGCAACGGGGTCAGAGCTCAGGACAGAAAAGCTGGCACAGAGAGTTCAGGTCTCTGTGGTGCACCTGGAGCTGGGCCGGGGCTGGGCGCGGCATCCCTGGGCACCCTTCCCTACTTGCTGGGAGGCAGGGTCCTGATGCCCCGGCAACCAAAGTCCCCTCTGAGGACGGGCTGCGATCTATCATCAGGCTCTTTGGGGCAGCGGTGGGAGCAGGGACGAAGCTTTGGCAGCCTGGCATTTGCCCTGAGCCAGCTGGGGGACCACAGGGCTGCCAGGGACAACTATCTGCATGCCCTGCTGGCTGCCCAGGATGCTGGTAAGAGTTGAGGGGGGAGCCATGACTTGGGTGGGGTACCCCCAAACTGAGGATCCTTGGGGCTATGGGGAGGGAGGCAGACGGGGGATCTAGGGGTGGGGAGTACCTCTGGAGTGGACAATACACGGGATGGGACAGGATGAGAGAACCTTTCAGACTCTCTTTCCCAGGGGACACGAAGGGGCAGTGGCAGGCCTACGAGGGTCTTGGGGCTGCTGCAGCCAGACTGGGACAATATGACCAGGCTTTGAAGTACTATAAGGAAGCGCTGATACAGTGTCAGGTGAGGTCCTCTTCCCCACTGTCCCTCCAAGAAGCCCTCCCAGGTGACACTCCTGCCTTTACTCCTTCTCCTTTACTCACTCATTCTCAAACACACTGGAGCTGAGTGTGATGGTGCACACTGCTCCGGAGGCTGAGGCAGGAGGATCCTGAGTTCAGAGCCAGCCTCAGCAACTTGGTGAGGCCCTAAGCAACTTTGCGAGACTCTGTCTCTAATAAAATATAAAAAGGGATGGGGATGTGGCTCTGTTCAATCCCCAGTATCAAAACAAATCAAAAAAAAAAAAAAAAGAAGAAGAAGAAGAAGAAGAAGAAAGAGAAAGAAAGAAAGAAAAGAAAAGGAATAAAGAAAAGAAAACATACACTGGAGGCTGGGATTGTAGCTCAGGAGTAGGGTGCTTGCCTAACGCATCTGAGGCCCTGGGTTCCATCCTCAGCACCACATAAAAATAAATAAAATAAAGGTATTCTGTCTATCTACAACTAAAAAAAATTTAAAAAAGGAAACCATACACTGGACACATTGAGTGCTGGGTCCCGTATACTACTGGGAGGAAGAGGCATTCTCTGTCCACTGAGCGGTCAGTGTCAGGACACTGGGAAAGGCACAGGGCTGGGGTTGAGGAGGGGAGATAAAGCCCCTTTCCCTCCCCTCTTTCCTATTTCTTTCTCACCCAGTTCCCTGAGAACTACAAAGTCCAGGCCTTTCCTTTCCCTCACTATCTCCCTCTTTCCAGAAGGAGCCAGATTCTGTGCGGGAACGGCTGGTGGCCAAGCTGGCAGATGCCATGAAGACCCACTTGGCCCAGGTGGGGCTGGTCCAGGTTCACCCATCGGTGAGATATGACACCTGAAACACGAAGCAGGGGAGGAGGGAGAGGTTGCCTGGAGAAGGGGCAGTGAGCAGGGTTGATGTTCTCAGGGATGCTGAGCTTGACTGCTCATCTGTGTCATCTGGGTTGGCGTGTGGGATGTATATCACTTTCTCAGTGGCTGGGAGGTGGGCAGGGATTGTGGCACACATCCAGCACAAGAGCTGCTCCAGGAGCCGGGAGCTGTAGTGCACTCCTGTAATCCCCAGTGATTTGGGAGACCTGAGGCAGGAGGATTGCAAGTTGGAGGTCAGCCTCTGCAATTTAGCAAGGCCCTAAGCCACTTAGTGAGACCCTGTCTCCAAAATAAAAAATAAAAAGGGCAGTAGGGGTAGCCCAGTGGTAAAGTGCCCCTGAGGTCAATCCCCAGTACCAAAAAAGAAAGCAAAACAAGGGCTGCTCCAGGGCTTTGGTTGGTTGGTAGCAGCAAGCCCATTGGGTGCAAGTAAATGAGTTCAAGCAAGGATACCAAGCCATTTGTGAAGGGTTGAAAGGTGTAAATCTTTAGCTGCAGTTCCCTAAATGGCCACAGGATGGGGATGTTGGTTTGAGGAAATCTTACTGGAGAGTCTCCAGATTGGGGGAGGGATATGCAAAAATAAGAGGATGTGGGGAGAAAAGGAACACTTTTATACTGTTAGTGGGGATCAGTTCAACCACTATGGGAATCAGTATGGGATTTCCTCAAATAACTAGGAATGGAACCACTAAATGACCCAGCTACACCATTCCTTGGTATTTATCCTAAAGAATTAAAGTCAGCATACCCTGGTGATCCATGCATACCCACATTTATAGCAGCACAATTCACAATAGCCAAATTATGGAACCAGCCTAGGTGTCTGTCAATGGATGACCGGATAAAGAAAATGTGGGATATAAATACAGTAGAGTTTTATTCAGCCATAAAGAAGAATGAAATTATATTATTTGCAGGAAAATAGAGGAACTTGAGAGCATTGTGTTAAGTGAAATAAGCCAAACTCAGAAGGTCAAGGGTCATATGTGTTCTCTCATATGTAGAAGTTATGGAAAAAAAGGGAGGAAAAGTGTTGTATGTGGGGGGGCGAATCTCCTGGAAATAGAAGGGGGACCAGTAGACTGGAGGAAAGGGACCAGAATGGGGCTGGGGAGATACTAGGGAACACTGGGCCAAATTGTATTGTTATATTGTGTGTGTGTGTGTGTGTGTGTGTGTGCACGCGCGCGCGCGCAAATATGTAATAATGAATCCCACTATTTTGTATAATTATAATGCACCAGTAAGAAAATATGGGAAAAATGAAAATAGTTCTGAAAAAAATATTAGCCTGGCTCAGGCAGGAGATTGGATTTGTGGTCAGAAGACCTGGGCCCCACCTGAAATCTGCCACTAACTCTGTGGTTATGCTAGGTGAGGCCCTAGGCAGGATGGGGCGGTAGTCAGGCTCTGGCCAGGTCCATGAGCCTGAGTTCTAACTTGAAAATTGTTACTGGGGACCTTAATGGAATAAAGAACTTTATCCTGGAATTTTATTCCCAGTAATGGGGGCACACCTGGGGTGTCTCTATTAGGTGAGACCGTCTCTCTGGGGCCATGATGTCTCCCTGCAGGCAGGTGAAGGGAACACACACTCACTTACGCATATGCAGTGGGGAGGGGTTTTTCTTAAATCAATTCTTTGGACTCCTCTTTCTTCCCAGACCCCAGCACCAGGAAGACCCCAGGCTCCAGGCAGGGTCAGCCAAGTGGCAGGGACCTCAACCAGGGTACAAAGCAGTACAGCAGATGCCCAGCACAGGTGAGGCAGCTTGGGTCAGAGACTGGGTGTTGGGAGGTGTGGCAGGGGTGGGACCTCCTCTGCCCCTCCACACCTGGGTCACCTGCCCCTGCAGACCTTTTGGTAGATGGGAAGATAAAGAATTTGAGGAGCGCCAGGAGGAGAAAGGAGAGGAGGGATCCGTGAATGTTCCCACATCTGTGTCCCAGAAACTAGAGGGTGAGTCAAGGGGTGGTTCCCGTCTCACCTCAGCTGGTGCTCTCTCCTTACTTTCCTGGTCCTCCCGCCCTCCGTCTGTCCTTGAGTCACCCAGATCCAGCTCTCCAGATTGCCAACCCCTGGAAGAGTCCTCCCCACACTTCTGCCTCCCTCTCAAGGCCCTGGCCTGTTCCTCGACACCTCAGCTCCACCCCAACCCTAGCCCTTTCCAGATTGGCCTCTCCCTCCATGCTTCAGGCTTTCCTAACCTCTAGAAGTTTACATCTCAGAGCACCAAGGTTTGTTGAGAGCTTGCTACCTTCCAGGTACTAGGCTGGGTGTTTTTCTGACCCCAGCTTAATCTTCACTAGAATGTTCCTCAAAGGCTCCCAACTCTGGGAGCCAAGTTCCTTGTTAGTTGCTGAGCTCCTTCCAAGCACAGCAAATTGTACTGACTACTAGCTTTTAAGTTGGCCCATGTGCCCCTATAGAGAGAGGGCATAGTCTTTTTTTTTTTTTTTAATCTGGGATTGAACCTAGGGGTGCTTTACTACTAAGCCATATCCCCAGCCCCTTTACTTTAATATTTTTCTTAGTTGTAGTCAGACACAATACCTTTATTTTATTTATTTATTTTTATGTGGTGCTGAGGATCGAACCCAGCGCCTTGCACGTGCTAGGCGAGTGCTCTACCTCTGAGCCACAACCCCAGCCCAGCTTTTTTTTTTTTTTTTTTTTTGAGACAGGGTCTTGCTAAGTTGCTGAGGGCCTTGCTAAGTTGCTGAGGCTGGCTTTGAACTTGCCATCTTCCTGTCTTGGCCTCCCAAACTGCTGGGATTATAAGCATGTGCCACCACACCGGCTTCTTCTTCTCCTTCTCCTCCTCCTTCCTCCTCCTTCTTTCTTCTTTCTTTCTTTCTTTTTTTTTTTTTTTGTACTGAGGATTACCCAAGCGTATTCTACCACTGAGCTACATCTCCATCCCCAGCACCCCCCTTTTTAAATTTTTATTTTTATTTTTGAGACAGGGTTGCACTAAGTTGCTCAATCTGGCCTCAAATTTGCAAACTTCTTGCCTCAGCCTCCCAAGTCACTAGGATTACAGACATGCCCAGCTGAGGGCACAGTCTATGGTACACCCTCCCTGTACCAGGACCAATGCATTTTCTGACACCCACCCTCCTTGTTCCTCCCCCAGAGCTTTCTCTTTCCCACCATGATGTTCCTTGGTGTGAAGAGGCTTGTGGTGAATGTTTGACCCTCTCCATTCTAGGTCCAAGACCCAGGACCCATCTTCCATTTGGAGGTTTGGGTGCCCCTAGAGAGTACTCTGGTATCCTGATACCCAATGGCTCCCAAGCCAATAGGTGAGTCCTGGAGGAGGGGAGAAGAATGGATGAAGGAAGCAGAAGATGTGTGTGGCTTGGGATGATATTTGATGGAACATGACCACTGTCATAGTTGGGAAAAGAAATGATCTGGTGCCTGGGATATGGGGCCCTGAATGTTTGTCTTACTTCAGCAGTTTGAACAACCCTCACCCAGCTCTGGAGCCCAGGGTCTCCCTGCCTCCTGCATGGCCTGACTATGGGACTCAGAGAGAGAGAGAGAGCGGGGGGGGGGGGGGGGGGAGAGGGAGAGGGAGATATCTCTCTCTACAGAAGTGGGGAACATGAAGTTTAAGCCTTCTGCTTCCTCCCCTGGAGCCCACCAGTGGAGGCCAGTGAGGGCCTAGGGAGCTGGAGCCAGGGCAGGCCCCCTGCTCTTCTCCCTCGCTGATCCCACTGGCCAACCCCTCCTTCCCTCCTTCAGGTCAGCCAGGCGGCCCAGGGAAGCCCTCCACAAGAACCCTCAGAGGAGAGTCACCCAGTCTGGCTTCTGCATAATCATGTGACCTGCACCCTGCTCGCTGCAGCCCTCACCTCTGCAGGACTCCTCAACACACACACTTCATAGACTTCTGGGAACTGAGCCTCTTCCCAAATGATTGAACCCTGTATGGAAATAGAACAACACAGTCACTGAGTGGACTCCTGAGCAGGTGGGCTAAGGGCTCTGCAGTCCCAGTTCCAAGAGATTCTCTTTGCTCCTAACTGGACTCAAGAGGCAAAAGAAAAAGAAAATGGATAGTGAACTCCTACCCTGCTTTTTTTTTCTCTCTTTTTTTTCCTTCTGAGTCTAGACCTCATGATTGCTAAAGCCCTTGCCAGTTCTAAAAACTATGACTTCTTGCTAGGTACAGCAGCACATGCCTGTAATCCCAGAGACTTGGGAGGTTGAGGCAAGAAGATAACAAGTTCAAGGCCAGCCTGGGTAACATGGTGAAACTGTCTCAATATAGAAACTAAAAAGGGCTGTGGATATAGCTCAGTGGTAAAGCACCCATGGGCTCAACACAGGAACAATCAACCACTAAAACTCTGACTTCTTGGTCAGGTGGTTTTGAAGTCACTGACTTTCTGCAGACCTTCTTTTCTCAGATGGGAAATGGAGATGTAATGCTACAGAAGACCTTACACTAACCGACCAGACCTCTGTTCACTGCTTTCTCAGGCCCACAGCCTGTAGGACAAGGCCAGCTGCTAGCCAGGGCAATAGCAATGACACTATTTATTTGGGGTCATTGGGGATTGAACTCAGGGACATTTGACCACTGAGCCACATCCCCAGCCCTATTTTGTATTTTATTTAGAGACAGGGTCTCACTGAGTTGCTTAGCGCCTCCTGGTTGCTGAGGCTGGCTCTGATCTTGTGATCCTCCTGCCTCAGCCTCCTGAGCCACTAGGGTTGCAGGTGTGTGCCACTGTGCCCGGCTAGCAATGACATTATTAACATTTATTGAGTACTTAGCACATGTCCCATATACTAAGTGCTTTACTAGTGTTTTCTCCTTACAACAAAATTTATGAGGTGCTATTATTATCCCCTTTCACGGATAGGAAAAAGAAATCTCAGAGGGGAATTTCCAGGTCACACAAGCCATATGTGGAGAAGGCAGGATTCAAACTTAGGTGCTTGCTGTCTGGTGTGATTTATTTTATTTATTTGTTTATTTATGCATGCAGTACTAGGGATTGGGACTGTACATCCTAGGTAAGCGCTCTACCACTGAGCCACATCCTCAGCCAGTGATTTATTCCAATGTGCTCATGATGGTTGTTTTATTATAATATATAACTTAGTTAAATATTGTATAAATTGATGAACTAAGTGTGAAAACAAGCAGTGTTTCTACAAAAACTAAGTAGGATCCTTAAAAGACCTGATTAAGGTGAGTCACTTTTAAAAGCTGCTGTTGAATTAGACTTGAACAAGGAAATTATTACAAATTGGGAGGAAATCACAAGATTCTAGATGAATTCTGCAATTGGATTGCTTCAGACATGCCCATTAATTGACTCATTTTAAGGAAGAAAACTGGAAATTGCAGGTAATAAGTAATTGGTGAGGTTTATGTAAGAAAAAAGGGGGCCCTAACCTCAGAGAAAAGACTTGGGTCCCAGTTTGACAAGAAGCAAATGAATGTGTTTTGTGTTTTAAGCTGAAATGAGATAATTCAATCCTGATCATATTTGATAAGAGGGTGTAGGAGAGGCAAAATTTAACCTCTACTCTCCTTGGAGGCTCTGACTGTGCCTGAGAATTAAGTTGATGTAAAACAGATTAAAGAGAAACACATACAAATATATTTAATATAAATTTTGTGACACAGAATTAATAACAAAAGGAACAACTCAAAAAAGCAGCAAAACCTAAATGTTTTAGGTTGAAAAAAAGGAAGAAATTGTGGAAAATCAACTAAAATATATATGGAGGCTAAAGGAAGATACACTGTTGAATTTTAACAGAGTTTGTACAGAGTTCTTAACCTCTGTTCCCGGTCTTCAGGAATAAGAATATTTCTTTCCTCCTAGTACAGGGAGCATGTCTTTCACATGAGAATCTTATTTCTCGGGCTGGGGATGTGGCTCAAGTGGTAGCGCGCTCGCCTGGCATGTATGCAGCCCAGGTTCGATCCTCAGCACTACATACCAACAAAGATGTTGTGTCCGCCGAGAACTAAAAAATAATAAATATTTAAAAATTCTCTCTCTCTCCTCTTTCACTCTCTCTTTAAAAAAATATTAAAAAAAAGAATCTTATTTCTCTTGCTTTCAAGAAGGAAAGGAGGGCTGCAGGCAGTGATGCATGCCTGTAATCCCAGCAATGCCCTGTCTCAAAAAAAGGGGGGGGCGGGGATGTAGCTCAGTGGTAAAGCACCACTAGGTTCTATCCCTGGTACAAGAAGAAAAGGGGAGGTAGGAATGCCTTCTATTCTTACTGTTTTTCCAATGACTTTAATTCAAAATAATCCTTATGCCAAAGTGGCATATTTTGAGGTGGCATACTCTGTCACCCTTTGAGGCTTTTTGGTGTACCACGAACGAATTCACAGGGAGTACACTCCCCAGCTTCTTACCCATGCAGCACTGTTTGCATTCTCAAAAGTACTCGAATAGCAGGGTGTGGTGGTGCATGCCTGTAATCCCAGCAACTCAGGAGGCTGAGGTAGGAAGATCACAAGTTCAAAGCCCTGAGCAACTAAGAGAGACGCTACCCTGTCTCTAAAAAAAAAAAAAACGGGCTAGGAATATGGTTCAGAGGTTAAGTGCCCGTGGGTTCAATCCCCCCAAAAATAAAGTACTTGGATAGCCAATGTGCACCTGTAACACCAGCTACTCCGGAGGCTGAGACAAGAGGATTACAAAAGACCAACCTGGGCAATTCAGCAAGACCCTACCTGAAAATGAAATTAAGAAAAAATAAATAAATAAAGGGTTGAGGATATAAGCTCAGTGGTAGGGTATCCAGTATGTGCGAGGCCCAGGGTTCAATCCCTAGTATTGCAAATAGGTAAATAAAAGAACTTGCATAAAATTTATTCTCCTCAAGGTTCCTAATGGAACATCGCGTGACCTGGGACCCTCTGGTTTCAATGACATCTTTAACCTATTTAGGATTTATAGTAGACAAGTACGGCGTGATGTTCTGGTAGGAACCGAGGTGGGAACTAGCGTAGTGGAGGGGGTTCCTAGATTAGGTAAATATGAACATGAGCTTATTGTGTCGGGCATTCCCGAGGGCCCTCGCCTGGCTTTGGATGCAGGTCCTCCCTTCCCCGGTGTGTGTGTGCGGCCCCGCCACCAGGAGGCCCAAGTCCCCCCAGCAGGTCCAGCGGCCGCCGCGCTCACAGCCAGGCAGAGCTGGAGAATCGCGGGTCACTCCCCGAGGCCTCCAGTACGTCTACGAGTAGGAGACGAGTCCACGCTCTCGGGAAGGGCTGGGCTCCGGCGGTCACTGAAGGCGCACGGGAGTCCGGCCTCGGGCGGGGCGGACCCGAATCCCGCGGCCAAACCGCTTCCGGAGCCTGCGCGGCGGCCGGGCCTCTCCGGGTGGGAGGAGCGCCGCGCCTGCGCCGGAACTGGGCCGGGCCGGAGGCGCGCGCCTGCGAGCTGATGTCGGGGCTGCGGGCGCTGCTGGGCTTCGGGCTGCTGGTTGCCGGCTCACGCCTGCCTCGAGTCAGAAGTCAGGCCGGCGCCTGCCGCGCGGGCCCCACGTGGTGGGGAACGCAGCGGCTGAGCGTGGGTGGGCCCCGGGACCCAGAGGCCATGGCGAGCACCGCGGTAAAGTACCTGAGGTAGGCGAGGCCGGGGGCGGGCACGCGGTGGACGGCTGTCCTCGGGCCCGGCGCCTCGTGACACCCGAGGGCAGGATCTCAGGTTAGGGCTTCCCTCAGCCAGGAGGAGGCCCAGGCCGTGGACCAGGAGTTGTTCAACGAGTACCAGTTCAGCGTGGACCAACTTATGGAGCTGGCTGGGCTGAGCTGCGCTACAGCCATTGCCAAGGTCAGTGGCACAACCCGCGATCTCCGGGAGGAGCAAGGAGGTGTCACACTCCTGAGCATAAAGGATAGGAGCTGGCCCAACTGGTCTGTTACTGCCTGAAAACCCTTTGGCTCTGCCTTCAGGCATATCCCTCCTCGTCCATGGCCAGGAACCCCCCTACTGTCCTGGTCATCTGTGGCCCCGGCAATAACGGAGGAGATGGTTTGGTCTGCGCTAGACATCTCAAACTCTTTGTGAGTATGTGGGGAGGAGCCCTGGGGGAGGGCTTTAGGGTTCTGGGATCTGAAGTGAAATTGCCACTTCCCTTTGCATTTAGGGTTACCAGCCAACCATCTATTACCCCAAAAGGCCCAACAAACCACTCTTCACTGCACTGGTGACTCAGTGCCAGAAAATGGACATCCCTTTCCTTGGTGAAATGCCCCCAGAGGTAGGTGGCTTCATTCAATAGCCCATCTCCCCAGTAACCACTCCAGGCTCTGCTTTCTGCCCATTTCCAGGCGGAGCTCACTTACCCAGTCCCAGCACAGAAGATGCCTAAAGGATGCTATTTGAATAGAAGTGGTAGCCCCTCCTCCTCCACAAGGTGTTCTCATATGAGTCCCCAATGCCACCACTTTTACAGCTTTCTTCCCCAGTCCCTCTGTAGTCAGATCCTCTTCCCCTCGAATGCTGTAAACATGATTTGTCCCTCTTTGGCTGGAGTAACTGCCTCACTCTAAATCTTTTTGCAGATGCATGAGTTTTTTATTAGAAAAATTCTTAACACATTTTGCAGACAAGGATACAGAGTTGCAGTTAAGTGGTTTGCCAAAATCACAGAATTGAATCATGGCAGAGCTGAGACCAGAAATTGGGCCCTCCTGATTCTGTCCTGGGCTCTTCTGCACTGTAGCCTCTCCAGTGGCAAGCACTCAGAAAATGTGTGTGAACTCAGCTTGGCCTGAATCCGCGGCCATGCCCCCCCCCCCCCCCCCCCCCCGTTCTCTAGTATGCCCTTTGTTGGTGCACTCCTATAATCCCAGCACCTTGGGAGGCTGAGACAGGAGGATTTCGAGTTCAAAGCCAGACTCAGCAATGGTGAGGCACTAAGCAACTCAAGTGAGACCCTGTCTCTAAATAAAATACCAAATAGGGCTGGGGATGTGGCTCAGTGGCCAAGTGCCCTGAGTTCAATCCCTGGTACCACCCCCCCCCAAAAAAAAATTAAAATAAATAAACAAGCAGGGCATGGTGGCAAATGCCTGTAATTCCAGTGGCCTGGAATAATAAGGCAGGAGGATCCCAAGTTCAAAGCCAGCCTCAGCAATTTAGCAAGGGTCCTATGCAACTTGGTGAGACCCTGTCTCAAAAAATAAAAAAGGGACTGGGCCTGGGGCTCGCCTGGCATGTGTCAGGCACTGGGTTTGATCCTCAGCACCACATAAAAATAAATTGTGTCTACCTACAATTAAAAAAATATAAGTAAAAGGACTGGGGAATGTGGCTCAGTAGTTAAACGCCCCTGGTTTCAATCTCTGGTATAAATAAATAGGGCTGGAGAGGTAGCTCAATGTTAGAGCACCCCAAGGTTCAATTCCTAGTGCCAAGAAAAAAAAAAAAAGATGGCTTCAAGTGAGATAGTTTCTATGCCTCTGAGTGCTCTGTGGGTACAGAAGACAGCCCTCCCCAGTTAAGGCTCTCTGTGCAGCTGCTGGTCTGACATCCTTGCCTTTTCCTGCTCCACCACAGCCCATGATGATTGATGAGCTGTACGAGTTGGTGGTGGATGCCATCTTTGGCTTCAGCTTCAAGGGTGATGTTCGGGAGCCATTCCGCAGCATCCTGAGTGTCCTCAGTGGACTCACTGTGCCGATTGCCAGCATCGACATTCCCTCAGGTGCTGGGACCCAGAAGGTTGGGGGAATTGGGGCTCTACCCTCTGTCGCAAAGCAGGTACCTTGGAATCCTGATTGTTGAGCCAGAGCTCGGACCAGGTCTAAAATGACGAGTATAGAGGGGTTGAACACAGCTTTCCAGGTCCCACATTTTTTAGGGCTGAGGAGGAGTTCACATGCTGGCCCCATGAAGAAAACAAAGCCCAGAGGTATCTGGAGCTCCTATGGTGACAGTTCCTCCAGCAAGGACTGAAGGGGCATCCCAGTCCTTAAGACTAGGGTAAATCGGGCTGGGGCTGGAGCTCAGCGGTGGAGCACTAGCTAGCGTGTGCAAGGTCCTGGGTTTGATCCTCAGCACCACATAAAAATAAATAAAGGTATTGTGTCCAATTACAATTAAAAAAAAAAAAAGGCTAGGGTAAAGCGAAGTGAAGAAGGGGACTAGACCTATGGCCTCTTCCACACTTCTGAGCATCACCCTCTTTTCAGGATGGGATGTGGAGAAGGGAAACTCTGGAGGGATCCAGCCAGACTTGCTCATCTCTCTGACAGCACCTAAAAAGTCTGCTACCCAGTTCACTGGTCGCTACCATTACTTGGGAGGTCGTTTTGTACCACCTGCTCTGGAAAAGAAGTATCAGCTGAACCTGCCATCCTACCCGGACACTGAATGCGTCTACCGCCTGCAGTGAGGCAGGTGGGTGGGAATTCTCCTCAATAAAGACTCAGTGCCTTTCCCAGAACTGTTGTCCTGGGAGCTCTTCTGGATGTAACGATTAATGGGTGGTGGTATTGCCTCTCTGGGGGAACAGAACAGGCAAGAGAGGTCATGTGGCATTTAGAAAAAAATGATAATTAACTAGTTGTCAAGTCAGATGTGCTGTTTTTCATACACAAGTGACACTTATCCATTTGAGACAGCGAGCTGAATGCTGTCATTAAGCTACTTCCATTTATATTAATGTAGCAAGACTCCAGGAGGTTAACAGAAGGAACTTCTTCAAAAGACTTCAAGGAAATTTCTTTTTCTTTTTTATGGTACTGGGGATTGAACCCAAAGCCTCTAACATGCTACACAAGCATTCTACTACTGATCAGATCCCCACCCGTTTTTAGTTTGAGAAAGGGTCCAACTTGAACTTGTGATCCTTCTGCCTCAACTGGGATTCTAGTTGTGTGTACCACACCTTGTATTTAGGACCTTCCAAGGCTGGAATTAAAGATGCCAATTTGTATGTACCTGTAGGCTGGGAGCTCAAGTTCGTATTTATTTATAGTCAATTGGTATAGTGTTAGAAACAAGCAACCTATGAGCTGAATATAGCCCATAACCCCAAATTTGTGTTTTTCTTAGCCTTCATGATATTTAAAAGCCAGGACCTTTCCCGTAAGTCTGCATTTTGGTGTATTTTGGTAGGGATGCGCCTGTCTATATTCCTGTTCCCACTGCCCCTGTCTACCTTGTTCCTTAGCTGCCTGGCTCCTGGAGGCACTCGAGTTCATGTCTCTGGGTTGGAGGCTGCAGGGAGAGTAGGAGAGACCACGTCCACTCCCTTGACTAAGACGCGGCACTAGTCTTCCAGCAGGAGACTGCTGTCCCTGAGCTCAGTCTCCTCTTTGGGAGGGGTTCCTCCTGTAGGACGCTGACCCTGGTCTCGGAGGCTACAACTGGAAAGGAACTACTCCAGCTTGAGAGGCCTGCAGTCTCTCTTCCTCTGTTTCTTCTTTGTGGTGCTCTGGTCAGTGCTGACTCGCCTTCTCTCCTCCCCGAGTTGCTGCCGCCTCCTCTTCTTACCTCTGTTCTCTATTTCCTCAGTCCTGTCATTGTCACCCTCACAGCTTACCTCCGAGACCTCCTCCTCTTTCCTGCACTGCTGTCTCTTCTTGCTTCTGTTACCGCAGGGCGAGCTTCCTGCTTCCCTGGCTGCACCCTCTAGAGCAGTCTCCTCCCCGTCCCCATCAGCCACGCTCAAGTCCTCCTCATGCCACTGCTGCTTTTTCTTTTTCTTGTCTCTGTGGCAGGGGTCCCTGTGCGCTCTCCTCGTCACCTCCTTTCTCCCGACACCACTTGCAGGATCCTTCCCTCTTCCTTCTCCACCCAACACCCCCATCTCTTCCTCCCCCTCCTCCCCTTCATGGTGCTGCCTCTTCTTCTTCTTCCTTTTCTTAAGAGACTGACGGGCTTGCTCTCTGCTCCTGGGTTCCTCGAGCCCCCTGGGCCCCGCGGCCTCGTTCTCTCCACTCCTCCCTCTCTCACCTGAGACCTCTTCTTGATGTCGTCTTTTCTTCTTTTTGCTTTTCCTGGTGCTGTGCTCAGTGTGTTCTGGGTGCTCCTCATCCACACTCTGCTCAGTTGCTCTAGGCTCTTTCTGTTTCCTTTTCTTTTTGGGGGGGTTGGGAGGCTGGCTTTCAGACTGTGGCTGAGAGGCCTCAGAGACCTGGCCTTTAAGATGAGCCAGGAAGGCCTGCTCCTGGGCCTCTAGCCGAGCAAGCTTGGCCTTCATTGTGATCCCAAGACGTGCAGCCCTGAAACAGAGTGTCAGCAAGGGTATTGGGAGTTGGGCCTATCCTTAGGCCTGCAGGGAAAGTTGGGGCTTGGGGACAGAGAACTACCTATTTTCAGGCAGTATATGGGTAGACAGCAAGAATTATTTCTGTGGGTTAGAAATAATCAAAAGGTAGCACAAGCTTGGTAGGCAGAAAGGAAGGGAGCCCAGAAGTGACTACTACTTACTTGTGTGCCGTTCGCCCCTCACAGGCCTGGAGCAGCATCTCATCAGTTAGGCTGGGGGCAGATGAGGAGTTACAGACAGATTGGCAGAAAGGCTTGACCTCTCCTTCCCTCTAAAATGTTTCTTTAACACTGAGATTTTTGTTCAAGACCTGGCACTTTTTTTTTTTTTAATATTTACTTTTTAGTAATAGGTGGACACAGTATCTCTGTTATTTTTATGTGGTGCTGAGGATTGAACCCAGCGTTCCACACATGGTAGGCAAGTGCTCTACCTCTGAGCCACAACCCAGGCCCAAGACCTGGCACTTTCTGAAGTGCTAAGGACATACTAATTAATACAACTCAATTCCACCCCCAAGAAACCCAGGCAGGCACTGAACTCGGCTCTTTCTCCCTCCCCAACCCCTGCCCACCATGCTAAAGTGGACTCTCACATCTTTGGGGGCCTGGGCCCCTGGCTGTCGTCATCACTGCTGCTCTCCAAGTTTCTGTCTGGCTTCTCTCCACCCGAAGTCAGCGTGGCCGTCTAGGAGGGATGAAGTGCGTGGACATGGCCCACTCAACACCACTACCACCCCTCTTCCTGTGTGGAAGCCTCCCAGGAATTCATAGCCTAGGCAGGAATTTGCTAGCCCCCAACTTGCTCCTTGCAGAGCCACAGGCACGGGGGGCCTGCATACTTCAACCTGGCAGAAGGTGGACTGCAGCTGCTGGAGGCAAGCAACCTTGGGCTCCTAGCTGGCTGGTGGGCAGAACAGACAGGAAGGGAGTGCTCTGGGTCATCAGACCGTCACAGAATAGGTGCCAACAACTGACAATAAAGATGGCATCCACCCACCCCCACCCAATACCGACTCACGGCACCTTCATTTAATTAGATTAACTGAGAATCTACAATGGGCCAAGGAGCTGGGGATATAAAGTTGAATAAAAATGAGAAGGGTCCAGCCCAGGTGGAGCTATAGGGAAAGGGGTAAGAAATATAGTCCAACATAGGCAGTTATGATGGTAGAAGAGGGGGGCCCAAGTCAGACTTAAGGGCTTGGGAGGGGGTTTCTAAAAGTAACTGATGAGTAGTCTAGAAGACAAGAAAATCAGCAAAAGGAGAATACGCCTGGCAGAGGGAATAGTACATGCAAAAACCTGCAGGTGGAAGAACACAGTACCTTCAAAGAAAAGAAACATTCTAGTTGGCTAAAGTGTAACTGTCCTCGAGGAACTGGCAAGACGTGGGGCTGGAGAAGAGGCAGGGACAAGGCATGAAGGGCCATGTACACAGCCAGATAAACCTGGACCGCACCATCCCAGTCCAAGAAGAGCTGGTGACATGCTGAAAATTGTTTTAGAGCCCACATCCTGGATGTTTTGTAGAGGGTAAAGTGATTGGGGTGGGGAGCGAGACTAGGGGTGAAGAGGCTGTTAAAGAAGTGACCATGACATGAACTGGAGTAGTACAACAGAGAGAAACAGAGTGGAAAGATCTGATAGGTAATATGCAAAGCCCTGAGCACATAATAGCCATTCAATGTTAGCTCCCTTCTACTGGTACAGTAAAATCAAACCAGCTGGGCGAGGTGGTGCGCACCTGTAATTTCAGTAACTCAGGAGGCCGAAGCAGGAGACTCACAAGTTCAAGGTCAGCCTCAGCAATTTAGTGAGGCTTTAAGCAACTGAGCAATACCATGTCTCAAAAAAGAAATAAAAAGGCTGGGGATGTACTCAGTGTACAGCACCTCTGAATTCTATCCCCAGTGCCAAAAAAAAAAAAAAAAAAAAGGTAGACTAGGGCTGGGGTTGTGGCTCAGAGGTAGAGTGCTTGCCTACCATGTGCAAGGCCCTGCATTCAATCCTCAGCACCACACAAAAATAAACAAATAAAATAAAGGTATTGTGTCCAACTTCAACTAAAAAATAAATATTAAAAAAAAAAAGAGAGAGAGAGACCAAACACCTGAGTTCTGGTCCTATTTGCTGTTACTAGCCAACTGGGCTCTTTGGCAAGTTACTTTTCACCCATTTAGCCACATGCAAAATAAGGATGGACTAGATAAATTCTCAGGTCCCCTTTACCTTCTAAGTCCTTTGAATAGACACAGATGCCACCATCTGGACCCTACCCTCCATTCCCTATTACTCCTCCCCCAGTGACTGGCAGGGATCCATGCAGCTGAAGATCTGTATATTTGCAGTATTGGGGATTGAACCCAGCATCTCTCACACGCTAGGCAAGCATTCTGCCACTCAGCTATATCCCCCCTATATTGTTAATATTTGTATGTGTGTGTGTTAGTACTGGATTGAATTCAGGTGCACTCTAGGTTACCTCCCTGGCCCTTTTTGTTTTTTGACATAGGTCTTGCTAAGTTGCCAGGGCAAGCCTAGAACTCATGATCCTCCTGCCTCACCCTCCCAGGTTGCTGAGATTACAGGCATGTGCCACTCATCCAGCTCTGAAGATCTCCATTCTTACTAAGAACTTGGGCAGTCTAAGTTAACCCAGAAAGATGAGCACAGGATCATACTAGGTTATGACCGTCCTGATAATTGGTAAGGCACACAAAGCAATTGCTCAGGCTCCAAGAGAAGCCAGGAAGGCAAAAAGGATGGCCCTCTCACCCCAGCCTCTAATACCTTCACGAACTTCTGATACAGCATGTTAGGCTTGGGACGATTATGAGTGGTCTCCTTGGAAAGGCGTCTTATCTGCACTCCGTCCTGCAGGAAGGTATCAGTGAGTAGGTGACATACCATATGTTCCCTTCCCACCATGTCTCAGGCCCTCCATTTCCTGTGCCTGCCTATCAGAGCTCATACCTGCCCAGTTTCTACTACCAAGTTGGCTGCAGTCTTGTTGAAAAGCTCATTCCACCAGTGGTTTGTGAACTCCTTGGCAGGATCGTGTCCCACCTGCCAGGGGAACAGTATGAACCTTGAGTACCTGTCCATCAAGCCCTCAAGAGTCCCCTCTCTCGTCGGTGCTGACCAGCCTGCCCAGTCTTACCCCATGAGTATCTTGCTTCAGAGTCACCTTGATGGCCTGGGTGATGCCATTCTCCTTCCGGCCTAGTCCTTTGCCTGCAGAGAACAGTGAATAACTTGGCTTATTCTGCAGCCTGCCTTGAGCCACCAGCCACTCCACACGTCACTCCTTGCCATTGTACACCTTAGCATTTGGGTATACTTTGTCCCTTTTAGAAGGACTTCTAGTCTCATTCTTTCTAGTGCCACTCTATGCATTCCCACTGTGTCTAAACCTGAGCTAACCTTCTACCCTGACTCTTCAGGGACAGAGTCCATGTCCCTCCCTCCCTCCCTGGGTCCTCCCAACCACTTCTTCTTGTTATCCACTGTCAAATTTTCCCCATTCTTCTCTCTTCTGAATAAATCAGAAAACTTATTCTTCTGTAAAATTCTCCTTTAAACTACCTTTTCCTCTGACTAAAGGACTACAGTGGGTAATCCAGGAGGCCTCTCCCCAAGGCAGAAGGTAGGCAGGGAGTTGGGGATTATGGAAGAGGCTCCATGGGGATAACCTTGAGTCCATCCATGCTTTAGCAGCTGCTCCTCAGCAAACTTCATCCCACGACTCTTGACCTCTGGGGTGATGCTCATGGTGGGCAAAGAGGCTTGGCTTTCACCAGAGGAGGAGAAATGACATCATCCTTTTAAGAGGAAAGAAGAAAGTGCCCATAGCAGCCATGAACTGTGGGAGGCCATCCTCGCACGTGATTTGAGTTACCTCTCAGGCTGGGTGAGAGGCGCTTGGACACAGCGGTGTAAAAGCCATCCCAGACCCTTTCCCAGGTCCGAGGGCTTGTCTGTTCAGAGGCATGCCTGGCAACTGACCTGAAGACCCAATCGCCGGCCCTGACCTTGGGATGCCACCCCCCTTAACCTTCATTGGATGGGATTTTCCCTTGAATCTTTTTGTTCCCCCAAAAAAGCTCACTCCCTGGCGTGCTCTCCCTCTCTCGTTTGTCTCTTCTGTAAACCTCACCACCGCATTAGGTGGCTGGAGGCGGGAGCTAGGAGAAGCCGTCTCATGAGCTGGAGTTAAAGGTAAATGAAAGTCTGTCTCTTTTAATTTAAAACTCACTAGCAATTTCTTATGCATCGAACCTTCTTTTATGAAGCTCGCGCTGGTCGCATGGCAGAATGAACCCTACTCTGGCTGCTCTTGTAAGAATTCTCTTTCCTGAGCTCTCAGGAGAGACAGGAAGGAGGGCCTGTTTCTTCCTGACTGCTCCTGGGGAGCTCCATGACTGTCCAACACCAACATATCTCAGAGTCAAGAAGGAACGGTGTAAACACTAAGGCCTGGATTTATGGAGAGCTCACCACAAAGGGATGCTAATGCTTTCCTGAATGTGGATTCAGGAAAGTATTATAATGATCTCTATTTTAGCTGGGCACAGTGGCTCACACTTGTAATCCCAGTGACTCAGGAGGCTGAGGCAGGAGGATCACAACTTCAAAGCCAGCCTCAGCAAGTCAGCGAGTTCCTAATCAACTTAATAAAACCCTGTCTCAAAAACTAAAAAGGGCTGGGATATGACTCAGTGGTTAAGTACCCCTGGGTTCAATCCCCAGTACCAATATAAACAAACATCTCTATTTTACAAAAGAGGTTAGGTAACTTGCTTAAGGTCACACAGGAATGTGTACAAAATTCAAACCAGACAGCTCATCTGCAGAGTCCACACTCTACCACCATATATACCACCTCCCAAAATATATTATCCTATAAAAATAAAGCTATAAGATCCTTATCAACCTGAGTTTTAAGGTAATAGTTAGGAAAGCCTACATTCTCTACTATGTCACAGCATTTACAGGGTCCTTTTGGTAAGGAGCTACACTTTCCCCCAGTGCTGCTATGTCTGCCTTGGTGGAGCTCCCCTTCTGAAAATGTCCAGCTTAGAAGGGCACTCTGAGGAATTGAACCCCGGGGCACTTAACCACTGAGCCACATCCTAGCCCTTATATTTTATTTAGAGGCAAGGTCTCACTGAGTTTCATCAGCCTCACTAAATTACTGAGGCGGCTTTGAATTGGTGATCCTCCTAAGTCGCTGGGATTATAGACATGCACCACCATGCCTGGCTTAGAAGGACACTCATACTGAGCATTTAGTGCTTAACAGGTAGATTTGCACATATTGTCATATAATCTTGACAATTCCGAGATAAGTTATGCTTCCTTTATGAGTTTCTTGCCCGAGCACAGCTGATGAAAATGGAATAATAGCCCAATCAGCCTGACTCCAGAGTGGTTCCCTCTCACTCCATCAATTAGAGGCATTTCTTTACAGTAACTCATGTTGTTCTATTTGAACCCAGAATGGTATTATCCAACTTATATGTAAATTTGCCTCTGAAATGGTTAAAGTGTCTTATCACATAAGACAGTGAAAACTAAGATTATCAATGCTGACTCACAGTTAACTTGTGCTAATATCTGCAGACATTTCATTTATTATAGACATTTCATTTATTGCAGATGACTGTCAAGAATAACTCAGGGTAATTCATACCCTCCCAAAGTGACAACTCTTTTTTGTTGTTATTGTAGACAGACACGATACCTTTATTTTGTTTTTTTTTTTTTATTTTTATGTGGTGCTGAGGATCAAACCCAATGCCTCACACATGCTAGGCAAGTGCTCTACTAACGACTTGCCCCCAAAGTGACAACTTTTTTTTTTCAACTTTATTTTATGAGTTTACTTTTCTATACAGTGCTGAGGATTGAATCCAGTGCCTCACATGTGCTAGGCAAGCCCTCTACCACTAAGCCATAACCCCAGTCTCCAAAGTGACAACTCTTAAGGGAAAACTTTTGTTTAAGAAGACATAGTAAGTATCTTTAAAAAAAAAAAAAAATGAGACACACCATTACAGCCACTCCTCCTAAACATAATATGTTAGATTTAAGAATGGTGAGCAGGAGACTGTTGGCCTGTTTTGTAAACTTGTTTGGAAATATTTAGGGGCAGTTTCTATCTAAGGGGGTTTTTGTGAATCTTTTATCCCCCCTCTTCCATCCCAGCAGAAGAGCCCTGGGGATTCTACCATTTTTTTTCTAATCCACGTGTAAACATGCATTGCTCTAAGCATTTTCCGTTAAACATTAAAAAAAGAATGGTGAGCAGCCCCAGTACAAATTCAGGATGCTTCACATTTCTACTGTGAAAGATGATAACCTGAAACCATAGCTGCTACCTTGTGAGCTTCGACAGAAAGTTTTAAGAAATTGCTCTATCTTGTTTCTTGATACCCTAAGACAAGTAAAATTCAAATGCTGAAGCCTTTTAGGCCACCTCAAAACAATCTCCTTTCAGAAGTCATCTCTGATCAATCCCCAGATTTCAACAATCGTATTTTACACATTGCCCATTTACTCTGTACCAGCCTGTTGTTAACTACTTCATATGGATTATCACATTTCACCTGATCAACAACGACATTAGGAGGCGTTATCAGTAATTAAAAAAAAAAGCAAACAGGGGGCTGGGGTTGTGACTCAGTGATAGAGCGCTTGCCTCGAACGCATGAGGTCCTGGGTTTGATTCTGAGCACTACATAAAAATAAAGATGCTGTGTCCATCTACAACTGAAAAAAAAAAAAAAAAAAAAAAAAGCAAACAGACACGCTATTGCCCAAATCAAATAGCTAGCGAGGAGTGGATGCAGGATCGGTAGTCGGGCAATTCCAGAACTGTTGTCCTTAACCACTAGCTCTTCGGTTCCTTACAGCCCCTCTTGCTCTCTGCGGTAAGGCTTACCAAGTCTACCCTTGTCTTGGCAATTCAAAACCACAGGCCCTCAATACAGAAGCAGGCTTTGTTCGCCTGACACGTAAAGCCTCTCCAGAAATCGAGAATGCTTTGGGTCATTTGTCGAACCGAATGACATGCATGGGGATCGCTTTAAACGGACTTCCAATGGGTGCGGGGAAAACTAAGTCTCGGGGGTGCCCCGCGATCCTCGTGAAGGCCGGGCACGCTTGGGGACACTCTCTGCCCAACCTGTCTTCCCAGATGGCGCAGGGCCTCTGTCTTAGAGCAGCCCTGGAGCCGGCTGCTCTTCCCCGGCCTCCAACCTCCTGCTGCAGGGTCTCTCGGGCAGAATTACTCTCCTACCCTCCCAGCTGCTCCTAGTCCGGGGAAGGGAGCCTTACCCTACTCGAGAGGTGCTCTCCGCGGAAACATGTGCCACGCCTGACTCGGGCGCCGCCATTTTCCCGGAAATGGCGTCCCGGTCCTTCTAGGCTGCGGGAACCATAGAGACGTTAGTGGGCCCTAGGGTCCCAGTCCTCCCAGGAGACACCACTGCGGAAGCCGTCTCGGAGGCTCGGTGCCGTGGACGCTGGGCGCTGGGGTGTGCCTTGCCCCGGGTTCCCTGGGTGGTCCACTTGCTTCCTCCCCGCAGGCCACGAGGGACAGGGGACTGCGTCGTCACCGAGTCCCCGCGGGATGCCGAGTACAGCTTTGGGCTGCGCTGGGGGCGGCTTGAGCAGGTCGTGGGGCGGCAGGGGGTGGCCGCCGAGCTGTGCTGGACGGGAGTGGACCTCAGCTTTAGGGAACAGTTATTCTGAGACTAGAAATGTCAGTAGGTTCCTCGGACACTCTGTGCCCGCCCCAGCCCGCCCGGGGTGCCTGGACCTGCCGGTTCCTGGGACTCGGGGAGGCGGAGACGCGAGCCCGCGGGATCCCGCCCGCACGCCTGCCCGGGCCGTTGGGCTTCCCTGTGGACACGAGGGTCCTTGAACAGGGAGGGAGGACACCGCCAGGAAGCCCGGGAGGAGCCGCACGTGCCGCCGACCGCAGCTGTGCCCAGTGTTCACCGGCCCCGGGTCTCCTGAGCCGCCCAGGGAGGACGACAAGTGCCCCTCACCCGCCTCCGCACATCCGTCCTCCGAGGGCTTAACGCCCCTGGACACTTGTAAACAGAAAAAAGAAAAAAAAAAATGCCATTTCACAGTTAGGCCTGGCACCGATACTTAGAATACTATACCTAGTTCATCCTCCGTGAAGTTTTTTTCCACAAATTTGTTTATTTATTTTAGTCTGTGGGTTGAACCCAGGGATGTTCTACCTCTCTCAATTGCTAAGGCTGGCATTGAACTTAGGATCCTCCTTTATATCCTCCTGCCTCAACCTTCCGAATCCCTGGGGTTACAGCATGCACCACCACGCCGCGTCTTACCTTTACTTTAAAATATGGTAACTCTGGATCCTGGATATTGGAAATTTAGATTCTTGCAGAAGGAACCTGGGATGCCACAAAGACATTCCTCTAGCGGGATCCAAATGAAGAGCATTCTGTGAATGGGAGTCCTTTTCTCACTCTGCTACTAATTGTGTGACCTTGAACAAATCACTTCTTAGCATCAAGAACACCCTTGCCCTAATAAGTTCAATTAGAGTATTGGACTGGTTCAATCTTTTTCACAAAGTGAGTTTTATTATAGTATTTCAGGGATCCCAGAAATTCCACAGACAGGACTTCAATTTCTACTACCCCTCCCCCAATTCTACCCCCATTATCTTATTTGTGTGTGTGAGGGCTGGGATGTAGCTCTGCCACCAAGCAGTTGCCTCACATTGGCAAAGCCCTGGGTTCCATCCCCAGTTCCAACAACAACAACAACAACAAAAATGTGTGTGTGTATGTATCTGTGTGTGTGTGTGTGTATATATATATATACAGCATATATATATATAGAAAGTCAGGTTTGAAAACAAATGATTTAGCCCTCAAGGTTCCTTTCCATCCAGATTCCCCCCCACCCCCGAACTGGGGATTGAACCCAGGGGTTCTTTCCCACTGAGCTACATACACAGCCCTTTTCATTTTTTATTTTCAGACAGGGTCTCACTAAGTTGCTGAAGCAGCCTGGAATTTGCAGTCCTCCTGCTTCAGCCTCCTGAGTCACTGGGATTACACACATGACTGGCTTTATTTACTTTGAAACAGAGTCTCACTAAATTGCTCAGACTGGCCTCAAACTTGCAATCCTCCTGCCTCAGCCTCCTGATTTGCTAGGTTCACAGGCATGCACCATTCTCCATAAGCACACAAAAATAACAAGGGAAGAGCATCAGTGTATTGCATAGAGCCTTGCTGAGTTGCTGAGGTTGGCCTTGAACTTGTGATCCTTCTGCCCCTGCCTTCCAAGCTGCTGGAATTACAGGTGTGCGCCATTGCACCTGGCCTGCTCTTTTCTTCTGAGGGGTGCAGGTATGGAGTGCTGGGGATTGAACCCTTGAACAGGCTAATCCTGTGCTCCACCCCCATGCCCTTTCCCCCTTCTTTATATTGACAATGATTGCTTAGCCAAACTTGAGTCAGGCTATTGAATCTATTGAAGCTTCTCACAGCCAAATCTACGCACTTTATAAAATTCAGTTTTAGCAAAGAACCCTGCTAAATCCATTCAGCAATACCCCCCACCCTTCATATCTGATCACTCTCAATATCTGATCAGGTTCTTCATCCTTTACCAGCCCCAAGTGATGCCTGATCACCTTGTTAGGCTGGTTTAGCCAGAATCCCCTCACCCCTCACATTCTCTCTTCATAACCCATCCTACTCCTTGGCTATAAATTTCCACTTGCCCCTATTCTATTCAGAGTTAACCCAATCCTTCTCCCCCAATGCAGAATTCCATTACCATGACCTATCTAAACCTGTCTCTCTGGCCCTGAATGAAGTCGCCTTACTGTGCTTTGAGAAACATCAACAAATAAGCTTTTTCTTTAACAGTAATCTTTGCAATTAAAAATGTCAGCGATCAGGGCTGGGAGTGCTAACTCAGTGTTAAAGCACTTGCCTAACATGAATGAGGACCTGGATTCGATCCCAATACCATTCGAAAAAATCAATTAATGCATTATTTTCATTAGGAATAATAATTTCAAAATAGCAAATGGATACAAATTAGAGTTTCTCAGTGCTGAGGGAAACGGGCCAAAGGTGAGGAACAATTTTAAAAAGCTTTCCATTTCAAAAAACCTCCGTGGCTCATGGACTAGGGTGCCATTTCTCTTCCTCCCCCTGTTCTCATTTTTATTCCCATCAGTGGATCTGAAATTGCAGAAAGAGAAACTATCTGTGGTTGCAATACAATGTGAGTTTTTTATGCTTATATAACAAATACTGGCAATATTTACCTAAGAGAATGTTATTTACTTTTCTTTCTGTTCAGAAAAAAAAAAAAAAAAAAGGTGTGCCTGATCTTATAAGATCTTTCCTAATCCTCAGTCTAGGCAGTTTCTAATTTTCCTAATTCATTAACCATTTGAGTTCATGAGAGTAAAAATTTTATAGTTCCTAGCATACTGTGCTTTACCATTTAAAAATCATTTTTACCAGGCACAGTGGCACACGCCTGTAATCCTAGCAACTTGTGAGCCTGAGGCAGGAGGATTTCAAGTTGGAGACCAGCTTCAGCAATTTAGCAAGAATCTGCCTCAAAATAAAAAATAAAAAGGGCTGAAGATATGGCTCAGCGGTTAAGTGCCTGTGATTTCGATCTCAAGTATGAAAATAAAATAAAATAAATAAAATAACATTTTTGCACAGTGGTTTATAGTTTAAAATATCATTTTTCACAAACATCAACATATAACTGGCCCTCTGTAACCACAGATTCAACCAAGCACAGATAAAAAATATCGGGGCCAGGTTGAGTGGCACTTGCCTATAACCTCAGCAGGGCGGCTGAGGCAGGAGGACGGAAAGTTCAAAGCCAGCCTCAGCAACCGTGAGGTGCTAAGCAACTTGGTAAGACCCTGTCCCTAAATAAAATATAAAATAGGGCTAGGGATGTGGATCAGTGGTTGAGTGCCCTGAGTTCAATCCCTGGTACCCCCCCTCAAAAAAAAAGTTGGAGAAGAAAAACAGAGAGCTTGCCTGGCAGGTGTGAGGCATTGAGTTTGATCCTCAGCACCACATAAAAATAAACAAAACAAATGTATTGTGTCCATCTACAACTAAAAAAAAATGTGAAATTTTAAAAATAAATAAATATACAGGAGGGCCAGGTGTGGTGGCCCACGCCTATAGTTCCAGCCTCTTAGGAGACTGAGGCAGGAAAATTGCAGGTTTAAGGCCAGCCTCAGCAACTTAGCAAGGCCTGTAGCAATTTAAGAGGCCCTGTCTCAAAAAAATGAAAAGGGCTGGGGATGTTGCTCAGCAGAGTTTTTGAAAGGATGTGCCACAGTTACATGCAAATACAAGGCTGTTTTATGTAAGGAACTTGAGCATCCAGATTTTGGTACTGCAGGTGGTCCTAACACCAATCCCCTGTGGATGTTGAGGGGTGATTTCTTTGATTCTCACCATTATCCCATATTTTATGTAATTGCCTCCAGTTGTAGATGAGTAACTTGAGGGCCAGGCAGAGCACAGAGACAGGAAGTGGGCTAAAATGTGCTCACCGCGTTAGTACTGCCGTCAGTGTGGGTGCAGCTCACTATTTATTCTCTAGACGCAGTGCTGTCATCTGCCCTTGGAGCCACTGTTCTCTGGGATCTGGGTCAAGACCTGTCTCTGACCCCTAAGTCCCGTTCCTCTAGTTGTGCCTCGCCTTTCCATGGCCACACTTCTCTCGAGGGGCTTGGGACCCCAGCCTGTGTAACCGCTGGTGGCCGGCTCTCCTTTGCAGTGCTTGCTGGACTTCTACAGTTGTCCTAGGGACTGCAGGTTTCAACACACTGGCTTTCTTTTATTTCTTTTTCATTCTCTCTGCATCTCCTTACTGGGTATTGCACCCTGGGGCACTTTGCCACTGAGCTACATTCCCAGTCCTTTTTATTTTGAGACAGAAACTTGCTAAATTGCCTATGTAATCCTCGAATTTGTGATTCTCCTGCTTCAGCTTCTGGAGAAGCTGGGGGTTATAGGTGTGCACCATTGCACCCTGTGCTTTTTTTTAAAAATCCAAATGGAATAGTTTCAGAAATATCAGCAAAAATGCTGTGGAAACCGGGCATGGTGGCACATGGCCTGTAATCCCAGTGGCTCAGGAGGCTGAGGCAGGAGGATCTCCAGTTCAAAGCCAGCCTCAGCAATTTAGCTAGGCACTAAGCACTCAGTGAGACCTTGTCTCTAAATTATATATATATATATATATATATATATATATATATATATATATATATATATATATATAAAGGGCTGGGGTGTTGCTCAGTGGTTAAGCACCCCTGGGTTCAATCCTGGGTACCAAAGAGAGAGAGAAAAAAAAGAGAAAGAGAGAGACAGGAAAGAAAAACAAAAAAGCTTTGGAAAAATTTCTGAAAGGGGCCAGTCGTGGTGGCCTGTAATCCCAGCTTTTTAGGAGGCGGGGATGTGAGGATCGAGAGTTCAAAGCCAGCCTCAGCAAAGGAGCGTGCTATACAACTGAGTGAGATCCTGTCTCTAAATAAAATACAAAATAGGGCTGGGGATGTGGCTCGGTGGTGGAGTGTCCCTGAGTTCAATCCCTGGTACCAAAAAAAAAAAAAAAAAAAAAAAAATCCGAAAGGGACTGTATAAAAGATCTCAACACCAGCCAGAATAGAGATGGGAAAGGGAACCACCATGCAAAAAAGACACCAAGGAATCCCAGCCTTATTCTTCTCCTGGCACTGCTGCCCCAAACATGAAGCAAGGCATCTTGAGAAATTGGGACTCCCTCTTTCACAACTAGAGCTTAGCCGAACACAAGAAAAACAAGCGTCCGCAGGGCGCTCTGAGTCGGAGGACACCACATGAGCGGTGAAGTCTTTGATTTGAGCATCCTCTGCCTTAAACATCTGGTGATCCCTGACAGGAACTGGGTGTGGCGCCCAGAACTCTGCAGAGGCCGTCCGCGCGGTGACGCAGCCCTCTTGCTCCACCTGCTGGCGCTCTTTCGTATTGCATGTTACCATTTAAATTATATGTATAATGTATGGAAATGTAAATGTATAATATATAACTGCCTTGCACGATTGGAAGGATAGATAACAAAGTGTTAAAGGGGAATTTTCATTTTTTCTTCGGTGCTGGGGATTGAACCCAATTCAAGGCCTTGCTCTTGCGAAGCAAAAGCTCTATCACTAAACTACACTCCTAACCTTAATTTCATTTTATTTTATATATGTATTTTTGTGGGGATTGAACCCAGGGGTTCTGTATGACTGAGAAACATTTCTGGCCCTTTTAATTTTATTTTGAGACAGGGTCTTGCTAAGGTGCTTAGGCTGGTCTAGAGCTTGTGCTCCTCCTCCCTCAGTATCCTGAGTAGTTGGGATTACTAGGTGTGTACCATTGTGCCTGGCTTTTTGGATTCTTTTTAAATTTTCTGTGGGGTCCAGGGCTTCTCCCATGCCAGGCGGGCACTCTACCATTGAGCTGTATCCACAGCCCTAGGCCTAACATTTTTATGTTTATCCAAATTACCTGGGAGGGGCTGTGCACACCTGTAATCCCAGAGATTTGGGAGGCTGGCTCACAAATTGCCCACACTGATTCAAAGCCAGTCTGGGCAACTTAGCAGAACCCTACCTTAAAATAAGATTTAGAAAAAAAAAAAAAAGCTGGGCATAGTGGTGTACACAGTGTACACCTGTAATCCAAGCAACCAGGGAGGCTGAGACAAGAGGATCACAAATTGGAGGTCAGCCTCAGCAACTTAGTGAGACCCTGTCTCAAACAAATAAAAAAGGGCTGAGGGTGTGGCTCAGAGGTTAAGCAGCCCTGGGTTCAATTCCTGGCACCAAAGTAAATAAATAAATAAATAAATAAATAATAAAAAAATAAAAATTTTAAAAGTGGAGTGGGTGTTATGTGGCTCAGTAGAAAATAAAACAAAACACAACGGGGCGGGAGGGAGAGAGACAAAGCAATCCTCTTTTCACCTTTTTCTACATTTGGAGGGATTCTTCTTTCGTGGCAAGGAAGAACTCCTCTAGCGTTGGAGATGAGCTATCTGGGCTACTTAATTACTATGTGATCTCCAACAGTCACTGACCCTTTCTGGATGTCCTCAAAGGGTTCCTCTTGTGTCTATCAAATACTTCAAGGCCTTCCTCTCTGCCCTGCTCAGCCTTTATGGGTTCACACACCAAAGACTTCCAGCCACAGTTAAGAAGTGATTTGGAGGAGAGGAGGAGGATCCGTGAACCTGGGAAAGAGACAACCATCCAGGCTGCTGCGAAGCCATTTACACTCCCCTCCCATCCTTCTCCCTCTCCCTCTCCCTCTCCCTCTCCCTCTCCCTCTCCCTCTCCCTCTCCCTCTCCCTCTCTTTGTTCTGGGAAGAAGCCAATCAGATGCACTGGATCAGGGCGTCCTGTGCGAGGAGACAGGGGGCTATTTGTCTTCTCTCATGAGAGACTGTCCAGGGAGGAGGAAGGAAAGGCTTGGGGACAGGGATGGAGTGAACAGAAGGAATACAGCCAACTGGACCCCTGAAGAGTATAACTGGGGTGCCCTTGTGTGGTCCAAGTGAGAACCTGGAGCTCTTGTGACTTGAAGAGAAACCAAAGAGGGATTTGTGGAAAAAGCAGAAAGTTCTGGTTTGGGACAAACCACCCTTTTCCCCATTTCTTCTTCATCTGGTAAATGAGGAAGCTCACTGTTCTGAGGTGACCCCCAGTTCTGGAACTGTATGGTTCTAGAAACCCAAGGCTACAGATGTAGGTTTGCTCAGCAGAGAGAAAAAAAAAAGCTAAGAAGCCATTTAAAGCCCTGAATTTTCCTAAACAACTATTAATGGGGATGTATAGTGGGAGTCCTTCATCTGCTTTGATAGCAAACAAAAAGGAGTTGGATTTATTCTGGATTGTTGGGAATGTTTTGTATCTTGATCTGGAGGGGGTTACCTGTGTTCATGATGTGTACACAGGTTAAAAAGTCATTGATCTTACACTTAAGATCTGTGTGCTCTTTGAATATGTGAATCATCCCTCAACAGAAAGACTTTAAGCCAGGCACACTGGCACACACTTGTAATCCCAGTGGCTTGGGAAGCTGAGGCAGGAGGATCGCAAGTTCAAAGCCAGCCTCAGCAATTTAGTGAGGTCCTAAGCAACTTAGTGAGATCCTGTCTCTAAATAAAATATAAAAAGCGCTGGGGGTGTGGTTTATTCAGTGCTAAGTCCCCTGGGTACAATCCCTGGTACCCCCCCCCAAAAAAAAAAGGAAGAAAGAAAAGTCCTCTTCCTCTTCTAATTTCCACCTCTTCTATGTCTCTGCATTAATAGTAGCACCAGGCCACTCCCCTGGACTCAGATAAAATCTCTTCAGAATCTTGCAACTTGAAATTCTGAGGAAGACCCCATTTCAACCTTCCCACCACCTGTTCTCTCCCCCTCAGCCCATTCTCTTCTCCTTGGATGTCAATTCCTGTCCCGAACCCGCCCCCCACCCAGGCTCTTTTTCCGGTGGTATGTGCCAGCCGGTCCTGCATCCCACATCCCCAGCTGTTGACATTTCGTTGCCATTACCCACGGCATAAAGAAAGGGGCCCTGTTAGTCAACAATAGGGGGAAAGACAGAGACAATGGGAAATTGTGCTTCCGATGGGTGGGAACAGAGAAGGAAAGGACAGACAGACAGATGGGGAGGGCAGAGCTGGATAGAAGGGGTCAGCTTCCTTGAAGCAGCCCACCTTAAGAGCCTCTTCCCAAAGGGCCATGCACACCCAGATGCCACCGGTGGGCAAAGATGCTGGGACGGGAGGTAGAGGAGCTGCCTAAATGAGACCCACATGGAAATGCAGAGGAACCGAGCTTGACTGCTATGGATCTGTGAGCCACATTCAGGGTTCATTCCCATCCCACCTACACCTTCACGCCCACTGGTCAGTCCACCCCCTTCTGGTTCAGGAGCGTTTAGAAGAAACAAGGCACCTGCTTTCTGCACTCTTCCAGGTAATCAGTTCTGAGCTGACCCTTTACTCCATCTTCCCTCCTGGTTCCCACCCCTCATTCCAAGCCCATCATCTCCTCCTGGTCCCAGGACGGTGAGCTCCACAGATAAAGGTGCGGGGCTGGACACAGGTCACTTAGCCTGGCTTAGTGACTGATGGTTGAGAGACGCTTCCAGCACTCTTCTTCTTCTTTGAGCACAGGGAGGAAGCCTTTCTCACAGGTATAAAGGGAGTAACCACGTTGGTCAAGTGCTCAAGCCCTGGGGCTTCAAAGTGCTTGGACTTCCAGAGAGACCCAGATACACCTTTACCAGGACCCACTTGACTGCCTTGAGCATTGCTCCCTTCGTCTCTGAAAGAGACCAGCTACTCACAGGTAGGCAATGGGGCTGCTGGCTACCATGTCATTTTTGGCAAGAGGATGAAAACACTATGTGGACTCATTTTAAACTACAGAAATATATGGGGCTGGGGTTGTGGCTCGGTGGTAGAGCACTTGCTTAGCATGTGGGAGGTACTGGGTTAGATTTTCAGCACCACATATAAATATATAAATAAACGTCCATTGACAAGAAAATATTTTTTAAACAATACAGAAATATAGATCAGTGATAAAGAGCTTGTCAGATCTGGGTTCAAATCCCAGCAGATCCTTCCTCTTACTATGTGACCACACTGAAGTTTCCTAAAAAGTGTGCACCTTTGTTTCAACATGTGTCATGTGGTGTTTGTTAGTTCCTGTCCTCACAGGATTGCTAGGAAGGGGAAATACACACTTATGTATATAAGTATATACACAAAGTGCTTGAAGTGGTGTCAGGCATATTTGACTTTAAACATTTTTTTAGTCATTTCAGAGTTCTTTTTAAAATTATTTATTTATTTTTTAAAAATACATGACAGTAGAATGTATTATAATTCTTATTACACATATAGAGCACAATTTTTCATATCTTTGTATAAAGTATGTTCACGCCAATTCATGTCTTTATACATGTTGAACATTTAAGATGTTGATGCTAGCTGTCATTATAGTTGGTTCCAGATTCAATGTCAGTTCTCATGTCACTCTTTTTTTTTTTGGTGGGGGTGGGTAACTGAGGATTGAACCCAGGAGCACTTAACCACTGAGCCACATCCCCAGCCCTTTTTTGTATTTTATTTAGAGACAGGGTCTCCCTGAGTTGTTTAGTGCCTTGATAAGTTGCTGAGGCTGCCTTTGCACTCACAGTCCTCCTGCCTCAGCCTCCCAGCTGCAGGAATCACAGGTGTGTGCCACTACACCTGGCCATGGTCACCCTTATTTAGCAGGTTTTCCTAACAGTGCAAGAGGGTCTCTCATTCAGATCCTGTCCCAAGTACTCTCACTTTGAATCACTGGGAACTTCTTACTTATGTCTAAACTGTTTCTCCAGCACGTTAGTGTCTGGCCCTCATTTGCAGGAAGATGGAGCTCAGTTCTTTAGATTTCTGGCTACTCTTCAGGAAGTTTCCTTGCTCTCCCCATACCCTCTCTCTTCCTATCAGAGGTCCTTAACATAAGTTCATTCATTAAAACACCCACAGACACTCCTACTGTGTGTCACAAACAAGAGCTAAGAACCGGAGATGATGGTGATGAAAGCACTCAAACACACACACACACACACACACACACACACACACACACACACACACATTCTGTATCAGGAACTGCTTTAAACACTTTACATTTACCATATTAATTCATCAAATCCTCACAACTACTTACTACTCAGTGAGGTAGGTATGCTATTATTATCCACATTTTACTAATGCAGACAGGAGGCAGAGAGAGGTTAAATAACTTGTTTAAAGTTCTACAGTTAGGATGTGGAAGAGCCACATTTGAAAATAAAACCAGGTCAAGGGGTCCTCAGTCTAATTTAAAATAGATATGACAAAGAAGGGGGGAATCGTCTGACAAAATAGACAATTGCATTTGAAATAGTTTTTAAATATATGGATTGATTGGTTGATTTTTATATAGTGCTGAGGATCAAATCCAGTGCCTCTTGTATGCTGGGCAAGTGCTCTTGTATGCTGGGCAAGTGCTCTACCACTGAGCCACAACCACAGTCCTGAAATAGTTTTTATGGCTTTATAATTTTATACTTTATAACTTCTGGAAAACCTCACTTATATAATCTACACATGCACATGATTATTTTCAAATGCACACCATTAGGTTAGATACTAATAAAATTACTTCTAAGGAAAAACAATCCCCAGTCCAGTACATTAGATCACAGTGCACTACAGTATAGCAAACTGGGAATGAGAAAAGTTTTCCCAGAGGGGGTGGGGGCCAACTGATGCCTGTGTAAAGGACGTGACCTTCAACTTGGGCTGCTTTGGAATTTGCCAGAAGTCCAGCATGTCTGGAGCACAGTGAAGAGTGGGGGATGGTGAGGGACAGCACCGGGCCGATTTCAGCCGTGCAGGGGAGACTGGATCATAGGGAGATTGGGAAGCTGTAGTCGGGAGACTGGGGAGCCACTGTTTCAAGCAGGAGATGTCAAGGTTATATTTATTCTGAATTTGGGATGGAGAAAGGGTGTGGGGGGAACAGACTGGAGATGACAACTGGATGGCACGCTCAGGAAGTAGCACCTGGGATGGGAGGGGACAGAGATGCTATATCAGGACCTGCTGATGGAGGAGAGGTGGGCCAGGAAGAGGGATGGCCCTCTGGCAGAGTGGGTGGGGTCTTTACTCCCTCCCCTCGCCATACCTTCCTTTTGTCACCAGCTCCTTTTCTGCCCCCTGGGCTTCCCAGTTGGATAGCTCCCTCCGGGAGTTCCTAAGGGGGTTCTTCTTTCCCCACCCCATTCCCCCCAGTCCTAGGGAATGCCCCTTTTGTGCCCTGCAGACCGTGCCTTCCGACGGCTCATCATGCCAGGTGGCCTCACCCTTCCTGCACTGTGCCGACTCCTTCTCCCTTGGGCCTTTGCTATCTTCCACAAAGCCCTGGGGGATTCAGGTAAGACCCCAGCCCAGCCCAGAACCTGGAACACACTGGGGGGAGCCATCAGGGGTGGGAAGATGGAAAGGGCCGCTGTTAGAGGTACTAGGAGAGTCAGTGAGGAATGGGCAATGGAGAGGGTCAGGGGACCAGGGGAAAGTCTCTGGGGGCAGGGTCTGCATGGGCACTTGGGGCAGTGAGGATCAGGGGGTTCCTGCCACTGTGGCCCCCTCTGCCCAGCATTCCACCCGGGCCCCCACTACCTCCTGCCCCCCATCCACGAGGTCATTCACTCTCGTCGTGGGGCCACGGCCACGCTACCCTGCGTCCTGGGCGCCTCGCCTCCCAGTTACAAGGTACGCTGGAGCAAAGTGGAGCCCGGGGAGCTCCGGGAGACACTGATCCTCATCACCAACGGACTGCACGCCCGGGGCTATGGGCCTCTGGGAGGGCGCGCCAGGATGCGTAGGGGCCATCGCCTGGACGCCTCCCTGGTCATCGAGGGCGTGCGCTTGGAGGACGAGGGCCGGTACCGCTGCGAGCTCGTCAACGGCCTCGAGGACGAGAGCGTGGCGCTGACCTTGCGCCTAGAAGGTGAGGCCCTTCCGCGGCCTTCTGTTCCTCCCTGGACAGGGTCGCCTGGCGCGGGTCTCCCAGAACTCCGTCCCAGCACCGTCCCGCCGCTCCCGGGTCCTCGCAGCAGCTTCCCCAGGCCGCGCCGCCCTCTTCTCCCCTCCGCCCACCTGTCGCCCCGCCCGACTCCCCGCCCCGGCAGGTGTGGTGTTTCCCTACCAACCCAGCCGCGGCCGGTACCAGTTCAATTACTACGAGGCGAAGCAGGCGTGCGAGGAGCAGGACGGACGCCTGGCCACTTACAGCCAGCTGTACCAGGGTGAGCGGCCAAGCCCCGGCACCGCCCGACCCCACCCCGGGTGTCACCGGGGGCCCAACCGGAGAGCCCGGTGACTTGACGCCTGTCTTCCCCCGCCCTCCGCCCTGCGCAGCGTGGACCGAGGGGCTGGACTGGTGTAACGCGGGCTGGCTGCTGGAGGGCTCCGTGCGCTACCCCGTGCTCACCGCGCGCGCTCCGTGCGGCGGCCGAGGGCGGCCGGGCATCCGCAGCTACGGGCCACGCGACCGCAAGCGCGACCGCTACGACGCCTTCTGCTTCACCTCGGCTCTGGCAGGTGAGGGGCGGAGGGAGCCGGCCACTGGGACTTGGGGCGGGGTCTGAAGAATAGAGACGGAAAATTCGGGGCGCAAAGCGCGTGTCGCGGGCGGTGGCCTCCCTTCCCGAGGTTCCGCCGTCCCTCCAGCAGCCCGCCGCCGGGGCTCCTTCCCCGCTCCGAAACCCACCTGCATCCGGTTGCCGCGACCCTTTCTCTGCCACCACCCGAGTGGTGCTGGCCCTGCGCCCTGCTCCGCAGCCCGAGGGTCTGAATCCTGGCGCCACCGCGCCTCCCCGCTCCTCGTGGCTAGTGACCCCGCTTTGGTCCCTAGGCCAGGTGTTCTTCGTGCCTGGGCGACTGACGCTCTCCGAAGCGCACGCGGCGTGCCGGCGGCGCGGGGCGGTGGTAGCCAAGGTCGGGCACCTCTACGCCGCCTGGAAGTTCTCGGGGCTGGACCAATGCGACGGCGGCTGGCTGGCGGACGGCAGCGTGCGCTTCCCCATCACTGCGCCAAGGCCGCGCTGCGGGGGCCTCCCGGACCCCGGGGTGCGCAGCTTCGGCTTCCCCAGACCCCAGCAGGCGGCCTACGGGACCTACTGCTACGCGGAGTAGAATCCACGGCCCCCCATCAGCGCCCGCCAAGAAGAGTGGTGGCGGGGTCACTTGCCGCCCCTTTCCCAGGAGCCTTCTTTCTGTCACGCCACACGCGGAGCGGTCCGTCCTGACCTGCCTTCCCAGCCAGGGGCTTCGGGCCATGGACTCCGGCTGGCCCGGCTTTGGGGAGGGGAGGTGGTGGCATCCCTCGCGGCTGCGTGCGACCCTTGGACCCGTGGACCGCAGACCCACGGGGTTCCTATCCCAGAGAACGCAGACACACAGGGCGGAGGGTCGCCCCGAGGAATTAACTGGCCTCTGCGTACAGTAATAAAATAACGTGGGGACCTTCCGTGTCTGATGAGGCTGGGAAGCGTGGGGGTGTGGGTGTGCGGGAGGAATGACCCGGGACCCAGCGTGCAGACTGCGCGCCTGAGAAGACAGGGTAGGAGGAGGGGATCCACTGCCTCCAAAGGATGGGTTATCAGAAGACAGCATTGCGACAGAAGGGCTATCACAGGCTGGTAGCGCTGAGCGCAACTACTGGACCCGACCTTGCTGGCCGATGGTGCCATGAGCCACAATTTGGACGCGGCGCGGAGCTTCCTGGAGCAGCTGGAGGAACAGGGCGGCCTGAAGGGTGAAGTTCTGGCCGTGAGTTCAGTGTCCCCAGAGAGCAAAGTCCACGGCCCGCTTGGAGGGTTCATACACACTAGGGACCCAGTGTCCTGGTCGCACTTGGGGAACAATGCCCCTGTTGGGCAGGGCAGGCCACGCAGGTGCAGTAGGAGAGGGCGATGGTACACCTGCGCTGGAAGTCCCTCACCCAGGCTACACCTGACGACCTGGGTCACCCTGTGATTCCAAGAAGAGGAAGGGGAGGAAGAGGAACATGGAGGCTCTAATGCGGAGTGGATGAAGGACGTGGGTGAAGGACTTTTCTGACCCCTCTGGTCTCAGCCTCCTTGTTGAAGTGGGGACATTAATGACCAAACTGAGAATTAAAAAGTGTAGGTAAAAGTGCCTAGCATATCTTTGGGGCCCACTTCCTAGGTGCCTTTGTCACGACTTAAAAGATTCTAAATATTTCAATAAGGGTAATACAATCAAAGCTTAACGCTGGAGTAAGAAGCACCCTAGGCATACTACAGGCAATAAAATATTTAAAATGTAACTTACCAAATATAGAAACATGCTGTACAAATACTCAAACCTGATATGTGATGGTATGTATCAAATTTAGAAATATGTGGATATGTAAATGTATAAAAATAAATGTGATTTTTAAAAGGTGAAAAAAAAGGGGGGGCTATCACAGACCAAGGGAGAGAGCAGGAAAGTCTCCTGGCCCAGGACCCCCCCCCAGAACCCAGACTGTTACTGCGACAGGTGCCACGCGGGGGCGCCGCGCACTCACCTAGGGTTCCTCTAGTTCTCCTGTTAGGAGAGCTGCACACCCCGAGGCCTGCCCTCTGGGCCCCAGAAAACAAATATACTGTGGACCTAAACATATTTCAAAATGTGTTTACATCTTGACAGTCTCCCAGAGCGCAAGAGGCTGAGACAGGAGGTTCAAAGTCAGCCTCAGCAAAGGCGAGGTACTAAGCAACTCAGTGAGACCCTGTCTCTAAATAAAATACAAAATAAGGCTGGGGATGTGGCTCAGTGGTCAAGTGTCCCGAGTTCAATCCTTGGTACGTATATATAAATAAATAAATAAATAAATAAATAAATAAATTCAAAAGGAAAGACAGCTGTTAAAATCAATGGGAAATTAATCCTTCCAGAGGAGACAAACACCAAACTCCAGGCCACAGGCAAACCCAGAACTAGAACAATGACCCTCTAAACATATGGCTAAAATTACTAATCAATAGACAAACTCTAATGTTACCAATTTATTTTTCATGTATTTCATGTACGTGTGCGCACACACACACACACACACACACACAGTTATGTATAGCTTAACAACAAGGAAATGTTTTTAAGAACTCATGTGATTTTCTCCTCGTTCCAACATCACAGGGTGTACTTACATAAACCTGGATGGTAGAGCCTACTGTATACCTAGGCTATAGGGTGGAGTCTTGCTTTCAGGCCACAAAACTGTTCAGCATGTTACTGTACATAATATTGTAGACAATTATAACACAATGGTGTTTGGGGGATTTAAAAATAGAAAAGTTACAGTAAAATTATGGTATGAAAGACAACAAGATGGTGAGCTTGTCCAGGGCCCTCATGGTGAGTGGAGTGTGCAGGACTGGAAGCTCCTCTGGGTGAGTCAGTGACTGTGCAGTGAGTGGACCTGATGCCCTACTGTACACTACTGTACACTTTATAAACACTCTAGGCCACAGCAACTTTATAAAGAACATTTTTCTTTTTTCATTAACAAATTAACCTTAGCTTACTGTAACTCCACCCCCCCTTTTTTTTGTTAGATTGTTCTGTTTTTGGTGATACTGGGGATTGAACCCTGGGCCCCACATCTGCTAGAGGAATTCCCTACCACTGAGCTACACCCCCCTGCACTGTAACTTTTTTACTTCATAAATTTTGAGATCTTTAAAAACTTTTCCACTCTGTTTGTAATAGCACTTAGTTGAAAACAAACATTATAGCAGCCATACAAAAATATTTCTTACCTTATATCCTCACTCTATGAGCTTTCATCTATTAATCATTCTTTATTTTTTTAAGTTGTCAGTGGATCTTTTTTATTTACTTATATGTGGTGCTGAGGATCAAACCCAGGGCCTCACACAGGCCAGGCGAGCGCTCTACCACTGAGCCACGCATCCAGCCCTTACTAATCATTTTTTAAAAACTTTTTTGTTAAAAACTAAGACACACACACACATATTAGCCTACACGAGGCCAGAATCATAATTGCCACGGTCTGCTACCTTCACATCTTGTCCCCCTGGAAGGTATTTAGGGATAGCAACACACTGGGAGCTGCCGGAGCTGCGTCTCCTCTGACAGAGACGCCTTCTCTGGAATCACCCCTGAAGGGCCTCCTGAGGCTCTTGAAGAGGTGGCACTCTGCAGAACTGTGTGCATGGTGGTTTGCTTCCCTCTTCATGGTGATTTGCTTTCACGTGGATAATACTCTTCTTTATAAATGAGAACCTTTCAGTGTTGGGTCTGTGCTTTCGAACTTTTTATTTATTTTAGTTGTTGATGGGCCTTTATTTTATTTATTTATGTGTGGTGCCGAGTTGAACCTAGTGCCTCACACATGCCAGGCAAGAGTGCTACCACTGGGGCTGGGGATGTGGCTCAAGCGGTAGCGCGCTTGCCTGGCATGCGTGCGGCCCGGGTTCGATCCTCAGCACCACATACCAACAAAGATGTTGTGTCTGCCGAAAACTGAAAAATAAATATTAAAATTCTCTCTCTCTCTTAAAAAAAACAAAAAAAACAAAAAAACGCTACCACTGAGCCACAGCCCCATCCACGCTTTCAAACTTTTTAAGGAGATTTCTGAGGTTTACAAAGCTTCTGCCAAGCCCTTCACTGTGAATTTTCTTGGGACTTCTTTTTCTTCTGAAGTTTCCTTTTCTCTTGCCTTTCTTTAGCTTTAATTTCACTAGGCAATAGGAACGTTTCAGCTCCGTTATCATCTTTTGAACATTATTTATTTTTAAATTTGTTTTTAAGCCCTGGGGATATAGCTCAGCTAATAGAGTGCTTGCCTTGCATGTACAAGGCCCTGGGTTCTAATCCCAGCGCGCGCGCGCACACACACACACACACACACACACACACAATGGTATGTTAACCCAACGACTATATAGAATTATAAAGCTCTAATAAAAAATTAAGTTTGTTCTTTAAAGTTATACATGACAATAGAGCATAATTTGACATATTCATACAAACATGGGATACATCTTATTCTAATTGGGATCCCAGTCTTGTGATTGTACATGACGTGGAGACTCACTGTGTGTATTTATGTACATAGGAAAGCTAAGTCAGATTCATTTCACTGTCTTTCCTATTTCCTGTTGCTCCACCCTTCCCTTCAGTCCCAGCTGTCTAGTCCAGGATTCTTCTATTCTTCCCTCCCACCTCCATGATCATCTTATGGGACCACTATTATATATGGGGTCCTCAATTGACTGAAATACAGTAAGTGACCATATTTACTGCTCAAGTAATCTAACTACACTGCAAATCTTGAATAATACATTTACATACAACAACCAATCCTACAGGCTGCCTGGTAACATCCTAAACCATAATTATGAGTGGGGTAAAATATATAAATATTCTAATGGTGCTTGATACATGTTTTAAAGTTGTCTTCCAAGGGACAATAACTGTTCAATCATTTTGCTCTCATTGTTAAAAAGCATTGATTGCACAGGACATCAGCTAAGGATCAGGGAGTGAACAGCATCTTCAATGACCACAGTACAGCAAGTAAAACATTTGTGCCAACCCCTAAGCCTCTGTTTTCTCATCTTGATCGTGGGATAATAATAACTGTTTCCTGAATTTGTTGTAAACATTAATGGAAACATTGCATACACTGGGTTGCATATGCCTGGTCCACACAAGAGGCACTCAAAAGTGGCACCTGTAATGACCATGGTAACAATAACATAGCAGCAGTAATAATTATTGTTCAGGATGTTACCAGGCAGCCTGTAGGATTGGTTGTTGTATGTGAACGTATTATTCAAGATTAGCTAGACCAAATCTCAAGGGCTTAAAACAGCAAAAGTTTATTTCTCATTCAGTCTACATGTGGTCAATAAGAGGGCTCATCTAGCCAGGTGCAGTGGTGCACACCTGCAATCCCAACATTTTAGGAGGCTGAGGCAGGAGGATCGTAAGTTCAAAGCCAGCCTCAGCAATTCAGCTTAGGCCCTAAGTAACTCAGCAAGACCCTGTCTCTAAATAAAATATAAAAACTCCTAGGTTTAATCCTGGTTACCACCCACACACCCCTCACAAAGAGGCGTCATCTTATTTTAGACATTCAAGGACCCAGGCTGATAGAGCAGCCACCATCTCAAATGCCTTCAATCATCACTCCAGGAGGAAAAAAAGAAAGAGCCCTAGCAATTAAGGCTCCCACGCAGAAGGGACACCTGTCCCTTAAATTCACACCTCATTGGCCAGAACCAATTGCATAGCCCCGCACAACCACAAGGGGGCAGGAGAGAACAATCCTACTTGGGACTAGAAGCAGAACTGGGACCCAGTACCAATACATATATATGCATATATTCATACACATTTTATTTGTCACCTCCACTGTTGGTTGAGTCCCCTCTGGGAGCTTTAGCTCTCAAGCATTTCTGGCTTGTCCTGAGTCCAAAAGTGTTCTCACATCAAGAAAAAAAAAATCCCTCAGGCAGAGTCACAGATGTCACAAAGATCCCTTCTCCTTGTAGAGGTGAATGCTGGAAAACTGGGTCACCGCTGCAATCCACTCTGCCTGCTCAGATCTTTTGTGCCTGTATTAGATCTACTGATTCCCTTTGTCCTGTCACGCTGATGCTTCAAGGTGACGACTGATTGCTAGTTCTTTTCTTTCATTGCTTTTTCACTGAGCGCCATCCCCAGGCCTATTTTGTATTTTATTTAGAGACGGGATCTCCCTGAGTTGTGTAGGGCCTCGCCCAATTGCTGAGCCTGGCTCTGAACTCATGATCCTCCTGCCTCAGCTTCTCGTTGCTATTTCTGGTTCCACTCTGGGAAGTGAACCCAGGGCTTCCAGCATGCTAGGCAAGCGCCCTGCCACTGAGCTACATCCCTAGCTCACGATTTCTGTTGCTTTGAAAGAAAGTCTTACAACAGAAGGGTCAGTGGGACCAACTACAGTCACTATAGCTCCAAGCCTGCATCACACGTAACACTTCCCTCCTCTACGATTCATTCTCTGGAGCTCTCCAGTGGAAAAACAGACTCTCATCCCTGAAGGTCTCAGTCTTTCAATATCAAACTCTTCACCAACCACTGTTGCTACAACTTCTTGTTTATGGGATAATCAAAATCAAGTATCCTCCGTGCATGGTAACCCCAGAGGCTGAGGCAGGAGGATTGCAAGTTCAAGGCCACCCTGAGCAACTCAGTGAGACCCTGTCTCAAAACATTAAAAGGGCTGGGGCTCTAGCTCGGTGGTAGAGCACCCCTGGGGTCCATTCACTGTATAAAACAAATCAAATGTCTATGCCAATATAATTTCTTTCTTTACCTACTGACCAATTGGCATGAGGTGCCCAAAATGACCCTGTAGTTGCTGTGGCCTTAGGTTTAGTGGTACCTTTACTGTGACCTCTGGTAATGCGTCCTCTGCCCCAGGAACCAGGGCTTCTGGTCTTGCAGAGCCTAACTGGATAGGAAGTGGAAGCACCAGTTCCCCAAATGGGCCTCTAGGGCTGATGATGAGGGAGGTGGTCGTTTTCAGGCCTTAGTTCCTGTGCCCATGATTCCTAGCTACCTAGGATTCAGCACTGCATAAGGACCGTTGGCTCCAAAGAATATACTGCATTTTGAGAAGCAGCAGCCCAATGCCAGAGGACCTTCTCTCCAAACTGGTTTTGGATATGCTGTAAAGAGACCATGCTAAACCAGGTGCTGGGGTGCACGCCTGTAATCTCAGTGGCTCAGGAGGCTGAGGCAGGAGAATTTCGAGTTCGAAGCCAGCTTCAGAAACTTAGTGAGACCCTGCCTCAAAATAATAAAATATTTTTAAAAAGCTTGGGGGGCTGGGGTAGTGGCTCAGTGGTAGAGCACTCACCTAGCATGTGCGAGGGCCTGGATTTGATCCTCCGCACCACATAAAAATAAAATTAAGATATTGTGTCTACCTATAACTAAAAAGTAAATATTTTCTTAAAAATTTTAAAAAAGAAAAGAGCTTGGGATGTGGCTCAGTTGCTAAGTGCCCCTGCGTTCAATCCCCGGTATTAAAAGAAAAAAAAAATGCCATGCTGGTCAACTATCGAGTTGGGCACTTATGGTGATGTGGTATATTGTAGGGCCAACGGATCAGGGGTCACGTGCCTACTGTCACATTTCCTTCTCTATAAAGTGGACCTTGTTTTGTTTCACAGCACTGGGGAGTGGACCCAGGGCATTCTACACTGAGCCACATCCCCAGTCCTTTTTATTTTTTATTTTGAGACAGGGTCTCTCTGAGTTGCTGAGGGCCTTGCTAAGTTGCCCAGACTGGCCTCAAACTTGCAATCATCCTGCCTCAGCCTCCAGAGCTACTGGTATTACAGGCGTGGGCCGCTGCGCCCAGCTAAAGTGGATCCTCTCTCTTACAGTTGATACCATAAGGGGACTCATTTCCATTGTGCCCTTGGATGTCGGTGCTGGCCAACGCACTTAGTCAGGTAAGGCAAATCCACGTCCAGAATATGCACTAATCCCAGGAGGACAGATGGCGACTCCTTCCAGATTGAAAAGATACATTGTAACCACCGTGCTCAGAGACCCTGCCTGGTGTGGGGGCTTACTCCAGGGTGGTGGCTCCTGGGGGATGAGCGCGGGGCTCTGCTGCTGCCAAGTCCTGGCCCAGTCTCCATACCCATGGCACAGCTACCTCATTCAGGTCCCCTCGTGCAAGCCCGCACATGGAGGAGGACAGAGGCTGCCTGTCATGCCCTGGAGTCCTGTGTCCCCTAGCTGTTCAATGCCTCTTCTGCAGTGGGGGCTCTGTAACGGCACTGACCTAAGACACAGAGCTCTGTGTACCGTGTGCTCCCTGCCCTGAGTCCATCCACAGACCTCCGTTCCTGATTTCTTTATTCCCACCCTCCCATCTCTCTCTTTCTGGTTCCTGACCAGCCAGCCAAGCCGTTCTGCTGCTCAGAAGTCCATCTCTACATACTGCCCTCTACTCGCCTCTCCTGCGGCAGAGGAGCCACGCTGGACACCTCCTCCTGGAAGGATTCCCCTTGCTCTGGTCTTTCCTGCCCTCCCCAGGTGGCTGGAGTTTGGTGACAGGGCATGTTTGTTCCTTTATTTACTTGGGACTAGGTACTGAGCACCAGGGGAGGAGGGGCTTAACCTCGGAGCCACAGTCTCCTGAGCTGCTTAGGGTCTCGCTTTTGCTGAGGCTGGTTTTAAACTCGCAATCCTCCTGCCTTGGGCTGGGGATGTGGCTCAAGCGGTAGCGCGCTCACCTGGCATGCGTGCGGCCTGGGTTCGATCCTCAGCACCACATACCAACAGAGATGTTGTGTCCGCCGAGAACTAAAAAATAAATATTAAAAAAAATTCTCTCTCTCCTCTCTCTCTCTCTCTCTCTTTAAAAAAAAAAAAATCCTCCTGCCTCAGCCTCCTGAGCTGCTAGGATTACAGGTGTGCGCCACCATACCTGGTTAATTTGTTTATAATATTTTTAGTTGTAGATGGACACGAGACCTTTACTTTATCTGCTGACTTTTATGTGGTGCCCAGGATTGGACCTAATGCCTCGAACATGCAAGACAAGCACTCCACCACTGAGCTATAACCCCAGCCCTGGCTTATTTATTTTTAACGTTTTTAAATTTATTGTAGCACTGGGGTTGAATCCAGGAGGAGCACTTAACCACTGAGCTACATCCCAGCCCTTTTCATTTTGAGACAGGCTCTTGCCAGTTGCAGAGGGTCTCGCTAAGTTGCTGAGGCCGGTCTCAAACCTGTGACCCTCTTGCTGCTGGGATTACGGGGTGCCCTCGTACTGAGCTCACACCACTGTGCCAGATGGATGGATGGGTCCATAAACCAGGCCTGGAGGTCTCCTCCTCTGAAGTCTGGTCTTAAAGAAAACTGCACAAGGTACAGGGTGAGGCAAGATAAGAGACGAGGGATAGCAGAGGTAGGTGACATGGGACCTGGGCCACCTGCTCATTGGACCTCTGAACCTGCTGACACCTAACCACAAACACACCATGGGGGTTGCTGCTGTGCCTAGGTGTCCTCATGATGGGGTGACACTGAAAGTTCTCAGATAGTGACAGGCATGTGAACAGGGACGGGGTCTGGGAGAGGTGTGTGATTGAACAGTTCATGGCCGTGCTGGGAGACCCTGGGAGACAGACTTCCTTCAGAGTCTTCCCACCCGGGCCGTGAAGGCTGAGGTGTTGATTGTCCAGTGTCCCATCTGTCACTGCTGGATCGCCACCAACAGAACCAACCCTCTGGTTTCCTGATTGCTGTGTACTCAGGTTAAGCAAAACCCTGCAGACAGAGAAACAGCCTCAGGAGCAAGCGGCCCTGGGCTTGGAGGGGTGACCGCTAAGGGGGAGCGGGTGGGAGACTCACTGGATCCACTATACCCCGTGAATTGGCCAAATCGGGAGTTGAGCCAGGTGTGGTGGCACACACCTGTCATTACAGTGGCTTGGGAGGCTGAGGCAGGAGGATGGAGAGTTCAAAGGCAGCCTCAGCAACTTAAGAGAGGCTCTAAGCAACTTGGCTGAGACCCTGACTCAAAATAGAAAATAGAGAGGCCTGGGGAGGTGGCTCAGTGGTACACCACCCCTGGGTTAATCTCCAATACCAAATAAGTAAAATCAAATCCAGTCGGGTGTTCTCTCCATCTTACCCGTGAAGACACTGAAGCTAAGAGATTAGGGTCCCAACAACGTGGAGAAACAAGGGGCCTTCCCTGGGCAGGCGGGGAGAGGGGCTGTGGGGAACCTCCTGGGGGGACAGACTTTGCTCCAGAGTAGATGGGCACAGACTTGGGGTGAGCCCTGGTTTGGTTTCATGGCTGCTGTCCCTGGAGCAGGCTGGGAGTGACCTCTGGATGCTCTCGCTTGTACCCCCTGGTGAGAGTCGGGGACAGGCAGGCCGGGCAGATGCAGCAGGGTCTCCCACATCTCTGCCACCAGCCCCTGAGGCTGCAGAGCCCTCAGAGCTGCCCCAGGCTCCCTCCCCTCCGCCCGCCTGCGCTGGGGTCTTTCAGAGGCTGTCAAAGCCCCCATTCTCTGAACACAGCTGGGCCAGCATCCCATGTCCTCAAGGCCTGGACCCAGGTGTCTGTGCGACGACGGGCAAGACATCAGAGGAACTCAGCTGCCTGGCTCCCACCTCCTGGTGTGGGAGCGCGTAGAAAACTCTGGAAGGATGGGCTCTCCCAGCGTCCACTGTGGATGGACCAGCAGGGACCGCCAGGGCTGACGGGCCGCAGGAGGGATGGGGGAGGCTCTCCCCACTTGGGTCCTGGCCTGGGCCTGCGTGGGGGTGGGGTGGACGCAGGAGGTGGCCAGCTGGGCTGCACGTGGAAGGGGCAGGGAGAGCTGCCCACTCTCTCCCCTGCCCACCCTCTCCCCCTCTGGCTCTCTCTCCGTCTCCTTTTCTTTCCCCTGAGAAGACTGTGTTGGCAGGACCTCTGGCCCCGGAGGCAGGAGAGTTGGGCTTTTGCGCTGGTCTCAGTTAATTCCCTACTGGGTGCCCCTGAACTTTACTTCACCTTTGGGGGGGTCTCATGTCCTCGTCCCGAAGATAACTGAGATTTCTACCTGAAGTCTGACTTTTATCCTTCCTGCTTCTGTTGGTCCTGCTTGATTTCCGCAAATGCCTGCAGATTTGGAGGGGCTTTTTCTCAGAAAGCAAATAGAAATGGGGGACAGTCCTATGGCTGTGTGTCGAGATGAAGGGCTCTGTAACGGCAAGGAAAGTCCCCACTCAGCAGTTACCACCTCAGAGTGCAGGTTAGACGACATGTAGGCTTTCCCAGCTAGAGATGTTGAAAGGATCTTAAAGAGATGCTCATTGCCTTGTTGAGAAAACTTCAGGAAGACTCCATTCCCAAATGACGAGACCCGTCTCCATTCACAGGGGAGGGCTGTGAGCTCCTGGCCAGGAGGCCTGGTGCAGATTAGAGCTGCGCACGCAGAACACTGTCTGGCAAAGGAAAAGACCCAGATCTTCAACTCACTATGGGTAAGCTCTGGACCCTTCTTGTTTGGGGTACTGGGAATTGAACCCAGGGCCTTGTGCAGGCAAGGCAGGCACTTACCAACTGAGCTATATCCCCAGCCTGCCAGGTGCCCTTCGATAGATGAATGGATAAAGAAAATGTTGTATATATACACAATGGAATATTACTCAGCCATAAAGAAGAATGGCATTGTGGCATTTGCTGGTAAGTGGATGGAACTGGAGACTATCATGCTAAGTGAAATAAGCCAATCCCAAAAAAATCAAAGGCCTAATATACTCTGATATGTGGATGCTAACCCACAACAGGAGGGGGGAAAATAGAAATTCACTGGATTAGACAAAAAAGAATGAAGGAAAGGGGGGAATGGGGACAGGAAAGACAGGGGGATGAATGGGACATCACTTTCCCATGTTCACATAGGAACACACGGCCAGTGTGACTCACATCACGTTCAACCACAGAATGGGCAGTTACACTCCATGCATGTTCAATAAGCCACAGTACATTCTACCCTCACGTGTAACTAAAAAAAAACCAAATAAACAATTTTGAAAAATAATGTGGGGCTGGGGCTGGGGCTCAGTGGTAGAGCACTTGCCTAGTACCTGTGAGGCACTGGGTTCGATCCTCAGCACCACATAAAAATACATAAATAACATAAAAGTTAAAAAAAAATAATGCTTTATGCCAGTGCTGGTGGCCCACACCTGTAATCCCAGCAGCTGGGGAGGCTGAGGCAGGAGGATCACGAGTTCAAAGCCAGCCTCAGCAACAGTGAGGTGCTAAGCAACTCAGTGAGACCCTGTCTCTAAATAAAATACAAAATAGGGCTGGGGGTGTGGCTTGGTGGTTGAGTGCCCCTGAGTTCAATCCCCGGTACCACTACTACTACTACTACTACTAATAATAATAATAATACTTTTTTAAAAAGTAAAAAAAAAAAAAGTACCAATATAAATATGAAAAAAGAAAAAAAATCCAGATCTTCTCAGAGCCGGAGCCGTGGACTGGGTCACCCCTCCCCCAGTGCAGGTGAATGGTGTCCATCAGAGCGTTGTACAAGTGACAAAATGGTGTTAGAGGAGTGACACCCTTTGAGATTTCCCACTGCGAATGGCAGGTGGAGACTCTGGCTGCAGTGCTGAGACTCCCCCTCCTCCCTGTCCCTCCCTGCTCCCTCCCCAGGAGCCTGCCTCCTGAACACACTGCCCCAGGTGCTGGCCCTGGGTCAAGGTCGGACTCCCCTAGGGCAGCAGCAGTGCACCTGGACTTCTGGTCATGAGGGGGGTGGCCGGGAAGGTCACTTTTCTGGGCCTTCTCTGGTCCCAGGCAGGTCTCCCCGGGGCAGGAACTGTGGTTACATCCAGCAGCCACTGGGATTGAATGTCAGCCACTTGGTGGCCTGGCTCAGGCTGGCTGGCCTGAAGCCCTGTCTGTGGAGCCCTGGTGGGGGTGAGCCCCAGCCTGTGGGGGCAGGGGACACAGGCCACCCTGTCAATACCCCCCTGAGGGCGGGGGCTCTCTTCCAGCCCTGAGTCGGGAGGTCGGGAGGTCGAGAGGTCGAGGTGAGCAAACAGCACTGCTCAGACCTGTCCCCAGAGGGCCTCTCGGTACCACCTCTCCATCTCTTCAGCTTCTCCAGGACAGTAAGGGCCAGGCGCTGCATTCCTGGATCCTAAACAGTGCCTGGCCCACGTTGGTTCCTAGCTGGCATTTAGTTAATATTGAGTTAATATTTGTTTAATGAAATGAACAAAGCGAGGCCTCCTCCTCCCCCGGCCTCCCGAGGCACCTTGCCCTGTGCCCTTTAGTCTTGCATCTGTGCGAGTCACCTGCTGAGGGATCTGATCACTGCCACCCCAGATCTTTCTGTCCCTACAGTAGAGGGACCTCTGGGGAGTGGCTGGAATCTTCTTCCACCTCAAGCCTTTGGGAGGAGCTCTTTGGGGACATCTCAAAGCCTCTGGGAACTCAGCCCCTGGTCCAGGGGTGCAAACCCAGGCCGTGGGGTTGGGGGTGGGCTTCCGGTAGGGAGCTGTCCAGAACCCCCAGGAGGGACTTGGGGTGCAGTCCCGAGGGAGCCAGGGCCTGTGGGAGCCTGTGCCTGCGGTGGACACCCCACTGTGCTTGCAATATTTTGAGGTTGTGGCTGCATTTTACAGGGATCACAAAGCTGCCCTCTCCTCCAGGAGAGGATCCAGGCACCGACGCCTGCGGTCCGTGCCAGGGGTGTCCCTGAGTCCCAGGAGGGGGAGGGAGAGAGGAGCCCAGCAGAGGGCCTGGGAAAGCGGAGGAAGCGTCATTGGTATTCTGGCCGCTGCGGAGCCCTGATAACTGCTGGGGCCTCAGGCCCACCCCTTGGCAGCCGCCTGCACATTGAGCAGCTGCGGCCCTGGCCGGCAGGCTCTGGGCGCCCGGCAACGCGGCGACTTGTGCACATTGGTTTGCATGACCAGAGGCACCGGCTCAGAGTGCCCCGGGCACCCCCTCGGCTAGAGGTTTCTTGACTCGCTTTGCTTCACCCGTGATTCTGCTGTCTAACCTCCATCCCCCCAGCTGCAAAGTCAGCTCCTCCTCTGGGCAGGCAGTGGGAGCACCGCCGGAGTCAGAACCCAATCAGAACATCCCCCAGGGAGATGGCCGAGGTCATCTGCACCTCATCCTTGTCTCCAAAAGACAGCTTCCCATTTTGGGGGTGGGAGGCGGGGTATCGCTCCTTCCAGGATCCTTCATCCTTTTCCCTACTAAGTTTGAGTCCCTCCTCTTCCCTCTTTGACCAATGGGAAGTCCCTCCAGTTGTCTAACTTCCATCCCTCCAGCTACAACATCATCTTCTGGCGCTCCCTCCCCGCCCCTTCTGCCCTCCCTTCCTACTCCAAGTCCTCATCGTATCCCCGGAACGATGTCCTACTTCGCTTGTCCTTGCCCTCTCCGCTGCCGCCGGGAACCGACGCAGAGAAGGCAGCGGGTCCCGTGACCACCCCGAGCCCCTCTCGTTCCGGGACAGGGGGCGGGGGGTGGCCCCAGGAAAGGGCGGGGCGGGTGGGGGGTGAAGAAAGGGGGTTTTGTGCGGCGCCCGGCAGGCCGGCGCCCTCTTCCTCGCGTCCTGCAGGCCCGGCCTCCCCTCGCGCCCGCGCAGTGCCCGCCGCAGTCGCACCGGCTGCAGGACCGGCCGTGGGTCCCGGAGCCCCAGGAGGAGGCGGCGAGCTGGACAGTGCCGCCCACACCCGGCCCCGGGAAGGTGAGTGCCGCCGCAGCCCGGCCGCCGGGCGTGGGAGGGCGAGGCGAGGGGCGCCCCCCGGCCTCCGGCCTTGCACCCGGAGCCCCCGCCTCGGAGGCCGCGGCTCGCAGACCCGGGCGCCCGGCGGGGTCGGGGGAGCGGTCCCGGCGCCGGCTCCTGCTGCCACCCGAGCCCTGAGCGGTGCCTGGGCGCGCGCACTGCACACTGCGCACACGCGCACCCGCGTACACCCGCGCACACGCGCGCACTCGGCTGCTTGCGGTCCGGCTGCAGCCCGGGGTCCGGTCAACGGGAGCGCCCCCTGTCCTGCTGCCCGATGCGCGCCCCTCCAGGCGGGAGGACTTCGACCTGGCCCTGGGCGACGCAGGAGCGGTGGGTCCCCGGGAGGAACCGCGGGCAGCAGCGGCCGCCTTCTGGGAACCTCCCCAGGGCGCGCAGCACAGGGTGGTAGCGGCGCCCACTCTGGAGCGGGACTCCCAGCTCCGCCACTTACTTTGCTGTGTGACCTTGGGCTCCTCCTTACTTGAAGGAAGCACAAAGAGGTTATCCACGGAGGCCCTTGGAGGGGGCCTGGTTCCTGTGGACCCCGGGAACAGTTGGCTGGGACTGGGATTCCTCGTCCTCCCTTCTTAACCGACCCGGGCTGGAGGCTTCCTGCCCCAGGTATTCCCACACCCTCCTCCAATCCCATTAACGTCAGGATTCTAGCAGGACCAGCAAGGGATGGACGTTGATTTTGTTGGCACCGGGATCTGCATCACATAGATGGCAGTTGATACCAGTCGGGTCCAGAAACCGTGTTCCCTAGTCCCAGAGGTTGGGGAGGCTGAGGCAGGAGGATGGAGAGTTCAAAGCCAGCCTCAGCAACTCAGAGAGGTTCTAAGCAACTCAGCCAGATCCTGTCTCAAAATAACTTAAAAAGGGCTGGGGAGGTGGCTCAGTGGTCATGCATTCCTGGGTTCAATCCCTGGTGAACCGTGTTCCCAATAGGCCCTCCCACAGGGTCCCAGCGCCTGGGTGGTTACAGCTGACTTTGCCTCTGAGGACGTGTCCCCCACATCTCAGACTTCACAAGGTCTGCAGCAGCTCTGCTGGGGATGTGGCTCACACTATTATTAGTTGTTTTTGCGATAAATAGGGCCATTTACAGGACCGTGCCCCCGGGCCTCACTGGTATTGTGTATGTACAAGTTGTTCCTCAGACAGTCACTAAGGCGTGACCCAGAGCTTCCCTCCTGCTGAGGTGGAGGTCTGGCCTCCGTGCCTCCCTACTGACCCTGCTGGCTGGGTGCTGGCTGGGGCTCAGGTCCTCTGGAGCAGACCTTGGACTGCCACCCAGTGGGCACTCAGCATGCAGGTGGTGGGTGTCCCGGGCAGGCGCGTGTGCAGTGGCTCCTGATTCCCCGTGGACCGGGTCTGGGCAGGAGGTGGATGTCCATGGTCAACAGCAATGACCTGTAACAGGAGGAAAGTTCCTGAACAGCTTGGGACATAAGACAAGGGCAGAGGGATTCCACCTCTTGGGTCCCCTTCTTCCTCCGGGAGAAGTCTTTTCTGCTGTCCTTTAATAAACTTCTAATTTCTACTCTGAAAAAAAAAAAAAAAGACAAGGGCAGAGACTCAGGCTGGAGCGGAGAGGGTGGTGTGGGCAGGGGCGGGACCCAGCCCCTGGACACCCGGATCCAAATCTAGGGCTCCCGTGTGACCCTGGGGAGAGGAGAGATGGCGCTCTCCAAGAACTGGACCCTCTGGTTTGGGACTCCCACTCTTAGAGATGGGGTGGGTTGGCCTCCAGGTCTCCATGGTCCTCCCTGACCTCAGAGCCTCTTCCCTCGTCCTCCTGTCGGGCAGAGGGGGGAGGGTGGCCCGGGTCCTGGCCCCAGACAGGCTTCGACTGTATGGGTTTCTGGGCGCCTGTCAGAGAGCCGAGGTCTGTGAACAGCTCCGCTTCCACCAGAGAGAGGGGCCCAGCCAGCTCAGATGCATGGCACACGGTCTCCTGGCACCGGTGAGCCCTGCCGCTCACGCCAAAAGGTCCCCCTTCCAGCCCAGGGTCCCCACCCCGGAGCTGGCCTCAGCACCCCCTTGCTTGGCCCTGTCAGCAACCTCCTTCTGTCAGAGGCCCTGAGCCTCCTGCCTCTCCTCCCTGAGTATGACCAGCTCAGAGGTTGAAGTGGAGGAGAGGCAGGAGAGCCTAGGAGAGGATCCAGGAGGAGAGGATAATTTCCCATCAGTTCAGGCTCAGGAGGGAGAGGACATGTATGAAGGCAGACCCTGAAAGGGCAGGGAAGATGGAGGTTAAACATTCAGTGTACCAGGAGCGGCCGTGAATAGCCAGTAAGAATAAGCCTGATCTCTAGGAGTCCTGCCTGCAGTCTAACCTTCATCCCTCCTGCTGCATCATCAGCTTCTTCCACAGCCAACGTGGGTCCCCATATTCTTCTAAGTCTAGCTTGACCCTTAAAGCTGATGTTGGACACTAGCTCTCCAGCCTTCCCTCCTGAGGGCACGTTGGCCTGTGCCCTACTTGTCTTTGCTGGGGACCTAGGGGCAGCTCTGTCCCTTTCTGGGCATCAGTCTCCGTTTCCCAGTCTCCCACTCCACCTCTCAGAAGATTTGAGATATTTAGGATTCTGAGTTCCGGAGCGTCTGACCACCAGGGGTAGGAAGGGGTGCTCACTCCCTCTTATTCTCACCCCCCCTTAGCCTACCCCCAGCCTGGGGCCTTCACAAAAGGTGGGGTGGGGGAGGAGAGGCTGGATGGGGTCCAGACTGGCAGAGACGGGGGGCTTTGTCCCAGCTGGTTTGTGAGCCAGGAGATCCGGTGGGAAAGCCCGCGCCAGGCAGAAAGGAATGGCTGGGAGGAAGAGGGAGGGTGGTGGGGAAGGGGGGTCCGAGGGTGACGGGCCTGCAGAGCAGAGGCAGGGGACAGGGGGCTGGCTGGACACGGTGGCCCAAGCCTGGAATCCCAGGAGCTCAGGAGGCTGAGGCAGGAGGATCGAAAATTTGAGGCCAACCTGGGCAACTTAGCAAGACCCTCAACCACTTAGCTCCATGGTGGAGTGCCCTGGATTCAATCCCCTGCACAAAAACCAAAAGGAAAACCCCCACACAGAGGAAGAGGAGGGGCTGGGTTGGGGAGAATTTGTGCATTGCCCAGGTTCAGGCCAGGAGGCCTTCCTGGAGGAGGCCAGGTGGGTATGGTACCCAGGGAGGAAGGAATGGGCAGGAAAGGTTGGAGGGGTCCTATGGGAAGAGGAGGCTCTGGTTCAAGGAAGGCATGTGGCACCGGGAGGGCAGGTGGAGTTCTAAGTACTATTGCCAGAATGGGGGGGGGGCATTGGTTCTAGGAGCCCCTGCCCCCCCCCATGAATACCAAACTCTGCAGAGGCTCAGGTCCCTTATATAAAGTGGCCTACTATGTGCATAAGACCTGTGCACAACCTCTTGTGATTCTTTTTTTTTTTTTTTTTTAAATCTTTTAATATTTAATTTTTAGTTTTCGGTGGACACAACACCTTTGTTTGTACGTGGTGCTGAGGATCGAACCCAGGCCGCACGCATGCCAGGGAAGCGCGCTACCGCTTGAGCCACATCCCCAGCCCAACCTCTTGTGATTCTAAGTCATCTCCGGACTTGTTACACTTCCCAGTTCAACAGAAACAGTTATTATTACACTGCGCTGCTCAGGAGATAATGACAAGAAGATCTGTACGTGTTCAGTGCAGACAGGTTTTCCTGAATATTTTGATGTGCAGGATGCACAGATATGGAACCCACGGATAGGGAAGGCCAACTGTTATAAGCATTTACTAATGTTTTAAGCATTTACTAATCTCCTACTGTGTGCCTCATGCTGTGCATCGATACAGGGGTTCTTTTATGTTCTTGGTACTGGGGATTGAGCCCAGGGGCACTTAACCACTGAGCCACATTCCCAGCCCCCTTTTTTTTAAATATATTTTTTTGATGTTGATGGACCTTTATTTTATTCATATATTTATATGCGATGCTAAGAATGGAACCCTGTGCCTCACACATGCCAGGCAAGTGTTCCACCACTGAGCCACAACCCCGGCCCCCCAGCCCCTTTTTATTTATTATTTTGAGACAGGGCCTCTCTAAATTGCTGAGGCTGGCTTTGAACTTGTGGTCTTCCCGCCCTGGCTTCCCAAGTGGCTGGGATTCTAGGCCTGCACCACCGTGGCCGACAATGATGGTTGTTTAATGTAAAGCTCTCACAAAGCCCAAGGCTCAGTGCAGCTTATGAAGTGGGAGTTAATAATGCTGTTTTCACAGTAAGAAAAAAAAAAGCCCAGAGAGAGCAAGGAACCTGGCCCAGGTCACACAGTGTTGACTAGGAGGAAGACCTTGGCTCTGAGGAGGAATCCCTTGGCAAGGGGACAGGGACCAGACACAGAGTTGATGGTGCTGCAGACGCTGTCTACCTCCGGAGCTGGGTGTGGCAGTCAGCCAGGGGAAGTCCATCCTGAAGTCTAACTCCATCTTTCCTCCTCTAGTATCTTCACCAGCCTGCAGCATGGCCTCACTCCTGGCAGGCCTGCTGACAGCCCTGGCCCTGACCCAGGTCCCTGCAGCCCTCGCTGATGTCCTGGAAGGGGACAGCTCAGGTGAGCATCCCTGCTCAGGGTCCTTTCCCTCTGTCCCCTGCGGTAGAGGCTGGTTTCTTTTCAACCCTAACAATTGCTTCCAGCCTTGGGGGGCGTTGGGAGGAGGTCATATAGGGGGGCCTGCGGAGAGGGTGGGGGTCCCAAAGTAGGCAGGGGTGTCTTGGTTGGTGGCAGGGCTAGGAAGAAGCACGAGGACGAGGCTGAGGGCCTCTGAGTGGAGGACAGAGGGGGAGGCTAGGGCAGGATGAGTGGATCTGGAGGCAGAAAGGAGCGGAATTGGAGTTAACCCTGAAGGGGAGAGGCCGGGAGTCTGGGAGGCTGAAGGCCCCGGGCGTCCTGGTTGGAGGACCTTGGGGTGCAGCGTGAGGACCCTGGGGTGGCATCGGGGGACCCTAGGGGACGGTCCTGGAGGACCTAAAGTCAGGGCAGCAGGACCTGGTCCAGCCGGCCGGGGTGCTGGGGTGGAGGAGGGACTGCAGGTGGCGGAGTGGCGACTGCGCGGTGGCCGAGGGTCCAGTCCAGCGCCGCGTCCCTCCCGCCCACAGAGGACCGCGCCTTCCGCGTGCGCATCGCGGGCACCGCGCCGCTGCGGGGGGTGCTGGGCGGCGACCTCACCATCCCGTGCCACGTCCACTACCTGCGGCCGCCGAGCCGCAGGGCGGCGCCGGGGTCCCCGCGGGTCAAGTGGACCTTCCTGTCCGGGGGCCGCGAGGCCGAGGTGCTAGTGGCGCGGGGGCTGCGCGTCAAGGTGAGCGAGGCCTACCGGTTCCGCGTGGCGCTGCCCGCCTACCCCGCGTTGCTCACCGACGTGTCCCTGGTGCTGAGCGAGCTGCGGCCCAACGACTCTGGCATCTACCGCTGCGAGGTCCAGCACGGCATCGACGACAGCAGCGACGCCATAGAGGTCAAGGTCAAAGGTAAGAGTGCGCCGCCTAGAGGATCCGGGAGGGAGGGAGGCAAAGACTCCTGCTCTAGGGAGCCCGCAGTCTGAGTTGGAAAAGGGGCCACAGTCTAACTGAAGTCTCTCATGCTGTAGAGTGAGAGCAATTTGGATTTTACCCCTGGTGCACAAGGAGGCTGGGGGATGGGGATCAGCTTACTGGGTGATCACCTGGCTCAGGTCCTCTCTGCCCTCAGGGGTCGTCTTCCTCTACCGGGAGGGCTCTGCCCGCTATGCTTTCTCCTTTGCCGTGGCCCAGGAAGCCTGTGCCCGAATTGGAGCCCGCATCGCCACCCCGGAGCAGCTCTACGCCGCCTACCTGGGGGGCTACGAGCAGTGTGACGCTGGCTGGCTGTCGGACCAGACCGTGAGGTGCGCGGGGGCTGTGACCCAGGCCGTGGCCTCCGGTTCTGCATGAGGCTGGAGGCACCAGGCTCCTGGCCTCTGGGGAAGGAGGCTGGTCGAGGAGGGCGGGAGAGGACCTGCTTCCCTGCAGAGCTGGGCTGGCAGCCATGCGCTGAGAGGGCCATGGTTGAGCAGGGCGCATGGAGGCTGGCTCCCGGGCAGAGGCACCTCATCACCCTCTGCCCTCCCGTCCCAGGTACCCCATCCAGACCCCCCGCGAGGCCTGCTACGGAGACATGGACGGCTTCCCGGGGGTCCGGAACTACGGAGTGGTGGACCCAGAGGACCTCTACGACGTCTACTGTTACGCTGAAGACCTGAACGGTGATTGGAACTGAGGGCTCCCAGGGGACAAGTCCCTTCTCCAGCACCGCCCATAGGTCCTCCTGCCGCCTCACAGGGCCTTATTGTCCCTCATGCATTTCCCGAGGCAGGGAGGCAGGCGCGGGGCGGGGTAAGGAGACATCAGTGTCCCTCTCTGTAAACTGTCATCATAGACCCCGCGCATGACTGTCAGCAGAAGGAGGAAGTGGGGCCAGGTTCCCCTGAGCCCTAATCTCCATCGTGAGGTTCTGCCAGACTTTGATCCTCTAAGGGGGGACAGCTGACCACACACCAGGGGACAGAAGCCCGGAGAAGCTTGCTCAGGGTCCCGTGAGTGTCCAGGGTAGAAGTGTCCACTGATCGCCGGTGACCTGGCCTCCTCTTCTCCCCAGGAGAACTCTTCCTCGGTGCCCCTCCAGACAAGCTGACGCTGGAGGAGGCGCGGGCCTACTGCCGGGAGCGGGGCGCCGAGATCGCCACCACGGGCCAGCTCTACGCGGCCTGGGATGGTGGCCTGGACCGCTGCAGCCCGGGCTGGCTGGCCGACGGCAGTGTGCGCTACCCTATCGTCACACCCAGCCAGCGCTGTGGCGGGGGCCTGCCCGGCGTCAAGACCCTCTTCCTTTTCCCCAACCAGACCGGCTTCCCCAACAAGCACAGCCGCTTCAACGTCTACTGCTTCCGAGGTGAGCCCCTGCCCACAGAGTGGGGCCGCCCTCAGGGACCAGGGCAGTCTGGAAGTCCTGCCCCAGCTTCAGCCAAAGCCCTTCTCCTGGGTCTTTGGCCTGGTCCCCAGTTTCTCAGCCAGGACTCGAGTTCCTGGGCTGCCCCTGGTGTGGTCTCACTCCACTACGTGGCCCCAGGGAGTGGTCACCATTGGCGTCGCCTTCCCAACACTAGTCCAGGCCTGTCTCCTCCAGTTTCACCTCGGCCTCTCGTTTCCTGCCTGCTTATTGGCAGAGCAGAGATGACTGACAGCCTCTGCATCCAATGAAAACCATCTGCTCCTGTTCTTTCTGCTAACCCAAGGCCTCCAGAAGGGTTCTAGAACTAGAACGCAGCTTAGAGGTGTCAGATCTTCAGCCACCAGATAGTGATGGACGGAGGATCCCCACCCCCACAGGAAGCAGGTCCTCAAGGACAGTTGGGCACAGTTATGAGGCCAGAACCTCTCTCCAGGAAGAAGCAGGAGGAGGAGATGGAGGAGGAGGAGCAGGGAGGAAGACTACAGGTGGAGCACAGGCCCCAGAGACCAGGTTTCCTGGTCCCAGGAGCCAGGCTCACTGGGGCAGGTGACAGGACAGGGACGCACTGTCCCTTTTCCACCTGGCTGGACACAGACCAGCCCTCAGGACTTTTCTTGGCCCTTTGCTTCCTTGGTTTTCTGCTCTCAGTCCCCTTCCCAGAGGATGAGGTGATCTGTCCCAAACCTCTGGATACTTGAAAACAGCAGGTGCCCCCAAGGACATGGCCCCTTCCTTTGCCCTCTTGTCTCAACACTCAGATCCTCAGGTAGAGACTGTCAAGTGTTCCTCCGGTACCAGGGGGTTGGAGCCTGTCCCGATCCATTTCAAATATCCCACCAGGCGTGGTGGGTCATGCCTGTAATCCCAGCAGCTCTGGAGGCTGAGGCAGGAGGATCTCAAGTTTAAGGCCAGCCTTTGAAACTTAGCAAGGCTCTAAGCAATTTAGTGAGACTCCGTCTCAAAATTAAAAAAGAAAAAATAGAAAGGGCTGGGGATGTGGCTCAGTAGCAAAGCACCCGAGATTAAATCCCCAGTACAAAAAAAAAAAAAAAATTAAGATGACTGGCACCTTAATCCAAGACCAGGGTCTCAAGGTGCTGAGACCCTCCCATCCATTCTTCCACCTCCAACCCCTCACTCAAGGGATCAGCTCTCACCTGGGTCTTTCTGGCACAGAACTTCCCATCACTGTCTTCTAGTCCCGCTCAATTGTCCTTTATATGGTTTCATTATAACTGTGCGTATCTGTTTTTCGCCTGTATCTAGAGTATAAATCCCCTTGAGGGCAGGAAGCTTGCTATTTGACTCTGCACTGTGTCCTCCATGCCCAGGAGAAGGCTTAGCATGACACCCTTGATGAACACTTGGGGAATTGGTGACAATGTTGTGGGTGCTGCCCCTTGGACCCTCCATGGAGAGTTTTTGAGAGAGCTGAGAAAATCCCGGGGTGTCGGACAGGCTAACCCAGAGCCCTTGCCTGCAGACCACGACCCTGGGGGGCCCAGGGTCTGTTCAGTCATCCATTGGACTTTTCCTCCTGCCAGACGCTGCCCAGCCCTCTGCCACACCCGAGGTCTCTCTCCCAGCCTCCGACCCAGGCTCTGATGGACTAGAGGCCATCATCACAGTGACGGAGACCCTGGAGGAACTGCAGCTGCCTCCGGAGGCTGTGGAGAGTGAGTCCCGTGGAGCCATCTACTCCATTCCCGTCATGGAGGATGGAGGAGGCGGAAGCTCCACTCCAGAGGACCCGGCTGAGGCCCCCAGGACCCTCCTAGGTAACTCAAATGTCCCCTAACCCTGGGGAGATGTTGCCACCTCAGAGAGGCTGAGGGCAGAGGGTCACAGCCCAGGTAGATGCTGGGGGCGCGGCTGCCATGAGTTGGGCCTGTCCTTTCTGGGCTTAGTGGTGTGTGGCCTCTCCCCTGTCCCTCTCCTGAATGTTGCTTTTCTGCTCAACTCCACCCCCCGACTCTCTGGAGCTAGAGATGCCTGGACTAAGGGGCTGCCCCTGGGAAAGAGAGTTGTCCCTTCATTGGCCCCTCCTTGCCTTTCCTATCTGAAACAGAGGATTGACAGACTAGAAGAGGGGGACACAACCGCCCTGTTTTCCTGAGCTCTTGACAGCTCACAGCCCTTCTTAAATATGGCTCCAACAGCCGGGTATGCGGTGCGCACCTGTGATCCCAGCGACTCAGGAGGCTGAGGCAGGAGGATGGCAAGTTCAAAGCCAGCCTCAGCAACTTAGTGAGGCCCTAAGCAACTCAATGAGACCCTGTCACTGAATGAAATGGAAAACAGGGCTGGGATGTAGCCCAGGGGGTTAAATGCCCCAGGGTTCAATCCCAGGGACCAAAAACCAAACAAACAAAAACGCCCCAACAGTGGAGCTCAGGTTGAAGTCCCCCTGTGTGGAACACAGACCAGCCCTCCCAGGCCAGGCTCTCCCCAACCCGCTTTCCCCAGCCCCCCCTTTTTTCCCTCCCGTCCTTTCTCCCACAAGACTGTGGGGTGCTGTCCCTGGTGCTGAACTCTGTTCTTTGCCCAGAATTTGAAACCCAGTCCGTTGTACTGCCCACCGGGTCCTCTGACGAGGACCAGATGTTGGACGAAGAAGAGGCAGAGGAGGAGGAGGAAGAGGAGGCGGCGGAGGACGAGGACCTATGGGCATGGCCCAGCGAGTTCAGCAGCCCTGTCCCCACTGAGCCGGAAGCGGAGGACTCGCTGTCCCAGGCCTCCCCGCCAGCAAGGGCAGTCCTGCAGCCCGGAGCGTCTCCACCTCCCGAGGGACAGTCAGGAACTCCCAGGCCTCCAAGGGTCCGTGGACCGCCTACCGAGACTCTGCCCACTCCCAGGGAGGGGACCCTCGCGTCCCCACCATCTTCCACTCTGGTTGGGGAGGAAATTGAGGGTCCTGAGCTATCTGAGGTCCCTCGAGGAGAGAGCGAAGAGACAGGGAGCTCCGAGGATGCCACCTCCCTGCCTCCAGCCACACAGGCCCCCGAGGGGACCAGAGAGCTGGAAGCCCCCTCTGAAGAGGACTCTGGGAGAACCATCCCCGAAGGGACCTCCGTGCAGGCCCAGCCAGTGCTGCCCACTGACAGCGCCAGCCGAGGTGGAGTGGCCGTGGCCCCCTCATCAGGTAACTCTGCCCAGGGCTCGAGCTTCCTCGTGATTCTCCCTTTCCCCCTCCTGCAGCTCGGGATCACCCGACCCGGGGTCCTTTAATCCCCCTTGTCCCCGACTCTCCTGTCCTGACTCTCCTCGTTCTCTTCCCCGTGGGTCTCCCATCTCGGTACCCCACCTGGTGACTTCCACCCCAGCTCTCTGAGTCCTCACCCTGTGACCCCAGCCCCACGGCTGACCACCCGTGACCCTTCTGTCCTCGGGACCTCTACTTGTGACTCACATCTCACTGACCCCGCAGTACCTCCTCATGCCTCTTCAGGATGCCCTGGTCACCCATGGCATTCTTTGGGGTCAGGCCTGTCTTCCTCTGCTCCCTCCCGACCCCTTTCCCGTGCTGTCCCCTTTGGTCACCTCCCACTGATCTCAGGGAAGCCTGGGAGTCCATCCCTGCCCTTCGCCCTCTGGGGTCCAGGAGAGCCCTCCCCCTACAGAGCCTTAAGCGACTACTTCTGTGAAGTATTTTTTTTTTCCGACTGTTTCATGGAAAACAAGCCTTGGAAATAAATCTCTATTAAACTGCTTTGTAACCAAACTGTGGCCCCCTGTCTCCCTCTGAAGCTGCCCACCCTTCTCACCCCATGCTTCTGTGTCGGGAGCTTCTCTTTGGCTCCGTGTCACAGACTCTCTGTGTCTCCTGGTCTCTTCTTCCGGCTTCAGGCTTTCCTGTCCTCATGGTCTAACCGCCCCTTGCTGCCCCCCAGCTCCTCCTCACACCTGTCTGCACTCCCCCTCTTTGCCGCTGACATCCCAGATTTGACTGCACGCATTGCCCCAGAGAAGCGGTCAGCTGTCTGTCTGCAGGGGCACTGAGAGCTGTGGTCCCCCACTCCTGACGGGGAGGGACCCCACAGCCTGGGGCAGTGCGTTGAGCATTTCTATTCATTTTTGGTCCACTTGGGTGGCTCCTGTCGAGAGTATTGATCGAGAAACCATAGGGCCAGCTCCTTGGCCTTCAGGTGCCCTGGCCCCTCATCCCCACCCCCACATCTCAGCAGGAGACACTGTCTAACTCCAGCTGCTGCTCTCGCCTCCCCTCCACTAACCCCTGCACTAATAACCACCCCTGCCCCCAGGAAGAATGGTTTCCCCTCTCCGAACCCAGAGGATCTCAGAGTCTCCTATCCTGGAGAAGATGCTAGAGGAGGAATGTGGAGGGAGAAGGAGCGAGAAGTTAGGTTCGGGGATCTGGGAGAAGCCCACCTACTCACAGAAGGTTCAGATCCCAGTGCAGGCTCGTGGAGAAGGCTAGGCCAGAACCAGGCCCCCCTACTAGAAGGTCCAGGGTGGGCTCAGGACCCCAGCATCAAGCCAGGCTCACCCATTTCAACTGTGGGCTTTCTGCTCAGCTGGCCCTGGAGTTGGGCCCTCTGCAGGGTAAGGAAAGGGTTTGGTGGGAAAAGACCACTGGGGGGGGGTCTCTTCAGTTTCTTAAGTTACCCCAGCTAGAGGTGGGAGCAAGCGGTCCCCAGACCTGCTATTGCAACAAGAGGAAAGGCAAAGCTTTCAGGCGTATACTGTAGCTGGCCTCAAAGGGGGAGGGAGGAAGGAGAGAAAGCCCCAAGACACGTCCTTTCACCCTAGTGTGTACCCTGGGCTCAGGTCCTGCTGTCACAGCCAGGGCTAGGAGCTGTGGCCTGTGGGGCAGGACCAGAGATGGTCCTGTTCCCCAGCTTGGAAGGCTGGATGGGAAGCCGAGAGGAGAGCAGGAGCAGCGGGAAAGTGTGAGGCACAGGGGGTGGCCAGGATGCCTCTCTGTTGGGTCTGGCACTTAATGGATGAAATGAAACACCTGTGGGGGAGGGGAGGCATGACCAGCTGGGCAGCAACTACTGGCAGGAGGGGAGACCAGGGAGGGAGAGGCGCTAGAAAAGCTGATTCATTTTTACCCCAAACGGCAAGGTCATCCCAGTATAATTCTTTGAATCAACTCCAGCTTCTCCCCAGTCCCTGCTCCGAACCCCACCAGGCAGTGGACACCACAGGCCGGTCAGTGTGAAGCACTGTGGGCCTGGGCTTCAATGTGGTTTCCTCCTGTCATGGATGCAAGCACTGGTGGTCTGTGGAACCATCATCCCCTGGGTCCTGTGAAGAAAGGAGTAGAAACTGACAGTAGCCAGCACCCGGACTGGACCTAAGAGCAGCCACCTTGCACCCCAGGATCTAGAAAGTTAGAGAAGGCAGGTGACTTAGCCAAGTGGAGCCAGATCCCCAAACCAAACCGGAAGCCTTCAGAGCAGCATGTTGGCCTAAGAGGACTGCCTGGAAGAGGGGGAGCCGAAAAGGGGGCGAGATGGGTCAGGCTAGACACTCTACAGAAGGCCCGAAGTGGAGGCTGGTAAGGAGGGAAAGTCTGGGTGAGACAAGAATGGGGGCAAAGAGGTTGCCTATTCCCGCCCCTTTCAGTGGGCAGCCTTAGCCCCTCTGGGTTTTGGGGTCCTCTGGCCTAAGGTCCTTGTGATGGTGCCGGTGGTGAGGGCAGAGAGTGGGCTGGATCTCCACTGGCAACTTCTGGGCTGGAAGGTTCTGCCCAGTGGACATCAGAAAGAATGGTCAGCAGTCGCCTGGACCACACCCATATCAGGTGCCAGGGACAGTCCAGGGAGGTCACACCCACTGCTGCTGGTGGTCTCTGCAGTCCCACCCAGTGGCCCACCTACACTATACAGAAGTGTGCTGGGGCCTGGCACAAAGATAAGGGGCCTAGAGAAGGGAAGTGACCTGCCCAGTGTCGCACAACTGACAGCCCAGGATCTTCCCCGATAGTGACTCTGGAGCCTTCCTGGCCGCTTCCCCTCGGGCCCTCGCGGACTGGGCCCACATAGGTGGGCATGACAGTGGCCTGCACAGGCTGAGCCAGTGATGAGCTCAGGGAAGGGCAGGAGGAAAGGGGAGGAAGAGCCCCAGGATTCAGAGCTGGGCTGTGACCAGAGGCTGGCTCCAGGGACCACGTTCAACTCCCAAGACAGGAAGGTCAAGATTGGGGGACCCCCTGGGCCCTCCCCAGAGGGCTCAGACTGCATGGGTGTGCTCCCCTGCTCCCCCACCTCACTTCTTTCCCCCTCTCAGGTGACTGTGTCCCCAGCCCCTGCCACAATGGTGGGACATGCTTGGAGGAGGAGGAGGGGGTCCGCTGCCTGTGTTTGCCTGGCTATGGGGGGGACCTATGCGATGTTGGTGAGTGTGTTGAGGGAGGTGGGGGGCATACCTGAAGCCTGGACCCTGCCCCAATATGCTAGTGCTGAAGGGCAGAGGGAGGGCACGAGTTTGGGCCATGAGTCCCCGCTTTAGGCCTGGGGACACAACTTTTCTGAGCCCTGTTCTCCATTTGTCGCTCTTGGAGGCACACTGCTGGCCTTCCGTACACGCCACCTGCCCTCCTCCTTGGAAGGGAGGACAGCCGAATTCTCTAGGATGGAGCATTGCAGACACTCATGGTCCCTGTGTCTTGGAGAAGACACCGATACCCCTGCCCAGGACCTCCTCATTCCCAGCTAGCTTCTTGGCACCGCCCTCCTGTCCCTTGGTCCCGCCCCTCGCGGTCTGCAGCGCGGGGAGAAGGCGCGTCCCTCGCCTGCAGATCTGACCTCGCTGCGTTCCGGGTCCTCCGGCCTAAGATGTCTGTCCCTCTGTGCCCCAGGCCTCCGCTTCTGCAGCCCGGGCTGGGACGCCTTCCAGGGCGCCTGCTACAGGCACTTCTCCACGCGAAGGAGCTGGGAGGAGGCGGAGACCCAGTGCCGGATGTACGGCGCGCACCTGGCCAGCATCAGCACGCCCGAGGAGCAGGACTTCATCAACAGTGGGCTGGGGCCGGGCGGGAGGGGACCTTCGCCATCGCCTCGCACACACTCGAGACTGACACCCTCATCACTTGGCTGTCCTCATTCAGCCAGTGTTCATTCACGGTTTCCTTCTCTCTCCTTCCCTCTCTACGCGTAGGCAGGGGGCTTTAGGGAGGGGAAGGCTGGGGTTCCACCGGAACTTACGGCTGTATCAGCCCCCACCCCGCTCTCTGCCCCGACTCTGGCCCTCGTGCCGGGGTTGGAGGGATCAAAAAAGAAAACAGCGATAGGCCAGGCTCGGTGGCCCACGCCTGTAATCTTAGCTACTTAGGAGGCTGAGGCAGGAGGATCGCCGATTCGAGGTCAGCCTCAGCAATTTACAGAGACCTTGTCCCAAAATGAAAAATTAAAAGAGCTGGTGTTGTAGTTCACAGGTACATGATGGAGTGCCCTTGGGTTCAATCCCCACGAAAGAGACAAAAAAGAAAATAGCGAGGGCCTGGGGATGCAGGTCGGTGGTAGAGAGGTTGCGCAGGACGCGAGTTCCTTAGCGCCGGGTACAAAACAAAAAGCCAAACCCGGGGAGGGCGTGGGTTTTGGATTTCTGCAAGGACTCCCCGCAGGCCACCCGGTAACAGGGAATCTGCGCCATCTGCTGGCAGTGCCGCTCACCGCACGCCCCGTCTCCGGCGGCTCTTCCCCAGATCGATACCGGGAGTACCAGTGGATCGGGCTCAATGACAGGACCATTGAAGGCGACTTCCTGTGGTCGGACGGCGTCCCTCTGGTGAGAGGCCTCAGCTGGACCTCACTCCCTCTGGTTCATTCCTCGAAGCACGCCTGGCCTCCCCCAGCAGTCACCCACCTCCGCCCCTTCCTTTGCTGATGGCCTTTCCTTACCCCGGCCCCCTCCCTCTTCTCCCGGCCCGCCTCCCCTCCTTAGGTCCCTCTCTCCTCTCTCTGGCTCCCCTTCTCCCTCTCCCAAAGCCCCTTATTCCCTCTTCGGGTGTCTCCAACCCCCAGGCCCTTAGCCTTCCTTCCCCTGAGGTCCCTCCCAACCCTCCCCAGTCCTCTACCCCTCTCCCACCCCGTGCTCACGGTGCGGTGGCTCTTCCCACCTCCGTCCCCCCAGCTCTACGAGAACTGGAACCCTGGACAGCCTGACAGCTACTTCCTGTCTGGAGAAAACTGCGTGGTCATGGTGTGGCACGATGAGGGACAATGGAGTGATGTGCCCTGCAACTATCACCTGTCTTACACCTGCAAGATGGGCCTGGGTGAGGATGGGCAAGGGAGGGTCCAAGCCCTCCAGGAGGGGTGGCCTTTCTTTTCCCAGGGGGTCCCAAGGATTGCTTACGGAAGGAGGGTACAAAGCTACCCAGAGGAGGCTGACCATGTGGTGGATAATGAATTACGGAAGTCCACTTGGAATCCCCAGGGGAGCTGGGTGCTGTGGCATGCACGCCTGTAATCCCAGTGCTGGGGAGGCTGAGGCAGGAGGATCTCGAGTTCAAAGCCAGCCTCAGCAATTTAGCGAGGTGCTGAGCAACTCAGCGAGACCCTGTCTCTTAATAAAATATTTTTTTGAAAGGGCTGGGGATGTGGCTCAGAGGTTAAGCCCCCTGGGTTCAATCCCGGGTACCAAAAAAAAAAAAAAAAAAATCATCCCTGGTGGTTTTGTAATGCTGTGGCCACTCATTTCCTCTCCCTATCAGGATTCTGGGAACCCTCCTCCACAGAGCAAGTTTCCTAACGCCTAACTGTGCTCCCCATGCAGTGTCCTGTGGGCCCCCTCCGGAGCTGCCTCTGGCTCAAGTGTTCGGCCGCCCACGGCTGCGCTATGAAGTGGACACGGTGCTGCGCTATCGGTGCCGCGACGGGCTGGCTCAGCGCAACCTGCCACTGATTCGCTGCCAGGAGAATGGTCGCTGGGAGCCCCCTCAGATCTCCTGCGTGCCCCGCAGGCCTGTGAGTGCCAGGAGGCTGGTGGGGGTCATGGCCAACAGAAGCCCTGGGCTCCAATCCCAGCTCTGCGCGGCAGTCAGCTGGCTGTGTAAACTGGAGTGACACCTGGGTGATCAGTGGTAGAGGGAAGTGACTGAATGCCCTGGAGGGGTCGTGCCTGAGCACAAGCAGCCACTCTGTGCTCCTAAGGGGTGAATGGGGCAAGTATTGGTGAGGTCAGGGCCCAGGAGCAGGAACACCACACCCAGGGTGGGCTGGGAAGGAAGAGGAGCCCAGGTGGAGGCTGAGTGTGTGTGTGTGTGTGTCCCCAGGCCCGGGCTCTGCATGCCGTGAAGATCCCAGAAGGACATCCAGGGAGCCTGCCAGGACGCTGGAAGGCACTGTGGACCCTCCCTTCCGGCCCTCCTCCCGGTCCCCAAGTGGGAAAGGCTTGAATGCTGCTGTCCCCAGCACTGCCCTCGGGCCTCCAAGGTCCCTCACGCCCTGAGCTCTTCCCGCCACAGGAAGTGAAAACATGAGAGGGTGGAGCTGGAGCCCAGGTGACAGCCTGAAGGGCTTCTGGGAAATACCTGGGGGCCTCCAGCCCAGCCCAGGCCCATCGGCCTGGGCTTCAGGTTTCCCCCTCAGGGCAACGGGTCAGTCCCTAAGTGCCTCAGCTGCCCTCTCCCTGCCAGCTACCCTGTCCCCTCCATTTTTCTAAAGGGCACTGTGCCCACTCAGTTTTGATTTTCCAAGGAAATGGATTTGCAGGATGGAATACCTGTAAAGCCAGCGGGAAATAAAGATGTGTTCAGCCCCAAGAAGTGCTGATGCTGCTTTGTGGGGGGCGGGGGGCAGGGCTCATAGAGTAGAGCATCCGGGTATTCGCTTCTAGAGGTTGGAGAGGTCCCCGCCATGTCAAGGGCAGAACAGTGCCCGGCACAGACTAGATGCCCAGCAAACATTCACGCAATGAAAGAAGTCAAAGGGGTGGGGACAGCAGGAGTGGCTCAGAATGAGGATGTTTGGTTCAGTCGGGAGGAGGACGAGCTGAGGTCCCGGAGAGGAAGGCAGCTTCTGGGGCTACTCTGGGGTCGGTGTGAGTGAGGTGAAGTGGAGGTTAAATGGCAGAAAGGCTTGCTCCAGCCGGGAAGACACAGATGCAGGAACTAGGAGACCAAGGTAAGGGCGGTGAAGAGCCTGGGCAGGATTCTGCGTACTAACCTGTGTGGACTGCAGAGGGCGCTGCGAATGCTCCGAGAGAGCCGTGTGCGCATGCGTGAGTGGACAAAGGCGGGAGATGTGTGAAGAGTCCCAGGAGGCCGCCAGGGGGCGCTGCGGACTTTCTTTCCGATTCTTCCGGGGCGGGGGAGGCGGGTAGTTGGCTGCGGAGGGTAAGGCTTCCGGCCAGGGCTGGGGACTGTGAGTCAGCTGAGATTGAGATGATGAGGTCATTCTGAGAACTGGAGAATGACTGTGTGTGTGTGTGTGTGTGTGTGTGTGTGTGTGTGTGTAAGCTCTTCCGTGGTCCTCATCACAGAACACAGAATTGTGCCTTTGGTCAAGTGTGTATCAGGATGTGGTCAGTCTTGATGCGGATGAGTCATTTCTGCAGATCCTGGCACCCAGCCACACTCAGGCACAAATGCACACACATGTGGACACTCATATGACTTCACACTCATCTGTGCCCTCTCACACCACATGCACCAACGTGTGCAATTCTTACTAATTTCCCTAAGTGTCAGTAAGATCTAGTAAAACTGAGAGATGTGGAGACGCCCAGAGACAGCAAGGCCAGACAGACAGGGACAGTTCGGGACAGGTGTGTGCTGGGGGAACTAAGGGCCCCTCCAGACCATTCTCAACTAACTCCTGAGCCTTCCCCACCCTATATTCAACCCCAAACAGTTGGTCTCTGAGATTCCAGCACTGACCTCCTAGACCCAGCTACCCCCACATTCCTTCCTCACAGGGCTCACCTTCTGCCCTTCCCTGCACAACCCCACCCAGCATGCCTGGGGAATAAGGCTGTTTTCTTAAGGAGCTACAAGAAAGAGGGTGAGGCTGGGGCCACAGTAGACCCCTTGCTGTATCTTGTATTAGCTTGAGATTCCTTTTAGGGTTGAAAGGTATGTAGCTGGGATTATGAGTGAAGACCCTGGGGAGTCTTTGAAGGAGGCCAGAAGAGTAAAAGGCAGGGGGAGAGAGGGCAGGATGTGTCCTTTTTTTCTTTCTTTTGTGGTTCTAGGGATAAACCTAGGCTCCCTCTACTCCACCACTGAACTTTACTTATTTTGAGACAGGATCTCACCAAGTTACCCAGGCTGGGCTCAAATTTGTGACCCTCTTGCCTTAGCCTCCAGAGTGGTTGCAATTATAGGCATGTCACTGAGCCTGACTGTCCTTAGGGTCTTATGGGAGGTACTCCCTCTGGGAGCATAGAGGCTTTGGGACCTAGTCCCATCTAGGCAGGGTCCCGGTCTTCCCTGACCCTCTGGTCAGGAGGGCTCAGAGATAGATGGAGGGTTGGAACTAGAATTCTACCCCCCCACCTTCCCCACACCTGCTTGCTGCTGTGGCCTGGCCGGAAACGGAAGCCTCGGCTGGCTTTGTTGGGCTTCCTGGGGAAAGGGGAGCTGGCCTGGGGATGACTCAGCAGAGCTGCCTGTGCAGAATCCCAGCCGGCCCAGCGTGTGTCTCCTGTCCCTGAGGAAAGGTCCTGGCCCCTCTGGGGTGTTGGAGCAAGGGCCACACCTGGGGTTGCCTCTGCACAGCACAGATCTGCCCTTGTCCACCCCCCCCACCCCGCCCCAAGGCCCTAGATAGTGGTTCCCTTGTAGGGTCAAAGAGGCAAGGCATCGAAAACAGCAGGAGACAGTTTTGTTTGGCTGCAGCCAGGTTCAGAGGGCATAGCTTCTGCTGTAATCAATCAATCTCCTGAGTTCAGGGAGTTTCAGAGTTTTATACCCAGCATGTAAGGGGAGGGGCTCAGAAGTTCCCAGTCTGCAGAAGTTCCCATAAAAGCAGCTTTTTCTTTCACTGTTGTGGGCAAGTTAACTCTTCAAGGACAACACCTGAGAAGGGGAGAGCTTCTTCTCCCCTTTCTTTCCTCCCCCTGCCAGCTGTTACCATGGAGCCCAACTGTAACTTATCTTAAAAATGTAGACATCTCTGTGAAGCCCAGCTCAAGGCCAGAGGCCTTGTTTGCACGTTTCTACAAATTACTATACTGGATACGTTTGTGAAAAACTAGTAAGGGGGGCCCAGCACCTGGAGTGCTGGTATCTTCTCAGCCAGTGGCCAAGTAAACAGGGCAATAGGAAAATAGGAAGTTTATCTACATTGGACTCTTTCTCAGAGACTTTGGCTGACAGTCCTAACTCTTCTAAAGACAGTCCATGACTGATTAGCCATGGTGAAGAGGGCTTTTCAGTGGAGAAAGGGGGTGCCCCTTCAGTTTGGTTCCACCCCCCTCCCACTGTCTAAGATGGGGCCCACCCTCTTCCTTGGGGATGAGGAGGGTCAGGGTGTCTGAGTGTCAGTGGAAAGACTCAGACTGGGTGGAAGTATTGCCCCAGGCCTGAGCCGGGAGAGGGCCCTCCAGAGGTCCCCATCCACAGGTCCCGCTTCCCCAGGCGGCTCTGACCCACACCCACCTCCCATTCCTCCCTCACACCGCGGCCCTGACCTCACTGGGGCCTTTGTCCCAGTGCTGAGACCCCTGTCTGTGGGCTTGTCTCCTGCACAGTAAATGAAAGGACCCCATTGTCCTGGCTGCCCGCTGTGACACAGCAGCTCCCGAAGACTTCCAGAAATGCTCAGCCCTCAGACCCCGGTGGGCGGGAGGACTTTCCTGGGGTGGGGGTTGCCCTTAGATCCCTGCCCAGGGTGAGGACCCAGGTGCCTTTTCTCCCAGCGATGCACAGTTCCTTCCTTCCCCGGATTGAAGGTTCTTCCTGAGGTCTCACTTCTATTCCGCCTTCTGCAAAGCTGCCTACATGCTTCTGGAAGAGAGAACTGAAAGATGGGTGGACAGAGCATTAAGAAAAGATTGAGCCAGGGGCTGAGGATGTGGCTCAAGCGGTAGCGCGCTCGCCTGGCATGCGTGCGACCCAGGTTTGATCCTCAGCACCACATACAAACAAAGATGTTGTGTCCGCCGAAAACTAAAAAATAAATATTAATATTCTCTCTCTCTCTCTCTCAAAAAAAAAAAAAAGATTGAGCCAGGCGCGGTGACACAAGCCTGTAATCCCAGCAGCTCGGGAGGCTGAGGCAGGAGGATCAAAAGTCAAAGCCAGCCTCAGCAAAAGTGTTGTGCTAATGCAACACAGTGAGACCCTGTGTCTCAATAAAATACAAAGTAGGGTTCAATCCCAAATGCAAACAAATAAATAAATGGGAAGAAGAGGAGGAGAAACAAGCCGTGTTGAGAGGGAAGGAGGATGCAACATAAAACTGTCCCCTCTAGAAGACTCTGGACTCAGTTCATTGTCCAGTGGGTGGACCTGTGGCTTCTTGTGTTTATAGCCGATGCATCCTCCTTGTTGTTTAGATGAACTGTGGACAGAAGGAGAGCTGTTGACCACACACACACACACAGGGGACTGAACTCGGGACCCTTGACCACTGGGCCACATCCCAGCCCTATTTTGTATTTATTTAGAGACAGGGGGTCTCCCTGAGTTGCTTAGCACCTCACTGTTGCTGAGGCTGGCTCTGAACTCGAGATCCTCCTGTCCAGCCTCCTGAGCCACTGGGATTACAGGCAGGTGCCACCAAGCCGGGTACTTTGCACTCATATTTTTTTTTTTTTTAAGAGAGAGTGAGAGAGGGGAGAGAGAGAGAGAGAATTTTTTTTTTTAATATTTATTTTTCAGTTCTCGGCGGACACAACATCTTTGTTGGCACGTGGTGCTGAGGATCGAACCCGGGCCGCATGCATGCCAGGCGAGCGCGCTACCGCTTGAGCCACATCCCCAGCCCTTTGCACTCATATTTAAGGGGGGCCACGCACAATCCCTTGCCCATGTTCTATAGACCCTAAGCAGCATCTCGGGACTCCTGTATCATTGGCAAGGGACATCTCGCTGCGCCTCAGTTTCCCCAGCAAAGTGAGCTGAAGTTCACTCTGACATAATTTCCTGGCGAAGGAGGCCACTGGAACCACAGGGAATCCTGAAGAGCCCAAGGACTCAGGAGGGAGGAGGGGGAGAGTGAGTCAAGACAGAGGCTATGCCAGGTGCCTGGCGCACACCTGTGAGCCCAGCCGGTCAGGAGGCTGAGGCAGGAGGATGGCGAGTTCAAAGCCAGCCTCAGCAATTTAGCGAGGTGCTGAGCAACTCAGTGAAACCCTATTTCTAAATAAAATACAAAATAGAGCTGGGGATGAGGCTCAGTGGTTAAGCGCCCCTGGGTTCCAAATTATGTCAGAGTGAATTTCAACTCACTTTGCTGGGGAAACTGAGGCACAGTGAGATGTCCCTTGCCGATGATCCAAGGAGTCCTGAGGTGCTGCGTAGGGTCTATAGAACATGGACAAGGGACTACGGGGTGCCCCCTTTTAGAAAAGACAGAAGGTAGGTGAGAACAGGTGGAGAGCTGGATTCCTGAGAGTCCTGTGAGATTGACAGCTGGGGGTGTCTGTCTTTAGTGGGGAGGACGGAGTCCTGGAGGACGCAGGAGGGGCCCAGAGCCAAACAAAGTGTCCCAGCCACCCTTCCAGGGGCCCAGGGGCCAACTGTCAGCAGCTGAGCTATAGCTGCTGGGAGGGGGTTCCTCGACAGAGGCCCCTGGCACCTGCCTTGGTCTATTTCTGGAGCCACAGCTGAGTCAGGGGGGAGGGGAGTCTGGATGGAAGAGGTAGAGGCTGGGGAGGAGGAAAAGGCTTCAGGACTTGGGATTCAGGGCCTGGAGTCATCCCTCAGAGCAGATTGTCAAGAACTGGAGTTAGATACAGCAGGTCGTCTACACTGGAGTCCCCGGGGTGGCGGGGCTGGGGAAGGGGTCTGGCCACAGGAGGCAGATGTGCTGCTCCTGAAAGGTTGCAGAAGAGAGAGGCCTGGCCCAGCCGGGGATGTTGGGTTAGAAAGGAGGTGAGCCGGGCTCAGCGGCACTCCCCTGTAATCCAGTGACGGAGGTGGCTGAGGCAGGAGGATTGCAAGTTCAAGGCCAGCCTCAGCCACTTAGCAAGGGCCTATCTCAAAATGAAAAGGGCTGGAACGTAGCTCGGTGGTGGAGTGCCCATGTGTCCGGTCCCTAGCCCTGCCCAGAGAGGACAGGAGAGACAGGGAAAAGGACGGGGAGAGGGAAAGGCCCTGAGAAAAAAAAATGGGATCACCTTTTTCTCTGCTTCCAAAAGCGGATTCTGAGGCCCCTCACCTGAGGGCATTCTGCCTCTCTCCCCTGTCCTGAGCCACGCAGCCCCTCCCCAGGGTCCTCTGCTCGGGGCTCCCTCCTTTCCTTCCTAAGGTAGGTCTGCGGACTCGCCTTGATCCCCTCGTACTGCCTTCCGGAGAAACTTTCTCTTTTCTGCCTCCCAGGAAGACCCTCCAGTCTAACTTCCATCCAGCCTGTTGCAGGACCCAATCCTGGCGCTTGGCCCTCCCCTGTCAGGTCGGGTGGGGGTCCACTAGGAACCCAGAGGCCTCTCCCAGGCCTACAGGAGGCCAGGGTGAGCTGGCTTTCTGTCCCCTCCCCCTCCAACGGGCAGCCAGAGAGGGCACATTCCAGATGAAATTAAATCACATTCCTCCATCCCTCCCCAGGAGGATGGCATCACTGACAGCAGCTGTGACACCAGAGGGTCAGGCCCACAGCAGCTGGTCCCCCTGGGTGGGGGCCGGGGCTGCAGGGAGTGGAGGGGCCAGGACTTTCCTTTGGAGGCCGTGGCTGAGCTGAGATTTCGTGTGTGGTACTTGACCACTGAGCCGCATCCCTGCCCTTTTTATTTTGAAAAAGGTTCACTAAGTTGCCAAGGTTGGCCTCAAATTTATGAGGGTCCTACCTCCTGTGGTTCTTTTTTTTGGGGGGTGGAGGTACTGGGGATTGAACCCAGGGGCTCTTAACCATGGAGTCACACCCTCAGCCCTTTTTTATATTTTTATTTAGAGACAGGGTCTCACTAAGTTGTTGAGAGCCTGGCTAAGTTGCTGAGGCTGGCTTTGAACTTGCAATCCTCCTGCCTCAGCCTCCCCAGCCACTGGGATTCCAGGCATGGGCCACTGTTCCGGCTCAGCTGTGGTTCTTTGGCCCCAGAGGCCAGAGCCACCGTGGTAGCCATGGCAACAGGAGGGGCAAGGGTTAGACCAAGGGGCGCCCACTCTGCATTGAGCCTCGCGGAGTGATCCAGTTGGACCAGCTGGGAAAACCAAGGCTCCACGGAGCGATCCTTGTAACCTCTCCTTCTGAGAGGACCCTGCAAGAACGAGCTCCGGGCTCGGGGCTGAGCTCCCACACGACAGGCCAGCAGAGGGGCCCTTTAAGAGCCACACTTTGAGCAACCTTGGCCAGATCCCAAAGCCTGGGCTTTGATTTCCTTTGAGACTCTGGCAACAGCCCGCAGTGGCAGCGAGGGGACAGCGTGAGGCTGGGCTGAATGGAGAGCTCAGCCCCTGACCTCACCCTCAGAGGCGCCTCAGCCTGCGCTGCCTTATAAGGAAATGCCCCAAACAAACCGAGGAAGCCACCTCCGGCCCCCCACCCTGTCCCCGCCCCACTCAGAAGCTATATTTACCCAGAGGAGGCCCCAGAATAGCCTCCCACTTGTCCTCCTGCTGTGTGTGTGTGGGGCGGGGGTGCTGTCCCTCCTCAGTCCCTCCTCAGATCCTCCCTGGGGACTCCACCCCAGCAGTGTGTCCCGTTTCCTGGTCATTCACTGTGTTTATGGCGCATCCAGTGGGCTCCCGGGCACCCATCTGGCCTCGGGGTGCAGAGCAGGACAAAGTCCTGGCCTTCTGCAAGCTCTCCACAATGACAGGGACTCGACCCGTTTTCCTCCTGTCCTTTTTTTGTGGGGAGGGGGGGGTGGAGCGGGGACGGACACTGAGAAGTAGTGAACTTTATCCTGAGCTACAGCCCCAGTCCTTTTATTTTTTAAATACAAGGGCCTTGCTGAGTTGCCAGGACTGGCCTTGAACTTGAGATCTTCCTGCTGCACTGCTTGGCTTCCCAGAGCCTCCCAGGAGACCCTCCGACTGGTCTCCGTGGCTCCTCCAGGCCTTCGCATGCCTCTGCTCTCTATTGCGTGTCCCTGAGGGGCTCTGTCTGGCCTCTCCTCCTCCTTCATGCTCTGTCCTGGGAGACCCAACTCCTACCTCCAGCTTTTCCTGAGCTCCAGATCCACATCGGTACCCTCGCCCACAGCACCTTGTCTTGGAGGTCACAACTCCCCACCAGATTCTCCATCTCAGCCACAGGGAGCTTTGCTGCCCTGTGTCCCCCACCTCCCCCGAGGGCTCACCAAGGAGCAGACCCTGCTCCCCATCCGCATCTCCTCTCCATCCTGGCTGCTGCCCTCTGGGCCTGGACCACTGGGTGGCCTTTTTGAAGCATTGCTGCCGGCTCTAATAGATTCTCCTGCAGCAACCAGGCTTTACTTACAATGAAAACCTGAGCAGGGCCCACGCCTGTAATCCCAGCTGTTCAGGAGGCTGAGGCAGGAGGATTTCGAGTTAAAGGCCAGCCTCAGCAAAAGCAAGGTGCCATGCAACTCAGGGAGACCCTGTCTCTAAATAAAATACAGAATAGGGCTGGGGATGTGGCTCAGTGGTGGAGCACCCCCAGTTCTATCCCCAGGACAGAAAGGAAGGAAGGAAGGAAGGAAAGAAGGGAGGAAGTGAGAGAGGGAGAGAGGGAGGAAGGGAGAGAGGGAGGGAGGGAGGGAGAAAAAAAAGCAACATTCACAAATGGAACCTGGCCCTCTGGCCATACGGCCCCTACTTAGGCTCCCCGTTTCTCTTGGGAGGAAGCCCCTGGCTCTCCTCAGTCCCCTAGGACCCCTCCCTCATGCCCTTTTCTCCCTGCCCCTCAAGGGCCCCATCACTCTTCGGGCCCCAGGACTTTGCACATGCTGCTCCCACTGACTAGCCCCTCGCCCCTCCTTCCTTTCCACCCACTGGCCACTTCTGCTCATCCTCCAGGCCCTCGGGGCAGCCTTCCCTGACCGCTCCCTGTCGAAATACCCCAGGCCTGGTCGGGTGAGGTGACCTGCTCTATGGTCCCCAAACCTAGGGGACTTCTCTCTTTTCAAATGTGATTTCCATGCCGGGCACACACCTGGAATCCCACCAGTTCAGAAGGCTGAGGCAGGAGGACTGCGAGTCTGAAGCCAAACTCAGCAAATTAGGGAGGTCTTCAGCAACTCAGAGAGACCCTGTCTCTAAAGAAAACATTTTTTAAAAAGGGCTGGGGATGTGGCTCCGTGGTTAAGCACCCCTGGGTTCAATCCCTGGTACCAAAAAGAAAAAAAAAGATTTCCTCATGGAAGACTTTGTTCAATTAATAGGTAAGGGCTTTCAGAGAGAGGAAGCAGGTTGTTGTTTGTCCCTGGATTCCCAAGGCCTGCATAGTGCTTGGTGCATACTAATTGCTCAGTGAATAGCTGCTGAAGGGGCTGGGGATGTGGCTCAAGCGGTAACGCGCTCGCCTGGCATGCGTGCGGCCTGGGTTCGATCCTCAGCACCACATACCAACAAAGATGTTGTGTCCGCCAAAAACTAAAAAATAAATATTAAAAAATTCTCTCTCTCTCTCTTTAAAAAAAAAAAATAGCTGCTGAAAATTACAGTCATGGGCTGGGAATATAGCTCAGTTGGTAGAGTGCTTGCCTCACATGCACAGGGCCCTGGGTTCAATCCCCAGCACCATAAATAAACAAGTAAAAATCTTAAAAGTGACAATCACTCCCATTATCACAACCTATGTCCCTGAAACTGTCCAAGCCTCATTTCTCTTGCTGCATTGACACACTCTGACTTCCAACGTGACCTTACAGATGCCCTTTAGAAAAGTCCTTCCTCTGTCTAACTTATATCCCTAACCCCTGTTTGGGATTATTGTTTGGGTAACTCTGCAGGGGACCCTGGTACTTAAGGAGCCAGGCGGAATGTGCTCCCAGGCACAGGGAAGGGCCGCTTGGCTGGGCCTTTGTCCTGGGCACTCGCCCAAGCAGGGGTGCCCATGGGCCTGGCAGGATCAAGCACAGGGTGCGCCTGTCCCATTAGAGGGTCAGGGAGGCCTCATTGCCTCCTGCCAGTGTCTGGCCGCCTGGTGGGATCCGATAGGGCCTTGTTAGCAGGGCACAGGAAGAGCCAGGAGGCTTGTGTTGCCAGGAGGGGGGGGCAATCCTGGGCCTCCAGGGCAGGAGAGTGGGAAGTGGGTCTGGTGCCCAAGTCGGTCTGGATGAGACAGAGGCAGACCAGCCAGGCTGCCAGGGATCTCCCGCCCGCCCCTCCTGGGCCAGAGGACCCGACTCAGGGCCAGCAGGGCGCTGACTCCCTGCTCTTTCCCCAGCCCTCAGCCCTGGGCCCGAGGAGCAGAAGAGCCCACTCCCAGGCGTGGGAGCATCTCCAAGTGAGGAACCTTGGTTGGCAGCCCCTGCCACCCCACCCCAGGTATTCAGAGGGGTCGCCGGGTCCTCCTTCCCCCCAGCACTGAGCACAGAGCTGGTCTATTTAGGTATCCTGACTTCAAGGCCTCGGGCTCCGCCTAATCCGGGAACTCCCGGGCCCTCCCTGGCCTGTACCAGGACCAAAGAACTGGGAAGTGGGGGTCTGGGGGCCCAGCAGAGGCTTGGTTGTGGCTGTCACCCACTGTTAACAAAGCCCAACTATCCCACTCCCTCGCTCTGACCCCTGATGGCTTTGGTCTACTCCCCTCCTCCCCACTTTCCCTTCTCCTGCTTATCCTGTGAGGAAAGTCCTACTGAAGATCTAAGCTGAAGATCTAAAGCTGGCTCCAGTGGCTCAGGCCTGTGATCCCAGCCACTCGGGAGGCTGAGGCAGGAGGACTGTGAGTTCAGAGCCAGCCTCAGCCACTTAGCAAGATCCTAAGCAACTCAGCGAGACCCGGTCTCAAAGGAGATGTGGCTCAGTGGTTAAGCACCCCTGGGTTCAATTCCCAGTCCCCACCCCCTCCAAAAACTCTAAGAGGCTTCCCCAGCCTCTCTCCTGTTCTCCCTGCCCCAGGAGGCCACCAGTCATGGAGTCACGGGGTGCGACTCCCCCCTGCACGGCTGAATCTGAGGTGCAGAAAGCCCTGAGCCGAGGCCACACAGCCAGGTTAATGCACACCAGACGTCCCCCCCCTCGCCCCATTCCGACTCAGCCGGTTATCACAGGCCAGACAACTGTTTAGGTTTGGGGACAAGGGGGCTTATTATGCTGGCGGAACTGAGGGGCTGATGGGGAGGACGCACAGGGGTGGGGTGGCCCAAGACCTAATCATTGTAATCAGTGCTGCAGGCAGAGATGACGAGGGCCGGCGTCTGCAGACACTGAGGTCACCCAGGCTGGCCTTCTGCAGGGCTGCTGCCCGCTGCCCCAGTCCGTGGGTCTGTTCGCCTAGTGTCCCCCGCCCCCAGGCCTCCCGGGAGGCAGCCCCTCCTGACGCTGGCTTCTCCTGCTTCCTTCCCCAAATCTCCCCACTATTTCTGCTCTTCTGCCTGCCCTGAAGACCCCCTGAGTGTGGGAAGGAGGAGCACAGACTCTGTAGGTGGAGGCATGGTTTTATTCAAGCAGGGGTGAGCCAGGCAGGGTGACAGTACGGCCCGGATGAGGGGTCAGGACACGGGCACACTCTTCACGTCCATGAGCCACAGGGCAGGCCTCCCAGGAGGACGAGACTGCTGCAGCGGGTGGCACAGGGCTGGGTAGCCCTGGTGGAGGCCACCACTGTCCCCTCCCTTGGGAGATGGCAGAATCTGAAGTGTTTACTCCCCAAGGCTTTGTTTTTAGGGACAGGCTCCTGACACACCCCATTTCACCTTAGCCAGCCGGGCATCTCGTCCCTCAGAAACCACAGACCTAGGATTGTCCATTAAGGGTGCTGCCTCTCAGCTGGGAGGGGACTTAGGGCCAATCGCCCACCACCAAGTCCCGGGTGCCACACTTCTAGTCTTCCCCGGAGGACCAGGAATCCCCCTCTCCTTCCCTTGGGGCGAACTTCAGGAACTGGCCAGGGCCCAGGTGGACAGGAGCCCCTGCCCGAGGGGTCTTCAGGGCAACCCCCTCCTCTTCCTGTAAGGGGATCTCTCTGTCCCCATCAGGGGCCTCAGGCGTCCCCTGCCCTGTGCCCTGGGACTGCTGCAGCCCATTCATCACCCTTCCATCCCCGTCTTCTGGCTCCTCCTCCAAGCTGTGGTCTTGACCGTTGACACTGAGGGGGTCCCCTGCCCGGGGGCCCGGGTCTTCCTCCCCTCTGGGAGTCTGTAAAGGCCCGGAGTCTGGGTCCTCCCTCTCCAAAGGAGCGGAGTCAGACTCCTCCTCGGAGCCCGAGGGCTCAGCACTGTCCTGGGACTCAGTCTCCAGGGCAGTCACAGAGGCCTTCAAGCCATTATCCCAGGGGACACTGACACCCACGGTCTCAGGCTCCAGGTCCCCTCTCTGAGAGCTACTCAGAGTCTGGAGGCTGCTAACAGAGGCCCCTGGCCCCCACCGACAAGCCCCGGGACCCCTCCCCTCCTCTTCTTCCTCCTCTTCCTCCTCTCCCTCCTCCCCACCCTCCTCCTCATCTGCAAACCCATCCGACTCCCCATCCCCGTCCCAGACCTCCGGCTTCAGCATCTGGGGCACCTGGCCCAGAGGTTCTGCCAGCTCCCGGGGGTCTCCAGGAAGAAGGGACGCCTCAGTCACCAGATCCTCAAACTCCTCTGACAGGTCAGAGTCCTGGCCCTGCCCTTCCTCCTCCTCCTCCTCCTCCTCCTCCTCCTCCTCCTCTGAAGGTTGGGCCCCGGGGCCCTTGGAGACCAGGGCAGTGGGATCCCAGCCCTCCTTCCTGGCTTCCCCTAATGGGGAGGGCCTCTGTTCTCCTGCCATGTCCCATCTGGGGGAGGCAGGGGATTGGAAGTAGAGGCCCAGGGGAGTGGAGTCCGGAAGGGTTTCCCCTAACTCATCCGCCTCGCTCTCTTCTCGGCTTTCCTCTCCCTCCTCCTGGGGGTCTTCAGAGATGTCTCCAGGACCTAACTCCTCCTGCTCACCCTCCACCTTTCTCAGGGCTTCAGCCCCGCCTTCCAGCCCCCAGCCAGCCCCCAGGTTCCCCTTATCCTGGGGCTGAGGCCCAGGGGCATCTTCCAGGACTGGGGTGGGCAACCAGGGTTCAGGGGGCCTGGGGCTGGGGGGCCCCAGCACTGGTGGAACATCCTCGCTTTCCTCTGAGCCCTGAACCTGGGGCTGAAAGGTCCCACTTCCTGAGGTCTCAACAGGGGACACCTCCTCTGCTCCCCAGGGGACCTCCGACTCTGACCCCTCTGAGTCCTTGGGAGGCTCTGAGGGGTCTCTGCTTGTCCCGGGCAGTTTGGAGAGAGCTGCCCCCAGGACATCTGCCTCCTCTAGGTCCTTTCCTGGTGCTTCTAAGAGTTGAGCTCTCTCTGCCCCCGAGCCTTCTTCCCCCAGGGGTGGCCACATCACCTCCTGTCCAGCCTGGTGCCCTGGGTCCTCCAATCCCATCACCTCCTGCTCCGGTGCCAGCTTGGCTCCTACAGCAGCCTCACCTCTGGCCGTCTCTGATCCCCAGGCGACCTCCAGGTCACCCTCTGAGGCCTCACCCTCATCTGCCCTCGGGGGCTCTGTCCCCCCTGGCTTTCCTGGGGAAGCTCCCAGGCCTGGGGCTCCCACCTGCTCTGGTGGCCCAGCAGCGTCCTGGAGGCCCTCGGTGTGTCCCTTCCCACGGGCTCCCTCAGCTGGGACACTCTGCTCCCCGGGCCCAGGACTCCCTGGGCTCCCCGTGTCTCCTGTGACATTGGGCTCTGGCGCTCCTGGCTGTGCCACCTCCTCCTCCTCCTCCCCATCCTGCTCCCTCAGGTCCGGCTCCGCCTCATCCTCACTTCCCACTCCAAGCCTCCCAGGGGGCGCTTCCTGGCTCAGTGCTTGGTCCCCCACAGCCCTGTCCTCCCACCTCTGATTTGTGGACCAAGGCAGCTCTTGCCCCTCCTCTCCCAGGGACTTCAGTGACTCTTGAGTCTCTCCGTTCTCCAGTCTCTCTTCCTCTTCCCGATCCCTTGGACTTTCCTTCTCTGCCTCTTTTGGAAATCCCGGATTCTCTAGGTCCCACTCACCCAGAGATCTTAGTGGTTCTTGAGTCTCCTTTTCTAGGGGTCTCGGTGTCTCTTGGTTCTCTTCCACAGACGCCAGTGGTTCTTGAATTTCCTTTTCTACAGGTTTCTTTGTCTCCTTATTTGTTTCTTCCAGAGACCAGAGTGGCTCCTGAGTTTCTTGACATTTCAATATTTCCAGGTTCTCTTCTTCTGCAGACTCAAATGGTTCTAGATTTTTTGTTTCCAAGGACCCCATTGCCTCTCTACTTTCTTCTTTCGGTGACTTGGATAACTCTTGGTTCTCTTTTTCAAGAGACCTAACTATCTCTTGATCTTTTCCAAGAGACTTCAGTGACTCTGGATCCACCTTTTCTAGAGATCTCCATGTCATCTGTTCTTCTTCCCCTAGAGCTGTCGGTGGCTGTTGAGTCTCTTTCTCTAAGTGTCTCAATGTCTCTTGGTCCTCTTCCTGAGAGGAACACTCCTGATCCTCTTTTTCTGGAGGCATTATACTCCCCTGGTCCTTTTCTAGAGAACTTTGGGGCTGTTGAGTTTCTTTTTCAAGAGGTATCACAACCTTCTGGTCCTCTTCCTCTAGAGACCACAGTGGCTCCTGAATCTCTTTTTCTAGAGGCCTTACAGTCTTCCCATCTTCTTCTTCTAGATACCTCAGTGGCTCCTGGTTCTCTTTTTCTAGAGGCCTCACAGTCTTCTGATCTTCTTCTTCTAGATACCTCAGTGGCTCCTGGTTCTCTTTTTCTAGAGGCATCACAATCTTCTGATCCTCTTCCTCTAGAGCCTTTGGTGGTTCCTGATTCTCTTTTCCTGGAGGTCTAAAAGTCTCCTGGTTCTCATTTTCAAGAGCCCCCAGGAACTCCTGATTCTCTTTTGGAAGAGATCCCCATGATCCCTGGTCCTCTGGTTTTTCAGATCCCAGAGGCTGTTGGTTCTCCTCTTTGAGAGCTCCCAATGATTCTAATTTTTCCTCTTCTGGAGACTTCACTGATTCTTGATATTCTTTTCCTGCAAATAAAACTGTCTCTAGATTACCTTCAAGAGACATCATTAGTTCTTGGTTCTCCTTTTCTAAGGATTGCAATGTCTGTGAGTCCTCTTTTCCTATAAGTCTGGGTAGTTCAGGAGCCTCCTTTTCTAGAGGTCTCTCCAACTGCAGGTCTTTTTCTTCTAAAGATTTCAGTAGCTCTGGATTTTTGTTTTCTAGATCTTTTCGTGTTTCTAAGTTCTCTTCCTTTAAAGACCTCAGAGATTCTTGATCTTCCTTCTCTAGTGCCTCATGACTCTGGTTTTCCAAGGACATTTGTGGCTCTGGAATCTCAATTCCCCCAGTCTTCAGGGTTTCTTTTTCCAAAGGATCCTGATCCTGAATTTCTTTCATGTCCAAGTCTCCTCCTTCTGGCCATGTTTTCTGCTGCACGTTTCTCACTACGTGGACCTCTATGGCTGCTTCTTTCTCTACTAGCCCCCATACTTGCCCTTCACTTTCTTCCTGGAATCTGCTGGATGCTATAGATCCACTGGGTTCTCCATCTTTAGCCTCTAAACTAGGATGATCAAGGCCAAGGGGTGGGGCCAAAGAGGACTGATTCTCAGGTGACTGGCTTGTACTGGCCTCTGGCTGCTTGCCCCCTGGCTCCTGTGGTCCTGGGAGGATGCTGGCAGGGACAGCCCCCTTGGCTTCAGCCCACACAAGCTCTGGAGCCTGTTGGCTCTCACCCTGCGGCTGGACCAAGGAGACAGGAGCATCTTGGGCTCTGGCCGCTACATTTGTAGCAGGACAGGAAGCCTGAGGTGTGGGTGGGATGGGGGTGCTGGCCAAGGCGGGGGTACGGGCCTGGAGGAACTCGTGGCTCTTTAGAAAGGCTGGTACAGGTGTCTCAAGGGCATTAGGCAAGGGAGATGGGAGGGCAGTTGGGCTAAGAACAGGAAGCAGAGGTCCCAGATGCCGGCCCTCTGGGGTCCCAGGGAAATGCAGCTCTGGCTTGGGGTCTGGAAAGGTAGAGGAGGAAGAACAGTGTCAGTATGTACTGGTCCTCTGGGGAGCCACCAGGCAGTCATCACTTCCGGCAGGAGTGCAAGGGACGACAGGCTAGGCTGAGAGTATGTCCAGTGCTTTGGGGGCCAAGGAGTTAAGACTTAGAAAAATCTGCCTGGGTAAGAAAAGCCAAGAAGCTAGGGTTTCAGGGGCAACCTGGCCCCTTCTCTTACCGGGAAAGCTGAGGGAAGCTTTGGAACTGCCACCAGGGGTCTGTAGCCGGGAGTTCTCAGCCTCCAGGAGGGTCCTGGGGAGAGGGAAGAGAAGCTGGGTCAGCCCTGGGTCCTCAGGAGGCCGGTGGCTGAGCTTTGAGCTGAGGGATCCCGCCACTGCAGGCTCCCCCTTCCTTTAACCACTGTCACACAAAAGCCACCCACAGGGTGAAACCACAGTCACAGACATCACACACTTGGTCACACAGAGTCACACACATATTCGGGGCACTCTGGGGACCTCAAAGATGCACAAGTGGATTCCCACACAGTCAGACGCAGGGCCACCAGAACATCACTGGTGGCTTAACCATCTCCCCCTCCCTCCCCCTCCCTGGGGCTCCCCCTCCCATCCCAGCCCATGACCTCATCCCCGGGTTGGGGAGCCAATTCTCATGCTAATTCCTGCCTTTGTCCCCACGGCCATCTGGAGGGTCTGAGGAGGGGGGCTTCTCAGGGGAAATGGGAATTCTCAGTCTGTTCCCAGGGGATGGGCTCTCTCCTCCTCCCCTGGGGGTCCCCCAGAGCTGGCGGCAGACAAAAGCAAATGAATTCAGCTCCTTCTCTGCAAATCCTTTTCAGGCCTCAAAAACCAGCGGTTGCATTCCTCAGGGGAGCCCAGACCCTTCCCCTCAGTGGTGTGGAGGTCAAGGGCCTCATCTTGGGCTAAGGGCTCTGGATCCCAAGCCCCTTCAGGGAATGGAGGTCATTCTGCCCATGCCTCTGCCTCAGTGCCGCATCGGGCTGACTGGGGAAGGGAGGACCAATCAATCATATAAATTATTATTATTACTTTTTTTGTACCAGGGATTGAACCCAGGGGCACTAAACCACCAAGCCACATCCCTAGCCCATATATATATATATATATATATATATATATTGTTGTTGTTGTTGTTTAGAGACAGGGTCTCACTGAGTTGCTTAGGGCCTTGCTAAGTTGCTGAGGCTGGCTTTGAACTCCTGATCCTCCAGCCTCAGCCTCCAGAGCCACTGAGATTACAGGCGCGCGCCACGTGCTGGCTCAAACAAGTTATTCTGAACATTCACTTTCTCCTCTTCTCCATGACTTGGCGGCTGTCAGATCCACTGTAGTGTCACCTCTGTTCTTCCTGAGGCGGCATGGGCTCTCTATGCTCTGTGGACGTGGGGTCCCTCTCTTCCCCACCCTTCCTATTCTGGGCCCTGGCTCCCTTCCCTTCCTGGGCCTGTCTCAGAACCCCTTGCCCTTTCTGCCAGTGGACTCTTGTGCTCTATCCTAAAAGCTCATCCAGCCCTGAACTCCCACCCTGTGGATGTCACTGGATCCTCAGGCAGCAGAGAGCTTGCAGAAGAGATGTGGGCTCTGCCCCAGGCAGAGTAGCCTTGCTCAGCCTCTCCCGGCAACAGAGGGGCGGTGCCCTTGGGCTACAGAGGAGTCAGACCCCTGATCTTCAGGCTAAAAGGTTCCTCAGACAGATGTCACCCAGTTCAGCTCTTACCTATAGTCAAGCTGTGATCCTGGTCAGGTGACAAGTCACTATGACAACCCACACAGGCAAGGACTCCTTTCTTCTTTCTTTTGGTACCAAGAATTGAACCCAGGGGTGCTTAACCACTGAGCCACATCCCCAGCCCTGTTTTGTATTTTATTTAGAGACAGGGTCCCACTGAGTTACTTAGGGCCTCACTTAGTTGCTGAGACTGGCTTTGAACTTGCAATCCTCCTGCCTCAGCCTCCCTGGGATTACAGGTGTGTGCCACTTTGACTGGCTGCAAGGTCTCCTCTCTGAGGCTGCCTGAAGACACTTCCCCCTGGTGCGACCACACACACACACACATACACACACACACACACACACACTCAGATGATGGGTTTCAGCCCCTTGGGGGAAGGGCCAGGATGCAGATGGCCCACAAGTGTCCAGCCCCTCTGCTGAGGCTATCCCACTTGGCCCTTCACCCCTCCTTCCAGGACTTCCTGGGCTCAGGAAACTTCTCTGGTCCTGAGCCCAAGGGAGGGCAGGGGGCTCAGATGGGACATGTCCTGGTGTGGAGATGACCAGTTCAGGGTCACAAAACCCAGTAAGAGCAGAGCAGCCACCACCTACCCCTGGGCCCTTCCAGCCACAGAGTGACCGCCCTGGATGGGTGTGTATGTCTGTGTGCCTGGGCGGGGTGGGGACAATCCTTACCTGTATGTGGCCACCTCCAGGCTGAGGGACATCTTGAGGTGTGCCAGCTGCTGTCGACCCTCCAGGACCTGGGCGATCTGGCTCTGGAGACCCTGCTTCTCCTGCTCCAGGGCCTCCACAGCCAGCTGCAGAGCAAGCCCGGGGCAGTCAGTGGGGCGGCGGGGTCCCCCCTGCTAACTACCCAGATCTCCTACTCCCTGATTCCTCCTAGCGCAGAGCCTCCCCCTTTCTCCCACCCCTCCTGCCAGGGAATCCCCACTGGGCCCCCCAAACAAGCACAGGGCCCCTCCCAGCTTCTCCCATGCCTGGCTCCTCGGGAGGATGCTGATTAACTGGGAGCACATGTTGTTGAGAATTCAGCTCCCACAGGAAGGGGGAGGTGAGGGAGAGAGGAGATGGGTTACAGAGGAGGAAAGGGAGGAAAGTGGAAGCAGAAGGAAAAACGATTAATCAAGAGCCTGGAGCCTGCAGCCGGGGAGCCCAACAGCCCGGTCCCATCACGTCTCACTCCTCACCCCAGGCCCCGCCCCTCCACTTCCTACACGTTCTGGAATCTTTCAGAGGAGGAGTGGGGAGGTGGCCGTGGTCAGACCTCGGTCTGGCCCAGACAAGAGGCTGTTTTCTCAGCTGTTGGTCCCATCTGTGCTGTTCCTGAGGAAGCAGCTGTCCCAGGCCTCTGGAATGTGCTCCAAGGAGCTGAGAAGCCATGACATGGGAGAGGGTCTGGGGCCCTGTCTCCTCCTGCCAGGTAGAGGCTCTGAGAGGCCAGGCTAGAGACCTGGAGCTGGGGTGTAAAGCGCCCAGCATCTTCTGAGTGACAGCAGCCTAGGGAGGGCTGCAGGGCGTCCTGGGCCTGCCTGCCTGCCTTTGAGAGGCATGCGCTCTGGAGGCCTCTACATCCCCATCCTTCCCACCCACCCCAGACCGGCTGTGAAGGTCGAGGGCCCCTGGCACCGGATGCGGGTTTTCTGAGTGGTGTCTCCTGCCTGCATCGAAGGCCACCCCTGCCTGTTGCCTTCCCCAGAAGGGACCAGGTCACAACCTCACCTGGAACTTTTCAGTGGCCCGCAGCCGCTCCTGCCAGCGGCCCTCCAGCCTCTGTTCCAGCGCCTCCCTGCGCTCCTGGAGGCCGCTGCGCTCGGTCTGGAGCTGCTGCAGCTCCAGGCGACCCTCCCGAGCGCCCTGCACGGCTCTGCCCAGCCGCTCGCGAGCCTGGCCTAGGGACGTCTCCATGTGCGCCACGCGCTCTTGGTAGCCGCGCACTGCCCCGCGCCACGCGTCGCCCAGCCGCCGGGCCAGCTCCTCCACCTCCGGGGCCGGCGCTGGGGGACCCCGGGGTCGAGCGGGGACCCGGGGGGCACAGGCAGCCTGAGCGTTCAGACTGGCCCGTTCCTCGTCGTGCGCGGCGCGCAGGGCGTCCAGCTCGCGCTCCAGCTCCGCCGCCTGTGCGCTCAGACAGCCCCGGGCGCACTGCTCGGCCTCGACCGCTCGCCGGCTGCGGGCTGCCTCCTCGGAGGCCCGCTCACGCACCAGCCGCAGCTGCTGGCATCGGCTCGCCACGCCCTCCAGCTCTTCGGCCAGGTTGTCGCGCTCCACCTCGGCCGCGTGCTTCTCCCGCCAGCGCTGGTTCACGAGGGCCCGCAGGGCCGCCAGCTCGTCGTCGGCTCGGGCCCGCCAAGATGTGTCACCGGACTGTGCCCGGAGACCCCCGAGCTCCGCGCTGAGCAGCTCGTTCTGCTCCTCCAGCGCCTTGACCCGGGCCAGGTAGGCCTCCAGGCGTCGGTTGAGCTCCCACAGCTGGAAAGATTCCTCCCCCAGGCAGCCCTCCATCCTGCTCGTCGAAACCACTCTTAGGATGTAGGGCACCAGGGAGAAGGGAGCGGCTCTCGGAGCTTTTAGGAAGAAAGAGACTTGAGGGGACAATGACAAAGCGGGGCGGGGCGGAGCGGGAGCAGCGCGAGCGACTGGGAGTCCGGGAGAGGGAGCGAGGCTATTCATACTCCCGCCAGCCGGGCGGGAAAGGGGCGGGACCCGGGCTTAACCCTTTAGGGCTCAGCCCAAGATCGCCCCTGCTCCTGGGTGTCCCCGGGGGGCTGGGGAGTGGAGCCATGCCCTGGGGAACCCCATCCGGTGGCTTTCTTCGGGAGGAGGCTGTAAGCAAAGGTCAGAACCCCCTTCATGGCACACGATGCACAGAACTGAGGCTGCGGCAGGGGCGCCGTCTGTCACCCAGCACACCCATCACTTAGGCCCCCAAAGACTCAGTGTCCCATGATCACGGGCTGCGGAAAAGACGGAGGTGGCCGTGTGTGTTTTGTAAATGGCACCTTCTGCAGGAGGCAGGACCGCCACCGCTGGAGAGCACCGTCGGGAAAACAGAATCAACGTTGGGTACCCGAGGAGCGCGCCCGTGGGGTGCGCACACCAGGACCCTGGCCTCGGCCTAACGAGACCAAGGGAAGGGACGTCCTAGGCTCAAGACCACGGACCCGTTTCGCTTCCATCCTTCCTGCAGCTCTCGTAGACAACCGCTGACATTCATCGACATCGTTAGGAAGTTCTCCAGCTCTCAGGGGACGGCGCCTGTCGAGTGTCAGGAATTTGGGGACAGAGGGCGCCCCCTGGTGGTTTAAAAAGTCGGATCCAGAAGAGAAGCCGAGGGAGAAACCGCCTGTTTTTCCTCTGGGTGAGCAGCCCGGGCTGATCGGGCCTTGGGGATGCTCCGAATCCTGTTCTAACATTTGGGTTCCATTATCTGACTTGGTCTTTGAAGCATCCTTTTGAAGATCCTACAGTTCAGGAAGCAGAGAACTCTCTAAGAATTGCCGGGAAGGCCTTCTGGAGGGGGGGGGGGCAGTCTCTGAGTTGGGTGGTGAGGGACTCAAAGGATTTGGGGTATTTATTTTGCTTTAGTGGCGATTGAACCCGCGGGCTCCCTACCACTGAGCTACATTCCCAGCCCTTTTTGTTTTTGGAGACAGGATCTTGCTAAATTACCCAAGCTGACCTCAAACTTGTGATTCTCCTGCCTCAGCCTCCCGCGTTGCTGGGATTACAGGCTGTGCGGCTGCTCCAAGCCTAGGGTATGAAGAGCGCTGGAGGAGGAAGCTCAGGGATCATGGGACACAGGCGGATCTTTGGAGGAGGAATTTCTACTCGTGTCGATGCTGTTTAGTTCTACCAGTTTTCATTGAGCATCTACTATGTGTCAGCACCAAAGAGATTGCAGAACTCTGCAGCAGCCCTGGAAACACGCTGCAGGTCCATGTGAGGAGGGGAGTTTGGTTCTGTGTCACATGCAAAGAGCAGTGGGCTGTGACTTTTGCACTTTCTAGCTGAACAGCTCTGGACAAGTCATACAACTTCTCTAAGTGAGCCTGGTTACTTATTTGGTAAAAGAGATTAGAACCTCTTCACCCCCATAAGTTTGTTCTGGGAATCAGATGAGACCAGGTCTGGGGAGCTCTTTGTACCTACCCAAAGGGGACGGTTCTGCTTTGATGAAGATGAAAGCCGTTCGCAGCAACCTAGGAGTCTGGGGCAGGAGGATTGTAAGTTGGAGCCCAGTGAGACCCTGACTCAAAATAAAAATTAAAAAGGGCTGGGGATGTAGCTCAGAGGTAGGACACTCCGGGTTCCACTCCAGTACCACAAAGCAAAGTTCCTTTCTTTTTTGTTTCTTTCTCTGTACCCACCTTTTGCCTCCTAATGCAGGGCTGGGGCCAGGGCCAGACAGGAAATCACTGGGTTCTCGTCCCTGACTTTGCCCTCCTTTATCTCTTCTCCCTTCCTCTCCACTCCCCAGCTGGGTGGACGGGGCTGGACATGTGTGGCAAAGGAATAAGGTCAGCTTAAGTCTTTTTTTTTTTTTTTTTTGATACCAGGGATTGAACCCAGGGGTGCTCAACCACTGAGCCACATCCCCAGCCTTTTTTTAATATTTATTTTTTAGTTTTAGGTGGTCACAATATCTTTATTTTTCATTTTTTATTTTTACGTGGTGCTGAAGATCAAACCCAGTGCCTTATGCATGCTAGGTGAGCGCTCTACCACTGAGCCCCAGCCCCAGCCCCACCCCATTTTTAATATTATTTAGAGACATGGTCTCACTAAATTGTTCAGGGCCCTAACCCTCACTCAGTTGCTGAGGCTGGCTTTGTACTCGAGATCCTCCTGCCTCAGCCTCTGGAGCTGCTGGGATCACAGGTGTGCGCCCCCTTACCCAGCTAGTTACTATCTTTTCTTTCTTTTTTTTTTTTTTGAATTTTTTTAATATATATATATATTTTTAGCTTTTGGCAAACACAACATCTTTGTTTGTATGTGGTGCTGAGGATCGAACCCGGGCCACACGCATGCCAGGCGAGCACGCTACCGCTTGAGCCACATCCCCAGCCCTAGTCACTATCTTTTCACAAGACATGGGTAGAAGTGAGGGAACAGGGTGGAGATGAGGGGCTAGGGACAGCCCCAACTTCCAGAGGCCCTGTACCTGTAATCCTGGGGAGTGGAAGAGGCTGAGCCCTCCCACCCTTCTTTCCTACAGGTGCCCAGGTGGGCTTGGAGAGGGTGCCAAGATACAGAAATGTCCTTCTCCTCCATTTTCCCCTTTCCTAACTGGAGGGATGAGGGGACTGGCTTTCCTGTCCTCCCCTTCTCCCTCCTGGGGGTAGAGGTGGAGGGACACCATATTGGGTGGGAGAAGCATTGAACAAAGAGTCCAAGACCTGGGATCTTGGACTAATCAATTCATACCTCTGAGTCCTATTCCTTCAAATAGTATTTATGGGGCACCTATTGGCTTTCAGGTACACTGTAAGCACCCAATAAACGTTGGAAAGTAATCAAAGATGACCAATGTGGCACCCCATCTCTTTTTTTTAAGAGAGAGTGAGAGAGGGGAGAGAGAGAGAGAGAGAGAGAGAGAGACAGAGTGAGAGAGAGAGAGAGAGAATTTTTAATATTTATTTTTTAGTTCTTGGAGGACACAACATCTTTGTTGGTATGTGGTGCTGAGGATCGAACACGGGCCGCACGCATGCCAGGCGAGCGCGCTACCGCTTGAGCCACATCCCCAGCCCGGCGCCCCATCTCTAAGGAGCCGTAAAGTATTGTCCAAGCAGAGAGGCAACCAAGGAGGCTCAGCCATGGTTAAGGGAAGATCCTGGCCTTTGTCATTGAGGAAGGAGACCGGGAAGGGTTTGAACCTGAATCGCAGGATAACCTGGTCAGAATGGCATCATAGAAAGATCTCTGGGAGAGAGTGGTGGCACATGTCTGAAATTCCAGCGGCTCAGGAGGCTGAGGCAGGAGGATTGAAGGTTTGAGGCCAGCCTCAGCAACTTAGCGAAGCTGTAAGGAACCTAGTGAAACCCTGTCTCAAAATCAAAATTAAAAGGGCTGGGGGTGTGGCTCAGTGTGGAGCAGGTTGCTGAGAGGCTAAAGAAAGTGCCCAGAGACAGCATGGGACACAAATGATATACTGGGGAAAGATTCCTAGAGATCAGTGACTGCCCAAGAGGAGTTCAGTGGTGACAGGCTGACGGCATCTCCGTCCCTCAGGGTGCTTCACCAAGCAGCGCCTCTGTCCTGCGCAGCGTCTTGTTGAGTGATGGCAAGCTGGACTAGTGACATGAATCCTTTCCCCAGTGGGGTTTCCTGTGTCCGGCTGCAAGGATATCTTCAGCATTAGCTCGCTTAGTTTTTTATGTGACAGCATTCTCAGGCGGAGCTGTCCCGGGGTTCAAGCAAGAAAGTATTTTGGGGGCTGGGGATGTGGCTCAAGCGGTAGCACGCTCACCTGGCATGTGTGCGGCCCGGGTTCGATCCTCAGCACCACATACCAACAAAGATGTTGTGTCCGCCGAGAACTAAAAAAAATAAATATTAAAAAGTTCTCTCTCTCTCTCTCTCTCTCTCCTCTCTCACTCTCTCTTTAAAAAAAAAAAAAAAGAAAGTATTTTTGCAGACAACATTAACTGGCTTAAGAGAAGCACAGAGCTTCAGGATAAGATGTACCTGGACTTCTCAGATCTTTATTTTATTTATTTTTATGTGTGCTGAGGCTCGAACCCAGTGCCTCACACATGCGAGGCAAGTGCTCTGCCACTGAGCCACAACCCCAGCCCCTGTGTCTGGACTTTTGCTGAGCGTGGTGGTGGCACACACCTGTAATCCCAGTGACTTGGGAGGCTGGGGCAGGAGGATCTTGAGTTCAAAGCCAGCCTTAGAAATTTAGTGAAACCCTAAGCAAGTCACTGAGACCCCGTCTCAAAACATCAAAATGGTTGGGGATGAGGCTCAGTGGTAAAGCCTGTGCCTGGCCTGCATGAGTCCTTGGGTTCAATTCCCAGCACCTAAATAAATAAATAAATAAATTTCATTAATCAGGGAGTTTTTTAAAAGGGATGAGGGCTGGGGATGTGGCTTGGAGGTTAAGTGCCCCTGGGTTCCATCCCTGGTATCAAAAGAAAAAAAAGAAAGAGAGAGAGTACATATTGGACTTTCCAGCCCGAGGTTGGGGTCATTGATCCCTTAACTTGGTGGGTTTTTGGGTACCAGAAAAGGGGCTTTTAGGAATATGGCCTTTTCCTGTCCCCCCTCTTCTTTAGGGACAGTACACTGGGAAAAGAGGGTAGGAACGTGAGAATGGTTCCGGATGCGGGAGGGGACAGTGGCTGAGGAAGACGTGCAGCCCTACCAGATGTGCGGGGCCGGGGCTCAGGCTGGGTTTGGAGTCCCAAGGATGAAGCACAGTTAGAGAGGATGAAATTAGAGGAGTCCAGCGCTCTGGTGCTCGCCTGTAATCCCTGCGGCTCGGGAGGCTGAGGCAGGAGGATCTCAAGTTCAAAGCCAGCCTCACCTATTAATGAAGCACTGAGCAACTCATCAAGAACCTCTCTTTAAGTAAAATATTTAAAAGGGGCTGGGGAGGTGGCTCTGTGGATAAGCACCCCTGGGGGGTTCAATCCTCAGTACCAAAAAAAAGATTCGAGTGGATAAGGGCGACCTTGGACATGCACAAGGTGACACAGAAAGAGAGGGTGAGAACACAGCACTGGAGGTGCTCCCTCCTAACCCTAAGCTTCTGGGCCTGTGGTTTTGATAGGCAACTTGGAGAGAAGCAATCTGCCCCCAATTCCTTACCCAGCTCGGTTCCATCCTGCAGAGGTTGGCCATAGGGCGCGGCCAGCAGAGGGCGCTATTACCTCAAAAAAGTTAACAGCTGGGCGTGGTGTCACATCTGTAACCCAGAGGCTGAGACAAGCCAGTTTGTGATTTAGGTAGACCCTGTCTCAAAATAAAAAATAAAGCTAAGCATGGTGGTGCCCGCCTGGAATCCCAGTGACTTGGGAGGCCGAGGCAAGAGGATCACAAGTTCAAGGCCAGCCTCAGCAACTAAGGGAGGCTCTAAGCAATTTAGTGAGGCTCTGTCTCAATCAGTCAATCAATCAATCAACCAATAGGATTGGGGATGTGGCTTGGTGGTTAAGTGCTCTGGGGTTCAATCCTGGTACACAAAAAAGAAAGGTTACAAAATAATAAGGCTGGGGACGTGACTCAGAGGCAGAGCATCCCTGGGTTTGACCCACAGTACAAAAACAAAAGGCTCAGACTTTTTTCTTTTTTTTTTTTTTTTTCAGGTATCCAGGAGGCTGAAGCAGCCCTGAGAGGTCAGGGCCACAGGGACAGGTTTCAGCCCGCACAATACTTGTTTCTGGGTTGGCTGAGCTGCCGCCAGAGGGAGTGAAGACCCGTTCCTGGAGAGCTCAGGTCCAGACAGGATCTGTCTTGGGAGGTTCCTTTTAGAATCCAGAAAAACTCAGGGACTCTAGAAAGGAGCAGTGACCCCAGGGTCCTCCCCTCACTCCCTCCCTCCCGCCCCCCTTCTCTTGGAGGTACTGGAGATTGAACCTGGGGCGCTCTGCCGTGAGCTACATTTCCAGCCCTTCTTATTATGTTATTCTGAGACAGGGTTTTGCTAAATCACCCAGGCTGGCCTCGAACTTGTGATCCTCCTGCCTCAGCCCCCCAAGAGCTGGGAGCCCACAGTCCTCCTTTTATCTTTCCTGGCCTGAGGGTTCTGTAAGCCAAAGCAAAGGCCTGGAGTTAACTCTAAGGAAGGATTGCCCTGCTTCATGAGATGTAACAGAAAAGAGCGGAGATGATGAGGTGGTTGGCTTGACCACCAGCCACTCCCCTAGCCAAGGAGGACAGGGGACTCAGGCCGGGGCCCAGGAAGCAAAGCAGGCTGCAGAAGGGAATGTTGTCCACATCTCCATCCAAGGGCATTCTGAAGTCCTGTCCAGCCCTGGACCGTGAGAGGGCCAGGCCCCCTCCAGGCCCTCTGCTAGGTGTCATGTCTCAAAGGGCCGCGAGATGGCGCCAGAACACAGAGGCTCCTTCCTACCGTATTTACGGGACCGGGCGCGCTGTCTTCCTGCTGGGATGCGCAGGCTCCGGGGGACCGACTGGGAGAGAAGAGGAGGCGGACGCGGAGGGTGGTAAGGGTGAGTGAATGGCCGGAGAGGAGGGGGTCGGAGGGGCCGTTGGTCTATCCAGGGCAGCTGGGGGAGAGGGAGGTATATTTATCCCCTGAGCCATTGCATTAAAAATAACTGGGGGCCCAAGTAACCCAAGCTCCTCAGCCTTCCAGGCCACGGTGGGGGCCATCGCTGGGGACGAGGAGGGCAGAGGGATGAGGAATCAGAGGACAGAGCAAGAAAGGTCCATGTCCTGCCCTGCCCCCAGCTGCGGCTGCTGCATGCCGGGGACTGGGCAGGCTGGTGCCCACGGGCTGGCTGCAGGCGGGCAGGGAGGGAGGGAGGAGGGGAGAGGAGGACCAGGCAGGAACAATGCTGGCTTCCCGCCAGGAATTGTGCGTTGAGTGGGGGACTAAGGAGAGAGTAGGAAAAGGGAAAGAATGAGGGAGGAGAAGATAGTGAAAGAGGTAGAAAAGTCTCTGTACCTAAGTGCCAGCACTACCCCCTGCCCCACACTTCCCAGTCCCTGAGCCCCTGGAGGAAAAGAGCCTGTCTTCTGGGTTTTATCCCCATGAGGAGCTGAAGCTACAGCAGGAGGCACTTAAATCAGATTTTAGGAAGGACTTCCCAGAGGAATAGAAGCAAATTTTAGAAAGGAGTGAACCAAAAAGGGCTGCGGAGGTGGACTCTCTCCTTGGTGAGTCCTGGGCCTTGGCTGGGTGGTAACATGTTCTTGCCTGAAACAGGGTGTTGGACATGATGACCTCATATTTTTGCTTTTGTGTTTCTACAGATCCTTGGCTGATTTCTGAGTTAGACGATTTGGTGACAGAAGGACAATTGCAGGAAAATTTCACTGAAAGATTTACCTCTACTCCTAGCTGTGAGGAAGGGGCTGGCCCAGAGTCAGGCAAACATTAGCTGCAGAGGGGCCTGTCTGTGCGTGGCAGAGCCTGGTAGTGCAAGAGAGGGCTGTGGGGGGTCCTGGTCCCATGGAGCTTGTCCTGGAGGGTCCCTCCTGGCTCTGCAAGGAAGGGTAAGGGTGCTTGGAGCTTAGTAGGAACTCAGGAAACATTTCCTCAATACACCGCCCAGGAGGACAGAGCCCTGAGGGGGGACACTGGCCTTGCTCAGCATGAGGTCTGGCTCCCAGCTGGTGCTCAGTACATTTTTATTTTATTATTATTATTATTATTAGACTGAACCCAAGGTGCTTTACCACTGAGCAATATCCCCAGCTCCACTTTTCTTTAATATTTATTTTTTGGTTGTAGGTGGACACAATGTCTTTATTTTACATTTATGTGGTGCTGAGGGTCAAACCCAGGGCCTCGTGCATGCTGGGTGAGCCCTCTACCACTGAGCCACAGTCCCAGCCCCTCTCCAGCCCCTTTCTATACTTCATTTAAATAAAGTCTCAGTCAAGCGAGGTGCCGCACACACATCTATAATCCCAGCTGCTCGGGAGGCTGAGGCAGGAGGATCTCAAGTTCACAGCCAGCCTCAGCAACAGCGAGGTGCTAAGCAACTCAGTGAGACCCTGTCTCTAAATAAAATACAAAGTAGGGCTGGGGATGTGGTTCAGTGGTTGAGTGCCCCCGAGTTCTATCCCCAGTACCCCACCCCCAAAAAAAATAGGGTCTTGCTAAGTTGCTGAGCTGGGCTTTGAACTCATGATCCTCCTGCCTCAGCCTCCCGAGTTGCTGGGATTACAGGTATGCACCACCACACCCAGCTTCAGTAAATGTTTGTAAAGGGGAATAAAATGCATCCAATGTGCCAAAGACCGGGTACCCCAAGTGGACATCAAAACCTGTAATGCACCTGTGTCCATGTGTGACCCAATAAGGGGGAGCCTGGCTTCTCTTGGAGATCTCCTTTTCTTTTCTTTTTTTTTTTTTTTTTTTTTTTTTGGTCCTGGGGATTAAAGCCAGGGGTGCTCTACCACTGAGCTGCATCTCCAGCCCTTTTTATTTTTTTATTTTAAGACATGGCCTCTCTAAGTTGCTAAGGCTGGCCTCAACTTACAATCCTCCTGCCTCAGCCTCCAGAGTCACTGAACCACTGCGCCCAGCTCTTGGGGCTTCTTATGTCATCAGGCATGTTCTCAGGTGGCTGAGATGGTTTGGGGGGACTGAGTTGGACCTCTGAGGAATATCCCGGATCCTTCCTACCCGAGGATGAGCCAGGGAGGGGTGGCACTTGCTCCTATAGACTGAGTCCAGACTGGAGAGCCATTAGGATCCTCCATCTGGGCCTGCAGGGTCCAGCCACCCATCCGAGCCTCACAGGGCAGGGGCTTGTCCACTGCAGGCTGAGCTGAGGGTCAGACGATGGGAAAGACTGACATTTCTTTCTACACCCCACCTCAAGGACTCTCCCCTGGCTGGACAGAAAGAGGCTGTGCAGGGGCCTGTCCCACACTGGTTGGGACCAAGCTGGGTCCTACAGTCCCTCTATGTGACCAAGGATGTCCCTAACACCTGGGCGACCCCTGTCCCAAGCTGCCCATGGCTCTCTGTGGTCCTCTTTTAATTTGGTTTCCTCTCACACAAAGGAGGGGCCTTGGGTGACGGGGGGGGGGGGTGGGGGTGGGGCTCTCTGCCCAGGACTGTGCAGCTGTCAGACTGCAACTAGTTTGGTTCACCAGCTGAGTCTCAGCGGTGGACACACCCACTCACCTGAGAGGTGGGCGTGGGGGCCAGCCAGACTGTTCTAGAGGCCACCCCTGGAATTGCCCCCCTCTGCTGTCCACCTCCGCAGTCCCCCTGTGAGTCCCAGGTCCCTGGGGAGGTTGGGAGAGGTCAGCTGTCCCCGTGTCAGGGCTGCAACGGGAACATGGAGCCCTGGCCTGAGGTTTCAGGGTGCAGGGCAAGGACAGAGGTCAGGCAGGCATTCGATGATGGAGGTGACCTTTTTCACCTTCCCTGGAAAGAACCTGGGGCTGCCACTTCAATGGATGGGAAAGAGCAAGAATGTCACCAGAAATGAGTGATCACTCAGAAGGAGACTGGGGACCGGGGTTAAGTAGGGTCAGCCTTATCTCATTGGAAGCCCTTTGGTGCTGGTGGCTGGGCAAGGCCCAGGGGTGGGGGCAGTTGAGGAGAGCGGTGGGGAGCAGGGGTGGGGACAGAGGTGACTCAGGCCAATGCTGATGGGAAATGGGGGAGGGGTGGGAGAAGAGCTGGGGCTTCTGGGTCGCCCAGGAGGGAGGGACCCCCAGGAGGCTATTCGGAGGAGCACTTCCCTGTGAGGGGGGGGGTGATAGGCTGGAGGGCAGGCAGTTAGCAATAGGAAGCACTTCCAAGGAGCTGAGCTAGAGAAGAGGGGACAGGGCTCCTAAGGTCCATCCTTCTGGAAAGTTCCACAGGACTCACCCTGAAGCAGGAGAGACCACAGCTAGACAGCAGGGCCCAGGAAGGGGTGCTGGGCAGTGAGAGGCACTGGCAGGAGGTGAGGCGGTCTGCGTGGGCTGAGGGCAGAGCGCTGTCCCTGCCTGGGAAGCGCCCAGCCCAGAGATCCTTATCCAGGGCAGGGACAGAACTGGTTTCCCGACTGGCAGCACCAAGGGGGACAGGACACGAGGAAGCCCCAGGGTCAGGAGGACAGTGTCCAGCCAAGACCTGGCCAGGGGACCCCGGGCAGTTACTAGAACATTCTCAACCCCCTCTGCAGGGGCCTCCCTCAGCCTTGCAGGGGCCCCTTTTCTGCCCAGGACTCATGGACGGACTTTCCTCTCGGTCCACTTGGAGGGTCCCCAGCCCAGGTCCCCCAGTGTCCCTCCTCCCATCTCACCAGGTAGAGTGGCCCAGCCAGGAGAAACACCTGGTTGGACTCGCTCCTCGCTCCCCACCCCCCAACTGGGAGGGTTCCTAAGGTCACCACGGGGAGGGGCAGGGGACCATCCAGGGGCAGGGGACCCTCAAGGGCTCTCCAAAGCCAGCTCCCTTTCATCCCCCGCCACAAAGGCCGCACCCCAGGCCCATCCATCTTGTTCCGGCCACAGTGCTCAGGCAGCTCTTTGTGAGGGACCTGGGGTCAGGGGCCTGGCGGGCACGGCCCCCTGTCCCCCAACCCCGCCTCTGGGGCCTCCCCTGGGCGCCTCCTCCCTGCCCAGCTTTCTCTCTTGCTTTTTTTTTTTTTAATATTTTTTTTCAGTTTTCGGCGGACACAACATCTTCATTTTATTTGTATGTGGTGCTGAGGATCGAACCCAGCGCCCCGCTCATGCCAGGCAAGCGCGCTGCTGCTTGAGCCACCTCCCCAGCCTGTCTCTCTAGTTTTTGAATTCTCTCTGTCTCTCTCTCTCTCTCTTTTGGTTCTGGGGATTGACCCCAGGGGTGCTTAACCCCGAGCTGAATCCCAGCCCTTTGGATGTTCGACTTTGAGACAGGGCCTCGCTAAGTCACTGAGGCTGGCCTCCGGCTTGGAATCCTCCTGTTTCAGCCTCCCGGTGCTGGGATTGCTGGCGTGGGTCCCCACACCTAGCGTTCTCAGAGTTTCTTGTGTCTGCGTGTTTCTCATCCTCTCTTGTCCCTCAGTCTCTAGAGGACCGCCCTATATCTTCTGTCCCTTGCAGGTTCCTAAGATGGTTTTCTGGGCCACATCATAGGCATGGAGTTGCTCTCTGTGCCTGGGACTTCGGAGACCTCAGGGTCCTGTGCCCTAGGCTCCATCCTCTCTGCTCTCAGCTACATCAGGAATCTCTGGGTTTCGACATCAGTGAGCCTCCCCACTCCCGCCTCTGCCACCCCCAAGCTACTTATTCTGGTTTCTTCGAGAGGTGGGAGAAGAGGGTTTGTCTGTGCCTCAGTTTCCTCAAGATGTCACCGTAGACTCCCTCAGCCTAACAGTATCCCTGCTGTAGGCATCAGACTCCCATCCTTGGGGGAAAGTCCACCAGGTGGCCTTCCCTCGTCTCTGCCTCCACTTTCCTGGGCCTCCCCATCAGCAGACCTTAGAAGACAAGGGCCAGTGGCCAGGCCCAAGACTCTTCAGCACCTCCTGTGATTGGGCTCTGGGAACTTTGTGCTTCAAAGAAAAGAAGGGGGCAGGCACCGTGGCACGCGCCTGCGATCCCAGCGGCTTGGGAGGCTGAGGCAGGAGGATCACAAGTTCAAAGCCGGCCGCAGCAACTTAGCGAAACCCTGTCTCTAAATAAAATATAAAAAAGGGCTAGGGATGTGGCTCAGGGGTTAAGCGCCCCTGGTTCAATCCCTGGTAACAAACAAACAAAGAGAACAGGAGGGGCTGCTCCTGAGGTCTTGCAGTTCTGTGGGTGCAGGTAGGAGACGGGGTTCTAGAATCTTCTCCCGGATGCTGTGCAGAGTAAGGACGACGACGTAGGTAACGGAAGAGGAGCCCAGGAGGGCCTTGCAGGCGGGCGGGGAAGCTGGAGGGACTTTCTCAAGGTGGAGCCAAGCGGGCCAGCCGGGCAAGGTGCCCCTCCCTGATCCAATCTCCAGGCCCGGCTTGACGCTTCCGTCATCCCAGGCTGCCCACAGGAGAGGACAGAGGACAGAGCCCATCAGAGGCAGGGACCGCCTGGGAGAAAGAAAGAGGCTCTTGGCCTTTCTCAGCAAGTGTCCCTCTGCGTCCTTAACAACTCGGTTCCAGAAAGAGACAAAGTGGTGGAGAAGGAAGAGTTGGTGCTTTGGACAAACTCCAGAGGGACTGGGCCTGGGACCTGGGCTGCAGGGAACTGGGGTGGGGACACCGTAAGGTGGGAAGGGCAGGCTGGGGTCCATGGGGCCGGGGTGGGTCAGGTGGGAGTCAGGGATGGCTAAGGTGGGGGGAGGTCATGCGCACAGGAGGGGGGAGGGCTCACACGGAGGAGTGGAGTTCTAGACCAAACAGAAAAACTGGCACACAGAAGACCCTCTCAGCAACCAAAGCCGGAGGCCCCAAGGCCATTGGGGTGGACAGTGGGGATGAACCCAGGGGTGCTCTACCCCTGAGCTGTACACCTAGCCTCCCCCCCCATTTTTTTTCTTTTTTCTTTGTTTTTTTTTTTTTTTTTTTTTTTTTTTTTGAGAGAGAGAGAGAGAGAGAGAGAGAGAGAGAGAACTTTTTTAATATTTATTTTTTAGTATTTGGAGGACACAACATCCTTGTTTGTATGTGGTGCTGAGGATCAAACCCAGGCCGCACGCATGCCAGGCAAGCGCGCTACTGCTTGAGCCACATCCCCAACCCACTCCCCCCTTTTTTTGAGACAGGGTCTTGCTGAGGCTGGGTTCAGTTTGCGATCCTCCTGCCTCAGCCTCCCCAGTGATTGGGATTTCAGGCACATGCCTGGCCCTTGGCACCGTCCACTTTTTAAAACCCTTCGATGGCTTCTCACTGCACTTGGAATTAAATCAGAAACACTTGAGGGGTGCAGTGTTGCACACCTGTAATCCCAGTGGCTCAGGAGGCTGAGGTTTGCAGGTTCAAAGCCAGCCGCAGTGACCCAGCAAAGCCCTAAGTAACTCAGCAAGACCCTGTCTCTAAACAAAACATAAGAAAGGCTGGGGATGTGGCTCAGTGGCTAGACGACCCTGGGTTCAATCCCTGGTACCAATCAATCAATAAAACACAGCATGGCCTTCAGGTTCTGCATGGTCCAGCTCCACCCACCACCCCAGCCTCCCAGAACTCCTGCCAAGGGACACTGGTTGGACCCTAAGTGCTTCTCTGCCTTGGGCCTGTACCCTGTGGCTCCTCTGCTCTTCATTCCCTGAGTCTCTCCAGTATCTTCTCTGCTGGCGTCTCTGCTCACCCCCAATCTAAATGACAGCTACTCCATTCTTCTGTCTCCCCATCTCCTGTATTTTCTTCAGGACACTGACCATGTGTTCAATTATGCATTTATCTGGGCACTTACTATTAGAATCTTCATCTCTCCCTACTAAAGGCCCATTTTCCCCGACGAGCCCCATGAGGCCAGAGAGCCTGTCTTTTTATTCTGGGCTCCCAGGACCCAGCAGGGTACCTGGCTTTTAGGGGGCTCTCAGAAAACAAACGGGATGAATAAATGAGAGAGCCCCACATCCCCCCAAGCCTCCTCAAGAGCTCTGGGTGGTGTCCCCACTCTCTGGCCCTCCACCCTCTACAGCGTGACCTTCCAGGGGCAGAAGCAGGTGGCCCTAGCCCCAGGGCCCCCTGGTGTTGCAGGAGAGGAGACTCTTCGCTGACACAGAGGCCATGAAGCATGCCCACTGTGGCACTGGCCGAGGAGTGGCCACTCAGGGCCATTATGCAGGGAGCTAAGCTCTGCAGACACTGAGTGCCAAGGCGTCCAGGAGGCAGAGAACTTTTTTGAAGGAATGAATGCAGGAGGTGGAGGCCATGTCTCAAAGGCCTCTAATACCAGGCTGGACTTTATTCTGGACCTAAAGAGGTGGACTTCATTATTTATTTACTTGGGGGTGCTGGGGATGGAACCCAGGGGCACTTAACCACTGAGCCACATCCCTATCCCTTTTTATTTTGGGACAGGGTCTTGCTAAATTGCTTAGAGCCTCGTAAGTTGCTGAGGTTGCTCTCAAACTCCTGACCCTCCTGCCTCAGCCTCCTGAGTCGCTGGTATGTGAACCCATGCCTGCCGTGTCTGGTCTTTTTTTTTTTTTTTTTTTTTGAGACAGGTCTTGCTATGTTGCCCAGGCTGGCCCCAAACTCATGGGCTCAAGTGAACCTCCTGCCTCAGCCTCCAGAGTCGCTGGTACTACAAAGCTTATTCCACCATGCCCAGCTAAATTGCCATGGGGAGACCAGGGATTGAACTCAGGGCCACTTGACCACTGAGCCACATCCCCAGCCCTATTTTGTATTTTATTTAGAGACAGGGTCTCACTGAGTTGCTTAGGACCTAAGTTGCTGAGGCTGGCTTTGAACTTGCAATCCTCCTGCCTCAGCCTCCCAAACCACTGGAATTACAGGCGCATGCCACGGTGCCTGGCTAACCTGTGTTTTTAATTCGTATTTGTCTATTTGATTTTTTTTCCCCAGTGTTGGGGATTGAACCCAAGTGTGCTCCACCACTGAGCTTCATCCCCAGTCCATTTTTCTATTTCATTTGGAGACAGGGTCTTGCTAAGTTGCCCGGGCTGGCCTCACACTGGTGATCCTCCTGCTTCAGCCTTCCTGGTAGCAGGGATTGCAAGTGTGGGCCACCGCACCTGGCTTACATGCAGATTTTGAGCGACTGAAACATGAATCCGGGGGAAGGAGTCCGGGTCACTCACTGACCCCTGCTGCATGAGCCAGAGACAATTATTTTTTTAAAGCTTTTAATAAAATTAACAAATAAATATTCTAAACCCTACTGGCTACAGGAACAAAGAGTGGACGCCAGAGGGCCAGGCCTTGTCACTTAGACCCTCAGGTCCCCTCATAGGAAAATAAACGGCTGGGGAGTGGGTGGGGGCTGGGACTGCAGATCTGGGGAGGGGCGGTGGGGCCGGAAGGGGTGATCTGGGCTCTCGCAATCCCTCCCTCTTTGTTGGCATAAGGGAGGGATCAAAGGGTCCAAGAAAGCAAGACCCTGCAAGAGGCATCCCAGCCACCTCAGAGGTGACCTGGGTGAGGGAGAGCTAGCCTAGGAGAGCATGGGGGGGAGGCAGTGCCCGAGGGGGGGGGCGCCGGGAAGCAGGGGTGGCTTGGGGGAGGGCGGGTCTGGGCCGCTCACTCTCGAACGTAGACCCTGGTGCACACCACATCATCCGCTGTCATGGTCTGAAAGAACCGGAGAGGTCGTTAGCCTGGGAGGAGCTTGGGGCTTGGCAAGGGGAGGAGAGGGGAGGGAACACTGCTCGCCCTGGGGTCTGGAGTTGCTTCCCCCCACCCCCCACCCAGGACCAGAAGGCGGGAGCTGGTCCCAGAAGGCCCTGCATCATTTGAGGGAGAAGGCAGTGCAGCAGGGTCTCATCTCTTCCCCACCCAGGGAGAGCCCCCCAAGACTGCCGGGGCCCCTCAATGCACATCTTGTGCTCTGCACCAAAGAGACACCATTTCTTTTTCGTTTCTTTCTTTTTTTGTACCAGAGATTGAACCCAGGGCTGCTTACCCACTGAGCCTCACCCCCAGCCCTTTTTTATATTTTATTTAGAGACAGGGTCTTGCTGAGTGACTTAGCACCTCATTAAGTTGCTGAGGCTGGCTGTGAACTTGCCATCCTCCTGCCTCAGCCTCCAGAGCTGCTGGGATTACAGAGGGGTGCCACTGAGCCCCGTAAGGAGCCCCATTTCTAAGGCACGCTGTGTATGACAGGGGCAGCTTAGGCCCATCCAAGCAGCCCCATCTGGAGGGCAGGGGACCAACCGTGTGTGTCCTTTCTTTCTAGAGCTTCCCAGGGAATCTAGAAAGGTGGCCCTGGGTTTTCTTAGTGGGAGGAGGGGGACTTACCAGGATCAGCTCTCCGTCATTGGTCAGTTCTCTGGTCCAGGAGGTCTTGGGGCCCTCTCCCTTCAGAAGTCTCTGCTCACAGACCATTTTGTTCTCGGTCTCCCATTTTACCAGGCTCTGCAAGGAACAGGTGACCAAGTGACTCGGAATCTGGGAAATCTGGGGCAGTGCCACGTGGAGGGACAGGGCAAGAGGTGCCACAGGCTGGAGGACCCTTCCTGGCACTCACCTTACAGGGCCTCCCATCCACAGTCTGCTCCTCAAACTCCTCCCCGATCTTGAAGTTGATCTCCGTGGTGCGCACGGTGGTTGAGGTCTTGATGTAGAAAGTGTCTCCGTCCTGTTTGATCTCCACTGCTGGCTTGGATGCTGCGGCCACCGCGATCTTCCTCAGCATCACGTTCACCCCTGCAGGAGAGGGAAGGGGACAACTGTCACCCCCCCCCCCCAGACAGCTGGAGCAGCGACCTGGGGCTTGACCTGGGGAGGCAGCTTGCAGGAGATGCTGGCGGTGAAAGATGATAGGTTCAGGGAGGAAGGGCAGGGAAGTGTGCCCTGCCCCAGAGTCCTGTTCAGCTGTGGCCACACCTTGTTGAGTCAGCAGGCCTGATGGGGCGTCCCAGCTCTGTGCCCCAGAATCTCCAGGGACAGCTTGTCTGGGCTCCCACCCGGCAAGCCTCCTGCTGCAGGCTGCTCACCTCATCTGACCTTTCACTGACCCTGGCTGGAGACCTCCTGTAGGGTGGCTCCTCAGTCACTGGGTGTGCCCTGCCCCTACCCCCACCAGCTCCAAGCGCAGGGCAGACCCAGGAACTAGGGACAACCTCCCTTTTTGCCTCCTTTAGCTGGAGCTAGGTAGGTCTTTTTTTTTTTTTGTCCAATTTCTGCCCTCCCCCTGCAAAACCAAAAAAAAAAAAAAAAAAACCAAAAAATTAAGAGCAGGGATTCTCAGCAGAGGGCGAGATGGAGGAGCGCTCTCTCTCTACAGAATGGCCTGCTACCAGCCTGGGGAGTCAGAGGCTCTGAAGTAAGATCTATTTGGCTGTGATTTTTCTCCTGGCACAACCCCCCTCTTAGGCTAGGTAACCCTTGGTTTAACATCTCTGAACTTTAGATTAAGTAATTGTAAATTTACTTAATTGTAAATTGGAAATTATCCTCCTTGCAAGTTCTCAAGTAGAATTCGATGCATATGTAGCCAGGCGTGGTGGTGCACGCCTGTAATCCCAGCAGCTTGGGAGGCTGAGGCAGGAGGATCGCAAGTTCAAAGGCAGCCTCAGCAACTTAGTGAGGCCCTAAACAACTTAGGGAGAAACTGTTTCAAAATAAAACACAAAAAGGGCTGAGGATGTGGCTCAGTGGCTCAGTGTCCCTTGGTTCAATCCCTGGTACCAAAAAAAAAAAAAAAAAAAAAAAGCATGTTTAGGATCTAGTATACGTAGTGTCAGGCACACTTTAAGTTTTTAAGAAATGAAGATGGGTGTATTGGCACATGCTTGTGATTCCAGCTACTCAGGAAGATGAGGCAGAAGTATCGCAAGTTCACGGCCAACCTGGGCAACTCAGCCAGACTCTGTCTCTCAAAATAAAAAATAAAAAGGACTGGGGATAATAGCTCAGTGGTAGAGTACCGCTAAGTACCAAAAAAATAAAAATAAAAAAGGGCAGGGGATATAGCTCAGTGGTAGAGTGGCCCTGGGTTCAATCCCCAGCACCACATACCAAAAAAAAAAAAAAAAAAAAAAAAATCTTCTTCAGGAAGTGATAACTATTGTTACTGTTTGTATTATTTTTTTCTGATAAAAGAAAGGCTCCCCTCCCCCGCCAAGAAAGTCAGATCTTGGGCTCAAAGTTCCCTGCATTAGCCTCCCTGTTCCTTAGCCTTTCTGGAAGGTCCCCATGCCGTCTGGCCCTCGGGAGAGCTCCCTTCTCGCCAGAGAAACGAAAAAAGGGACCTCCATCCTGCTGTGTCCCCTGCCCCCTGTCCCCCATGCCACCCTGGGATCAGGCCTTCTCGCTCAGCCTCTGTGGACTCTTTGGGCCCCCACATGCTTTCTCTCTTCTCTGCTCCCCAGTTACGAAGAGCAGTGGGGAGACAGGAGAGAGCACCCTTCAACAAGAAGCCAAGCCGCAGGAGCACCTCTGCAAGGACAGGCCCAGGTCCAAGCCTCACAGCCCACGCCCACTGCACCTGGCCCGGTGGACTCCTCCATCCTTTAAGGATGCAATAGGGAAGGGCCCACTCCCGCCCTCCTCCAGATCCGGGTCCTGGAGAAGCAAATGCTCTTTCCCCAGCATCAAAGCAGATTCATCCTATTCCAAACAGAAGGAGAGGAAGGGAGGAAGCGCCTCAGGATCCCCAGAGCCCCACTTTTGGTACATTTCCAGGTCCAGTTGACTTTGTAGAGGAGACACACCCCACCCCACCCCATCTTCTTAGACAAAGAAGTTACTTTGCTATCTGCTGCTACCTAGGAAGTCCACCTTCCATCTCACTGCTATCTTTACTGCTACAGTAACAGAATCAGCTGTGCAGGCCTTGGCCATCATACTGGATGGTCTGGACAAACATTCCCCAAATACCTGAGCATCCCTCACCAGGAAATGCACACGGGGATGGGAAGGGACATGGGGGCCTGCAGGGGCAGGGCTGGGTTCAGAGGAAGCAGCCCTCCAGCCAGCCCCTGGTGGCCATGGCGCTGGGCCTGGCCCAGTGGACCTTGGCTGACTCAGGACAGTGTTTTCCTAACGGGTCTGTTTTCAATCTGCCCCCTATGGAGCTCTGAGGAGGGCACGTGGCTCTGAGAGACCCTGTGGGGAGAACAAACAGCCTGAAGAGACAGCAGGACTGGGCTCTGGATCTCATTCTCCAGCTGGGGTCTCCACCTCCAGCCACTGGGGAGAGAGGGGCCAGAATCCAGAGCAGCCAGGGGAGGGAGGGGCATCTATGTTTGCAAAGGGAGAACTCCTATGCTCTTCAATCTTATCAAGGGCAGAGCAAGAAGACTGATAGGAATATAAGAAGTATTGAGGTGAAGCTGGGCAAGGCGGTGCACGCCTGTAATCCCAGCAATTTGGGAGGCCAAGGCAGGAGGATTGAAAGTTCAAGGCTGGTCTGTGCAACTTAGTCAGACCCTCTCTCAAATAAATAAATACATAAATGTGTGTGTGTGTGTGTGTGTAGATAGATTTATACACACATACACATATTCATTAAAACCAGGCTGAGATGAAATTCTGTGGGTTTAATTCCTAACACGGGGTTCAAGCCATCCTGGGTTCAATTCCTAACACTGAAAAAAAAAAAAATATTGCAGTTAGATAGCAGTCAAAAGTAACAGCAAGGAAAGATGGAAATCCCTGCTCTCCTCACAGCAATCCTGAGGTCCAGACTCCACAGCCTCCGGCTCTTCAGGGAGTGCCCTCTCCTCCACCTCAGCCCAACCAGGGTCTCTATTGAGTCCAGCAGTGGGAGGCACTCCTACCCTCGGGCTCCAGAGCTCCTGGCTCCCTTCCCACTTGCAGGGTCCCTTAATTAAACTCCAGCTCTTCCCGGATATAGCTCCCAGAAATCAAGCCCCGACTCTGTCCCCTTCCCCAGACTCTGTGACCCAGTCCCACCCCGGACGATAGGCAGAAGGTGGCCTGGAAAATTGGCAGGCCCCTCTGGGTGCACTGGGCTTTCCCCACCTGTGACCACCACAGCCCGCTGGGCTGCAGTCGGGGAGGCGGGAACCGGATTTTCGGAAATGGGAGATTGGGGTTTCACACGAAGCCATTTGTTGAAATCCAAGAAAGTGATAATTATCCAGAGCGATTTTAGGACTCTGGACTGCTTGCTGTAGGAAAATATTTGTCTCACAGATGGGGGCGGGGTGGGGTGTTGGGGACGGCGGAAAGCGCAAAAGGGGGAGGGGGAGGGGGCGCTGGGGCAGCGGATCACCAGGTGGCCGGGCCGGCGCGGAGGGTAGAGAACCTGTCCCGAGGATTGGGTTACTGGCGGAGCCTTGGGGAAGGAGGCTGGAAGGTCTCCAAGGACCCAGTCTCCCTCCCAGAACCAGGTGTCCCGGTCAATGAATGGGTCCAGGAGCCGGCTTGGCTAACCCCCTCCCGCGACCAACCTCGTGTTTCTGGTTTCTCCTTGATTCACAGGTTGAGTCACCGCTGGAGCTGGCACGGGTGGGCGCCCCGCCGGAGAAAGCAGGATTTAGTTGGCCGGGCTCAGTGCCCCGGGGCCCAGGCGACCCGATGCCCCTTTCTCCGGAGGCAGGCGCCCAGGCGCTCGCGCCCTGACTCGGTTCCTTTTCTTTCCCGTCCCTACCTCTCCACCTCCGAGGACTCCAGCGACCCCCTGGCCTCTCCCGGGTGCTCAGAGACCTCCTTACCCAGCGCTTTGAGCAAATCCTCGAAGTTTTCCGATCGGATGATCTTCCAGTTGCCGGAGAAGTTGGGCATGGTGGTGGTGCGGGCGGGGGTTCCCTAGAGGAGAGTCCTGGACGCTGAGTCGCTTTTAATCGAAATAGACGTCGCCGCCGCCTTCGCCGGAAGGTGAGACTCAATCACCGAGACACATCCGAGGGCAACCCCAAAGCTGGCCTGGGCTCCTGCGCCGGCAGCTTTTATACCCCGCGCGAGGCCCGCCCCTGCCCAGGAATTAGGTGGCCCCGCCCCCGCTCCGCCCTCCCGCCCACCTGGGGGGCCCTGAGCCCCTGCTGCCAACCTCCAGTCTCATTCCACCCTCCCACCCAGTCTCCTTCTAGCCCGGTGGGTGAGTTTTCTGGAGGCTGAGCTAGCCTCCTCCGCCAGTAGGAGGATGGCGCAGGGAATGGAAAGCGAGCGTTTGCATCGCGATCTCTGGCGGAGGAGGGGTCGCCAGATGCTCGGATCTCGCGTGCTGCAGAGCAACCGAAGGGTCACATCTCGCCTGTTTCGCACCGGTCCCCAGCTTGACTCAGAGCCCTGGACTCTCGCCTCTTCCGTACCGGTCCCCATGCCTGACACACGACGACCCCACTAGAATGAGCCCCAGTTTTTAAGCTAGAGATGGGGAAGGAAACGGGCAACCGAACTTGGCCTCCAGTGGAGCCTGAACTGATTCATTCAGGATAGTTTCCAGCTCCAGAGGCCTGGGGAACCCTGGAGGTCGGTACAGCCCGGGGTTCTGGGGTCAGGCATCTGAGCGAGGCAACGGCGCCCCCTGCTGGAACGACGCGACCAGGCTCGGAGGGGGTTGCAAGGTCTCCCCACCCCGAGATTCGGCCTTGGTTTTGGGTAGTGCCTGGGGACCCTCAAAATGGGCGAAAGGAGGTTCACTGCTCTTAATGCACTGGACGGACATCCAGGGGTTAAGCGGGAGCCGGGGGAGCGAGGCTGGGGAGGGCAGAGGTCACCACCAATCACTTGACACGAGCTCTTTATTAAGGCGCTTTCTCTGCGGTTGCGCTCCCCCTGCACGAGAGGGGCCAGGGAGGGGGAGCCCAGACAGAGGTGCAGAGTCGCGCTACCACCTAGGTTGGAGAAAAAGCCTGGGTGCCCAGGGAGGGGGCGGAGTAGGGTCTCAGGTGTCACCGTTCTGAGCTGTAAATCTGGCGGAAGGAGCGTCGGCCCCTTGGCGAACGACTTTGAAGTGGGAGATCAAAGGTGGGGGTGTGGGGCACAGCTTCCCGCGGAGACCCGAGGGGTAGTGGCGAGACCCCTGGAGAGCGCCGCAGGACAGAGAAAACGAGCTGCGTAGAGACGCACAGCCTCGGAGATGGGCGCGGAGACCCGGGGCCGGAAACAGCAGAGGAGCTGAGCAGGACCGGTGCAGAGCCTGGAGCGGGAAAAACGTCCCCTCCTCCAGCGCCCAAGGGCCCTGCAGCGCTCCTGCCCAGCTGCTTGCACCCCACTGCCCCCACACCCCATTTTCCAGGGCTCGCTCTTCAGCTCTTTCTAAGGCGGGACGAAAACCCCCACAACTATGTCCCTGCCTGGCCCCTCCTTGCCAGCGTGGCCAAGGGTGGAGCAGGAAGGCTGGCAGATCTCGCAGCCTTCACCCTTAGGACGCAGGAACAGTCTAGGGACCAGGGGGCTGTGCGGGACTGGGGAGGAGATGGGAGGAATGGAACCAGAGGAGAGGCCTTTCGGTGTTCTGGGGATCGGGCTTCTGCGACAGAGGGAAATCTCACTAATGGGTGTGTTGAACTAAGGCAGCAGAGGGATGGAGGTTGTGGTGCCAAAAGGACTTCTAGCTGCCCCCCCCCCCCCGCCCCGCAGTAGCGGATCACCCGGCAGATTGGAAGAAGGCTGTCTCTTCCTCTTGGGCCTGGTTTTAGAGGTCCAGGTTTTGTGTGGGGGAGCTGATTCCGAGATGAGGTGGGAGTCTGGGCTTCTGGAAAGACAGACAAAACAGAGGTGGTGGAAGGAAGGGGGCCCCTGGGGAGGGCTTGGGGCCTGGGGTTGCAGGCACAACCGAGTTCCTCCCCCACCCTCTGGGTTCAGCATCGCTGTAGGTAAAGGGAGGGAGGGGGATTAGGTTCTGACAGTGAAATCCGGCTCCTAGCCAAAGGGATGAGGACAGAGTGGAGGAGGGAACTTGTGGAAAACAGACTCCTGCTGCCCCTCCTTTCCCCTCACTCCTCCTGTCTCCTCTCTGTCTCTCCCAAGGTCATTATGTCCACTCTGGTCCACTCTAGCCCCTGAAGCCCCCAGCTGCAAGAATCTAGTCTCCTAGTGGGCACCCCTCCTGCAGAAGAGCCAGGGCAGGGACCCCACCCCCTAGCCTTGTGACTAAGGATGTTGAAAGCTCAGCCCGGGCTGGGGGGGTAGTTCAGTGGTAGAGCCCTTGCCCAGCATGTTGGGGCCCCAGGTTCATCTCCAGTGTGGCAAAACAAAGAAACAGAAAACCTCACCCAAGGATGCCTATCCCTAGGAGGTATGTCCTCTGGTCCCTTAAGGCTCCAAAAGGGGAGCACAGGCGCAATGGCTTGGCTGGGGAGGTTGGAATCAGAGAAGGGGCTCCCTGGGGTGGGGGCAGGGAGGCCTGGGCTCACTCCCCTTCCCTCCCTTCACTTCCCCTCTCCCCCACAACCAGCCAACTGGCCAGGATTTCCAAAGAGACAGAAGTGAGACAAAGAGAAGTCGGGCTGGGAGGGGAATTCTTTCCAGATGTGAGTGTTTGCGGTTTGGCAGCTCCCGGCCTGAGCTCCAGCCCCAGCACCCCAACCCTGCTGAGGGAGGAGGGTAGAAGGTCCAGCGCAGGGTGCTAATGAGTTGGAGCTGGAGGTCTCAGCCTCTAGCAGCCCTATCACCCCAGGGGAACAGGAGGCACAGGGAGGTGTTTAGGGGAGATGCTGGGGGAGGGGATTGGGGGACGGGGAGGAGTGGGAGAAGAAAGGGGTGGGGGGCCGGCAGGGGAGAGGGAACTAACAGAGATGGATGGGAGAGCCTAGGGGCAAGGGGCAGGGGCTTGGAACCTGGCAGTGGGGAGGACCAGGCCAGCATCAGCCAGTCACAAACAACTGGCTTTAATTTCCCGCTGGGATCAATAAGGAGAAGGAATTTCCCCGTGTCCTGGCCTTTTAATTACGACCAAATCTGCTGCAGACCTGCCCCAGGCGACTCTTCCCCCCTTCTAGGAGCCTTGGTCATGCCCCTCTTGGGGCTCCCCGAGGAATGTGGAGACTCAAGTGGGGGGAAGGGTTCAAAGCTGATGAGAAAAGCCGGGTAGGGGTAGCCGAGGCGGGATGGGAGTGGAGAGGCAAGGAGACAGACACTTGGGAGGGTTAGCAAGGGCCACTGGGGAGCTTTGTTCCGTTGTAAAGTGCCTGGGAGGAGAGTTTTGCCTGTTTTGCACTGGCCAGCCAGAGTGGCGATGGGCAGGGTGAGGGGTGTGTGGGTGGGGTAGACGTGTACAAGATTGAGGGGTACAGAGCTTCTAAGAGGAGACACCCCCACCCCGCTCATCACTCCCTTGAGTCTGGGTGTGGGGAGAGGGACCACCCAGTTCAGCACTGGGAAGGGAAGGGTTGACTGCAGATGGCAAGAGTGGGCGAGTCCTGAAGCCCCCACCCACACCCCCAACCAGGACGGGGAGATTCTCTGGCCAAAGTCAGCACTTGCAGAGAGCCTCACCCCAGCAGTGTTACTGCATCTGCTGGGTCAGAGGGTTTGCTGGCTGAGACTCAGGTAGAAATTGAACCCAGGTGGGGCTGGACACCTGGGGCTTGCCACTCAGCCAAGTGGGCTGGCAAGAAAGCAGACTTTACAGAAGATAGGGAGGCCCGGGAGCCACTGGGACGAGATGGTTGCTGTCTCCTGGCCCCTGAGCCCTGAGGCTTCCGTGCCGCAGAGCACAGACTGCCGCATTCTGCTGCCCAGTCTGCTCTTGTCCTTTGTACAGAGGGGATTGAATCCGGGGCCCTCTGTCACTGAGCTACATCCCCAGCCCTTTTTATTTTTTTATTTTGAGACAGGGTCTCACTAAGTTGCCCAGGCTGGCCTCAAACTTGTAATCCTCCTGCCTCATCCTCCCCTGGTCACTGGAATTATAGGCGTGGGCCACCATGCCCTATGCCACATTCTTACCTGTCCCTCTAGGTTCAGGAACCCAGCTCTTTTCAAATTTTGATTTGCATCCCACCTCCACCACGCGGAAATTGCCATTGAAGCAGATTGGATGGGAGTTAGACCAAAAAAGTCTCTAGTGACAGGAAGTGAAGGGTCAGGAGACAGGGTCAGAGACCTAGAAGGCAACTAACTCATTTCCTAGAAACATTTGAGTACAGGAGATCCTGCGGACTAGGGAGGGTAAGGGCAGAGAATCCCGAGGGACCCAGAAAGAGAAAGTCCACCCAAAGACAGGGGATGGCGGTGACCTCCAGGGCCAGCCTGGAGCCTGGCAAAGGGAAGCAAATGCGGCCCAGGAGGGTGGGCATGGCCGACCGATTGTGCGAAGGAGGGGCCGCAGGCAGGCGGAGAGGGTCCGCGCAGCCAGCACCCAGGCGGAGCCTCTGTTGCTCTTGGCTCGGTGACTCTTTCCCAGCCCCAGCTGCCAACGCTCTCCTCAGGGCTGGGCTGGGCTGGCTGAGCCGAGGGAGGAGGTGGGGACGCACTGCACTGGCTGAGGACATGTCCGGACTGAGACTCAGTCCCCTGGATGAAGACTGTGACCTGCCGTTAAACTCTGCTTGGCTTTAAGATCCAGTTTCTAGGGCCAGACCCCTGTGCCACTCCCAACCTCTGCCCCTTAACCCCTGGCAGCCCGGGGCAGGAGGGACAAGTTTGGCAGACGGGATGCCGGAGTTTGCATGGCACCTGGGAAAGCGGCCACCGTGGAAAAGATGTGCAGACTGCAGCCGGCTGCCATCCCTGCCCAAGACGCTGCCATCCTCTGAGGATGGGAAATGGAGGGAGACTGGGGATCTGCCTCTCCATCCCGTGCAGCGCTGAGATGATCTGGAGTTTTTGGAGGAAGAAGGGGTGGGGGAGGGGGCCACAGGCTGGTGGGCACAGGGCCAGATATCCAGATCCTGGAATTGAAGAGGAAAGAGAAGCAGGAGGGGAGCAGGGCCAGTCCTTCCAGGAGGAGGACTAAGAGGGGCCAGGCTCTGGGCTTTGAAATTCTGGACGGGGCACAGAAAAAGGACATCAGACTCACTGTCCCTGGGGACAGGGTAGAAGGGCTGACAGGTCAGCCCCTGGAAGGAGCTCAGCCAGCTTGGGCAGAGCTCTTCTCCAGGGCTCCTTGGGGTTCCTATTTCTTGCTTCTCTCAAACCCCTAAAAGCAGCCATTGTCTGCAGACAATGAAACCCAGTAGCTTATTCCCCAACCAGATTGGTTAGTGGCTCTGGAAGGAGAATGGGTTCCCAGGATTGATAATAAAGACAGTTTCCCTAACCCCAGGCTCTGCCTGTTGCAGAGCAGACCTAGGCCAGAGGGCAAGACTCCCCAGAAGCAGTCTGTGGTATAAAAGGCTTGGATGAGGGAGGGCCCCCAGGGCCCCTGCCCAGACCCTGCCGTCTTCAACAGGCAGGGATGAGAAGGGCTACAGGAGTTCAGAGTCTGGCCCCTCAGCCAGGGTGGGCCCTTGTCCTTCCCATGACCCCCACCCCACCCCTCCTCCTAGCAGAGCTAGAGATGGACGGCAGGCGGGGGAGGCCCCAGACTGACCTAGACCTAATGGCTTTCTCTGGGCAGCTCAAACAAAATGGGAAAAAGATGTGTGAGGTGGGAAGCTCCGATTTCCTTTCCCTGCGGGCTCCAGCTCTGGAAAATGTCAGCTGTCAAAGAAAAGACGGAATAATCCCCTGCCTCCCCCTATCCAGGGACTCCTGCCCCATCCCATCCACCAGGGCCCCGCCTGCCCAGGTTCCTGGAGGACTCGAGGGGAGGCCTGTGGGTTCCAGTTAGCCAGGCTGTAAGTGCCCACCCTGATGAAACCCCCTCCACCACCGCGACTCCCCCCATCCTGGGGCAAGCAGTGTATTCTGAGCTTTGGAACTTGGGATGGGCAGGGACTTGCTCCTGAGCGATCAAGGAAGCCAGCAATACCTGCCTTTCATAGTTATAGGCCTCACCGCCATGGTCTCACACCTCCCAAATCCTAGAGCTCAGGGACTAGCACCAGATGATCCAGAATATTTGTTAGTCAGTCTCCCCTAGAGCCAGCACTAACTGGCCTACGGTCAGAGCCATGCTGGGGACAGGACACTCAGTGGGAGCAACTTTCTGGTTGCTTTTGGGCACTTGTCCCCGTGGGTTAAGTCTCCTCGGACACTGCTGGACCCTCCAGGTGCTAGGTTCCTAGGAGCCCCAGGGAGCTGGGTGGAGGAAGCCCCTGCCTTAGAGTTTGTGTGTGTGTGTACATGTACATGCACCTAGTCCAAGAGCAAGCCCTTTCCCCAGTCCACCCTCCCCCACTTCAGAGAACTTTCCCAAGAAATACCCACTCTGCCAGCCCAGGCCGTGTCTCGTGCTGCCAGGCTGGATTGTCTGCCTCAGCCTCCTGTGGGTCCTGGGTGTGGGCTCCCTTCCCTCCCAGTTCCCAGGGCACAGGCAGTCATTGCCTCCTTCCTCCTTCGGTTATGATTTGGATCCTTCTCATGGAATCTTTCCAAAGAAGCGACCAAGCAGGATTCCACAGCGTAGAAGGGAGTGAAGGGCCTGGCTTTTGAGGAGCTGCTGTGGCCTGGGGTGCCGGAGGATGATGTACGTTGCTAAAGCTGCAGGTGCTCTGACAGGTCAGGGCAAGGTTGGTCATAGGCACTGGCCTGGGAGAGTGGCACTTATTCAGTGTCCTCCGCTGTGCACAAGCTTTCCATGTGCTGTCCTGGTCTGTTGGATTCCAAAACATTGTTCTTAAACATTTCAGAATGGAATTTGGTTGAGCTGAAAGAGGATTAAGGTGTGCTTGTCTTTCTATGCCAGATTCTTAAAAATACCTTCTTTCTCTCACCCTCCCCCACCTCTCAAAATCCTGGGCATTATCTTTTTTTGTGTGTGTGGTGCTAGGGCTTGAACTCAGAGCCTCCTGCATACTCTGCAAGTGCCCAGCCACTGAGCTTCAGCCCCCATATACACCCCTTCAAAGAAAGCATAGAATTGGTGGCAACCCTAATAAGATTGGAAGGCATAAAGAAAAATAAAGAAGACGGGCACATGGCACATGCCTGTAATCCCAGCAACTTGGGAGGCTGAGGCAGGAGGATCACAAGTTCAAAGCCAGCCTCAACAATGGTGAGGCACTAAGCAACTAAGCGAGACCCTGTCTCCCAATAAAATATAAAATAGGTCTGGGGGTGTGGCTCAGTGTTAAGTGCCCCTGAGTTCAATCCCTGGTATCAAAAAAAAAAAAAAAAAAAAAAAAAAAAAGAGAAAGACAACACCAGGAAGTTCCTGCAGCTAAGTGATGAGAGAGCAAAAGGACAATACCATAAATACCAGTGCAGCTGCCATGTACAGTGGCCCACGCCTGTAATCCCGCAACTCATGAGTCTGAGGCAGGAGGATCACAAGTTCAAGGCCAGCCCAGGTAACTTAGCAAGGCCCTGTCTCCGAAAGGATCAGGATAGCTACTCAATGAAAGAGAACATGCTAGCTCTTTGTCCATAAAATAAAATTCTAAAAATCCTCAGAAAGAAAAAGAAAGGACTGGGGATGTAGCCCAATGGTAGAGTGCCCCTGGGTTCAACCCACAATACCACACCCCCCCTCCCCAAAACAAACTTATTAAATTGCAAAATCACACCTGGAGCCCAGTATCAATGCAACACACTCTGCTGTTAAGCTGTGTGCTGGACTTTTTTTTTTTTTTTTTTAGTACTGCATACGAGGGATTGAACCCAGGGACAAACTACTAAGCTGAGCCACATCCTCAGCCCTTTTTTTCCCCTTTAGACAGGGCCTCACTAAGTTGCTAAGTCTGGCTATGAACTCATGATCCTCCTGCCTCAGCCTCCTGAGCCACTGGGATTATAGGAGTGTGCCACCGTGTCCAGCTGGTGGACTTGAACTACAGTATAAGGTAAATTAAAAATGCTTTGTGGACTACAAGAGGATGTTGTACTACGCGCTATAGATGGAGGCATTCATATATAACCTGGCACATCGCATTCACACAATTGTCTCTGAATTTGAACTTGGACTAATGTGCCTTGAGGCAAGATCATAATTACAGTACTGTTGATCTTTCCCATTGTCAGCTCTAATCATCTGTTAAACTTGGAATCAAATGAATCCTCCTTGGAGCCTCTGCCGATAGATCAGAGGTTCTTCAAGTAGAGGATTCAGTAGGGCCATCCCAAAATACTTGTCCCCTTTACCCTTTCAAGAACCATTTTGCCAAACAGAGTTTAGCAAATATGTTTGGTAGGATGTGACTCTCACCCTCTCTTTTCCTATCTCATTTGCAACAAAGGTTCTTTGAACCTTATATGGGCCAGGAGTGGTGGCACACACCAGTCATCCCAGCCTGTCATCCTAGCTACTTAGAAAGCTGAGCTGGAGGTTTGCAAGTTGAAGGCAGCCTTGGCAACTTTGCAAGACCCTGTGCCAAAATAAAAAACAAAAAGTGCTGGGGATGTAGGTCGGTGGTAAAACACTACTGGGTCCAATCCCAGTATTGCAAAAAAACAAAAAGAAAACCTCCTTATGTCATGCAAAGTAAGCATCCTGAGAGCTTGTCCTGCATATTGTCAGAAGTGACAGCGTAAGGCAGACAGGACTTGTTGAGATTCAGACAGCAATCCACAATGGGGCTTAGATGAAGTCAGGACCCTGGGCAGAGTGACAGAAAAGGAAAGGAACTAAAATATAGTTGGTCCCAGGCACCCTCTGAGGGTGACCAATTAAATTCTGCAAGGCCCTCCATTTTCCAGGTTCTTGGTGAGCACAAGCAGACTGAACTCTTTCCAAAGGGTACTCAAGAGAAACCAGGTGCCTTTCTACACACTGGGTGGGTGGCGGGTGGGGCAGAAAAGTCAGTGTAACTACTTTACCATGACACAAAGCCAGTTTTGTTTTAGCTGATAAGAATTCTGAAGACTGATGTTAAAGACTTTCCCAGTTTGCTGATCACATGCGCTTCTAGGTTTTGCTGTGACCTTCCTGGATCATTCCCACTTAGAGCTGTGTAAGGGGTGGGGGGGCCTGGCACCTCTCCATGAAGCTAGGACATTACAGGTCAGGCCTCACAGGAACCACCTTGCTCCTGTGCGAGTGAACCCTATAGTGCAGCACACAAGGACCAGGCTGTCTTGGGGCTGGTTTGGCTGCAGCAATTTCCCTTCCGCTGGCAGTCCTGGCTGCCTCTGGCCCCTGGCATCAGACCAGCTTCTCAAGAGAGCACAAGTCCTGGTTGTCCATTGAGAGTCTTGCATTCTCTCAAGACAGAATGCAGACAGTAATCCCGGACACAAGGTCAGGCCTGTGACTCATCTTCCCAAGATGAGGGTGTGTACCACCAGGAAGAGCTGGCAGCAGGACCAGGCTGGCATCACCAAGCATCCTTCCTCCCCCACTCTGCCCCTCCCTCATGCCCACTGAATCATTCTCTGCCTTCCCGTCCTGGTCATGCATCGCCCATGTCAGGATATTTTCATGGCTCGGGGGTCATTTTGGGTGTGCTGGTTGATGTGTGGTTGGGACCAGGACAAGGCATCATGTGTGTGACTTGGGTTACATACCAAGGCTTGGTCAATGCTTCTCCATGACTTCCAGCAGACAGAGGCCTCAGTTAGTGTCACCCACAAGGACCCCGGGGCCCTCACAGAACTATACAATGCCACAGTCCCTATGACAATGCTATTTAATGTGAAGTCAAAAACAAACTACACACCCCGCCAGCTGGGGACATAGCCCAGTGGTAGAGTGTTTGCCCAGCGCACGTGAGGCTGGGTCAATCGCCAGCACCACAAAAGGGGTCAGGGGAGAAATGACCACACAACTGTTTTCCATTATAAAAGAGATCATCTGAGTTTTAGACACTTGGTTTAGCAAAGGTAAAAGACTAAAACCAGAAAACAAAAACATTAAAACCAGGTTAACTCATTTTCAACCTTCTAAGAACAACCTAAATTAAATAAATCCTCTACTATTCTAGGTAAGAAACTGCTTTTCTAAATCAGGAAAGTTGATTTCTAAGCTACACTCTTACCTCACTGTCTTCTAGCCTTAAGAACAAAACCTCACTAATAGTGGCTCTTCTCAAAGTTGGTAGGTGGCACCCTAGCAGGCTGGATGCAGACTCTGCAGCAAAAGCAGGGTCTGGGATCCACAATGTGACCAACCATTCTGTATCCAATCAGGACACTTTTGAAAGTGAAAGGATGCTGTTCATTACTTGAAAATAAAAAATGCTGGGCATGGGAGCATAGGCCTCCAGTCCCAGTGACTCAGGAAGCCGAGGTAAGGAGGATTACTGGGGCCCAGGAATTTGAGGTTAACCTGGATGACCCCCCCAACCCCAACCTGTCTCTAAAAAACAAGAGACTTATGGCCACCCTAGTGATAAGGCAATGTGGGAAACTACATTTCCCAGTATGCCCTGCCCTGGAAACCAAAAAGCCTGACTAGCACAAAGCACCCTGGGACCCGTGGTTAGCACCATATAAGCAATCCAGGGCTGGAATCTGACGTGAAGGTCTCCTGCTTCCATGGGACACTTAACCAGATACAGGACACTGAGCTGAGGTGAGATTTCAGTGGATATTAGGTCTGGGGAGGAGAGTGTCTCCCCAGCAAGTCCAGCTTCCACAGGTGTGAAGCGAGCGGAGGCAGGCATGGACCTGCTGCCCTGGTTCTCCTGGGTGCGGCCTGTCTCCCCAGCTGCTAGTTTTTTGGGACATCCTGGGCCAGGTGTTGTTCCCACTCAACTTCAACCAGCTTGTACAGCTCCATGGTGGCCTGGGCGTCTTCCACAGAGGAATGGCCCTTCCCGACCTAAATAGGAGGAAGAGAAGAGCGTGAGGACACAAAAACCGTGTTCTTCCTGGTGATCCTGCCCCCTGGCGGCCGCTCCATGCTGTTTTTCCTCCAGCAGGCGGGCTGCAAAGACACAACTCTGGGTCCTTACTCTTTATCTAATCTCAGGGCTTGAACTCCCAGGAAATTCTTTTTTCCCCCCTTTTGTGGTGCTAGGGATTGAACCCAGCGCCTTGTACACACGAGGCAAGCGCTCTACCAACTGAGCCATGTCCCTGTCCTCCCAGGAGGTTCTTGCTACCGTCACCTCAGTCACTTCCGTGGCAGCGTGTGCACCTGTACCATTCTAAGTTCTACAGAGAAGGACACGACCAGATGAAAGACAGGCCTTCTGAGACTCTCCCTGTTCCCAGTCCCCCAACTGCTCTCCGTGTGACCTGCCCACAGCTGCCTCCTGGGAGACCCCTCCTCGAATGCTAAGCACATGCAGCATGTGACAGTCCTTACATGGGCTTCATGTTTTTTTATCTTTGATTTTCTTGGTCCTGGGGACTGAGGCCAGGGGTGTGCTACCACTCAGCCACACCTCCAGAACTTTTTATTTTTTTTGAGACGGGATCTCACTAAACTGCCAAGGCTGGCCTCGAACTTCCTCCTGCCTTAGCCTCCCAAGCAGATGGGGCCACACATGTATGCTCCTTATTCTTTTAGACCACCGCCTGCTTCTTCCTTCTGTTTAGGGTTCTGTAGCCCCTTTGGACTTTCTTTTCCTTTTCCAAAGTACTACCTGGAACATTCTGTGAAGGAGGAATTATTATCCACAGGAATTACTATATCTGATGCACAGATAGAGAAACTACTAGGCCCCTGACCCCAAAGCTCTCCCCACCAGAGAAGCCATTTGGAGCCCTACAGCCTGAGCATTTGTGGGGTCAGAGCCTGCAGAGAGGCAGCGATGAGCGCCTGCAGTGCACCCAAGGTGTGTGTGAAGGGGTGGCACTGAAGGAGAGGTTACCTGTATGTCCCGGTGTAGCAGCTGCTTGGTGAGGCGCTTCAGAGACATGGTGGCATTCTCCGGGCAGTTGGCCTTCCGGTTGAGGAGGGGGATTTGGGAGGTGTCTCGGGTGAGGGACTTGGGGTGAAAGTACTGCAGGGCTTTGAAGTCATTGTGGATGGCATGCCCTACCACTATCTTCCCCAAGAGTATCTTCAAGATCTGGAAGAGGAGTGAAGGAAGGGGTGGCAAGAAACAAGACACAGCTGGAATCCTGCAGCCAGCAAGTCCAGCATGGCCACTGGCTCCTCTTTTTTTATTTTTTATTTTTGCAGGGGAATACCAGTGATTGAACTCAGGGGCACTCGACCACTGAGCCACACCCCAGCCCAATTTTGTATTTTATCAGAGACAGGGTCTCACTGAGTTGCTTAGCACCTCGCTGTTGCTGAGGCTGACTTTGAACTCGTGATCCTCCAGTCTCAGCCTTGGAGGTGCTGGGATTACAGGAGAGTGCCACCATGCCCAGCAGTCCCTGGTCCCCCCCCCAATGTGACACTGGGATTGAACCAGGGCACTTTACCACTGAGTTACATCCCCAGCCCCTTTTCTTTATTTTGAGATAGGGTCTTGCTAAATTGCCCAGGTTGGCTCAAACTTGGGATCCTCCTGCCTCAGCTTTCCCAAACTGCTAAGAAAACAGGCACGTGCCACTGTGCCCAGCTCCCTCTGGTTTCTTTTCACCAACAGCCCACCTCCCCATCCTTGAAATGCTCTCTCCACATTTTCCTTCTTCTGAAATACACATGGATGAGACCCACGAAGTCAAAGATGGGCTCCAGGGAGACTAGAGAAGCCCTCAGATTAGATTACAGGCAAATAAGTGAGTATGGTTGCTTTGGGGAGAAGGGTCTGGTTTTCATCACTCTCGCAGGAGTGATGAAACTGCCCAGGCTTAAGAACTGTTAAGCACAGTGAGGCACCCCTATAACCCCAACAACTTGGGAGGCTGAAGCAGGAGGATCACAAACTCAAGATCAGCCTAGACAAGACTCTGTCTCAAAATATAAGAAAATAACAAAGAATGGGGATGTATCTAAGTGGTAAAGTGTCCCTGGCTTCAATTCCTAACACCCAAACAGACAAAACCACTATAAACTAAAACTGCAAAGAAAACCTTATTTACACTAGTCTTGGAATCAAGTAACTTCTCACCATTTCATGGTCTTAAAGCATGAAGACATACTACCAAGGAGGACAATCAATGAATGCCTGCGGGCTCTGAAGGCCATTCCCCAAATGGCATTCCAAACAGACTGAGAACAAAAGCAATAGTCCTGCAGGGCCTTCTAAGAAGACCCCAATCAAAAAGGCCACACTCAGTGAGCATACCTTAGTTAATCCCAGCCTGGTCACGGGATAGTGCTTTATGATGAAAACCACAGGCAGCCCAATTAACTGAGCATTTAGTTGCTCATGGCAGCTTCCTGTCTATGACCACCTTTTTTCATGTCCTTCAACATAAGCTGTCATTAAAGGTGAGACAAATCTAAGACCCATCTTCTGTTTCTCCCAAGCCTTTACTCAACTGTGCCCCTGTGAAGAGGATGTCCTTTAATTCTTTCTCCCATGTCTTGTCTAATAACCAGTCGTCTGACCTCTGATGAACCTCCTCCAAGGACTCCTCTGGCATTTAAGGAATTATTGTAGCAGAGCAGGAACCTAAAACTGCAAAATGGACTCAGGGTGCCCTCTGGTGGACTCCTAAGCAGATTCATCTTTCACCCTCCTCTTCCTTCACTGGCCCCAGCTCAATCTCCTTTTTTGTTTCCTATTGGCTCTCAAAATTTACCACAGGGAGCTGGGGTTGTGGCTCAGTAGTAGAGCGCTTACCTGACATGTGTGAAGCATTGGGTTCAATTCTCAGCACCGCAAATATAGGCCCATCAAAAAAAGATTTATCCCAGAGCCAGATGAGTAGGTTGGCTGAATGCATGAGAACTCCTGTGCACCAGCCTGTGTTTCTTATGCCTTTCACCATAGGCCGCCTGCCTCAGTTGTGCACCCGATGCCCTAGCTCTAACAGCTGTCTGCTCTCCCCTATCAGCACTTTATACAGTGTCCCAGGATATTTTTTTTTAAAGGAATAAACTTGACTCATTTTTATTAGAAGTGCTGAACACAAGTTATGTTTTTTAAATATGTTTCTAGTTGTAGGTGAACATACAGTGTCTTTATTTTACGTGGTGCTGAGGATCAAACCCAGTGCCTCACACATGCAAGGCAAGTGCTTTACCATTGAGCCACAACCCCAGCCCACAGGCTATTTTTTTTCTTTTTGGGTTACTGGGGATGGAACCCAAGGCTTCCTTATGCTAGACAAGCAATCTACCACTGTTACCCAGGCTGGCCTCAAACTAGGGATCCTCAGCCTCCAGAATAACTGAAATTACAGGCATGTGCCACTGCACCCAGCTCCCAGGCCGCTTTTTTGCCTTGGGAAGCCCTTTCCACCCGGCTTCTCTCAATCCTAGATTCCAATTCCATAAGGCATTCCCCAATAGCACCTTCTCTGGACCCTCATGCCTGCTACTCTGCTCAGTTTCATTACTAGCTATTGGGATGGGGGCATAGCTCAGTTGGTAGAGTTCCTGTCTCTCGAGCACAAGGACCTGGGTCACCAAAAATTTAAAAAAAAAAAAGCACTTCATTACTGGCTGTTACTTCTCTATGCATACTTCAGTCCATCCCACTTGATACTTAAAATAGGTCTTTGTTAGTAAAATCCGTTGTATATTCCTTTCAACCCTTCTTATTCCCCAAACAAGCACTTTTTGTGAGGGGGGGCGGTGGGTACTAGAGATTGAACTCAGGGGTACTTGACCACTGAGCCACATGCCCAGTCCTATTTTGTATTTTATTGGTCTCACTGAGTTACTTAGTTTGCTGTGCCCAGGAAAAAATGAGCTTTCTAAACCATCTGATACTTTTCTCTCTCCCTCCACAGTCCTTTAGTGTTTGCTGAAGATTTCGGACAGCTGGGTGCAGTGGCACACACCTGTAATCCTAGACTTGGGGAGAATGAGCCAGGAGGACCACAAATTCAAGGCCAGCCTGGGCAATTCAGCGAGGACTTGTCTCAAAACACAAAAAGGGGTGGGGATATAGTTCAGTGGTACAGTACCTACTGGGTTCACAGCCCAGTACCAGGGGAAAAAATGTCTCAGACTACTCCTACCCACCTCACTGTCATCATCAAGACCCATGCCTCTCACCTGGCTCCGAGCAGTCTTGAAGGGTGTAGCATTCACCATGTGCTTCTTGCAGATACCGCTCCATTTGGTCCGGTAGTCCACAATGGGGCAGGGTGGAAGGATGTACTCATCATAAAGCACATCTCCATCATAGTTGACAATGCTACATCGAGCCAAAGAACTAACATGCCCTTTGGGTCCTGTGCCCACCATCTCACAGTCAATTGCCACCATCTTTCCTGGAAACTTCTGGGATATTCCAGAGCACTTACTCTCTGAGTGAGCTCTGGTGGAATTCTGTGTGGCATTGTTCTGAGAAGGGTTCTTCTTCTGGGGGGTCTTCTTTTGGGAGCAAGTTGGGTGGCTCTGAATCTTTGGAAGAGCACTCTGGAATTCCCCCAGCAAATCTACTTTAGCTGCAACAGAATTAGCCTTCTTTGAAGGAGCAGGGGTCAGCCAAGACACTCCAGCTTTCTTGTCCAGGGACAATCCTGACCCACTGCTGGATGCAGCTGTGTTCTTTTTTGAAAGGGGAGGGATCTTGCAAGTACCATCTACTTTCACTTTTTCCCCTTTCTTTGGAGGTTCTGAGTGTAATTTAGGCACCCTGCTAGGAGTCTGCTTCTTTTTATTGAGAACGCCCCTCTGTTCCAAGAGCCGCCGCCTCTTAACAAACTTTCGATGCTTGGCATTTCCTTCCAATGCCTTTTTGGGTGGAGATCTCCCAAAATCCAGATTCAGGAGTATAGCAGACATGAGGGCAGTGGATGATGGGAGAGCAGTTAGGAAGAGTGGCTCATGGATAGGAAGAGGATGAGGGGCTCTTTTTCTAATGAATCACATTGTCCAACATGAGAAGGTCTGCAGAAAACCCTGGGGAAGAAAGCGATCCTGGTACCTGCACCCATAGGCCTAGAGGAAGAAATGAGATAAGACCAATCTCTGTGGGATTTAAGAGAGGGAAGGCATCAAAACAACTTATCAGAGGGGAAATGAAACCGTATCATGAAATGATGGAAGGAGTACTGGTGTGAGCCAGGAAGTCCCACGATTCACAACTGCGCGGTCTTTAGGACTGTCATTCACCTTTTAAGGTCTCAGTCTCATTGTAAAATGAAAGGGCTGGGCTCAGCTGTGGAGTGCAGTGCTTAGCAGGACGGAGGCCCCGGGTTCCATCTCCAGGACCAAAGAAAAAGAAGGACCCAAAGGGCCCGTCGAGTTCGAAGCCTGAGGTCCGGGAAGCCAGAACAGGCAAGCGCTGTAATCCGACCAGAAAGACAATGTCTAAGATGCTCAGGTGAGGAGTGTGACACCGGAGTACGGCACAGGTGGCATCTGAGTCGTGAGCCCACGAATAGAGACACAAATCCAGGCACCCCTCTCTCGGATCTGCTGGGAGGAAGTAACCTCCACGCGCATCTTACCCAAGTCCTCCCAGGCAGAGACCTTTGACACCACACGACAGCGGTGCCGGGTGGCAGGGAATTAACAATCGAGGTCGCCCACCTCAGCAAGCACATTCCGACGGTTCTCCCGGTGGGGACCGTCCCCACAAGCCCATATACCTACCTCCAAGATGGGCACCTCTAAGAACGGAAGCGTCCCGAGCCTGAGGCGGAAGTCGGCACGTGCCGACGAGCCCCGGGACGGCAGGCGCGCGGGTTGGAACGTGTCGGGGGCCGGCGCGCGCGCGCCCGCAGCGCCCCCGCTTCCGGTAGCGAAGCCAATGATTCCGAGTGTGTGAGGAGCGGCAGCAGCGGCGGCGGGGGCGGTGGTGTGGGTGGGGGCGGGATTCGCTCCCCGGCCCCTCTAGCTCCGTGGAGGTACAACTCGAAGGTAAAGGAGAAGCCGCTACTAGTCCGAACTGCAGCGCGCCGAGAACTCAAGGCCCCACTTCCGGGAGGGGAGGGCCTTGCACGGGAAAGGGCGGGACTTAAGTTTCGCCCGCCCACTTGATGAACGTAGGGCGGCTGCGCGGCTCTGTGGCGTCATGGCGCCGACACCCAGCCTCACGTGCCTCGCAGCCAGACACCGCGCAGTCAGACGTCTTGAGTTGTGACGTCGGGCGGTCGGGGGCTGAGCCTCATATTTGTAACTTCAGTATGGTATCCCGGAGAAGCTGCGTCCGACACCGGGCTCGAAACTCTTCCCGTTCTGCTTGCGGATGAGCCCGGCCCGGGTCCTGGGCTAGCGCGGTTCTGACCCTGGGTCCACTTTCCCGCGCATTCTCGCCCGCTGTGCCACCGGCTGCATCCCGGGATGCCGGGTGTCTCCGCCCGGGGCCTCTCTCCGGAGGAGAGGAGGCAGCTAGCTGTGAACCTCACCCGTGTCCTGGCACTCTACCGTTCCATCCTGGATGCCTACATCATCGTGAGGCCACAGGGCTGTGGGCGGGGTGCTGCTGGTCGTGTGGTTGGCTAGGTGCCCACGACATGGAGAGAATTTGGAGAGTTCTTTGAGTTTGTTTTTGTACAAGAAAAGCTTAAAATTGGGGTGATTTGGGGCAGGGGTTGTAGCCTAGTGATAGAGCGCTTTCCTAGCACGTGTGAGGCACTGGGTTCGACCTCAGCACCACATAAAAATTTTAAAAAATAAAAATAAAGGCATTGTGTCCATTTACAAATAATAATAGTTTCAAAAAACCTGGGGCTACACCCCCCTTTTTTAATACTTAGGTTGTTTGTCTAAGTTTCTCAAAATCCAAGGTAATAAAATACATGGACATCTATTTGAGCTGGGCTGGAGGTGCGTTGAACTCTCCTAGAAATACAAGAAGTGTTCCAAGAAGTCATGTGTTCATTCATTCATTCATTCAAACCTTGAATAAATTCCTTGTTTTGTGGATAGTTCAACTTCGGCATCAGACAGACTAGGACTAGAATCTTACCTCCTCTACTGTGTTAATCTTAGGCTCTTCTCCCCCCCACCCCTCCTCCTCTTTCTCCTCTTTTTACTCCTACCCCCAGTTTAATCTGCAAAGTGGATCTCTATCTGAAGGATCATTGTGAAGAACAAATGAGATGATGTGTAAACAGCACATCCATTGAGTTGTGTAGACCCCAAACCAGAAACCATCCTTGATCAGCTCTTAATTGATCCACAATCTAATACTTCAAGTTCTCTACCTTCAGAATAGATTCTAAATTAATTGTTTTGTTCCGTATCCATTGCTATCATCCTGAAAACCACCATCTCTCTCCTAAACTACTTCCTAATGTCTCTCTGTATTTACTTCTGCTCCTCCATAACCAGCTCTTCACTGAAGGAGCCTTTCAAATGTAAGTTGTATCATGACATTTCTTGCTATCTAGGTCCTTTGATGAAATAATTTTATTATCTACAAACACATATATAGCTGGGTGTGGTGGTGCACACCTGTAATCCCAGCAGATTTGGAGGCTCAAAGCCAGCCTCAGCAATTTATCAAGGTCCTGAGCAACTTGGCGAGACCCGGTCTCCAAATAAAATATAAAAAGGGCTGGGGAAGTGGCTCACTGGTTAAGCACCCCTGGGTTTCAATAGCTGGTACCAAAAGACCCACTGTATATGATCTGGCTGTTGCCTCTTCAATCCTCATCAGATTTCATTCTCTTACATTCACTCTGCTGTACTTCAAATTGGCCTGATTTCTTTTCCACAAATGTGGCAGGCATCTGGGCCTTTACAGTTGCAATTATTGATCTGTCTGGAATGCTTTCCTCCACAGAAAGGCAATAGAGCAGACTGGTTAAGATCAAGGACTTGAGTAAAACCTGTTTCAAGTCCCAGTTCTGCTACTTACTAGTTTTTTGACTTGGGCAAATTATTTAATTGCTGTATCAGTTTCCATATCTGTAAAATGGGGGTTAAAATAGCATCTACCTTAAGCCCCAGAGGTGGCCCACACCTGTAATACTCATGAGAGGCTGAGACAAGAGGGTTGCAAATTCAAGGCCTACCTCAGCAACTCAATGAGGCCTTAAAGCACCTTAGTGAGACCCTGTCTCAAGATAAAAGTGGGGAGGGCTTTGGATGTAGCTCCTTGATAAAACACCATTGGGTTCAATCCTCAGTACCAAAAGAAAAAAAAAACTGAGTCATTTGTTTTTTTCCTTTAAATTTTTTTTTTCTTTGCGGGGGGAGGGGGTGGGCCAGGAGTGCTTTGACAGTAAGCTACATCCTCAGTCCTTTTTACTTTTGAGACAGGGTCCCTCGAAGTTGTTGAGGTTCTCACAAAGTTGCTGAGGCTGGCTGGCCTTGAACTTGGGATCCTCCTGCCTCAGCCTCCTATTGCTAGGATTAAAGGTGTATGCTACTGTGCCCAGGTAAACCACCTGGGAGTTGAGGGCACTGGAGCAGGCTTGACAAAAGAGCTGATTCTAAAGAGTAGGAGGTATTTGCTGGTTGCAGCCAGTGGCCATATGGGCCAGCAGTGCTGGAAGAAGGCAGTACATTCTGCAAAAATTTTATCTCTGCTTTATTTTTGTATTTTCTGAGCTTAGATTAGAAACTTGCTACATGACCCAAACAAAGCCCAGAATTAATTAATTAGTTAATTATTGTGGTACTAAGGATTGAACCTAAGTGTACTCTACCTTTCTTTCTTTTTTTTTTTTTTTTTTTTTTTTTTTTGGTGGTGCTGGGGATTGAACCCAGGGCCTGTGCATTCGAGGCAAGCACTCTACCAGCTGAGCTATATCCCCAGCCCTACCATTTTTTAAAAAATGAAACAAGTTATTTATTTTTTCTATTTTTAAATAGTGCATTATATTTGTACATAATAGTAAGGTTTGTGGTTAAAATATTCTACCATTGAGCTACATCCCCAGCCCTTTATTTAATTTTGAGGCAGGGTCTCACTAAGCCTCTGAGACTGGCCCCAAACTTGTGATTCTCCTGCCTCAGCCACCCAAGTTACTGGTATTGTAGGTGTGGGCCACCACCCCCACTTAGCCCTAGAATTTGTGGTGAATAAATCAATGAGCAAAAATACAGATGTTCAGCACATACAACAACAGGTTATCGCCAGGGAGAGGAGAGTGGGAATGATAGAAGATAGTATCCTGCTGATTGCTTTTTTCCTTTTCCTACAGGAATTTTTCACAGATAACTTGTGGGGCACACTCCCTTGCTCATGGCAGGAAGCGCTGGATGGACTGAACCCACCACAGCTGGCCACACTGCTACTGGGGATGCCTGGGGAAGGGGAGGTGGTCAGGTATGGCCAAAGGGGTCCTGTGCTGGGGAGCCCAAGGCACTCGGTCCTGCAACAAGCTATTGCTCAGAGTCTCTTGAGCTTTTCCTGGGTCCTTGGGTTATAAACTGGTGCCCTGGGAATGTGATAGGGTGATTCACTGGTGGCCTGGGCTGGAATATCTCAGGTACAGGTCGGTGTGGCCACTCACCCTGCTGGCCCTGAAGTCCACAGCCTATGCCCTGGCCTTTACCCGGACGCCTGGCTTTCAAACCCCCTCAGAGTTCCTGGAGAACCCCAGCCAGAGCTCCCGACTGACAGCCCCCTTTCGGAAACACGTCAGGCCCAAGAAGCAGCATGAGATTCGGAGACTGGGAGAGGTGAGGAGATGGCTGGGATGTAGATGGTATCTGGGAATCCAGGCACTCCTTAAGTCCATGGGTTACAAGTGTGTGCCCCTTTCCTCCCATGGAAGCCCTAGAAGTTCCTCTCTGAGCAGTTATACTGTAATCGTATCTCCATCGTTTTGCTGGATTGATTGACAAGCTATATCTCAATCACTCTTATTCCCATTTTTGCATCTTCAGTCTGGTTTTAGCTTCACCAAGGCTCTTATTCTGTGGAGGAGACTGAGTCACTGACCTAAAGGGCAAGCAAAATGGCCTCAACCTGGAAGGGGCACCACCCTCATCTTTGACTGGTTTCCATCTCTTTTATCTTCCATGGTGCCCTCTATCCACCTTACATTTCCATCTTTGACTCCTGTACCCTCATACCCAAACACTCTTCCCTGGTGTTTGCTCAGGGAGTCAAGAGCCGATGGCCAGGAGACCTTTATTCCCTCCTCTTTCAGTTGGTAAAGAAGCTGAGTGATCTCACAGGATGCACCCAGGTTGTGGACGTGGGCTCAGGCCAGGTGAGACAAACCCCTGGTTCACTGTCTTTTTGAATCATGAGGATATCTAGAAGGCAGGTAATCAGACCTCAGGCCCAGAGAGGCAGGCGCTGAGAAATGGTGCACCAGGCGGGGCAGAATTTAAGCCTTCTGTGGGGCCTGAAATCCCAGTGTCCAGACCACTGAGGATAACAGTGGACAGGGCACTGAATGGGGCTGCCTTTGTCCTCCTCATGCCTTCAGGGCCACCTCTCCCGCTTCATGTCTCTGGGGCTGGGACTAAAGGTGAAGAGCATTGAAGGGAATCAGAGACTGGTGGAGAGAGCCCAGCGCCTGGACCAGGAACTTCTTCAGGCTCTAGAAAAAGAGGAGAAGAAGAACCCACAGGTAGGTTAGCCCTTACTGAAGCCTGGGCTGCAGGAGCAGGGTCTGCTTGGCTAGAACTGGGCATGGAGATTGAATCCCCACTTTTAAGTTTCTTGGCTTGAGATGGTTATGTTCCTGTTTCTGCTCTTTTTCCTTTCCCTAAAGCCTCCCCACATCTCAAAGGCACTTTTTAGTTACAAAGTGCTTTCCCTACTGAGTGCAGTAGCACATGCCTATAACCTCAGAACTTGGGAGGCTGAGGCAGGAGGATTGGAAGTTTGGGGCCAGCTTCAGCAACTTAGCAAGGCTCTAAGCAACTTCAAGACATCGTCTCAAAAAGTAAAAAATAAAAGGGCTAAGGATATAGCTCAGGAATAAAGCACCCTTAGTTTTAATCCCCAGTACCAACAAAATAAAATGTGCTGGGGATATAACTCAGTGGTGAAGAGTCCCTGGAATCATTCCCTAGTACCCAAAATGACAAAATGCTTTTCACACCAATACGTTCTTCTCATAACAGCCAGACGTGGCCAGTCGGGCATTATTACTGGTTGTGGTGCTGGGGGTCAAACCCAGGGCCTTGTTCATGCCAGGCAAGCACTTTACCATTGAGCTACATCCCCAGTCCTGTCAGATACTAGACTCGTTGTTAGTTAAGAGCCAGGTATGGTGGCAATTCAGGAACTCAAGGCAGGAAGATCACAGGTTCAAGGCCAGCCTGAGCAACTTAAACCCTGTCTCAAAAAAAAAAAAAAAAAAAGGGCTGGGGATGTGGCTCAAGCAGTAGCACGCTCGCCTGGCATGCGTGCGGCCCGGGTTCAATCCTCAGCACCACATACAAAGATGTTGTGTCCGCCAAATACTAAAAAATAAATATTAAAAAAATTCTCTCTCCCTCTCTCTCACTGTCTCTCTTTAAAAAAAAAAATAAATAAAATAAATAAATAAATAATTTTTAAAAAGGGCCGGGGATGTAGTTCAGAGTGTGCATGGGGGGCCCTTGGTTCAGTCTCCAGTACTGCAGAACAAAACCCTGGGGAGGCTGAAGGTGTAGCTCAGTAGTTGAGTGTGGCCCGCCGTGCACAAGACTCGGGTTTGATCTCTCACAGCCAAATAATAATAATAGGAAAAAAGAAAAACTGAGTTTGACAGATGAAAATATTTACAAAATTAATGGTGATAAACACAAGAGTTTATCTTGTCTCTGGATTCGTGGTCCAGCCCTCCCCTGTGGCCCAGCTTCTTTCCCACGTTCCTTCTTCTTTTTTTTTTTTTTTTTTTAAAGAGAGAGTGAGAGAGGAGAGAGAGAATTTTTAATCTTTATTTTTTAGTTCTCGGGGGACACAACATCTTTGTTGGTATGTGGTGCTGAGGATCGAACCCAGGCCGCACGCATGCTAGGAGAGCGCTACCACTTGAGCCACATCCCCAGCCCTCCCACGTTCCCTCTGAGGAAGTGACAGTGGACAGGTCTTCCAGTGGCCTGAGGTGGTATGGGAACAAGAACTTTCCACCTGTCTTTGTCTTGCCTTGCCTCCACAGGTGGCCCAAACAGGCCCTCGCCACTCCCCTTACCACGTGGTCCAGTGGGTGGACCCCACAGCCCTGTGTGGGGAACTTCTGCTTCCGCTGGACAGCTCACAGTGTGGCAGTGCACGCCTGCTGCTGACCGGCCTCCACGCCTGCGGGGATCTGAGTGTGGCCTTGCTGAGGCACTTCTGCTGCTGCCCAGAGGTGGTGGCCCTGGCCTCCGTGGGGTGCTGCTACATGAAGCTTAGTGACCCTGGAGGCTACCCGCTGAGTCAGTGGGTGGCTGGGCTGCCTGGCTATGAACTGCCCTACAGGCTCCGGGAGGGGGCCTGCCATGCCCTGGAGGAGTATGCCGAGCGGCTACAGAAAGCTGGCCCTGGCCTCCGAACCCACTGCTACCGAGCAGCACTGGAGATGGTCATCCGACGTGCCCGGCCTGAGCTCCGTCGGCCTGGGGTGCAGGGGATCCCCAGGGTCCACGAGCTCAAGATTGAAGAGTGAGGTTGTGGTGGGGGGTGGGGGATCACTACCTCGAGACCCCACTTGTTAGCACATCCAAAGAAAAGCTCTTGCCCAGAGAGGTGATGTTCAGTTTTCTGACTGGGGCGACTTCTTCAAATTTCTTTGAAAGAAGATGTTCATTTGCTGGGAGCAGTGGCACACTCCTGTAATAATCCCAGCTACTCAGGAGGGTCAGGCAGGAGGATCACAAATTCAAGAATAACCTGGGTAATTTTAGCAAACTGTCTTAAAATGAAAAGTCAAAAGGGAGGGCTATATGGTTTAGTGGTAGAGCACCCCTGGGTTCAATCCCCATTACCACCCAAAAGAAAGGGAAAAAAATTATGTTTGTTTATTTATTTGTTTGTTACTAGGGATTGAACCCAGGAGTGTTCAACCACTGAGCCAGCCCTTCTTATTTTTTATTTAGAGACAGGGCCTCACAAAGTTGCTGAGGCTTGTTTTGAACTTGAGATCCTCCTGCCTCAGCCTCCAAGGTGCTGGGATTATTGGTGTGTGCCACCATGTGTGGTTCATAAAATTTGTTTTTTGCAGCACTGGGAATTGAGCCTAGGGCTTTACTAGGCAAACTCTACCACCAAGCTAGACGCCAGCCAAATGAAAAGTTGTATTTTCCTTTTTTTTTTTTTTTTTTTGTGGTACTGGAAATAGAACCCAGGAGTGCTTTACCACTGAGCAGCACTTTTATTTTTTTTAATTTCAGGACAGCATCTCACTAAGTTGTCAAGGCTGGTTTTGAATTTGTCATCCTTCTACCTCAGCCTTCTGAATGCCTGAATTACAGGTGTGCACAGCTGGGCCCAGCTTTTATAGTTTTTTAAATGCTTAAAATATGGCTAATTTGGACAAAACTGGCTGAAAATAAGTTTTTGTATCAGTTGATATTGGCAGAATTCACAGCGAGAGAAACATTTAAAATGTATGTTAAGGCTGGGATGTAGCTCAGTGGTAGAGCACCTGCCTAGTATGCATGAGGCCCTGGGTTCAATCCCTAGTACCATAAAAAGAGAAAGAAAGAAAAAAAAAAAAACAAAACACCCAGCGTATTGGGTCAGGCACTGTGGTGAATGCCTCTAGTTCTAGCCACTCAAGAGGCAAGACAGGAGGATCTCTTCAGTCCCTGAGTTTGGAGCCAGCCTGAGCAATATAGCAAGACCTCACCTCTATTTGTTTGTTTATTGTGGTGCTGGGGATTGAACTCAGGCCTTGAACTTTCGAGGGACTCTACCAACTGAGCTATGTCCCTAGCCCAAGACTTCGCCTCTTAAAAGTAAAATAAATGAGGCTGGATACGGTACTCACACTTAAGAGGCTGAGACGGGAGGATTGCATGTTCAAGGCCGGCTTGGGCAAGTTAGCATGACCATGTCTCAAAAAATAAAAAGCACTAGGGATGTAGTTCAGTGGTAAAGTACCCCTGGATTCAGTCTTCCCCAGTACTGCCAAAATAATAATAATAAAATTTTAAAATGCATGTTAGGATAGCAAAGTTCAAGTGGGAGGTAGAGGTTTCTAAAACCAAACTGAGTGCTGTTTGGGGCCAATTCCACAGATACGTGCGGCGTGGGCTACAGCGAGTGGGATTGGATCCCCATCTGCCGCTGAACCTGGCGACCCTCCGGGCCCACCAGGCCCAGGAGAACCGTGTGGTGGCCTTCTTCAGCCTGGCACTTCTTCTGGCCCCGCTGGTAGAGACACTGATTCTGCTGGACCGGCTGCTCTACCTTCAGGAGCAGGGTGAGGAGCTGGAGTTCTGGGGTTGGTCCTTCAAGTCCCAGGCCCCACATCTGCTGGGCTTGGGTCATCGCTGGTGGGCTGGGGTATGGGGTTTGTTAAAGAATGCACATTCCGGCCTGGGATACCCCTCAGTTGATAGAGTGCTTACCATGCATGCACAAAGCCTGGGTTCTCTCTCTCACACACACACACATACAAACGATTTAAAAAAAAATCCTACCAAGTGAGCCTCTGGTGGTGCCTTCCTGGAACAGATTTTAAGCAAGCACTCCATTATTGAGAACAGGGTCTCTTTTGTCCCCTTGGGAAAAGGGGGTGGATGTCTCAAGACACTTCTGATTAGCCCTTTCTTCTAGGCTTCCATGCTGAGCTCCTGCCCATTTTCAGCCCAGAGCTGTCTCCTAGAAACCTGGTTCTGGTGGCCACCAAGATGCCCCTGGGCCAGGCCTTCTCTTCCCTAGAGACTGAAGACAGCTGAATACCCCGAGGCAGACCCTTCTGAAACCCCATGGGTGCACAGCAGCCTGCGTCCTCCCTGGGATCCCAGCTGTCTACCAACTCCGTTTCATACTCTCTCTCTCCCCGTCGACGTTATGTAATATTGTGTGAAGTTTTATTGTTAATTTATTAAAAACTGGGCTGGGGGTGTGGCTCAGTGGCAGAGCACTTGCCTAGCATGTGGGAGGCCCTGGGAATGATCCCTGGCATTGAAACAAATCAATAAAGAAAAACATTTAAACACAATGACTTGACTTTTGTTCCTTTTTTTGGGGGTGGGGGCGGGGGGGATACTGGGGATTGAACCAGGGGCACTTTGCCACTGAGCTACATTCCCAGCCCTTCTTTTGAGACAGGATCTCACTGAATTGCTCAAGCTGACCTAAAAATTGCCACCATCCTGCTGCAACCTCCAAAGTCACTAGAATTACAGGTGTGCGCCATGGTGCTCAGCTCTTCTATTTTTATAAAGAACAGAACAGACACGTGCCCTCCTTAGCAAGAGGCCTGGGTAGCAGCTTCTGCTGCTCGGAGATCTCCTTTGAGGAAACCTTTCTCTTCCCTTGGTTACCACTCCTGAGTATGCAGCCCTGTCCTGGGAGGGCTTCCTTCAGGCTGGCTACCTTTCACCCGGGTTCCATGCCAACAGGAAGACAAAGGCTCCCTCCTGCAGGCCCTGGATATGGCTTATGGGCTGGGTGCCACTCCAGCACAGACAGCAGCTGCACACAGGAAGACTAACGGCACTTTATTGGTGTCTGAAAATAGTGCTTTGGCCTTCAAGGCTAAGATAAAAAGCCGGAGAAGCTGTCTTCCCCAGACTCAATACCAATAGACTTTCTTGTGTTTCCGGGTCTCCTGGATCCCCATTGCCTCCATCACCTCTTCCTCCAGTGTCTTCAGACGAGGCACGTAAGTTCTTTCCATAGCATCTTCCACTGATGTGTCTTTGGGGCCATCTGTTGAGTCAGAGGAAAGGAGACGGGACGTGGGAGGGTTGCCACTGTCTCATTCCCACTGTCCCCATCCTCTCCCTGACCCCCATGCAGCCTCACCAGTCCATGTTTCAGGGACAATGCCATCAGCTCTGGGAAATTCAGGTTTGGGGATGATTCTTCCTGATCTTGTGGAGACTCGTACTCGCTCTCCTGCCTCTGTAAATCTCCACTCAATCTCAGTGGGTTTCCTGGTGGAAAAAAAAAATGAGCAAGACCTAGGAGCCAGGCTCCCAGCCACACCCCAACCCAAACGTGAAGTCAATGCTAAAAACAGACTGCCACCCTGTGTCTCTACTTCTCCTGGGACTACCCACAGGGAATTATGGCTAGGTGATGGACCCCTCAACATCAAGAGCACCTAACCGACCATTCCCACTGGATAAATGGGCTGCCCATCCCTAGCTGTGGTCAACACCTTCATGGACTTGAGGGTGAGGAGTCCTCTAACGGAGCCCACGTGCTTGCCTGTCCACAGGATCCACAAGTTTGACCTGGGAGTGGAGCAAAGGGGCTTCACTAGGGATCATGGTTCCTGGAGAATCCTTTGTCCTGCCAATGTAGCGGAAATGCTGTCCAAGAGAGAGGAGGCTGTGTCAGGAAGCAAGGGGGCAGGGACTTGCCCACAGCTGCTCAGCACATTTGGCCCCAACTAAAAAGTAAAAGGTCCAGTTTCACAACCATTCCCTCCGCCACTCTCACCCGGGGCTGCTCTTAATGCAGAGGGATAGACCTCCTGAGCGTCCCCCTCCTCTTTACTCACCGTGTTCAGCCCCTCCAGGACTACCCAATTCCGCTGCCGGATGACTTGAACCACCTTGCCCTGCTTCCCCGCATCCTTGCCTTCCAGGATCTGCACCTGTGGGAAGACAGAGGCTCAGGAAGGGGGACCCTTGCCCAGGACTCCCCAGGACTCCCCATCACTCTGTCCGCCTGAGGCTCTCACCATGTCCCCACAGAACAGATGCCAGTCTTCATCAGAGATGGGTTCCACAACCACGGGGCGCCGCCTGGTCCCCGGGGGGTTCTTCCTCTTGTCTGCCAGGGAACCTGGGCGGCTCATCCCATAGCGGTAGTGAGGGGGCAGAGTGACCTTGGATGCCAAGGCCAGCAATACAGAGAGACGCATAGCTAGGAGCTTTGAGAATTCTCTTCGCCAGTGAAGACTCAGAAACTTTGCTCGTTAGCTCTGGGATAGAGATAAAAGAGGACAAAGAAGCAAAGGGACATTTTTAAAGCACTAACTCAACTGCTCGGTGGATCCCATCTCATTGAATTCTCACAAGCTGATACTATGATCTTCACTTTTCAAATAAGGACAGAGAGATTAAATAACTTGCCAGTGGCCACAAAGCTAAAGTGTGGGAAATCATTATTCAAACCCACATCTGACTTTGAATTAAAAAAAAAAAAAAATTAACTGAGGCCAAAGACCCTTGTATCTAGCTCAGTTCAAAATCCAGCAGATCCAAGTAGAGCTTGGCACATAGTAGGTACACAAGGGAATTATTAGTCAAATATATAAAACACAGGATAGGAAGAAAATAAGTAACGGAACAAATTACTGGCATAGGGTCCAAAGGCCGGCAGTTACAAGGCAATGAACAAAGAGGTAGCAGAAAAAAACAGGAGCTAAAATGTCCCTATCTCACTTCCCAGGTCTATTCTCAGGAAATAACTACTCCTCTCCAAGACTGGCTTCTTTTCTAAGAGAAAGGACCCACAGCGGGGTTCCTACTGTATGCTCTGATGTACCATGCAAGCTAGTGGGGTCTAACCCTTAGGTTGTTAGGTCCCAAATTTCTCAATTAAGTATGTGTTACAAGCCTCCCAAGTTTGTGCAGTGAACTAAATTAATAGGCTAATAAAAGAAATGGCAAAAATAATAGCAGCTAGCCAGGCATGGCTGTATGTGCTATAATCCCAGTAACTCCAGGAACGGAGGGTAGAGGATCCCAAGTTCAAGGACAGACTCAGCAATTTAGTAAGCTCTAAGCAACTTAGCAAAACCTGTCTCAAAATTAAAAAAAAGTAAAAAGAGCTGAGCTTGTGGCTCAGTGGTAAAGCATCCCTTGAGTTCAATCCCAACACCTAAACAAAAAAATAAAAAAATAAAAAAGGACTGGGGATGGAGCTCAGTGGTAGAGTGCTTGCTTAGCTTACACAAGACCCTAGGTTCAATCCCCATACTGCATAAACAAATAATTTAAAGCTATCTTTAGTTTACTGAACGCTAGGTACCATGCTAGGTGCTTCGCTGAATCCTATCATTTAAATTCAAGGACAAGTGATAAAGAAGGTCTGTTAATCTTCTTTTGTGGAGAAGGATGAACCTACTTTCCAAATACTAATAAAATGCATTCTTTTTTTTTTTTTTAAAGAGAGAGAGAATTTTTTAATATTTATTATTTTTTTTAGTTCTCGGCGGACACAACATCTTTGTTTGTATGTGGTGCTGAGGATCGAACCTGGGCCGCACGCATGCCAGGCGAACGCGCTACCACTTGAGCCACATCCCCAGCCCCATAAAATGCATTCTAATGGCATGAAGAACCCTGGACGATGGAGTCAGACCACTTGACTCCTTACTGTCATCTAGGTTCTACACTGTGCCCTGTTCTTTTACTGTGTGACCCTAGACAACTTACTTTCTGAGTGTCAGTTTCACCATCCATAAAACTTTTCAGGGCTCTTGGTGTCATTTATGTTATTTTTAATATTTTAACAAAGCAAGGTGTAGGATCATGTGACTAGTATTATCCCTTTGGGGTAAATTAATCATATATATCATGCATATATGTATACATGTTATGTAATATATATTCTGGTGTGGGCATTAATATTTGTGGAAAGGAAATAAACTAAAGTCCTGGTTGTGGGGAAGAACTATATAAGAGGGCTGTCAATTTCCATTTTGTTCCTTTCCATAACATTTGCATTTTCTAAAAATTCAACTGGCTTAAATTAATAGTGGAAAAAAATTTTTTTTCTTTATATATCTCAGTATGAGGGCTGGGGACGTAGCTCAGTGGTAGAGTGCTTGCCTAGCATATGTGGGGCCCTGGGTTCAATCCCCAGGACTACAGAAAAATAAAAAGGTATATCTCAGTAAGAAAATCTTTGAAAAGGTCCCAATACTATTATAAATTAATAGTGGTTGAATGTAAGGGCCCAAGTATTCCTATTCAGACTCAATAAATGGTGATACACCACTACTGTGTGACAAGCCTAATGCTGGGAATTTCAATATTCCTCATACTTGGTCTTCACATTGCCCAGAGAAAGACTGTCAGGTTCAAGTTTGATAGGTCCCTTCTATAGACTAGGAAACCGAGGACCTGAGAGCCTGAACGGCTTGCCCTAGTTCATGCAGGTTAACGGGAGCAGGGCCAATCATAAGACCCAAGTCACTTGCATGGAGGGCTGCACCGAGTTCCTTAACTCATTCTGTTCCATATTCCAGACGTGGAAAGAGAATAAACAATAAAAATGTGGTCGGGCTTGGTGGCACACTGAGATTCAAAGCCAGCCTCAGCAAGGGAGAGGCACTGAGCAACTCAGTGAGACCCTGTCTCTAAATAAAATACAAAATAGGGCTGGGGATGCGGCTCAGTGGTGGAGTGCCCCTGAGTTCAATCCCCAGTACCCGCCCGCCCCCCCCCAAAAAAAAAGAAAAAAGAAAAAAAAAACCTTAAATGTGCCATACTATATAATCATATAATATGTAATAACATCAGGAATAATATAACTATGCAATGATTATATTAGCATAATATCATATAAGCTCTAGACTGTAATTTCCTACCTAGTTTAATACACCTGTGTCAACTTTGTTGAAATATTCGCAGAACTGGAAACGTGCAACTCTAGTTCTGCGACTCCGGGAGATGCCAGGAGCCAGCCCAGAGCGGCTAGCACGCCCCTTAGAACTTTTCCTTCGGTTCCTTCCACAGTCTGGAGAGGCTGGTGCACCTTCCGCAGCGGAGCGTCCACTGCGTGCTCTGGATGTCCAGTGCACGGTCGTGGGGCTGACCGTTTGGTCGCCTCTCAGGTCACGGCTCCCCTGCCCCCCAGCCTCATCCACGGTGCGGACCCGGACCCTAGAAATCATCAGGCCCCAGCCCTCTTTAGCACCCGCCCGCTCCGAGCTTTCAGTGGTAAGAAACCTCGCGGGAGCGGGACTATGCCACAGCCAGGAAAAAGGAAAGCCCTTCCCGCACCTGCCTCCGGATGAGCCCAGGAATTGCAACCCTCTGGGCTAAACGGCGGTCACTTCCCTTTGCATTGCACTGCTGAGCCTCCGTGGGTCACCTCAGCACATGGGTGCTCAGCCCCGCTCGTCCCCGCCTCTCGGGCTTTTGGGAAATGGAGTCCCAGGGCAGAACGGAAGCCCAAGAAGGCATCTCGGCTCCACACAGGCTGGGAGCTGTAGTCCGTCGCGGCCAAGTAAGGCGGAACCGGAAGCTCGCCCGGGCTGGGCAGCTCAGAGAGCGTCAGAGCACCAGGGAGCATGCCGGGAGTTGAAGGCGGCGAGGGAGGGGACGCGCCTGCGCATGCTCTGTGTGGAGCCGCTGGGAATTGTAGTTTCTCCAGAGGATGGCTCCATTTTCTAGCTGGTTGTGGCTTCCTGTTCAAAGGATAACTACATTTCCCCCCGCAAGCGAGACCAGTCATTTCTGTCCACACCCTTCTCTGCTGAAGCGGGTTAGGACAGATCCAAAAAGTGTCATTTTTTTGGAGGAAGGAATGAGACAGGAGCCCTTCCACTGCTAGTATGTGACCTGGACACAAAATGTCAGATAGGGTAGGAAACTCAAAAGGGTCCACATAATTTGGGAAGTACTGGGCGGTTTCCAGCTGTCAGTCTTCTCTCCTAGCCTCATATGACCAGTTAAGGGTAGCAGGCATCCCTAACGAAATTAAGAATCCAGACCAGATGTTTAACTGGACTTGACCCTTGTCAGGTGAAATGTTTTCTTTCTTTGGAATTGGTGATCAGCAACAGGGCCCAGGCAGATGTCCACTCTAACTTGTCCCTCGTGTTAGGAACTTGCAGTGGACAAACTAGTCAGTGACAATAGCCCAAGGAGAGTGATCTTTGTTCTTGGATGTGCAGAACTGAGAAAGCATCTCCTGACTAGCTGATTAGGATCAAATGTGAGTCATTTGGCCACAAACCTCCCCCTAAGGGAAGGCACCCACCAGTCCCATCACCCATCTCCTCTATAAACTGCCCCAAACCAGCCTCCCAGCCAGATGGACTTTGCACAAGAGTCTTCCATTTTCTTGGCCAGATGGCTTCTCAAATACTTGCATTCCTTGCCTTAACCCCTTGTTTTTCAACTGGTCTGTCCTGTGGCAAGTAGCCCAAGACCAGTAACCCTAGCATTAGCAGAGGGAGAGGTTATCTTCGCCTATCTTTGGCCTGCCCTTGGGGTCAAAGTTATTTCTACAACCAGCTCAAAGCGTCCACTTCCATGACCATATTGGCTATGGCTGATACTGCTGCCTTTTTGTGTTTTTAATATAATATACTATGTTTTATTATAGGACTGTCTTCAGGTGCAACACTGAAAAAAATATTTTTTTTTTTGGTACTGGAGATTGAACTGTGGGGTGCTGTACCACTGAACTACACCCCTAGCCCCCCCCACCCTTTTTAAAATGAACTTTTTAGATTTTTTTTACTTGTTGATAGATCTTTATTTACATGTGGTGCTGAGAATCAAATCCAGGGCCTCACACATGCCAGGCAAGTGCGCTACCACTGAGCCCCAGCCCCAGCCCCTTCTTTTATTTTTTTGAGACATGGTCTCACTAAATTTTGAGGATGGACTTGAATTTGGCATCCTCCTGACTCTGGCTTCCCAAGTCGCTGGGATTACAGTGTGCTCCACACCCATCTTTTAGAATTCTGGGTTCCTAATGGCTGGGTAATGGAGGAGGCTGACACCCCCTAAACGTGCTGTGAAAATCAGTGCATTCCCTTCCCCACTCCCCTTCTTCAGTTAACCAATACACCCCCAAAGAAATCAGTCCGTATTCCAATGTAGTAATCAACGGGTTTTATTTTCCTAAAACTGAAATCATCTATGGTTCTCAGAGCTAAACTTCCAAAGCTACCGTCAGCAATCTTTCATGAGAGCCCAAGGGAGGGGGCAGAGAGAAGAGACAGAGAGGCAGAGACCACTGGTAAGAGGCTGGGAAGGGCACTCCCCTGTCCTCTCAGTGGGTTACAAATCAGATCTGGTGGCAACACTGAGGGGACCAAGTCGGGGTGTGTGGATGGGAGAGGACACCAGAAGAAACACCGAAGCCCCAGCAACAAAAAGAAAGTCGTCAAGCCCCCAACAGAAGGGGATCCACCCGTGCACCTCAGAAATGGGGGCAGTGGTGGGGAAGAAAGGGCCAGAAGGGGGAGCACACAGAGGGTTGGGGGGATTAATTTTTTTTTTGTAATTTTCTTTTATTAAAAACATCTCCTAAAAAATGTGTCTTTTCCTTTATGTCTGGGTGACATATGTGACCGAAGGCTGGCCTTGAGCATTGTGGGGAGAGGGAACGGGGCAGCAAGGGGTCTTCCCAGGGCATCCTATCTCTGACCCCTGAGATCTAAAGGGGAACAGACACTCAATACTCCCACCTAAATGGGCGAAGTCAGCCCTTCAGAGCCCATGTTCTTGGCCCAAACAACCTGGAAGCCCCAGAGTCTTCCGACAATCAGCTACAACCCCCAGAACTCCTGGGGTCAGCAAAAGAATGGGTGTTGTCAATTATCAAGAATTTCTGGGACCTCTCCCCTACAAGATGTCCCACTTTCCCTCAATCCAGGCAGCTGGGAAAATGGGTGTGGGAGCAGGGGACAGGAGCTCAAGAGATGTCCACCTTCATGGGATTGCCCCTTCCAGGCCCGGGGTGGGGGGGGCCCACCTCGCTGTTCACACTCCTCCTCTTCCACTCCCACCTCTGATCTTAACCCAGAGGTCCAAAATGCCTAGGGGACAGGAGTGTCAGGTGGAAACAGGGGCCCAGGCCCCAGTAGAAGCTCTGGGAAACAGCTCCAAGCAGGGACACAACGGCCTCATTTCATCCTAGGGAGCAGAAGACATGGCCCTGCTTCAAGATCATGGGGGTACCTGGAGGTGAGGGCCAGGTCAATCTCTGGGGGCTGGACTTAAAGTGGGGACAGTGAATGGAGAAGGAGAATGGGTTGGGTGGGAAAAGGGTTCCCAGTTTGCAGGCCATGGCCAGTTTCCCCAGTAGCACCCAGACAGCAGCAGGAACGGGGCAGGGGCTCCTCTTGAAACATTGGTGGCTACAGGCTGCGGGGGAGGGTTGGAGGGGAGAAGGGTTAATGGTGTGGCCTCTGCCTGGCCTCGCCCCAGCCAGTGCGGGTCTCCTGGGAGAACCCAGCCCGCCTGCCTCCCGGGTGGGAGGCTGACCACTGCAGGCCCTTCTCCTTCTCTGCAGGTGGCCGGGCCCTCCCAGTCCAGGGGCCAAAGGGCTCACTCACCTCTCATGATCTCTGGCGCCCGGGGCCTCTGCATCTACCTTGGCAGTTTCCTCCTCCTCTTCCTCCTCTTCCTCCTCCTCCTCCTCCTCCTCTTCCTCTGGAGGCCCCCGGCCAGAGCCAGGCTCAGAGGGGGTGCTATTCTTCTCCACCTCCCCAGGGAGGGGCCTCTCCGTCTCCAAGGCAGCTGCCTCCTTTTCCTCCCCTTCGGGTTCTTCGGCCTCCTTGGGACGTTTAGGGGAGTCCTAGGCAGGATGGGCAGAGAGGAGGGCTGACGCTGGAGAGAAGCCACCAGCTACGCACCTGTGTCCCCTCCTCTCTCCCTCAGGGGCTCCTTCCTGGGCTGCCACCCACAGTCCCGTCTTCTCAGCTAGGGGCTGGATGTCCCTCTCAGCCTGGGGACTCCTGAGGCAGGGTCCTGATGCTGTGGGGGTGCCCCCTGAGCATGCTCCAGGGATCCTGGGGCCCAGTTACCTCCAGCAGGTCCCCTGCTCTCCTCTTCAGCGCCCCCTTCTCGTTCTTCTCCTTGGTCGGCTCATCGATGACCAGCTTGCCCTCCTCATCACTGCTGCCTTCCGCATTCCCCTTCTTGTCGCCATCGCCCTCTGCAGCCTCGGGTTCGGGCTCCGGCTCCTCCGAGCAGCTCTTTTTCTGGGAGGACTGCGGCAGAGACAGCAGAGGCTGCTGAGTGGCACCAGCAGTGGCCAAGCCGGGCCCCTTCCCCAGGCCACCCCCTCAGCCACTCACTCCTTCCTTCTCCCACCTCACCCCCACCCCCACCCAGGTGCCCAGTCTCACAAGTGATTTGAGACCCACCTCTGTCGGATTAGCCCCGGGGTAAACCCACTGGCCGGGCAGGCAGGGCTCTGTGCAGGAGGGGGGAGGGCTGGAGCAGGAGGCAAAACCTCGGGTCAACTTCTCCCATAGGGAGCTGGGACCCTTTCCCCGCCAACCCCCGCCCCCCACCCTCCCGCCTTGTCCTGCCCGGCTCACGAGCACCTCCTCCTGGAAGCCTTCGTGGAAAGAGTAAGGCCATGTCCTGTCCTCATGCTGGGCCCAACCAAAGGCCTGTCCCCACTTACCGCTTCATCCTGTTCTTGACACACCCACCCCCCACTAGACTGCTGTCAGATAGTGATCCTGATCACCCCAAGACCCTGTCCCCTGAGGAAGCCCCACCCACCACCCCATGAGCTCCTACACCGAGTCCTGGTGTTCTAAGCACCACTGTGGCTGGCTCCCGGAGCCCGCAGCCACACCTCTTTCCAGGGTCTTTGGGGCAGATAGCAGCTCACCTGGTAGCCAGAAGCCTTGACAGTAGGGTTGTTCTCGATCTCCCACAGCCCCTCGCTGAACCCTTTCCTCTTGTTGGGCTTGCCAAACTTCTCCTTGGACTCCTCGTAAGGGAAGAGGTCTTTGGGGCCCAGGAATGCCCTGGTAAGAGATGGGAGACTGTGCTCTCGAGCCCCTCGCTGCCCCTGAGCTGCAACAGCCCGGTGCAGAGGGGACACTGTTGCCACCTCTCTCTCTCCCCAAAGTGGCCCCCCCCCCGTGGTATCTCCCCCCACACCCAGCTGACCCCTCACTCACGTCTCGTGGGTCCCGAAAAAAAAGACTTGGTATTTGTTGGCGGTTGATTTCACTGCGGCCTCAGGCATCTCATCAATCTGGGGTGAGATGAGGGAGGTGAGTGAGACCTGGAGCCCCCAGGTCTTAAGTCTGAGCTGGCAGGGGAACTGACCTCTCAGGCCTGGTCACTGGTGGAAGGCCAGACAGAGTGGGAACCCCGACGATCACCAAGGAGCTTTGTGAACCGCTTTTAGAAATGGAACTTGGTTTAAATCAAGCCAGACATGAACGTCTAACGGAAACCCAGGGTTCCTCCTTCGCCTCCAAAACCAGACAGCACCTGTTGCCCAACATGTCCAGGTCCCTACCTCAAAGCTCCACAGCTCTGCCACCCATCCTGGTCCAGTCACTGACATCTCTTATGCCTGGACTAAAACCACAGCCTCGACCTCCTCTCTCTCAGATTCCTTTTTCGCCCTGCTACAATCTTCAAAATGCTGACCCACACATCTCATCCCCTTTCAGTAGGGTCTCGTATGACTAGGGCCACCTGTTCCACCTCTTCTTTACAACTGCAGGTCTGATCTCAGCTGTGCCACCCATAGTTGTTGACCTTGGGCAACTTACTGAACCTTTCTGCCTCAACCATCAAATTGAGACAGCCACAAGTATTTCAGCCACAGGGTTGTGGGGGTTCAATAACCACAGCCTGGCATGACAGGCCAGATGAGTGTGACCAGCCCCTCAAGATGCTGCCCCGCCTATTCTGTGGACACAGTCCTTTCAGCACTAGCTCCTGATCAGCCTTCCAACCTCAGTCCCACCATCACTTCCTCCAAGATGCTTCCCCATCCCGACCCAGTCAGCTCCCAGCCCTTCACAGATCCAGATTTACACTGACTCACATTACCCGATTATCTACGTGGACTATACCCACCCACCCCCAAGGTCAGAGGCCAAGCCTGCTTTTACCCCCAGCACATAGTTAGGTGCACCAAAATTCCTGAATGAATCTGTACAGATAAAAACAGACTGCTCTGGCCGGAGTGCAGGGGTAAGGTGAGAGCTTCCATTCCCAGCTCTAGCAGCAGTCCCAAAGTCTTCTGGGGAACACTTTGAACCACCAAAGTAGTCAAACCCTTTATTTTACAGATGAGGAAACTGAGCCCAGAAAAGAAATGATCTACCCCAAATAAGAGGGCAAGTTAATGAGGCCTGAATATCACACCTGTACCTACTGACTTGATCCCCTGCTGCTCTACCTGTCCTGGCCCCAGAGGGACACTCCAGGAGGTGCAGAGGTCTGAGGTCAGGGAAATGGGAGAGGCAGTGTCCTAACCAGCCTCTCCCAGAGCAGGGCCTGGAAGCTCCAGCCAAGCTGAGCTGTGGGGGCTGTGTGGGGACTACAACTCCCAGCAACACTTGCAACAGCCCCAGCAGCCTGGCTTCCCGCCGGACAGAGGCCAGGTGGCCATGTTGACTGGGGCCCCAGGCGCAGACAGGAGGGAGACAGACTGGCGAAGGCAGTGATTAGCACACGGAGACGGGGACACAAGGCCTGGCGGGGGATCTGGGGAGACGAGGCGGCTGGGAGTGAGCGAGACACACCCAGGAGTGGGGATGGGGCCCTCGCTTGAATCTGAGGGGCGTCTTGCCCCAGACTTGGGCAGTCTTCAGGCTCCTGGCACCTCCCCCCTTGCCCCGTGGCCTCTGGGGACAGAGGTCCAGCCCCTCCCCCCAGGAAGGCCCAGCACAAACTGGGCCCTCCCTACGACCAGGAGACGCTGGGGTGTGGGAGCAGGGGGTGGAAAGGCACGCAGTTCCCCCCACAAACACGATCCCCATCGCCATGACAACCCAACCCCGCCCCCGGGGCCACTCAACAACCAGGAATGTGACCGCCCCTCCCCCCAGGCCCTCTATCCGGATTGGGGAGGAGGGGACACTAACACACACCCCACCCCCAAGCCTGGAGTCTGGCACCTGAGTCCTGGCGGTGCCTGAAACCACAGTTAGGGCTGGAGGTCCGGGTGGGGGGACTTGCCCTCAAGAAGCCAGACCTGTAGTGGGGGCGGGAGCGGGATAGGACACCTGGCTCCGGTTACCAGCAGAGGGGGGAGCAAAAAACAAAATGAGGGCCTCCAGGGCTTCAAGATCCCAGGAGACAGGGATAGGCCAACAATAGCAAAGGCCGGTTGGTCCCCGGGCCTCTCGGGAGGATCAGTGCGACGCCGGCGGGGTGGGGGTCTAAGGCTGAGAGTGCAGCGGGGAACTTTGATCGCTGCTGCGTCGTGTCCACACCTGTGCCAGGGCACCGACGCTCACGGTAAACGTGCTCGAAAGAGAAACTGAGGGGCTGGGCTGTAGCTCGGTGGTAGAGCCTCGCCCAGCACGTGAGAGGTCCTGGGTTCCATCCTCAGCACCACATAAAAATAAAGATATTGTGTCCATCTAAACAACAAAAAAGATGAGAGAGAGAGAGAGAGAGAGAGAGAGAAAGAAAACAGCCTCAGGAAGAAGGGACAGGTGGGGGAGGGTCAGACGTGAGAATCCAGGAGAACCCACTGCAAAGCACCTGGCCACCAAAGCTTCCTATGGAAAGCAAACTCAGATAACTGAACATGAGCAGTGTGGCAGGGGACCCAGGAGGCCACCAGCTGCCCAGCCCCAAGGGTGGGGAGAAAGAAAAGAACGGATGGAATTAAAAATAGAATGAGACACACCAGATACACCCTCCCTGCTGACTTGCAGCTACATAAAGGATGGATCTGAGAAAGAGGGCAAAGGACCTGGGCAAGATGGGCATCTCCCCCCTTGAATGTAGGCACTGGGGGTAAGGGCCACTAGAGGATGGAATGCAATAATTCCTTCTGTAAGGGTACCTCCATCTCTCAAGCTACAAAGAAAGTGTTTTCTTATACTTGGAAGCCAAGGGCAGTTCTTCCTAGACATAGAGAGGATATGAGGTCTCGGGGGAGCCCTGTACCCCAATAAGTCTGTTTTCCAGGTGGAGCCTTCACATCCAGGCTGTGACTCAGAACCTGTGAGTCAAGGATAAGTGGATCAGGGTGGGGCCAGATGTGGAGACCCCACTGTACCCCCTCCACCAGACAACAGAGAAGGGGGCTCTGCAACCTCTCGCCTCCTCTAGGGATCCTGGGGAGTTAGTTCTCAGGCCCTAGCCCTTCCACTCCCAGCCCCACCTCCTTGGCACTGCCCCACCTCATCATCCAGGCCTGAGAGCCTGCAACACCATCCTGCCAAGCCCTCGAGGCCCACAGAGGGATCTGCAATCCCTCTGTGAGGAATGGGGGAGGGATGCACATGCCCCCCATCCCCAGCCTCAGACCAAAGGCAGGCTCAGGGTCAGGGTCACCTACCCAACACTTAGGAGTGCAGAGGGAAGGCCAACCACACTCTGGCTACCAGCCAGGTTCTGACCACCACACCCAGGACCAGGGCCGACCTGACCCAGGAACCAGAAAATCAGGGGTGGGGAGTGGAAAGGCAGTTCAGACAGTTGTGGCCAGGAAGTGTGGCAAGCCCAAGGGCAGAGAATGGGGGGGGGGGGGAGGCAGACAGAGGGAAGATGGGGGGGGGAGAGGTCCTAGGGGCTGCTCAGGACTGTTTTCTGGGATTTTGAAACAGGAAGCAAAGAGAGGAGGAAGGAGCCTTGGGGGGAAATCCCTGAGTGTTAGAGGTTAACTGTTAAGTGCCTGGAGATCCCCCAGGAGGCTGGGCAGGAAGAAGAGGGAAAGGAAAAGGTTAAGATGGAGTCACCCCATCCTTCAAGGCAGGTCCTGCTACCACGTGGCCCTTCTAGCCTCTCCCAGAATCACCCATGCTCCTCACAGCAGGGACTGAGGAAGGCAAGGTCCGCACTGAGGATTCTGGCTGCCCACCCCAGCAGCTGGGGTGCATGGAGGTTCCCCTCATCTCTCTCAGAACAGAGTCCTTCAGAACAGGGTCCCTCAGGCTCTGCCACCATGAGCAACTGAGACAGGATACAAGGAATGGTGAGGAGACCCAGCCTTGTCTCTCTTTTTAAAGCTTTGTTCTTGGGGCTGGGGTTTGGCTCAGTGGTACAGCAACTTGCCTGGCACGTGGGAGGTGCTGGGTATGATCCTCAGGCACCACATGAAACAAATAACTGAAGATATCGTGTTCATCTACAACTTAAAAAAATAAATATACAAAAATCTTAAAAACTTTGTTCTTTTAGGGATCAAGGGAGATATATCTGGGAGGTAACAGCCTGAGGTGTACCCCTCCCCCATTGTAACACTCAATAGCCAAAGCCATGCAGGGTTAGGCCTTATCTCTTTGAGATCCAGCCCTACCTCGAGATCCCAACTTTATCTAAAAAAAGGTCCAGGTCTCTGACCAGTGAGCAGCAGAGAGCTCGCCTAGCATGCTTGAAGCCCTGGATTCAAAAAACAGGTGGGAGGGGGAGGGGATATAATCAAAAAGTCCAGGCCTAGAGCTGGGGTTATAGCTCAGAGGTAAGGTGCTTGCCTAGCATGAGTAAGGCCCTGGGTTCAATTCTCAGAACCACATAAAAACAAATATATAAAATAAATGTTAAATTCTTAAAAAAAAAAAAAAAAAAGTCCAGGCCTCAGTGGAGGAAGACTCTGCCTCCCCTATCCTAACCTGGCAGCAGCAGGGTGAGATGAAATGGATGGGCATCCCCAGTCCCAGACAGTGCCCTCACTCCAAAGAACACCAGAAACCCAAGTCTTCCTCACAGGGGTCACTGTGAGTCCCCTAAAGTGCTCCTACCCTTTTTCTTTCTTATCTGACCTAGTAGGTTTCCCTGTAACCCACATTCTAGCTACTACCTCCTCCCCAGCCTCTGGACTTTGTCTCACCCCCAGGAGGGAGAAGCTGCGGGGATCTGGGTTCAATTCTTGCCCTGCCCACCAGGGCCTTGGCACCAGGGCCAAGAAGGCAGTTGGATCAAAGGGTGCTGGGTAAAGTACATGAGTGTTCACAGGCCACATAGTCCTGCCTACGGCTTCTTCCTCACAATGCCCCCCTGCCTCAGCCCATTAGGAAGCCTTGGAAAATGGGAGGGCCCCACTTTTCTCCGCACTTCTTTCCCATTGCAGGTCAGGCCTTAGTTGATCGAACTTCAAGTCTCAGGGAACAAGGAGCTTAAGGAACGTAGGCTTAGACAGACTCCCCAGGAGAGGGTACAGAATAAAGGGGGGTCTGGAATTCTTTCAGTGACCAAGTTGGCCTGACACCCTGAAGGAACAGGACTCAGATAAGCCTGGGGCAACACCCCAGGCTCAGAGCAGTTTGGGCCAGATGAACAGAGAGCTGCAACTCTGAGACAAGGAATCCCAAGCCACAAAACAGTCCTGTACTGGGCCCTATCCCTCCACCAATTTCTGCCCTTGGATTTCACTCTAGGAGAGTCCTCCCCTATAGGGGGCTGAGTCATGCCCTCGCCGGATGCCAAAGGCCCCTCCACACTAACTCTAAAATAAGTTGCTGGGCCACTACTCCCATGCCACCGCCACTCTCCTTCAGCATCTGGCAACTTTCCACCCTCCATACTTAACCTCCATACTTAACCTATCTCAGTCCCTAGGGGAAAGGTGATAAACACCAAATGCTTGGCTTTGGGGCCCCACCCTCCCACCTGGCCAGGTGCTGGAAGGGGGGAGGCCCTTCTGTTGGCGGGCTCAATCAACCACATGGCGGAGACCAGACGATTCTGGCGGGAGATGCTCCTACGAGGAGGGGGTGCAACTCAGGCACCCCCTACCACCCAGGCAGTCTGAAACGGACTTCCCAACCCACATTGGGCCGTGACGCCTTCAGACCCAAATTTGAGTTGGTGGAACATGGAGGAATACTTTTGTACAGCTAAGAGCTGACGGGTTCGGGCGGAAAGATTCCGAGCCAGAAGGCTAGATCCCTTCTTCCGCCACCCCCCACCATTCTTGGACCCTCCTAACTTCAAACCTTTTATAGACAGATGTCCCAAGCCAAAGTTTTCTAGAAGTGAACTCCGCCTCCATCTAGCCCTCTCTGGGCTGGGACCCTCCGTAACAGTTTCCCCAAGAAGAGGAGTTTGAACTGGGGGCGACAGTCGATGGAGAAAGTGGGGATCACAAGGGGAGTTCCAAAAGGGGGTAGCGGCGGCACTGGGGGACGCGGTGGGAGGAGCTCCACCACCACCAGCCCCAACGCGGACAGCGCTCCCGGAGCCTCGGCGACTATGGGGGCTGGGGGCGGAACTGAGCACGCGGAGACGGGGCCGGGAAGTGACCGGCGCCCTCGGAGCCCCACGCCGCGCACACGCCTCCACGCGCCCACGCCGTACCCTCCGGGTGTCGGACCCCCGCCCGCCCCACCATTATATAACCCGCGGGTGGGCTCCAAGGCGGCTGCAAGAGTCTGGGACCCAGATGCCCCTGCCCCCTCCGCCCGCTCCACGCGGAGCGCTCGTGCCCTCTCCGTGTTATGCAACCCCAGCCCGCAGGGGATCGGGGGCGACGGGCCGCGCTGCTCACCCGGGCTGGCCAGTGTGGGTAGCCCTTCATCTTGGCGAACACCAGGTCCCCGCATTTGTACTCCTTCTGCCGGTTGGATCGCGACATGGCGGGGCTCCGGGCACCCCGGGCTCCGCGCCGGGCCGGGAAGCGCGAGCCCAAGTTTGCGCGTGCGGCGGTGGCGGCGCCGCTCCGCTCCGGCCCTCGCGCGGCCCCCGCCTCGATGGTGGCCCCCGGCCCGAGCTCCGGCGCGGCCACGGCGTCTCCGCCCGCGCGCCGCACGGACGGGGCGGGCGCGGATCGGGGCAACGCTTCGGCGCGGTGGGTGCGCGCTCGTGCAGTTGTTTGTGTTTGAAATTCAATTGCTCCCTCCTCTGCGCGAGGCCTCTTCCTCCACCCCCCGCCCGGTCCCACTCCTCCTCCTCCTCCTCCCTCCTCCCTCCTCCCTCCTCCGGGCCCACTCCTCCTCCCCGCTTCGCGCTCCCTCCCGCGGTGGTTTGATGCGCGCAGCTGCTTGACGCCCAGTGCCTGCCACAGCCCGGCGCCCAACCTGGAGCCGCCTGGCAGCGCGTGGCGACACAGGCCTGAGGAGCTGATCGCCGAGCGCGCCGAGCGGGCTTTGTGTGCCTGCTGTCGGTGGGTGCCTGCCCGCCCCGGAGGAGCTGGCGCCCGGCTGGACGGAGCGGCCCTCGCCCCTCCCCCGGCTCCGCGGGGTGCTCACTACCCCAGCCCCGGCGCGGCCGAGTTGGACGTCTAGTCGCAGCGTCACCCTGCCCTCTGCTCCATCCCAATCCACTAATATTTGCTTGGCACCCGCGGTTCTTGGCAGCGTGCTAGGCGCGCTGGGCGAGAGGCGTGGGCACCGCACCGCTGCACGCCGAGGTCCATCCTGGACCTCAATGCGCTTACAGTCTGTGGGGTGGCACTGCGGACGTCTGGGTTTGAGCCCTACATCAGCCTTCCCTGTAGAGGAAAGGGTCGAGTTTGGTAGTCAGATGTCCAAAGGGTTGTGACATCAAGTGGCTACTTCATGGGTTCATTTGATCTCGGTTCTCTGTGCTGTTTCCTAGAAAAAGAGCAAGGGCGGCACGAATCGCTAACATTTCAAAGAGCTCCGTTCTAGAGAGAAAAGACAGACGACTGTAAATCCAGAACTTTATCTACTTGAAGTCCCGAGGAACCAGGCGCAATCTCACCTTGGGGGGGGGGGGGGTTGGAGCACATTTCTTAAATGTGATGAGTTTGAGTTTGGCCTTAAAGAAAGTAGAGTAGCCAGGGTTGATGGCGCACTCCTGTAATCCCAGTGACTCTGGAGGCTGAGATAGGATTGAAAGTTCTATCGCAAGTTGGAGGCCCATCTCAGCAATTTAGTGAGACCTGTCTCAAAAAAATAAAAAGAGCTGGAGGATGGAGCTCAGTGGTTAAAGCCCCTCTGGGTTAAATCCCAGTACCAAAAAATAAAAAGAATGAGTAGGGTTTTGCCAAATTCTGGAAGACTACATTTTGGCCTAGGTTATATACTAAAAAGTGATAGAGTCCTTGAAGGTTAAAGACCTTGAACTCAGGGCTGGGGCTGTAGCTCAGTGGCAGAGCACTTGCCTAGCACGTGTGAGGCTCTGGGTTTGATCATAGCACCACAAAAAAAAAATAAACAAAAATTAAGGCATTCTGTCCATTTACAACTAAAAAAAAAAAAAAAAAAAGACCTTGAACTCAGGTCTCCTCCCATTAAGCCAAATAAGACTATTGTAATTACATCTTTGCAGTGCTCAAATTCTAGATACCTATAGCCTCTTAGAAATAAGGTATTTGGCTGGGTGTGGTGGCCCAGGCCTGTAATCCCAGCAATTTGGGAGTCCAAGGCAGGAGGATCAGAAGATCAGGCCAACCTGGGCAATTTAGCCAGACCCTGTCTCAAAAGTGGGGAGGGGAAAAATGGGGTTGTAGCACAGTGGTAAAGTGTCCCTGCGGTTCAATCCCGATACTGAAGGGATGGGAGAGTAAGGCATTTAAGGGCTGGGGCTGTGGATCAGTATTTGAGTGCTTGAAGCCTTGGGTTTCATTCCAGGTAGAGCACACTGGAGAGGAAAAAGGCATTTGAATTGGGTCCAGTAGTGCACCCCTATAATCCCAGCGACTTAGAAGGCTGATGCAGGAAGAGAGCAAATTTGAGAAAAGCCTGGGTAATCTAGCAAGACCCAGTCACAAAACAAAATAATAAAAAGGGCTGGAGATGTAGGTCAGTAGTAGAGTGCCCTTGAGTTCAATCTCCAGCACCATTCAAAAAATAAGAAAAGGAAATGAGGTATTTGGGTCTTACAGCACATGCAGATCCTTAAAATTTTGCAACAAAATATGCAAGTTTTGAATAGGTAAAATATGCATTTGGCCCCCAACAAATTTCCAGATCTTATTTCAAAGCATATGAAAAGTTTCCCTGTAAAAAAAAAAAAAAAAAAAAAAAAAAAAAAAAAGTGCAAGATATAGCAAGATATAGCCCAAAGGCCCAGGTCCACATTCTACACTGAGGTTCACCAATCATGAGAACTTGGGCAACTCCCTGAACTTTTCTAAGCCTCTGTTTTCACTGTCAGATGGGATTCTTGCCTGCCCTGCCAACATCAGAGGCCCAGAGTGACTTTATCACTAGTGGAGGCCTGCCCTTGTTCTCAAGAGTCCTGTGCAACACTTGGCTGTCTTCATGCCCACGGCAGTGCATTTCTCAAGTGTTGCCTTTATAACACTGTGGCCTCTCAGCATGGTTCCCCCTGTGATAGGAATCCTTCTGGCCCAGCACATAAGACCCTATTGGCACAGTGTGGCATTCTGCAAGCTCCTGTTGCAATAAAGCACCGTGCAGTCCCTCAGACACAGACTTGTAAATTTGTTTCCATAGCAAATCTAAACTTGTTGCAACAGAGTAACTAGATTCCAGTTGGTGTTTACTTTCCAATGCATTCCAGTTTGAAATGCAGTAGTGTGATAGAACAGATTGCCAGGCTAATCCTATTTGATGTTATTGTTAGGAGAGAATCACTTTTTTTTTTTTTTTTTTTTTTTTTGGTACTAGACATTGAACCCAAGAGTGCTTTACTATTCAGCTAGCTACATCCCCAGGCCTTTTTATTTTGAGCCAGGGTCTCCCTCAATTACTGAGGCTGGCCTCAAATTTGCAATCCTCCTGTTTCAGCCCCCTGAGCTGCTGGGATTACAGGTGTGAGCCACCACACCCAGTTTACAAATTCTTAAAGATGTTTCAAGGGTAAAATCAGTGTCACAATAGGTTTCCTTTTTTTTTTTTTTTTTTTTTTTTTTAGTTTTAGATGGACACAATATCTTTACTTACCATTTTTATGTGGTGCTGAGGATAGAACCCAGAACCCAGTACCTCACATATGCAAGGCAGGTGCTCTATCACTGAGCTACAGCCCCAGCCCACAATAGGTTTCCTTTCAGTGTTCAGGTTGGTATTATAAATAGGCGGTTTCACGGCAACAAACCTGATTTTAAACTATTTTCCAAATGAGCACATGTCAATTTAGTTAAATCCAAGGGTCCTGCTCATTTCTCTACTTTGGAGGTGGTAATAAGGCTTCTAAATTCTTACTGCAACAAATTTCTTGGGCCTCTCATTCAATGCACACTGCAGATGCTGGCTGCAATAATACAAATGGAGTTTCCCTTTGTTGCAATAATCTCCCAGGCCTTGGTTGCAATTTAATATCTAAGTTCTTACATCATCCACCAACTCACAGCTGCCCCTCACAACCAAGCCAGGAGCCTCAGAGGGTCAGTTACATGGGCGGGAATGAGCCTGATTCCCCTGGGATTTAGGTCTCCCTTTGTGCTTTGCACACTTTAACGCACAAACAAATCACCTGGGAATTTTCTTAAAAAGCAGATTTTAATTCAGTAGGTTTAGGGTGTGTGCGTGTCTCACAAGTTCCAAACTGTAGCTGCTGCTACTTTGGATAACGGATATTGGAGTAGTAAGGATCTAAAACAACATGAGTCACAGGCCCCCCAACCTGCCAGCCCAAATCGGAACTAGTTCCCAAGTATCTCAGTAAAATTCTGTGGATGCTGGTACATGAATTTTTTTTTTTAGGTGGGATTGATCCCAGGGGTGCTTAACCACTGAGCCACATCTCCAGTCCCCCTCCTTTTTCAATTTAGAGACAGGATCTTGCTGGGTTGCTTAGGGCCTCATCAAGTTGCCCAGGCTGGCTTTGAACTTGAGATCATCCTGCCTCAGCCTCCAGAGTCTCTGGGATTACAGGTGTGTGCCACTGTGCCTGGCTTGCTGATGCATGATTCTGAATTTGTGGTGGCGGGGAAAAAGGTCAAGACAGAAATGAGGGGACTTGGAGCCTTGGGACAGACAATGCTTGTAGGTGCAGATCTGGTTCTAGGGTTCTGGAGGAGCAAGGTCAGGGCAGATGGTAGTGAAGCTATTGGATGTATCAGGAAGCAGTTGACAGCTACAAGACAGAGCACTGGAGGAAGAGGCAGGGTCTGGTCATGGAAACAGCCTGGTTTTTGCATTCAACCCGGGTTTGAATCTGCTGGTCATTTACCAGTTTTAAAGCTAGGAGCAAATGACTTAACTAGAATTTATTTTCCTCCTCCTCCTCCCCCACTTCCCCCTCCTCTACCTTCTCCTTCCCGTCCTCCCCTTCTTCTTCTTCTTTTTAGTATGGGGAACTGAACCCAGGGGTGCTTAACCACTGAGCCACATCTCCAGCCCTTTTTTATATGTTATTTAGAGATAGGGTTGCACGGGGTTGGGGTTGGGGTTGGGGTTGTGGCTCAGCGTAGAGCACTTGCTAACATGTGGGAGGCCCTGGGCTTGATCCTCAGCACCACATAAAAATAAATAAAATAAAGGTATTGTGTCCAACTACAACTAAAAAATAAATATTAAAAATAAAAAGAGAGGGGCTGGGGTTGTGGCTCAGTGGTAGTGCACTCACCTCGCATGTGAGAGACCCTGGGTTCAATCCTCAGCACCACATAAAAATAAATCAACAAAATAAAGATATTGTGTCCATGTATAACTAAAAAAATATTTTAAAAAAATAAAAAATTAAAAAAATAAAAAGAGAGCTGGGCATGGTGGCACACGCCTGTAATCCCAGCAGCTTGGGAGGCTGAGGCAGGAGGATCGAAAGTTCAAATCCAAGCCTCAGCAAAAACAAGGCACTAAACAACTCAGTGAGACCCTGTCTCTAAATAAAGTACAAAATACCGATGGGGATGTGGCTCAGTGGTCGGGTGCCCCCAAATTCAATCCAGGGTACCAGAGAAAAAGAGGGGGGGGGGGGGAGAGACTGACTCACTAAGTTGCTTAGGGCCTCACTAAGCTGCTGAGGCTAACCTTGAACTCAAAATCCTCCTGCCTCAGACTCCAGAGCTGCTAGGATTACAGGCATGCACCGCTGCATTTCTAAACAAAATGTTCCTCTGTTCTAACAATAGAATACAAAACCTCACCTGCTCAATAGGTTTAAAGAAAATGTCAGCTTCCCTCCCTTTAACTCATGAAGGAATCCAGAGGTTTGGCCCTCAGTCCCTTGTGACCTGCACAACTTCTTGGCCCCAGGTACTCTTCTGTGAGCTGAAGGAAAAGAAGATAGTCAGATTAGACCTCTGGTTTTCAAAACTGTGTATCCATGTCTTCCTCCCACCCTTGCCTCCCAGAAAAAAAGAACAGTGCTACTTTTATGCACTTTGTGTGGAGTCAGAGTGGTTCAGTCTATGGGCTGTGGGTTCAGAGATAACAGGGTCTGTACTGGCTCAGCAGTGGACACTTTGTGACACTTTTTTCCACTTTAGGAAAGCTACTTAATTGCCCCAGTCTGTTTTCAGTCTGTAAAATGGGGTTGTGGTGAAGATTGAATGAATGAAGCACTTAAAAATGCTTCAAAGACAGTTTGGAACATTAAAAAGTGCTAGATAAAATGGATTGTCACTGTATTTATTATTATTATTCCTGGTACTGGGGACTGATCCCAGGGGTGCTTCACCACTAAGCTACATCTTCAATCCTTTTTTATTTTTTCATTTTATTTTATTTGGGTACCAGGGATTAAACTCAGGGGCACTCGACCACTGAGCCACATCCCCAGCCCTAATTTGTATTTTATCTAGAGACAGGGTCTCACTGAGTTGTTAGAGCCTCCCTTTTTGCTGAGGCTGAGCTTTGAACTCATGATCCTCCTGTCTTAGTCTCCAGAGCTGCTGGGATTACAGGTATGTGCTGCCACTGCACTTGGCTTTTTTTTTTTTTTTTTTAGACAGGGTCTTGCTAAGTTGCTGAATATGGCCTTGAATTTGTAATCCTCTTGCCTTAGCCTCTTGAATTTCTGATCCTCCTGCCTTAGCCTCCTGAGTTGCTAGGATATATATATATACACACACATATATACATATACACACACACACACAAACACACACATATGTATATATGTATATGTATATATACATAATATACATGTATAAATATATATTCAATCACAACACACACACAAATAAATAAAAGAAAGGACTTTAGAAGGTGAAGGAGATAATTTTCTGAAAACTCATCTCCAAGTTACCCCTACTATTTACAACCAAATTTTTGTCTTAGAAGCAGAAATAGGGGCTGGGGATATAGCTCAGCTGGCAAAGTGCTTGCCCCACATGCACAAGGCCCTGGGTTCAATCCCCAGCACCAGACACACACAAAAAAAAAAAACAAAACAAAAAAAAAAAAAAAAAAAAAAAAAAAACAGAAATAGTACTGATTTTGTACACCTTCTTCCAATGATGTCCTCTTTACAATTTTTAAGCAAAGGCAGAGATACTTATGTCTTTTACATAAATGATAGAATACCACATTCATTGTACTTTACTTTTTTTTTAACTTAGTGGTATATCTCAAGACTCCTTCATATTAGTATATAAACATTTAATAAATTAATTAATCCTTGTAGTACTGAAGATTGAATTCCCGGGTACTCTACAACTGAGCCAGCCCAGTCCTTTCCTGTTTTTTTTTTTTTTTTTTTTTTTTTTAACTTTTCAAACAGGGTCTTGCTAGGGTGCTCAGGCTGGCCTTGAAACTCAGGGATCCTACTGCTTCAGCCCTTCTCCAGAGTCGCTGGAATTACAGGTGTGGGCCCGCCCACTGGTTCCACTGGTAATAGTTCCCAGTATTTCTGTGTCCCAAATTCTTTCACTGGCTCCACCTAATGGGTAATTAGGTTGCTTCCTTTCTTTTGATCAAGCAAATATTGCTGTAGGAATGATGCTGTATACATTTCCTCATTCGGGAGTAAGGATCTCCCACCACTTTGCAAAACAGAAAAAGATACAAGGCCCTTCCCAGGAGCTGGAGTAGCTTCAGTCCACCCCAGGGTGCATAAGAAAGCCCACATTCTGCACGGCCACAAACCAAGATTCATCTGCTCTTTTTTTTTTTTTTTTTGGTTCCTGGGAATTAAACTAAAAAGGTGTGGGTCCAGAACCAGGTGGACAGACTTGAACATATCTGGCTGCACCCTTCAGCCCTGGGGGAGGAGAGGGCTCTGGGGGCTGCTGGGTGAGGAGGGGTTGGGTCCCCCTTTCTGTACTGATAAGATTGGGCCAGAGTGGGCTCTCTGCCCTCCAGCTCAGGGGAGAGCGAGCCTCCACCCATGTTGGGGGGCAGGTCTGTGCTTGCTGGAGGAGGCTGATAATCGTGGTTTCTGTTGAGGACAGATGGCAGTGGGAGTACTGAAGGCCCACTTTTTTATATATTTATTTTTATTTTATTTTATTTTTTAAACCCACATTTATTTTGTAGGTATAGATGGACACAACACAATGCCTTTATTTTTATGTGGTGCTGAGGATCGAACCCAGGTCCCGCCTGTGCTAGGCAAGTACTCGACTGCTGAGCCACAATCCCAGCCCCATATATTTATTTTTTAATTATAGTTGGACACAATACCTTTATTTATTTATTTACTTTTATGTGGTGCTGAGGATCAAACCCAGGGCCTTGCACGTGCTAGGCAAGTGCTCTACCGCTAAGCCACAACCCCAGCCCCTGAAGGGCCATTTTTACCTGTGGGCTCAGGACTTCATCCATTCCCCTCGTCACTCATTTGTCCCCCCCCCCTTGGGCATTGCTGGGTGCCAGGCTCCCAGTGAATGTTGGGGTATGAGGTTTCTAAATATGAAAATAACTGTTGAGGCCTGGGGATGTGGCCCAGTGGTCAAGCACATGCTTAGCTCGTTCAATTCCCACCACTCCCTAAAAAATCCAGAAAAGGGCAGGTGGCTGGCCAGGACTGTTAAGAGGCTCATCCATGCCTGGTGCTGCGGTGGCCCACACCTGAGATCCCAGAGGCTCCGGAGGCTGAGGCAGGAGGATTGCAAGTTGAATAGCAGCCTCAGCAACTCAGTGAGGCCCTAAGCAACTCAGTAAGACCCTGTCTCTAAATAGAATACACAAAAGGGCTGAGGATGGATGTGTCTTGGTGAGTTCAATCTCCAGTGCCAAAAAAAAAAAAAGGCTTACCCATGAGATGGCTGGTCTCCAGCTTTGGGTTCTGTTGGGCAACCTGGGCAGACCCTGCCCTTTCTCTGACCTCAGCGCTCCAGTTTGGATGCTTCCATTTTTCCATGTTTATTTATTTATTTATTTATTTATCATGCTGCTAGGGATTGAACCCAGGACCTTGTGCTCTGACACTAGCAATTTTATTTTATTTTGAATTTTTATGTTATTTTGAGAAAGGGTCGAGATATTTTGCTCAGGAGTAGAGGAAAGGAACGGTGGAGGGGAGGACTGGGAGTGATATTGGCCAAATAATATTGTTATATGGTGTGCATGTGTGACTGTGTGACAACAGATCCCACCATTATGTGCGATTATAATGCACCCATTTGGGCTGGGGATGTGGCTCAAGCGGTAGCACGCTCGCCTGGCATGCGTGCGGCCCGGGTTCCATCCTCAGCACCACATACCAACAAAGATGTTGTGTCCGCCGAGAACTAAAAAATAAATATTAAAAGTTCTCTCTCTCTCCCCTCTCTCTCCTCTCTCACTCTCTCTTTAAAAAAAATAATAATGCACCCATTTTAAAAATGTGGAAAAAAATAAAGAAATCCTGGGCACAAGTGATTCTCCTGCCTCAGCCTTCCAAATCCTGAGATTATGGGCATATACCACTAGGGCCCAGTTCTTTTCTTAATTTTTTTTTATAGTTGTAGATGGACAGCATGCCTTTATTTATTTTTATGTGGTGCTGAGGATCGAACCCAGTGCCTCACGCAGGCCAGGCAAACACTCTGCCACTGAGCTACAGCCCCAGCCCGTGGGGCCCAGTACTTGCTTTGCTTGTGGTTTATTTTGATACCAGGGATTGAACCCAGGGATGCTCAACCACTGAGCTATATCCCAGACCTTTTTTTTTTTTTTTTTTTTAAAGAGAGAGTTAGAGAGGAGAGAGAGTGAGAGAGAGAGAGAGAATTTTTAATATTTATTTTTTAGCTCCCGGGGGACACAACATCTTTGTTGGTATGTGGTGCTGAGGATCGAACCCGGGCCGCACGCATGCCAGGCGAGCGCACTACTGCTTGAGCCACATCCCCAGCCCTATCCCAGACCTTTTTTATATTTTATTTATATACAGAGTCTCACTAAGTTGCTCAGGGCCTCCTTAAGTTGCTGAGGCTGGCTTTGTACTCATGATCCTCCTGCCTCAGCCTCCCAAGCCACTGGGACTACAGGAGTGCACCACTGTATCAAGTTGCCTATTTACTTATTTAGTGGTACCGGGAATTGAACCCAAGAGCATCTTACCACTAAATAAACACCCAACCCTTATAGTTTTTGTTTTGAGACAGGATCTCATTCTATTGCCCCGTCTGGTCTTGAACTTTGCAGTGGTAATGCCTCAGCCTCCCAAGTTGCTGGTCTCAGTGCTGGGATCAAACTCAGGGCCTCACACAGGCTGGGCAAGCATTCTACTGCTGAGCCACATCCCTAGCCCCACATATGAACTTATTTAAAGAAGCAGAGTTCTACAACATTTTAATGATAAACAGTAATCTCAGCCTCTATTTCCTCTCTCCTGAGAAGACAACATTCCACATTCAAACCATCTTAACTTTCTGAGTGGGGTGGCTCAGTCCTGTAATTCCAGTGACTCCAGAGGCTGAGGCAGGAGGATCCAAGTTCAAGGACAGCCTCAGCAATTCAGTGAGACTCTGCCTCAAAATTAAAAGTAAAAATGTCTGGAGATGTAGCTTCATGGTAGAGTGCCCCTGGGTTTAATCTTCTGTACAAGGAAAATATTTTTTTCTCTTTATTTTTACTTATTTATTTTTTTTTACATACATGACAATAGTGGAGTGCATTACACTCAGTATTACCCATTTATAGCACAATTTTTCGTAACTGTATATAAAGTATGTTCACGCCGAATTATGCCATTTTTTGCATTACAATTCTTAATACACATATGTACCACAATTTGTCATATCTCTGAAGATTTGAATCTGGTGTCAGCATATCTCTTTATAAGCATCTGAATCAGTGACCATGATTGATTTTCTTGCTGTATAGTTTATTTCAAGGCTTTTTATTGTATTTTATTGGTTGTTCAAAACACTACAAAGATTGCAGAATCACGTCGGTTACACATCCACATTTTTACATACTGCCCTATTAGTGACTGTTGTATTCTGCTACCTTTCCTATCCCCTACTATCCCCCCTCCCCTCCCCTCCCATCTTCTCTCTCTACCCCATCTACTGTAATTCATTTCTCTCCTTGTTTATTTTCCCATTCCCCTCACAACCTCTTATATATAATTTTGTATAGCAATGAGGGTCTCCCTCCATTTCCATGCAATTCCCCTTTTCTCTCCCTTTCCCTCCCACCTCATGTCTCTGTTTAATGTTAATCTTTTCCTCCTGCTCTTCCTCCCTGCTCTGTTCTTAGTTGCTCTCATTATATCAAAGAAGACATTTGGCATTTGTTTTTTAGGGATTGGCTAGCTTCACTTAGCATAATCTGCTCTAGTGCCATCCATTTCCCTGCAAATTCCACGATTTTATCATTTTTTAGTGCTGCGTAGTACTCCATTGTGTATAAATGCCACATTTTTTTTATCCATTCATCTATTGATGGGCATCTGGGTTGGTTCCACAGTCTAGCTATTGTGAATTGTGCTGCTATGAACATCGATGTGGCAGTATCCCTGTAGTACGCTCTTTTAAGGTCTTCAGGGAATAGTCCGAGAAGGGCAATAGCTGGGTCAAATGGTGGTTCCATTCCGAGCTTTCCCAGGAATCTCCATACTGCTTTCCAAATTGGCCGCACCAATTTGCAGTCCCACCAGCAATGTACAAGAGTACCCTTTCCCCACATCCTTGCCAGCACTTGTTTTTTTTTTTTTTTTTTTTTTTTTTTTTTTTTTAAAGGTGTAAAGAGCCCACGGTTGCAGCCAACAAGGCAGAGGGGCCTGGGGATCCTCAAGGCCAGACCCTGCCAGTTCCTGACTCAGGCACCCAGTCTGAGTGTTTGGACCGAGCTACAGCAGTCACGCTTCTTAGGGCTCAAGTCCACGGCCACTTCCTGGGTCAAAGCTTGGCATTCCGAAGATTTAGATTCTATTTATTTATTTATTTATTTTAAGAGAGAGTGAGAGAGGGGAGGGAGGGAGAGAGAGAGAGAGAGAGAGAGAGAGAGAGAGAATTTTTAACATTTATTTTTTAGTTCTCAGTGGACACAACATCTTTGTTGGTATGTGGTGCTGAGGATCGAACCCGGGTCGCACGCATGCCAGGCGAGCGCGCTACCACTTGAGCCACATCCCCAGCCCCTGCCAGCACTTGTTGTTGTTTGACTTCATAATGGCTGCCAATCTTACTGGAGTGAGATGGTATCTTAGGGTGGTTGTACAAGGAAAATATAAAACCAAAACCATCTTAATTTATTTGGGGGAATTTATCTCCGTATATCTCTAAACAACATGCTTTTGTATGGTTCCTTCTTGATTTATTTAGTTTTGGGCATTACCTGTTCATGGAACCTGTGGCACATAAGTTTGAGTTCTTTTCTGACTCCCTTGTAGAGTCTTCCTGTTCCCCAGCTCCCACTGTCCCAATAGTATTAGGTCATGACTTTTTGTGTGTGTGTGTGGTGCTGGGGATTGAACCCAGGGCCTTGGGCATGTGAGGCAAGCACTATACCATCTGCGCTATGTCCCCAGCCCCTAGGTCATGATTTTTCTGGTACAGATATTTAGTGTTCACATTATCAGTCACATCTGAGTCATGTAGTGAACCAGGATTATTTATTCTTTTCATGAACATTTTATTTTCCCTAAATTGCTAATTTTTGTTTTTGCTTAAATTTCTAGGCTATTTTTCACTAGTTCAGCCATGAATTCTCCACTATTTCAGTCTCAAATATTTATTTGTTTATTATTGGTACCGGGGATTGAACCTGGGACACTTAACCACTGAGCCACATCCTCAGCTCTTTTTATACTTTATTTATTGACAAGGTCTTGCTAAATTGCTTAGGGCCTTGCTAAGTTGCTGAGGCTGGCCTCAAACTGTATGACTGGGTCCACTTTGTCTATGGCCTAGATCTGGGGGCACAACTGTCCTTTTGGAATCTCCCTTGCCCATAATTCTGGGGATTCCCCTTCACCCTTTATCCTGTGTTGCAGATTATGTTTCCTAAATACTAGGTGTTTCTCTTTCGTGGTTCATGTTTTCTTTCTTTCTTTCTTTCTTTCTTTCTTTCTTTCTTTCTTTCTTTCTTTCTTTCTCTCTCTCTCTCTCTCTCTCTCTCTCTCTCTCTCTCTCTCTCTCTCTCTCTCTCTCTCTCTCTCTCTCTTTCTCTCTTTCTTTCTTCCTGAAGATTGAAGCCAAGGCCTTCCACATGCTAAGCATGCACTCTACCTCTGAGACATAATCCCAGCCTTTCATCATTTTTTTTTTTTTAAGGAGCATATCCTGTAGTAACTTGGGGGTGTGTGCTTAGAACACAGAATTTACACGTCTGAAATTATCTGTATTCTATCCTTACTTGACTCTTTGGCTCTGTCTTAGTCCGTTTTCAGTTGCTATAACTGAATACCACAGGTTGGATAATTTGTAAGGAATCAAGGTTTATTCAGCTCATCGTTCTGGAGATTGTGAGACTCAAGTTCTGGGACGCCAGCTAGGAGAAACCTTCTTGCTGGCAGACACTCTGCAGACTGGAGGCGGCACAGGGCATCGTGTGTTGAGAACAGGGCATGGACGACCCAGAGACAAACTGGCTTTTAGAACACACCCACTCTCAAGATAACCCATTAACCCATTAATCCATGAAGGCATTAATCCTTCCATGAGGGCAGATCCCTCACGACCTAATCACTCTCCAAAGGTCTCACCTAGTCCTACCTCTTAATGCCATATAATAGGGATTAAATCTCAACATTACGGGCCAGGAGCTTCGGGGCAGGCCTGAAATACCAGAGACTCGGGAAGCTGAGGCAGGAGGATCACAAGTTCAGGCCCTCCTTACCAGGTTAGTGAGACTGTCTCAGAATTTTCAAAAATAATAAAAAGTGCTGGGGATGTGGCTCAATAGTAGAGTGCCCCTGGGTTCAATCCCCAATAACAAAAAATAAACAAATTAAATAAACCAAATAAATTTCAACACGAGTCCTTTAAACCATAGCAGGCCCCGTGTAGAATTTTAGGCTGAAAATACTTTGCTTTCAGAGTTTTTTTTTTTTTTTCTTTTGTCTTCTCAGTGCTGGGGTGGAACCCGGGTCTACAGGTGTGCTAGGCAGGTGCTCTACCGCTGAGACCATCCCTGACCCCTCCCTTTGCCTTTAGATCTGTGAGGCCCCGGCTGGCTTCATTGTCACCTGTCTTCCAGGGTGGCTGTTGAGAAGTTCAAAGCCACTGTGTCCGATCCATTTTGAGACATTTTGTTTGTTTCTGCTTTCCCCTTGAGACATTGTGGGATTTTCTCTTTGGCTCTAGTGCTCTGAAATTTCTTCTTCTTTTTTTTTTTGTTTGAATTTTTTTAATATTTATTTTTTAGTTTTTGGCAGACACAACATCTTTGTTGGTATGTGGTGCTGAGGATCGAACCCGGGCCGCACGCATGCCAGGCGAGCGTGCTACTGCTTGAGCCACATCCCCAGCCCGATCTGAAATTTCTTAAGGTGTGGACCATTTTTATTAATTACACTTGACAGTTGATGGGTCTTTTCAATCTTACAATTCTTTTTTTTTTTTTTTTTGGTGGTGCTGGGGATTAGAACCCAGGGCCTTGTGTATGAGAGCTTGTCCCACTGAGCTACATCCCCAGCCCTCAATCTTAAAATTCTTGTCCATCAGTTCTGGGAAGTTTTCTGTAATTCTGCCTCTTCTTCTCTCCTCCTCCTCTTCTTCCTCTTTCTTTTTTTCTTTTTTTTTTTTTTTTGGTGATACTGGGGATTGAACCCAGGGCCTTGCACATGCCAGGTGAGTACTCTACCACTGAACTACAGCCTCAGCTCTTTATTTTTTATCTTGAGACAGGGTCTTGCAAAGTTGCCCAGGCTGATCTTGAACTTGAGATCCTCCTGCCTCGGCCTCCTAGCCTCTTGGATTACAGGCCTGTGCCCCTGCGCATGCCTGGCAGCTCACTGTTTCTTAAACGGCTTTTAACCAGTTCTTATTTTTATTCCTCTCCCTTCTCATTCCCTTCCAGACCCACTTGATGACACCATCCCTGAGCATTTTGAGGTTCTATAATATTGATCCAGATTGATTCTTACCATTCCCTGAGGCCACTGTGGTTCTCATCTCTCTTGGATGTGCCAAGTCATAACCTCTGGCACATTGACCCTCTACCTTCCATAATGTTGTCACTGTTCTTTCTCTTCTTCTGAATGCCCATCTTTTGGGGTCTGTCCTTTCAAAATTATATTTAATGCCTTTTTGGAAAAATTACTTTAAATGGGCATGGGGGCACATACCTATGATCCCAGTAACTTAGGAGGCTGAAGCAGGAGGATTGAAAGTTTGAGGCCATCCGGGCAACTTAGTGAGAGGTCTTCTCTCAAAACAAAAACCAAAAAAAAAAAAAAAAAGAAAAAAGAAAAAAATCAAAACAGCTGGAGGTGTAGCTTAGTACTAGAGTGCTTGCCTAGCCTGAGTAAGGCCGAGTGCAATCCCCCGAACTGTGCAAAACAAACAAACAAACAAACAAACAAAAAAAACCAAAAAACACCACCACCACCAAAACAAACAAAAAAACCCCAAATCTTTTAAGCTGGACACGGTGGGACACAAATGTTGTCCCAGTGATTCCAGAGGCTAAGGAGGCCCAGGTCACATGAGCTCAGAGTTCTAGACCAGCCTGGGCAACATCTTTTTTTTTTTTTTTTTTTAATATTTATTTTTAGTTTTTTTAGGTGGACATGATATCTTTATTTTATATTTATGTGGTGCTGAGAATCGAACCCAGTGCCTCACACATGCTAGGTGAGTGCTCTACCACTTGAGCCACAACCCCAGCCCCTGGGCAATATCTTAAACAAAAAAAATCCCTTTATTGAAGTTTTAGTAGAGAAAACTTTAGTAGATACATCTATTCATTTTACTCCTTTACTGGAAGACTTTATTATTGTTGTTATTTTTAAGTAATGTTACCGATTTCTCTTTTTCTTGCTTTTATTACAATACTGGGAATCCACGGCAGGGGCTCCTGCATGCTAGACAAGTGCTCTACCACTGAGCCACATCCCCACTCTTTTTTTTTTTTTTTTTTGATTCAGGGTCTTGCTAAGTTGCCCAGGCTGGCCTTGAACTTGTGATCCTCCTGTCTCAGCCTCCCAAGTCGCTGGGAATAGAGGTGCCTGGTTAGAAAATATTTCTTAAACAAAGACAGGTCCCTGCTCTGTGGGGCTTCTTGTCTGCAGGTATGTTGACAAATAGCAAGGACAATCACTTTTTTAGTTTTATACCATTTTTGTGGGGGAGGTGGGTACCAGAGATTGAACTCAGGGGCATTTGACCACTGAGCCACATCACTAGCCCTATTTTGTATTTTATTTAGGGACAGAGTCTCACTGAGTTGATTAGGGCTTCGCTTTGGCTGAGGATTTTTTTTAATATTTATTTTTTCGTTGTAGGTGGACACAATATCTTTATTTATTTTTATGTGGTGCTGAGGATGGAACTCAGGGCCTTGCGTGTGCTAGGCGAACACTCTACCACTGAGCCACAACCCCAGCCCACTGAGGCTGGTTTTGAACTCAGCAATCCTCCTGCCTCAGTCTCCCGAGCAGTTTTTTACTCCATTTTATCGTGTGTTAATATCAGGTGTTTCCCCCAGAAGTAGGACAGGGCTCCTTGTACTCCACCCATCTTTCTTTCTTTCTTTCTTTTTTAAATTTTTGTAGTTGTAGATGGACAGCATGTCCTTTTTATTTGTTTATTTTTATGTGGTGCTGAAGATCGAACTCAGTCCCTCACTCATGCTAGGCAAGTGCTCTGCCACTGAGCCTCAGCCCTCCATCCATTTTTCAAAGGAGGAAAGTGAGACTCAGAAGTGACTGCCCACAGTCACCAGGGAGTAGGTTGGGGAACCTAGATTCCAAAGCAGGTTTTAGAAGTCAGTATTGTGCAAGGTACATCAGCTGCTAGATAGGACTTGATGGTCTAGTTTCTCATGTGGTCCTTGCTATACCTGCTTTGCAATTGACGGAGGCATTTCTTAAAGATCCAGACTTCTGGGCCCCACCCCACTCTTACAGAATAGGGGACTCTTCAGCTGGATTCAGACATTTGTAGTTTTTGGAAGCTTTTCTAGTGTACATTTTATGGATGTATGGGGAATCATATTTAAGACTTTGGGCCTGCTAGCTAATAACTGAATAACTGAGCTATACAGCTCCACTTATTTTATTTATATATATATATATATATATATATATATATATATTCTTTTTCCTTTTTCTTTTCTTTTTTTGTTTTTTTTTTTGGGGGGGGGGCACTGGGGATTGAATTCAGGAGCATTCTATTACTGAGTTACATCCCAACCTTTTTTAGTGTGTGTGTGTGGAGCTGAGGATTGAACCCAGGACCTTGTGCATGGGAGGCAAGTACTCTACCAACTGAGCTATATCCCCGGTCCTGTCCCCAACTTTTATTTTGAGACAAGGTCTTGCTAAATTGTCCAGGCTGTCCTTGAATTTGTAATCCTCCTGGCTCAGCCTCTTGAAATGCTGACATTACAGGCCCGTGCTTCCACAGCTGGCTTTTTTTCATTTTTAGGGCTGGGGATCTGACCTACAGCTTCATCATGCCAGGAAGTGCCCCACAGCACCTCTTCACACAGGTGCACAAGTAGATGTTCTGGGCAATACAGACAAGTGGGCTTTACCGAGAGGGTGGCCCATAAATTTGTTTATGAAGCTGAGTTGAACTTGGGCACATGCAGGGGGTGGGGAGGAGAGCCATATCAGGTTTGTCAGATGGAGAATTTAAGCCCAGGCCTTTCACGGTCCCTCTTAATTACTGTCCCCATCATTGTTCCCCCTCATCACCCTTCCCCTCTTCCGCTTCAGCCTCCTCCCCAAAGCTCAACAGCCTCTTCATGGGCTGAGCACAAGAGAAGGTTCAGGTGTTGTAGCATGTAAAGCACATGCTCAGGGCTGAGAAGCAAAGATGGGATAAACAAGAAAAGGACACGAAGTGACAGGTGACCCGGGAAGGCCAGGTGCAGGGTCCATCATTATGGGCAGACATAAGTGAGCCCGGAAAAGGCCACCCACAAACTTGGGTGAATGTGAAGGTCACTGGAAGAGACAGCTGTAAGAAGTTCCCACACGAAGACGGAACAGACTCCATGCACGGACATAAAAGGATGCAAAGGACACCCGCGGGGGACAGGTGAGGGGCACAAGCGGCTAAGGATGGTCTCAGGTGATTTCTCAGAACTGTGAAGAGGCCTGAGCCACAAGCCGGCGTCTTTGCCCTACTTAACCGAGAGGGGATTAATCACAAGTGCCTGACCCTGGCTTCCAGCTCCCTGTCCATTCTCTGTCTCCCTGGCGGCTGCCCTGGGATCCAGGCCCCAGACCCCGGGGTAACGTGCACTGGACGAGCACTCTGGTGGCAGAGGGCGATGGCTTCCCCCTATGTCGTGTTTATTTCAGCTCTTAGATGTTTAGTATCAGGGCTTCAGTCTCTCTTCCTTCTGGCTTGCAGCCCAGCGTCCTACAGGTCCCTTGGATCCTGGCTCTTCTTGGGGCGTTTCGTTCTAACTTCCAGGCCCAGTTGACTCCGGAGCCCCAGGTCACTTTCCCTTTAAAGTACTTTCTCACTCCGCCACCTTCCCAGACTCCCTCTCTTTCCCGACATGGCTTGCAGCTTCTAAGCGCACCACAACTCCCATAAATCTTAGCGCCCAAGGGGCAATCCTAGGGAACTTCAAGTACCGAAATGCTCTCCTTCTGTCTCCTTGACTACCGCGGTGACCGATGGGGTTTGTAGTCACTTAGGAATTGTCAGCCTACCAAAAGAAACTACTCATCCCAGGGGTCCCTGCGACAGAGGCGGGTTTCCACTCCTGTCTTCATGCGCACCCCTTAATCCGCCCTCGGACTTCAACTCCCGCCGTGCCTTGCGCCGAGATCCCTGCGGGGGAAGAATGGGGCTGTATCCAAAGTGTTCCCTGGGAGTTGTAGTTCCTATGTTGGTGAGGCGAGAAGGAGGCGGAGTGACTCGGCGGCCATTAGCTGTGTGTAGTTGCCTGGGACTGGGAGCATAAGTGAAGAGGGAAGCCTTATTCGGTGGAAATCAACTGTGGCCATGGGCTCCTGCCGGGGCTAGTCCTAGAATACGGAGCAGGCGGGCTTTTCGGTTCTCCGCCCCGCCCCGTGGCGGGGCCTACTAGGCCTCCGGGCATCCCCGGTCTCACGTAGGCCTAGTCTGCCGGCAAGGGCGCTCCAAAGGCGGGAGGCGCCATGTCGCTGGTTGCTTACGCCAGCAGCGATGAGAGTGAGCCAGACGAGGCTGAGCCCGAGCCGGAGGAAGAGGAGGCGGCGGCTCCTGCGTCTGGGCCCACTTTAGGGGGCTTGTTCGCTTCGCTCCCCGCTCCCAAGGGTCCGGCCTTGCTGCCCCCGCCCCCCCAGATGCTGGCCCCAGCCTTCCCCCCGCCGCTGCTGCTGCCCCCGCCCACCGGAGACCCCCGGCTCCAGCCTCCTCCCCCCCTGCCCTTCGGCCTGGGAGGCTTCCCCCCACCTCCAGGCGTGAGCCCGGCTGAAGCGGCGGGAGTTGGGGAGGGGCTGGGATTGGGGCTGCCGTCGCCCCGAGGCCCTGGCCTCAGTCTGCCCCCCCCCATCGGCGGCGCCGGGCCCCCCCTGGGGCTTCCCAAGCCAAAGAAGAGGACGGAGCCGGTGAAGATCGCGGCGCCGGAGCTGCAGAAGGGGGATGTGAGTATCCGGGGAGGGCGCCCAGCCCGCGCCTAGGTGACGGTGGCCAAGACGGGACCCTTGTTAGAAACTCCGCCGTTGGCTCGAAGCCACCGGGACCCTCGAACCGGGCGAACCGCTGAGCCGAAGTCCGTCAGCTTTGGGGGGTTAGGTGTTCGGCCAGGCGGGTGATCAGAGCTGGGCTGTCTGCACAGGGCCGCTGTCGTCATCGCCTGGCACTGACAGGTCCAGGTTCTTGCCTGGGGACCCTCCGTCCCCAGTCGGTGTCTTCATCCCGGGCTCACTTTTCCCACATTACTGTGCTGAGGGACAGGAAGAAGTCTGGCACCTGAAGACACCGAATGTCCAGGACCGAGCCTTTCCTTTGCCGCCAAACTCAATCATCAGGGCCTGGGGGAAAGTGGGTCCCCGACACTGAGTTTGAGGCAGTTCGAGAAGAAATGGAGTCTTTGTTGATGGCAGGCACTGGCCCTTTCCTTCAGTGGCTGTGGAACCCTGGAGACCAGAAGCAGGAGGCTTAGCCGCAGGGTCCTACCTGGTGGAGGGGGCAGGGTCCTACCTGGTGGAGGGGGCAGGTCCTACCTGGTGGAGGGGGCAGGGTCCTACCTGGTGGAGGGGGCAGGGTCCTACCTGGTGGAGGGGGCAGGGTCCTACCTGGTGGAGGGGGCAGGGTCCTACCTGGTGGAGGGGGCAGGTCCTACCTGGTGGAGGGGGCAGGTCCTACCTGGTGGAGGGGCAGGTCCTACCTGGTGGAGGGGACAGGTCCTACCTGGTGGAGGGGGCAGGTCCTACCTGGTGGAGGGGGCAGGTCCTACCTGGTGGAGGGGCAGGTCCTACCTGGTGGAGGGGCAGGTCCTACCTGGTGGAGGGCCGAGTGGGGATAAAGTCTGGGTCTCTGGGAGTCTCAGACCCGTGCCTGGGTTGTACCATTTTGGCATTTTCAGTCTTTGGCGGGTTAGGATGCTCGGGTACTATTTCTAGAACAGGCTGTCATGCTTATCTTGTTTCTAGATGTTGGAGCAGAAAAATAGCACAAAACCTGGGGCCTTGAGGGTAAAGGTGATTGGAAGTCAAGGGCAGGGACAGGTTTAGCATTGCCAGGGAGCTCTTTCTTTATCTTCTTTGAGAAGTTTATTGGTCAATCCCTGGCTCACCTTTGATAACCTTTTTTCTGTACTGAGGATTGAACACAGGGATGCTCTACCACTGAGCTACACCGTTGTATTTTGAGACAGTCTAGCTAAGTTTCCCAGGCTGGCCTTGAATTTGGGATCTTCCTGCCTCAGCTTCCCTAGCTCCTGGGATTATAGGCTGGGGACATTAATTTTAGCTGATCTTGGTCTTGTAATTTCTGTATCTTTCCAACTCTGCCTGCAGTCATTTCTATTTTTGCATTTGTGGTTTCTTCCCCCAGATACCTTAATGTTTTATCCTCCTTCGTGTAAAAGTCTTGGCATAAAAATATGGTTCTGCTGGGTGCAGTGGTACACACCTGTAATCCCAGTGACTCAAGAGGCCAAGACAGGAGGATCCCAAGTCAGAGGCCAGTTTTAGCAATTTATTCAGGCCCTGAGCAACTTAGTGAGACCCTGTCTCAAAATAAGAAAATAAAAAGTGATGGGGATATAGCCCCTGGGTTTAATCCTCATACCAAAAAACCCCCCAAAACCCATGTTTCTTAGGACTTCACCCCCGTCTACCTCATTAACCTATTTTGCCCTATTGTCCCAAATGGGGAATACCCATAAAAACTTACATATAGTATAAAATATATAATATAATTATATAATAATAATTACATAATTATATAACTATTAGTATTAATGTGATATTTCAGCCAATTTTTTTTGGTACTGGAGATTGAACCCAGGGACACTTAACCACTGAGTCACCTCCCCAGCCCTTTTCATATTTTATTTAGAGACAGGGTCCCACTGAATTTTTTAGGGCCTTGCTAAGTTGCCGAGGCTGGTTTTGAACTTGTGATCCTCCCATCTCAGCCTTGTGAGTCCAGTTGCTGGGATTATAGGCATGGGCCATCATGCTTGGCCTTTTTTTTTTTTTTTTTTAGTTGTAGATGGACATGTACCTTTATTTTATCTTTTTTTGTGTGTGAAATGCTGAGGATCAAATCCATTGCCTCACACGTGCTAGGCAAGCGCTGTACCACTGAGCCCCAGGAATGGGGATCTTTTGGGGACCTGTGCTACTCTTTGCACACTCAAGTCACACTTTTAGATCCCCCTCCCCCCTTTTTAAATTTATTTTTCAGTTGTACACAATACCTTTATTTTGTTTATTTGTTTTTATGTGGTGCTGAGGATCGAACCCAGGTCCTTGCACATGTTAGGTGAGCGCTCTACCGCTGAGCCACCACCCCAGCCCATCCTTTTTTTTTTTTTTTGATACTAGGACTTGCACATCTAGGGACTCTTTAACACTGAGTCAAAATCCCCACCCCTTTTCTTTTTTATTTTGGGTCAGGGTCTCACTAAACTGCTGAGGCTGACCTTAAACTAGAGCTCCTCCTGCCTCCGACACCTGAGTCCTGTGATTACAGGTGTGCTGCACCAGGCTCAGCCCTGGAAGGTTTTTATTTTTTCCTTTTACAGATCCCTAGATTAACTATCTCTAGTCCCAGTTCTGGTTTTCTAGAGGATTTGATTGATTTGATTTGGGTTAGTTTATTGGATCATCAGTTGTCCAGGTAGTACCAAATTCTTTTTTTTTTTTTTTTTTTTAGAGAGAGAGAATTTTATTTTTTTTATTTTTTATTTTTTAAAGAGAGAGGGGAGAGAGAGAGAGAGAGAGAGAGAGAGAGAGAGAGAGAATTTTTTAATATTTATTTTTTAGTTCTCGGCGGACACAACATCTTTGTTGGTATGTGGTGCTGAGGATCGAACCCGGGCCGCACGCACTCCAGGCGAGCGCGCTACCAGTTGAGCCACATCCCCAGCCCGGTAGTACCAAATTCTTACAGATGCATTCCTACACCAAGTTTAGTCAGCTTGATGTTTTTTATTTTTTAGTGGTGGGAGGGTACTAGGGATTGAACTCAGGGGCATTCAACCACTGAGCTACACCTCCAGCCCTATTTTGTATTTTATTTAGAGACAGGGTCTCACTGAGTTGCTTAGCACCTCGCTTTTTGCTGAGGCTGGCTTTGAACTCGCAATCCTCCTGTCTCAGCCTCCCAAGCCACTGGGATTACAGGCGAGCGCCACCACGCCTGGCCAGTCAGCTTGATTTAATTGGGGAATTAGAAATGATCCATAGAATAGATGATCTTTCTTTTTCTCTTTTCCCTTGTTACCCTTGTTGCTCTGACCCAGGCTTCATTGGTTGATTTCATGTGTTCATGGGATGCAGATTTCTGAAATCAGGATAACCTTCCCCCCCCAAAAAAAGAAATTAGAGTAATTCTGCTAGAATAGTTCACTCACATAGTGTATATTCCAAAGCAAATGGAAATTTTAGGATTGGGCCTGGGAGTGTAGCTCATGGGTAGTATGCACAAGAAGACCCTGGGTTCAGTCCCCAACACTGAAAGAGGAAAAATAATAAGAAAGAATGAAAGAAATTTTTGAGTTATCTGGATTAGTATTACTACTATTTTTAGACTATTTACTTTCATAGTGGAAGTTTGAAACTCTTGAGACTGAAATTTCTTTAATTTTTGTTTACCCTCTCCCTAATTTTTGTCGTTTGTAGTAACTAAGTAGTCAGGTTACCTGCAGCTGACTTAGCTGAAGTTTTGGTCCTAGTCTGAACGGAAGGGTGAGTGAGTGTGCTGATATTTTGGGTACCTGCTGAGTGTTGCCACTGTGTTGGGCTCTTTCCTTTAGTTTACTGAGAAGGAAGAGGTTTAAGGAACAGGCAGTGTAGGAGTGGCAGAGGTTGATTTGAACCTAGAGGTGTTCTGTTCCTGGTATCTACTGAAAAGATGGATGGAAGAGCCACAGGCAGCCAGAAATGAGAAAGCAGGACAAGCAAGTAAGACAAAATTGGGAGAGAAAACAAAATCCTAACTGAAGGACAGGTGTAATCAGAAGATACTTGAGACCAGAGAGTTAAAAAGTTGATGAATCTAGCTAATCAGGATAATAGTAGTGATTAGAACTTGGAGCCTCTGGAGGGTGGAGTGTCTGTTCTTGGACCCTTATTTCCTCCTGGCTCCTGGCCCTGGCAGCCAATGATTGCTTTTTGGAGAGGGAGTCTCTGAACAGAGCCTGGGAAGATAAGAGGGAGGCTGCCATGGGGAATGAGGCTCTGATGGATGAGCAGATCCCACCGGACCCTGCTTAATGGAATATGTCTGTTTCCGTTCTTGCTCAGCAGTCTGGGGTGTGTGTGTCTTGTCACTCTTGGCAGATTGAGCAGAGAGGACAGTGGTGGCCATGAGGCTCAGGTTCTTGTGAGGCCAAGAAGAAATATAATATGTTCCTAAGAGACACGATCAGTTTGTGTCTCTAAAACCAAGTGGGCCTCTTCTGGCCCGGCAACTTGAGCCCCTGGAGCTCTGGCGTTTCCAGCACTGCCTTCGTTTTTGGACTGACACACACCCTCTTAGCTCACTTGAGTACCTTTAGGAGTTAAGTCCACAGTCTCTGTATAATGTACACCTGAGAATAGCAGGTTGGAGATGCTTCACTGTTTTAACTTTTCACCACTGTTACCAAAATACCTGACAAGGACAATGTAGAGGGGGACAAATTACTTGGGGCTCATGGTTTCAGAGGTCTCAGTCCTTGGTCGGCAGACCCCAAGATAGAATCTCATGGCCGAAAGGAGTGGCCAAGGAAAACTGCTTGGCTTATGGCTAGAGAAAGAAAGGAACCTTGGACGTGTATCTCTAGGCCACTTCCCCATTGACCTACCTCTTCCTGCCAGCCCCACCTGCCTGCAGTTACCTCACAGGAGTCCATTCACAGTATTAGTCTGTCAGGAGGCGTGGTGGCGGGTGCCAGTTATCTCAGCAACCTGGGGGGCTATTCGGGAGGATCGAGAGTTTGAGGCCAGCCTAGGCAACTTAGCAAGACCCTGTCTCAAAATAATAAATAAATAGATAAATAAATAAAAAAGGACAGGGGATGTAGCTCAGTGGTAGAGTGCCCCTGGATTCAGTCCCCAGTATCGGGAAAAAAATTAATCCATCAAAGGATTATTGCAATTCTCTTAGTATATCATTTCACCTCTTGTGTTGCCTACCATGAGCTTTTTGGGGAACATTAAAGATCCAAACTGTAACACAAAGTGAAACAGAATTACCGTGTGATCCACCACTGTACTCGTAGGTGTAAAGAACTGAAAGCAGGAACGCAGACACATCAGAACCCCAGTGTTCATGGCAGTGCCGCTCTCAGGAGCCGATGGTGCCAGCAACCAAGTGGGCATCAAGGAAAATGGACAAAGTACACCACCAGAATATTAATCAGCCTTTGAAAGAGACGAAATTCTGATAGAACTGTGACATGGGCCATGGAGACATTATGCTGAGTAAAATAATCCAATCAAAAGGAGAGGTGTCAGCGGGGCGTGGTGGCGCATGTCCGTGATCCCAGTGGCTGGGGAGGCTGAGGCAGGAGAATCTCAAGTTCAAAGCCAGCATCAGCAATTTAGAGGCCCTAAGGAACTCAGTGAGACCCTGTCTCTAAATAAAATATATACTAAAAGAAGAAAGGGCTGGGGATGTGGCTCACTGGTCAGGTGCCCCTGGGTTCAGTCTCAAAAAAAGGAAAAATGTTATGATTTCTTTTTCTTTTTTTTTAATTTTTTTTTTTTTTTTTAGTTCTAGGTGGATACAACATCTTTATTTTTGTTTTTATGTGGTGCTGAGGATTGAACTTGGTGCCTCATGTGTGCTAGGTGAGCACTCTACCACTTGAGCCACAACCCAGCCCCAAATATTATGATTTCACTTATAGAGAGGACCAGAAGATGCAGATTCATGGAGAGAGGTCACCAGGAGCTGAGGGAGTAGGGATGGGGAGTTTATGCTTAACAGGTACAGAATGTCGGGATGATGAAAAAGTTCTGAAAATAGACGGTGATGATGGTTGCTCAGCACTGACAATGGACCCAGTGCC